>NC_042968.1:72147180-72776965 GCF_901001165.1 Salmo trutta
CCCTGCCTTCTGGAGGCTCCTGGGCTGGGCAAGGGGCTGTGGCTGCTCTGTCCCGCTCCTCCAAGAAAGTGGGTCACGAGTCTGAGACTATGGGATTACTGTCCGGGAGTAGTGTGTCGTCCGTCGGGTGTCTCTTATCCGTGTTTTTTAAATCCCCATCCTCTCTGTCACACACACACTCTTGCATGCCGCAGACTACCACAACTGCCCCCCTCCCTCCACAAGCATCCTGATTTTGCTTAGCATGTTTTGGTTAGTCTGTTTGGGTTAGTCTGTTTGTGCCATTAGGGTGACTTCCTTCTCCAGACCTCTTGATGCTTACCATAGCAAGGAAGGTGGATAAACATAGTCCAGTTAACAATAACATAGAATTTAAAGGAGATTCAAGGAAAGAGGAAAAATATAAATGTCAACCACACTAAGACAACTAGCTTTTTTAGCCCAGGCTCTGATGTGTGATTTGCAGAGTGTTCCGATTAATTGTTTTCTAATTTACCGAATCAAGACCAGCTCAGCAATAATGACATCTAACAGTGACACCATGATAAATGTGGGTTTTTAAACACCTGACCCCTCTGATTCTTGCGGCAGGCCATTTGTCCAGCCGTGCTCTGACACCGAGTATGATTAATCAGCAAATAAATTACTAATAATAAATACATTCATTTTGGAGTGAAATGATTACATCAATCATTAGGGGAGAGGAGCCTCGCCCTGCTCTGCGATGTCACTGCTGATGGTCAGAGAGCGAGGGTGAAAGATAGAGAGATGGAAGCGACAAAAAGAAAAGAGAAGGAGAGAAAGGGAAAATAAAAAAGTGACAGAAGTCAAGCAGATTAGGGAAAAGACCAAAAGAAAGATACGAAACAAGGAGAAAGAGTGTTTATCGATGAGAGAGGCTAAAAAACAAGCAAGATGTATGAGGACATGAAGAGGCTTTGTGTTTGGGGATGGGAGCCCTGTAATTCTGGAGACCGAGAGCTATAACTCATCGCCCTCATCTCATCTTTGGGCAAGCAGAAGGGAGTGGGGAGTCTCATCACACCTCTCTAACTGTTGGGGGGATGAACAGGACGGAACAGAGATTTCAATTAGAATCCAATTAAGAGCCACCAGTGGCACCGATGGCCTGCTGAAGTGTCCCTGAGCAGAGGCACAACCTTGAGTGTCTCTCCTCTCCTGTCTCTCCTCAATTACAATAGGAAGTCATAACTCTCAATTATCCAGGTGTTTGTTTAGGAGTTATAGGTTATGGGGGGTTATAATCACCTGGAAAAGACAAGTGATGACTTTGACCAACAATTGTTTATACAACAATTAAATATTGCACACGCCTTGACCCTCAGATAACATCTACTTCTTAATATGGAATGATTCAGGGTTGTTTTGGGTAAAATGGTTAAGGTTGGAGTGTTTTTCAATCTTTTTGGTACCAAGGACCAACATCCCCGTCTTCTATCGCCCTCTCCTATTACTTTATTCTGTCACCATTGAGTAATGCCATGAGTAATATAGGACAAAGTGGAATATAATTGGCTGTAGATTAGTGGCTACCTCTGATCTGCAATTATCTTTGCTCAGGTTAGGATGAAGGTTAGCAATTAATCCTTTGTAACTGAAGTCTTATGTACAGTTAGCCACGGAAATATGGGGGTTATGGTAAGGGTAATATTTTTTCAAATCTGATCCTAGTCCATTATGAATTGATCTAAACGTAAATTGGCTTAAAGCTACAGTCCCTAAACAGTCCCTGTTTCTGACGGTCTGTTTGTCTTTCCGTCCATCTGGCTGTCTGCCCATCCGTCCGTCCATCTTTCTGCCTGTCCATCCATCTGTGTCAGTAGTTGCCCCTCAGAAGACCCAACAACGACCACCTACAAACCAGACAGGCATGTCCTCGACAGGTCAGCATCCCCTAACCCAAGCTGGGAAGAGCCTTAACTCTGCCTTAGAGGTTTGAACCCTGACCTCATGACATTGTGTCTGCCCTGCAGGGTTGCCTGTCGTCGCACTAAAGAGACAGATATTCCACACTGAAACAAAGCCCCACAAAACCCAAGAGTCCCCAGAAGGTCAGTCTTGGCCAGCCATGCAGAGTCGACAGAAAGAAGACAAAAAGGAAAAGTGAGCATGCGAGATTCCGAAAAGAAAGGACAGTTGTTGGTCCCTTCATTGTCTGAGTATGAAACAAGTGACACATGTTGGGTTGTAAAAGTGTCAGGGACTTGAGTTAAGGGCCATTGTATTGGTGTCCAGTGGTAGCGTTGGGCCTTTGTCCCCTGTGTTGTACGTCATTAGCATATCAATATTCATTTCAGAGGTTTTTGTCGGGTAGAGGTGGCAGCCTCTTTAGACCCGAGCTGAGCACTCTCTCTCTCACACAGGCCCTGAGGACCTGCTGTTGAGTTAAACGCTTGTGGAGATCATTGATAAGACACAACGGTAGAAAGGCAATGGCAGACTCATAAAGAGAGGATGAAGTCTGAATCACTTGCTCAGCTTTGTTCAATATGTGTTTATAATTTTATTTTATATCCATTTTCATGTTTACTTCAATTCATTTTTGTTTATGAAAAGGTTCATTATTCATTCTGGGAACATACATTTTTTTCTAGAACAATTTATGATATGATTAGCAGTGATAGTACAATATTTTCATTGTTGTTGAAGCTGTAGTTGGCATTCTTAAGGTACTGTAGTATTGACGGTTCTACTGTAGTATTGATGGTTCTACAACTTCTTATATGAAAATATATCAACAATTGTCCTCTTTATCCCAAAATATTAACCAGGCAGTTAGTCCCTCCACTCCCCCCTTCATCCTGTCCCTACCCAGGGATGAGTAACAAAGGGCTCAATGGTGTCACCCGTCCCCTCCAATCCCTCTCCTCCACTCTCCCCCTCTCTGGCCGGCTGACCCCCTGACTGACAGTAGCTGGAGGACAGTTAGCGTAGCAGTGTGGGCCGGCCGGAGTGAGCGAGGCGGTTACTCTGAGGGCCAAGCGGAAAAGCGGTTGGGCAGTTTCGCCAGCTGCTGGGGGAGCCATGACTGTTGCCGGCCAGTGAAACCTGACAGATGGAGGCATTTCAAAACAATGAGAGCTGTTTGCTTTGGTTAAAGCTAGGGGTTTCTAGCACCCATTTACTACTATGCTAACTTATTGTAGATTGTGATAGAATCTGTTATGATCATTTTCTGTCTAGTTATTAAGTGTTATGCTGACTGACTGTTACACCATGATGTAACATTTTCACTATTAAGATTTGAGCAGTGATCGTTTTTGGCTTGACACTGGTTTAGCAAGTCCAGATATTTAGGAAGGTAGTGTCCTTAAGCCTAAAATCCTCTGTCCTTACCCTGGGTCACCTCTCTTATCAGACAACAGCAGCAGTTTCAGACCAGTCTAGATCTGGATGCTTTTCGTGAGCCTCCCCATGTCATCCCAACAACTCTTTTACATATTCACTCCAACACTACAACAAAAACTATAGTCCATCATATATCATGTCAGTGTTGTGTCTCTTCCTTCCTTTCAGCAGTCTATGAGACCAAAGCCCGGTATACGCCTATGAGCACCAGTCATCTTTCTATTCCCTCTCTTTCTGTGAAGGCCCGACGCCTCATACACCAGGCTCAACAGGCTGAGTGTCCTGGGACCACTAGGGCTCGGAGTAACCAAGCCAGGGTAATGAGGCGTGTGATTGGTGCCCTCCCTCCCGCACAAGGTCAGTCATTGGAGGACATGATTGATCACGACAGGCACACAATGGAGACCTGGTGTCAGAGGGGTGGCATGGGTGCGCCGAGCCAAGCGGCGGGGGTGAGCTCCCCCAAACTCAGCTGTGCATGGGCAGTTATACAAACGCAGCATGTGCACACATATTCAAATACACTAACATGCATGAGAGGACACACTTGTAAATATGTGGTGATGGACACACACATGGGCAGAGAAAGCATAGATGCATACTGGCCTACACATACACAAACTTACACAGACAAACACAAATTCCTTGCTTCCAGTTTAGACGCACTGACTTGACGTTTCCACTGAGTTTTATGTGACTTCCTGATTTACAACTTCAACCTGCTCAGATGGGAACATTTCTTCACAGAACTTTTACCTCTGTAGGTAATGGATGCTGTGACATCACAGAAAGCCCTTTCTTGGCTAAAAAGCGCCAACCTGGCAACATGGAGAGAGGCCAATATTCTCCCATATGGGAAGCAGGATGCATGGCAATACAGTGTACTGTCTCCCTTGAAAGTGTTGCAGCTGTGAAATGGACTATCTTTTCCACTGATGATTCACTCTATAGTCTGACATCAGGCGTTTAGTGACACCGTGTGTGTGTGTGGACCCGGCTGCCAAAATAGCTCTGTTATCACAAAATACACTTGCTGGACCTGAAAAAATAGTGCTCTTATTTAGAGCTAAAGTTTTTCTGCTGATACCAGCAAGGTTCTTTTTACTCTCTAGATCCATCTACAAGACTGACCTTTGGAGCTCTTGTGGTAATAGTAATCATTGCAAAGTCAAGAGCAGAAATGTTGTGTTATGTTAACATTTGTACATGTTTTTTAACATGTTTGTGCCTTTGCAAGTCCAGTTGGCTGAATGTGACATTTTCCCCATCACTTAGACTTTGTTACTATACTGTATATTGCATTATATATCAAGTTTGAGTGAGCCACAAATTCAATATTACCGTGCCGTAATATGCCAGTTGCATATTCAAAGAAGTTCACTGCTTGGTACTGACAGGGTGAGAAAGGAAGATTGGCAGAATGTATTCAACTTTTCTCCCTGCTCAAGTTATTCACGCAAGCAATATTTAGCAACACACATAAGCTACATTAATGCGAACCCTCCAAAACCAATTGGCTCTACTGTACTCGAGGGTGATACAGAGGATTGATCTGTTTGGGAATAAAAACACTGAGATGGGAGATGAGAGAGCGCTTTAAGAGACTCTCACCTTTCAGAAGAAGGGCTTGTGTCATGTCTCCATATCTTCCATGTATTCTCCGACAGAAAGCGAGGCCAGACCTTTAGGCTTTGAGGGCAGGTGTACATAGGGGTGTAAACGCTGGAACCTTTTGTGGAGAACCCTTCAAATCTGATTGTGGGCACTCTCTCAAGTGGGCCCCAGGTGCATTAACACTTTACCAATCTCCTGTAATGATGCTTCCCAGTGCACAGAGCGTGGAGGAATAAAAGCATCAGCCTTTTTAAGGTGGTCCCTTTAATGAAATCACGTCTGGGGCCTTATGTCCAAGGAAGATCTCCAAGACCAAGACTGCTGGCAGTGTTTTTCTACTTTTACAACAGAAAACTATAGAGTGCTCTAACATTATATGCAACCTTACAGAAATAAAGAGTAGATCATGGTTATACTGTACACACTGCACAAAGACTATGATTAAAAGGTACTTTCATGATTATGAAAACTAGAACCTTTATTATTATTATTGTTGTTGTTGTTGTTACTTAAAAAAAGATTATTACATTGTTATATTCATCATCAGCAGCATCATTCAGCAGGCTACATAGTACTCTTCTGTTTATGCATACTTCCCTCCAGCAGCGATGCATTGCTACAAAGACCTTGGTCTGGATATGGTCCTTGGATGAGCAGTGTTAGAAATAGGGTATGGTTTTATCCTGGTTTTATACAGCCGATTATTGCTTCATTCGAACTTGACATTTGACCCCACAGTAGGCCTAGTGGAAAATCCCAGGGGAAAACACATTCAAGTATCTAACAGGCAGGCAGAGAAAAACAGTCATATTGCATAAAGGTTCCTTTCTTTTGTTATGCTGTTTTCCTATAAGTTCCTTTGAGGCAACGTTATATATAGGATCCTAGTTAGTGTATGGCTCCTTCCAGATTTACTGGCGTTTTTCCTTAATCTGCATAAAGAGGTCAGGCTGATTTTTTGACTGGGGATTACTGTAGAACACAAAAACCTGTTCCATCCATCCATTAACCTATAGAAAAATGGATATACAGTAAAAGAAAATACCAAAATATTTACAGCCAGGCTTACAGGGTGGATGGATGGATGGATGGATGGATAGATAGATGGATAGACATTATGACATTGGGCAAAAGGGAGGCTTAGAATAGTATGTGATGTTTTTAAGTTTATAATTGCCCTGTAGAAAAAATAATGAATGAAGTAATGACGTAATTGGCTCAGATCTACTGGTGAGTAGCCTGCTATGCGGCTGAAATCAACTCAAAGCTGTAGAACGACGTCATCACTATGTCAGATTAACTGTTACAGTGAGTCTGAGAAAGAAAGAAAGAAAGAAAGAAAGAAAGAAAGAAAGAAAGAAAGAAAGAAAGAATCATCAAATTATTCAAAAAATAATAATATTTGTAATCAGGGCTATATATTAAGTAAATACATAGCTACTGTTTGTTGTTGCAATAGTCATTGTTATTAGGCGTGTAGCCTATATTCCAAAATATACATCCCACATGTTTTTGTCATTATTGAAATTGGATAGAATTGTTATTAAAATTTGCTATTAGGTTCGAATATAAATACAATTGCAGGATATCTGCTATGTTGGTTATAGTAGCCATCAATGTTTCAGAAATTTGGTAGAACTCCTAAAAACAAAAATGTAGACCTGTAGGCTACATTACAATCAGATTGCAACGAAATGCCCTTGCCAAAAAATGTACATTTGCTAACAAGTGTTCGAATACCACTGGCGTCTCCTTCAGGTCATGCAGTAAATAAGGAGAATGCATGCTGGTAGCTCGCCACAGATAGTATGGCCAGTCGGAATAAAAACACAATGACGCTCCGTCCTCTTGTCTCTGTTGTTAGTATATTCTTGGCCGAACAAAAGAGGGGCACGAGAATGAAAACTCATGACAACAATGTATCGAAGAATCTCCCATTGCCCTATTTTGCAGGATGAAAGATGGACACGTGTACCTCTAGATGGATAAGGAGCGAAGGGAGGAGAAGGTGGGTGTTGAACATCGGAGTGTGTGTGTGGGGGGGGGGGGGGGGCATACACTACTCACGCCTCCGGCCTCGCTCACATACAGATACTCCCCTTTTCAGCACCGTGGACAGTGCATATTTCTCCACGCGCGACGCTCGGCATCCCGACTCGAGCTATACTTTTGTTGTTCTAAAAACGAACACCGGTCCAATCGTGAGGTCAGCTGACGCTGGTAATGGCCACCCACCACACCCCCTCTCTCTACCTCCTCTCGACCAACACACCGACTCAAACAGCAAGTTGCTGCATTTTTAAGTTTCCTTGCTCAGGGACCGAAGAAGAGAGACAAGGTCGACAGGCATATACTACTTTAGCCTCTTAGAAAAATGTACTTTTATAAACGTCATTCACGTTATTTTTGTGACTTTCAAAGGATAAACAAATAGGATCTTGCGTTTTTGTTTTTTATTTTTTCCTAATAAGCTCTTATCATTAAGCTCAGCAGTCGCCCTTCTTGCTTTCCTTTCCTCGGTACATCTCACTCAACCGCCCATTGACTTTATGTTCATCTGAGCTGAAAAGCATCACTGCACAGAATGTTGCTTGAACATCCTGGATCGAGTTGTCAAAATCCCGGGAATTTCTCCCGATACAGCGCAGGTCAAGGTAAGCAGTCGGCTTTCTTGTTTGGAGTCTTTTGCACTTATGATCGAGCTTTTATACAACTTCATGTGGAAATGTAGGCTACTGGTGTGTATATTTGATGCGGTTTAGTCACCTGTGATCTGTTAATGAGTTTTAATTAGCTACGAAATATCTAGTAGCCTCCACAACAAATCACCACAGCGGGGGATCCGCCTGCACCTCAAAGTTTTACTGACAGGATCCAAACAGGCATGAAATAGCCCATTGTATCTCACAGCACACCCAATCATCATTAGTTAAACTTCTCAAAGAAGAGTTTAACAAAGCACTATTAGGCCTATATGCTGAAAGAAGTGTCACAGTAGGCTAGTGCTTTCCTTTTCGAGACGGGAGAAGTTGTGAAAATAGACAAATTGCTAGGCTACACACATCGAATGGATTTCATCATATTGGCGCATGGCAACGTGTCCACTGTCCAGTTTAACAACATTTCACTGGGTATTCATACTGTTTCAAGGTTGGATATTAAATATTTTGTTTCTGTTTCCCTGCCAGCGGGAGACGTTATGAATACGTAATGAGCTGTATTGTTGGGAATCATATCAACAGATGTTATGCGCGTGCTGTCATTGTACACCATCGCTCACGGCTGTCACTGGAGACCACGAGACCTCCAGAGCGCTTTTGCAGTGCCTGTGTAACGCGACAATGCAACAGCCCGGCTGCACACAGGCCGCCCCCCGCCCTCCCTAGTCATCAGCCTGGGCAAAATGCTCAACAAGTGTCAGGTTCCCTTCGACAGGTGCGGTACCTACTTCCTGTTTGTAAATTAGGATTAAAATAAAGGAGGTGTATGCCACCAAATATCTTGTTTTGCCGTGCGTAATGGGGGGAAACGAATAAGGCTTATGTGTGGGATATTGCATTAACAAATCTAAATCTATAGATTAGCAATGGTTTTAGAAATAAAAGCAACAATCATATATTTACGAAAACACTTGGCCATGACTGCCCCTTTCTCACGGACTATTTTTTTGATCGTAGAGCATCGCTCATGCTACGCAATTACTGTCGCCTGGCCCCTCAAAAGTGAGCGATCAATAGGAGATACAAAATATTATAAAGCTGACAAGTAAGAGGGAGCACTGAAGCATCCCACACCTTTCACCAAATGTGTTTCATATACTCTGAAAATACAGGCAAATGGGGCATTGATTTTAGATTCATCAGGGGTCCACGCGGCCATGGCACTAGTCATGATTTCCCAAGGCGCCCTTTTGCGGCTGAGATCAGTGTCAATAAAATTCATCCGAGTGTTGCTTCGATCAACATGTTATTGAACGGCCAATCTCTTCCCTAAGTAAACAGCCGTCTTTGTGAAGTCAGCATAGGCTATAGGCCTAAGATATGGTGTCTGTGTTGCTCTGTGTGAGTGTGTGTGTGTGTGTGTGTGTGTGTGTGTGTGTGTGTGTGTGTGTGTGTGTGTGTGTGTGTGTGTGTGTGTGTGTGTGTGTGTGTGTGTGTGTGTGTGTGTCATTCGCCAGCCAGGTTTATATTCTTGTTAACGACGTGATGGAAATGGTAGATGAGGCTTTTTTTAAACTAATTGTGTTGTTATTGTATTGTTATCTACCGTGACCCCATCAATACGGTGACATTTTGGGAAGATTGTCTCTTTTGCTTTTGAGTTGATAGATACCATGAGTGGGATGGCTGATATAATATCAGAAACATCCCAAATATCAAACATTACTTCTAATTAAATTAAGCCAATGAAATATAACAGTAACTTTGGTAAAGGAATATTTTTCGTCTGATCCAGATTTTTCAAATGAAAAGTGTACGTTTAGTCCCGTTATAATAAGAAGAAATGGGGATCATATTATGCTCCAATGTAGGCTAATAATAGTTCATGAGACATTTGCCTCCAAATATTCCATTAAATGAGAGGAGAAGCCTAGAAAACACATTTACATTGATAGAAAAATGCACTTATATCCAATATAAAACTTTTGTCTTTAATATGATGCAATTACTGTAGGCTAAAGCTGTAGGCTATTAAAAACGTATTTCAGTGTGTCAATATTTTACTAAATAGTGGTCAAGTAACCTGAAATGTCGTTCTATTTATGTGCATTTTAGAAAGGGTAAAAAACGAATGAAACATATTGAAAACTATACTACTATTAGGCCTACATTATGTTTAGGATGGAATGCTGTACACATATTAGAGTTGCATTCGGCCTTGTCAACTACACATCAACTACAGAAATTCAATAATCACGGCCAAAATGATTTTATAATAGGCTACCTACTTTGAAAATATGTATAGGCCTATTTGAATCTTTGGTCTCAAAGCAGACCTCGTTTTGCGTATCTATTACAGACAAGTATTTGTAATGGTACGTACGTAGGCCTAATGTCACTTGGAACAAAACAGTTTCATGGCTAAATAAATAAAAAATATGTGCCAGGCTCCATTTACGTTTGCATTTGTGTAGCCTGCCCTATTATATGGCCGTGATTTGATTTGAAATAGGCCTACACACGGTCTTAGAGAAACGTGCGTAAATGCTTTTGCAAAGTTCCAATTAAAACCTCTTATACCTACTACTCGTGCTGTGAAAATGTATGTTCATAAGATCATGCAAAAAAGATATATAAGTGAACCAGCTATAGCCTAATGGTCAAGTAAGAGCTTCGTGCAATAAAAGGACATTTAAAATGGCATAGCCTATATGCATCAATTTAACACACCAACATGGTCGAGACCGTAGTCAAATGGCATCATGTGCCATGAAGTGAATTTTTTCTTCCGACGAGTACTTGGTACCCGCACCTCTTTCCAAGTTGCTGCTAGGTGATGATCAGCTATATCCCTGCTTTAACAGGCCAGTCGCTAGGGTACCTGCGTTGTGTAATCCTCCACAGCGGACAACACACTGTATGATAAAGCAAACTCGAGCGCATGCAACCACACTGCGCGGACTTTTTTTGTATTCCTGATATACTGCATACAATCCCAATGTGAGCGAAAGGCCTAGAACACATAAATACATTCGTTTTTCGTTATCGTGTGAGGAGATCATGAGTAATGGATGGACATAATGAACGGAACTCTCCAAAAGGAGCACCGAATAACACGGAGATGCTGTTTGCCTTGCTGGCGCAGAGCGAAGAACTACGGAAAGGTATTCAACAGGGCAACACATATGATTCCATCCCATTGGGCACATACTGGTTGAATCAACGTTGTTTTCACGTCATTTCAATTAAATGACGTTGAACCAGGGTGGAATTGACGTTGAATTGACGTCTGTGCCCAGTGAGATTTGTGTTTAATCGAATCTGCTTTTGGTTCGCACATTACAATGGTTAGGCCTAGATATTTAATCAATCATTTGTTGTCGCTGTTTATAGAACTCAGAATTAGGGATGTTGTTTTATTTCGTTCCAACAACTTCATGTATCGCACAAGCTTATTTCTATAACGCGTACGGTATGATGAATACAACATATAACGTTATTCGAACATTTCGATCGTTATACTTTCCTATTTTACATTTCTGAATATTTGTATAGTAACTGCAATTAAATGCTTATTTTTCCTACATGCATATGTCGAAAATTAAAAGGATTCTTGCATGCACAATTCGCTCCATACAACATCTCTTTTAGTCAGTGGTTAACCGAAACCCCTTTTCATTTTTTTCTACTTTTCGCCCTGTCGCCTGTATTACAATGGATTAGGGCTAAATCTGTATGGCGAAGGATTAAGGTTAAAAACGGTGAATCTATGAAATGACATAGGCATATGTCTTATCTTTTTTCTCCTGAACACCACAAAACACGTTTTTACATTTGGACGCACAGTTTTAATCGGGTTGCAATTTATCCATTCATTGCATATGGGTTAAGGATATTAAAGACCTTTTGTTGTCAAGCATCCCTCCTACTTTCTTTGTTCGCTGTAGTGCGGAGGTCTACCTGAACTTTAAAAAACGTGTCTGATATTTTACAAAATATCAGAACATTATTGTCATAAATGCTTAAAGATATGTTTGCGTTTTGGGGGGGATGGTTTAGATTGTACCGACTATGCCTATGTAACAAACCGGCCCATATCTGTGCATTATGTGACAAATATGTATACGAGGTTAACCTGTTAACGAGATTTGTATAAATATTACTGCAATTTCTAAGGGTTGAATTGGCTTTCATGGGCAGACATATAGGCTACAGGTTATATTCTTGGTGAGCAAGACACCTTTGATTGTTGCGTGAGACAAGGCAGCGTATTCTAGTTTTACAGAACCTATTGAATTAATCATGAATTTGATGCACCTGTTCATGACGTGGTTCCCTCGCTGTTGTGCATTGCTTGCTCTTGGCAGAAAAAAATGCTCCATTAATTTTTAATAAATTGCCCACAAACAAACAATAGCAATGCGATTCCTTAGACGGATGAAACACGAAGTGCTTGAACTTTTGAATAAATAATAAAGCCGAGTGATAACATCTCAAAACGTATTTAAGTTGCCAGTGATGCAATTTCACTCGACAAGCGTTTGTTGATAGTTTAGTAATAAGTTGCTTGTTGTGAGTTGTAATGACATTATTTGCTGAAAGAGGGCCATTTTCCTTTCGTGCATTGTGTTGTCTTGATGTAGGCCATGCTTATTCCCAAAAGTTCAATGGCCTGCAAAATTGTAAATTGTCATATTATGTCTATTGATGTTCGGTTAATTCTATGAGTTAGAGCTAATCCTGAACTTGATGAAGACACGAGCTGACTATTAGCTGTACTATTGGCTGTACGTTGGAACGATTGGTTCTCTGAGAGATATGGTTAAATGTCATATGTAAATTATGAATGATAAAGTATACAAATTTGGCCATATGGAAGGCCGGGTTCATCATTCCTACATATCCTGCCGTGTCTTATTGCTTATGCTAATTCTAGAGCAAATAGGATTCTTGCAGCATATTGGCCTACCTAAAACAATTTCTATTAATTATGTGTCAATGTGATGATTTCCACGGTATCATCAGCATCCCTAAATGGTCAATAAACCCATGTAAATAGGCCTACTGAACACACAACGTGTAGCATTTAGCTTTGTGACTCAAGCTAAATCTGACATCAAAACACATTTCACCTGATCCACTGTCTGCAAGTGTGCATTTTCAGCGTAATTTCATGCGTAAAACATGTTTGATGGGAAAGGTTTGGATGGTGTTTTGCTAATCGAATGCGGGAATATTGCCAACATATTCAGTGTTTGAACCGTGGATCAAATTTAGCTGTGGTCTCGTTTGCATTAACGAAACCATCCTTCCCCACTGTGTGAAGCGGGCCTGCTTCTACGTGATTTGGAAACCGGATGTAAAGTAAAACCTCATGAGCAGCCTTTGGGCCAGCGTTGATTGGGCGGCTGAGCATACAGAAGGGGATTTGACCAGTGTCGGCACAGAGGGCTTGTTTTTTTTTCTTTTTTATTATCCCTAGTGATTCTTTAGTGGGAACAAATGGACCAGTGTTTTAAAGAGAGAGGGACCCATGCGCCTGTTGTTACCTCAAACAGAGGGATAGGAATAGAATAGCCCATGGTCGCAATAACTAGAAGGGAAACAGGGAGAGATAGAGAGGGAAAGGATTAGAGAGAGATAGTTTTCCGGGATCCACTGTCGTTTCTGGTCTGGACTTGGATCAGCGGGTTACCATGCAAAGTAAGAGTGTTTGTTTCATGGCATGCGTTTTTTTTGTTGTTGAGGAGTGATAGTAAGAGGGTACTTTTTGATGTCTTCTTCAATAACTCAATCAGCCAATAGGTATTCGATGCTATCCCACTGGGCACAAACTGGTGGAATTAACGTTGTTTTCACGTAATTTCAATTCAATTACGTTGAACCAACTAAATTTACGTCAGTGCCCAGTGAGATAGATGGCTTTACTAGTTGGATTTCAGCTGTGTGGGTCCTTTTGTATTGCTGTACATCTGGCACCCACACGTGGGAAAGGGTAACGTATGTTGCCAGGTTTCAATAATCATGGGAGGAACAAAATAACCATTGGTGTTTACTGTCATTTCTGGGTTATGAAAAAAATGATGATGATGGCGATGATGAAAAAAACAAATGAATGTCTGTAATTTATAGACAGCATAGTGTATTTACTTACATCTGATACTACTGAAATTGTGTCCCTACATTTATACATCAATAATGAGTCCACAACACCATCGTCAACTTAAATCCACTTCGAAATGTGCCTTTTGGTGATGGTTTCTCAGTTAGCCCATGTGACATCGGCAATGCATTTATGCTTTTCATTCAACCGGATTATTGTATTAGGCCTACATATTTTGAATTGAATAGATAACAATTGAAGAGTTTATTTCCAAAACGCTATATCCACCAGTTTATCAAATGTGTGTTTTTTTCATCAGAAATGATTGCTTATGGGTACCTTCATCTTCATGTATGTGTAAAATAATACGGTTCTACGATGTGTTATTCATCGAGTTTAGATGTGTATGCAAATGTCTTTTTTTGAAAAACGATATATATCCATTGTTTAGCTGGAATGGAATGTTCGTATCCTGCATATTTGACTGTGGTATGCGGTTGTCTCACCTAGGTATCTCAAGATGAATCTACGTGCTCTGATAAGAGCATCTGCTAAATGACTAAAATGTCAAATGTAAATGTTTAACATACAGATCACATATTACTGTATTGAATTAAAAAATATATTCAATATTGATGTCACAAATGTATCATTTGTACATTTCTTTATAAAAAATGTAGTTATGTGTTACATTTGACTGTGTAAAATCTAACAGTACTACTCATTTATCTGAGCATGAGGCGGATGTATAGCATTTTGCACCAAAAAAAACATGGTTATTTGTCTCTGAAATTGTTAAAACATCAAATAATAGATTTGAAACAAAAACATGTTTGTCATTGAAGAACCTCCATGCCATGATTAGATAGTTAAAAAACACACCAATCTCTTTCATCATTTATTTAAATAATAAAAGCTAATTTACCAACATTTCTGAAAATGGATATATAGCGTTTTGTAATGAAACTCTTCAATTCTCAACTATGTGACAATATATAGGCTATCGATGAAAATAAAACATATACAATAGTATAGATACTAGATCAGTGACAAAACTGTCTCATATTTGCCCTGAAATAGATGTATACATGTGAAGTTTCAGTAGTGTCAACTATAAAACAAGTCATGTAAACGTGTGCTTAACGTGGAAAAAATAGGCCAATTTAAAAAAAAAAAGATGAATGTGTTTTCAATATTGCAGCAATGTGAATAGGTCTAAGATCACTTTCATGTATTATTTTACCAGTACACATTTGTTTTCAATTAAACAATTTAAAATAATGTAGGCCTATTGTGTGTTTTGTTGTGAGGGCATGGCATATGCCCCTATCATTAGACTACTACGTTATTACAATTAGGTTTAGTAATTAATTACTCAGATGTAATTAAATGGATTAGAGTAATTTGTCACAGATCTCAGAATATTAAGTATAATTTATCAATAACAAAACATTTCAATTATTTGTATCGAATTAGTGTCTTTATTTAGATATTATCATAAGTAAGTATATTCTAAATAAAATGCATTAACAAATGTCTACATTTGACAATACTATGAATAGGCTTAGCTATTTTTGAGTCGTAAACTATTTGACCACCAAATGCCAAATGCTCTCTTAAGCAGTGTTTTAATTCAAGATGGCTTCATGGTCATCCTGTCTTCTCCCCTTCAGAGATTCCTGTATGCGCGGGCTGTAATCAACACATCGTGGACCGCTTCATCCTCAAAGTGCTGGACCGCCATTGGCACAGCAAGTGCCTGAAATGCAGCGACTGCCAATCCCAACTAGCGGACAAGTGCTTCAGCCGGGAAGATAGAGTCTACTGCAAAGAAGATTTTTTTAAGTGGGTGCAAGAAATACGCCATGAAATTCTTTAATGAAAGACAAATTATTGAAAATATTTCAGGTGTGTAGCCTAATATTTAATGGAAACCAAGCCTAATTATTCAATAGAATCACACGGACTGCATTTTATTTTGAGGTTGTGAATGTGATGAAACGCTCACTTGTCAATGTATTGATGATAACCTTCTTATTTCCTAAAAGGAGATTTGGGACCAAATGCGCCGCGTGTCAGCAAGGTATTCCGCCGACGCAAGTGGTGAGGAGAGCGCAGGATTTCGTGTACCACCTGCACTGCTTCGCGTGCATCGTGTGCAAAAGGCAGCTCGCAACAGGTGACGAGTACTACTTGATGGAGGACAGCAGACTCGTGTGCAAGGCTGACTACGAAACCGCCAAACAGAGAGGTGAGAGGTCACGGTATACCTGAACATACCTTTATCACACCTAATTAGTGTCCCCAAGACCAGAGTGCCTAGACTCTGTGTAATTACGCATGTATCCACTGTCGTTGATATTTGAGCCATATCAAAGAATGTGTATATCCTACAATGCCCACATCTTAATTTATGTCTGCTAAATAACGTGGGAAAGGATATTACCTATCATAGGCTATCACGCACGCATCACCGAATAAGTTATTTAATGTTTTACTTATTTGATACATTGACCTTTTATTGAGCAACTGCTTGGAGCTGTGAACTTGATCTACAAGACTATAAGGTCACCCATAAACACTTGACCCACCTGCGCTAATTGCATCGTATCCCGCATCCCAATCGATAGCAATATGGATACAGCCTATCCAATTGCAGTGAAGAGAGAAAACGTAGTTCTTTCTGTTTTATTTTATTAGCAGACCGACAGTGACTAAGAAGATTAGATTCAGCCTCATCTGCACAACAGACTATTCAGGACGTTTGTTTCAAAGGTGTTTAAACTGCTGGTGACCATGTTTTGCTAAACTACAATAAGGCCTCATATTTCAAGTAAAATCATTTAAATTGGCAGAAATAATGATGTCAAATGCTATGACCAAAATGGGCATGTTTTGTACCACAAACGTCTTTTTGGGAAAACGAAATCAAGTTTACAACGAGATTCTTTTTCTTCCACTGAATTTGAAATGAATACTTTTTTAATAAAAATGCTCATTTATTGCATGCTAAATTGAGTACAACTGACCTCAGAGAATCTGTTTTAACACAACGAAATCCAGCAAGGGTAGGCCAACATTTTCTTTGTGAATAGTTGGTGTTACTCAAGTTTTATCTTCTCCATCTGTCTGTGTGAATTTACTGACTAAACCAACCGCTCATTTACCCATTGAGTTAAGATGAGTTTTCATGGAAAACCACACATGTTTATTTTGTTAATGAGAGGGCCTCATCACTTCGGTATTTGCCCACTTGTAGGATGGTCTTGCATATGTTTTTGTTCGTAGGCTTTTTGTTTAAGAGTTAGTATTTATTTGGGTTTAATTAGGCTTATTGAAAGTAATAAGTCAGAAAATGAAGTTTACTTGTCTTTCCATTGTTTTCTACAATACATTTTTTTCAGTTTTGGTATGTCACTTGCACTTTTCAATGGCTGAACCTGAATATCTATAAATAGCCTATTTACCCTTGGAATCTTATGTTAAGACTTTTAGCATAAAGTAGGCCTAATGGGGTATATTTTTGTGTAAGGTCTGGCTTACATTGTGTGTTTTTTCTTTTCAGAGGCAGACTCAACAGCGAAAAGGCCACGAACGACTATCACCGCCAAACAGCTCGAGACCCTGAAAAACGCTTACAACAACTCTCCAAAACCTGCCCGCCACGTACGAGAACAGCTATCGTCAGAAACTGGCCTAGATATGCGGGTTGTTCAGGTAACTATCCATTCCCCTCCATTATAGACCATTTCATTAGCGTCCTTGTTTTATTATTATTTAAGGACATGCATGGGATTCCATTGAAATACTGCTTGAAATGGCCTCCCAGCGGGTTTGAATGGTTAGAATTTACGATGAGATGGATTAAAATGAAGTCCACACACTTGAAAGTCAGAACTGTAAGCGCGAGCTCGTTAACAATGCTAAGAGAGAGCTTCGCATATTGTCTGTCCGTGAAAGATCCCTACTGTGGTTGACTATGGTCATATATATTGTTTATTTGCAAGGACACTTAAAGTAGGTACGCGGAAGCCACTATCACGCTTCATTATTCACGGAAGGGGAAATGGGGGTTAAGAGGGTTCACTTCAGCTGCATATCATTAATGAATATAGGCCTTGCCTATATGTAGGAGAGAAAGGAGGACCATTTTTACCTGGTTGAATTAAATTAGGCTTTGCATGATGTGGATTGTAAACAACAAAATATGTGCTTACATTGAATGGTTCGTCGATCATAAGTGTCTCTTAAAAATAAAATACAAATGTTTTCAAATTGTATCACACACGTTTACAGCTAAAATTTAGAACGTAGCCATAGTGAAATTTGAATAATTAAAATCAACTCCGGGTTAGTAGATCCCAGTGAGAAGGTAACATGCAACCTGTCTGCTCCCAGGGTTAAGGACAACTTGTAGCTGTCGCGAAGTTAATTAGCGTGATAAATCTCAGGGCATGTTGGTCCCAACATTAGTGTTCTGCCCACTGTTTTAATCTCCCAGTCGAGTTAAAGAAGAGGCGACCTGCTTCCCAGACAGTCCTTGAAAATTCATTTAGTTTTAATGTTAATGTGCTGTACCTGACCACTTAAAAGCATAGCAGTTTCACTGAAGAAAGAGTCAAGAAAAATGATGTCCGGAATGGTCCAGCAAGTAGAATGGAATTTCACATCAGGACTGACATGTCCTATAGTCTATGAATGAAAAATGCAGTTCAAAAGAATCAACATTTATGTTATAAAACTGACTACTTGTGTATAGCCTACTCTTCTGTAAATGTAACACTAAATTATAGATTTCTAATTTTAAGAAATCTATTTCACTTCACTCACAAGTGCATTGTAGGAGAAGGAGGGTATGCCTTCAACAGGAAGCTTCCCAATTATATACCTCAAATAAATCAAACAAAACCAATATGTACCAAATACCTCCTTTGTCCTCCAGGTCTGGTTTCAGAACAGGCGAGCAAAAGAGAAGAGGCTGAAGAAGGATGCAGGCAGACAGAGGTGGGGACAGTACTTCCGCAACATGAAGAGGTCGCGAGGTAGTTCAAAATCAGACAAGGACAGCATCCAGGAGGAGGGCATGGACAGCGACGCTGAGGTCTCCTTTACAGGTATGATGGAAAAAAAACAGACAGACATCTGAGATGATGTATTCACAGGTCATCAACCGAAGTGAAAGGGATACAGATGGCAGCCTTTAAGCTCCTATTTGAGGAATTATGAGAAATGTAATTATCACAATTATAATACAAATGTCTTCTTGAAATTATTTATTATCCCCTAAAGTGCATGGCGGAAATGGACATAGCCAATTTCTAAACCACACATTTTGGTTTATTCCCATTCAAATTTGAATGAAACCTATATTTACCCAAATAATTCCATTGAGGGAAATTGTTGACCATAATCAAACTAATATTAGCAGGAAATGGAATAAGCACTTCCATAATGCCACACCCTGACTAAGTGTCCTCCCTTGTGTTCCAGATGAGCCACCCATGTCGGAGCTCAGCCACTCCAACGGCATCTACAGTGGCCTGAGCGATTCGTCCCTGGCCATGGGGGGCCGCCAGGAGAGCAGCCACGGCCCCTTCCCACTAGAGCATGGAGTCCTCCAGTCCCAGGACCAGTACCACAACATCCGCTCCAGCAGCCCCTACGGCCTACCCCAGTCCCCAGGCTCGCTTCAGGCCCTGCCCAGGCACCAGCCCCCCATCTCCAGCCTGGTCTACCCTGACTCCGGCCTGTCCATCATGACCCAAGGCGGGGCCCCCGGGCTGAACCCAGGCATGAGAGGAGTGTTGGGTGGCGCTAACGGCCCCAGCTCGGATCTGTCTACTGGCAGCAGTGGGGGCTACCCAGACTTCCCAGCGAGCCCGGCTTCCTGGTTGGATGAAGTGGACCACGGCCAGTTTTGATGAGCTGGGTTGATTGGTCAACGTGGTCTAAGGACTCAAAGGTGTGTGTCACAAACTGGAAAGAGACAGTCACACATGACCTGTGAAACAGAGAGACCGGGTCGGACGGTTGCTGTCTTCCACCCTTCTTGGATCACTCCATCTTTCTCTATCAATTAACTGTCAATCTTTTTCATTTCTCCTCATCTGAGTGGACTGGAAGGAAGGATTGGGCCATCAAAAAGTATGAATGGTAGCACTTGGAACTCACACACTCCATTCCTCAAAGAGAACCAGACTGAGAATCATGGCGTGCTGGCCTGTTATGAATGATCGTTTAGCGCTACTGACGGATTGTTGATATGTTGCTCCGATAGCATCAAGAGTAGGGTCTGAAAGGAAAGCACCTCACTCCTACAATCAGAACTTTTAACGGTCAGACAGACTACTCAATCTCTGTCTTAAGTCTCAACAGCATCTGCTGAAACAGTCCTCCACCATTGAACTATCTGTACAGCAGCTTTGGACCATCATGCTTTTGATCCCTATGGTGTCATCAATATTACACCAGAGGAAGCTCCCAGATACACGCTATTTCCAGCTCTGCTATCGTTATGACAACATAACAAATGTAAACTTTTGCCCAATTGGATTGTGATAGACTCCACCCCCAATCCTTTCCACCTTATTCTTCTCTCTTTTTATATGTACTGCACCAATGCAGGTTTTGGTTAAAGTCAGAGTCTTTACATGTCTGGTTGTTGCCAAATGTCTAATATATATATATATATATATATATATATATATATATATATATATATATATATATATATATATATATATATATATATTACAGTTTATCATTGTGGAGACTTTATTTTTATAC
This sequence comes from Salmo trutta, assembly GCF_901001165.1. Taxonomy (NCBI): domain Eukaryota; kingdom Metazoa; phylum Chordata; class Actinopteri; order Salmoniformes; family Salmonidae; genus Salmo; species Salmo trutta. The sequence continues at coordinate 72,167,713 of NC_042968.1, forward strand.
AACCCCTTCGACAATATGAATACCACAGATATTAGGACTTTGTACATTGACAGCCAGGGATCTAGACAAGTTGTAGATGTTGCCTCCCACCGATAACTAGAGGTGCAATTACTTCTATGCATTTGTGTGTTTTCAGATGTATCTTGTTCTTTTCGTTCTGAGCTACCTGGGCATGCTGAAACCCAGGCTGGTGTACGTGTTTGTTTATGTGGAAGATGTTTTATGTGTTATTTATTCTCTCTGATGATGATTAAGTGATACAGGTCTTTAATAAATGTGTCAGCTAAATCCAAACTGACCACTGGCTCTTGTATCACATCTTTATTATATTGTATTATATTGAGTATGGGCTGTATCCTAGGTTCTCTTCTATGTTCGATTTTTTTTTTAAAGTGTTTTATGCACACCTTAATTCTGCAAAACACTAACAGAAGCTAGGGTAATTGGGGTGGTGGCTTATCTCCAATATTCATCCCTCATTTTCCTGGAGTATTAATTACATTGATCTTATATCAGAATACAGATACTGCAGGAGAAAAGGAGATCTGGAGATCTGGCTGTGTCTGCAGATTGGCTGTCTGGCAAATTACCAAAGCCGTATCAAGAGTTCAACGGCTCTTTAGTGCAGAAATTTGATGCAGACTGAGAGGCAACATGTCGATTTAGAGATAACCGTGCCTTGTTTGCCCAAATGCCCCTACGGGATAAAAATCTTAAATCCATTAGCTTAGGAGGGATCGAATGCCCCTTGTAAATTTCCTCATTTGTTTACTTATTCAAAGTCGGGTTCAATTAAATAGATTAAACAGTGTGGTGTGTGTGTGTGAGTGGCGTACATGCGTCTGTGTGACGTCAATTTCTTTAATTGTTTCCCCCAGTGACAAAGACTTGCATTGCGGTTTTATCTGTGCATAGCATCACAGACCACACATTACAAACCGTCCTCACCCTTACAAAGCCCGTCAATCTGTACCATCTTTTAGATGGACCCTTTCGCCAACGTCCAGCAATTTGCAACGCGTTCCAGGAGACCTGATCATGAACAACTCTGGACTTTACTTAGCTATAGCTTCATAACCTAAGACGTCCTAAATATGAGTAACATGTTAGATTTAGGAGGGAAAGTTCAACCAACAACATCTCACAAACTCTCTGCACAAACTGATGATTGTCCAAAAGACCGACCTCCCTGGTCTAATAATAATGATCTGCCTATGGCAGAACTGTAACATGAGGATTCACGCCACCTCACCTTCATATGAGAGTAGAATACCAAGCATGTTGATAAACAATAGGCTCTGTGTTTGAATAACTGTGCATTGTCAGATTTAACCTAAGCACTTACCATAATTGCTCCAACTAAATATTATTTCCAGGGGTTGGAAGATTGATCCTTTTAGAAACACTGGCTGAAGAAAGTTTCTCAGACTGAATTGTTTATTTTGACATAGACACATATGTCCCAAAATTAAAATGGCCTTATAATAGCCTTTTTGACACAGGTATTTTAGATTTTTTGACACATCCCCGTAACTTCTTCAGTTTAGGGTTGGACGACTGGCTCTTGTTCTCAGGTTACAAGAACAAGAACACAACACTTCGACTTAAAATCAAATCCTTCCACCTGAGTTGCGGCTGTCGCTATTGCCATGCTAAGGCAACAGGTGAGTAACCATATCCCAGGGTGCCCTGCAAAGACTGGGTGAGAGTGAAGTGTCAAAGGCAGCACTAATCTCCCCCGATCCCTGCCTTGGTCAGTTTACTGAGCAGTTCCCATTCGGGCTGAGCCAGGCGGATTTGTCAATGAGACGGAGGAACTCGACACATCAGGATGTCTCAAGCTTCCACAACAGCCTTTCTAAGCCCTACCAGCTTCCTGGTTTGACATTGCCCCACCCCTTCCCTCCCCTCCCTCAACAGGTATGAGGAACCCTGGGAGAAAAAACCTGAGATGGGGATGACCTGAGGATGAACTGTGTACAATGTGATCAAGTGAGATTATCCCCTTCACTCTTTCAGATTAATTTAGGTTTCCTCTGTGGCTTTGTATGTGTAAGTCATTTTGGGGGTTGGATGTGGCTGGGTAATATTCAGTGGATGGAGGAAAAGGAATTAGACAAATGTGTTAGACAAATGGGGGCAGGGAATGTGTTGAGTGTGAATGCATTGTGATGATATCAGGTGTAAGTTGTAAGTATTTAGCGTATAATCATTTATTGTATGGGTTCAATGTTAGTGAAAGGCCTCAGTGTGTATGTGTGTGTGTGTTACATGTTTGACATGACAGGTGACTGGCACATATTCTTCTGTAGACAATAGCTGGATTCTGTAGTGTGTAGACCACTTCCCAGGAGGTCTAGATTGTTGTTGGAAGTAGGAGTATTTGATTGAAAGCTACTCAACCAGATATATAAATCCCCAGTGGAGCATTTAGAAAAGTCATTCAAAGCCAGATTTGCAAAAATTGATTAAAATTGACAGTTTAAAAAATACAATTAAATACAACTGACATCCACACACTTTTTCACTTCACAAATCATTTTTCATATCAACAACGAGACAACACATCACAAGACATTCAGTAACAAAAATATAACTGTCACAATCAGTGGTTTCGGGATATAACGTTACTTTAACTTTTAATGTCAGCTGTTATTAACAGGCTATTACATTAGTTGACTGTAACATTGGTATTTTGCATGAGGTTGTTGCTATTTACTATTGCACTGTGGCATTGTACTGTTGGTTTAGGCAGTTGTATTTTTCTGTTGCTATAATAGGCTGTTGCATTGTACTGTTGCTTTAGGCTGTTGCATTGAGCTGTCCCTGCCCTTGGCAGCTTGAAGCCTGGCTGCTGGCTCTCTCCTCTCTCTTCTCCCTCCTTCCCTCTAAGACCCCAGCGAGTGTCCGCCTCGTGTCAGATGGCTGGGAGTAAATCAAGCCTGACAGTAACACCTCCCCTGGGCCCCTCACGTCACAGCAACAATTCAGACCTAATGTAGCAGCCCTGGGGGTCTTAGAGGGAAGAGCCACCAGTCATGTTGCTGAGGGTAGGGAGGAGGAGTTTTGGAGGGAGATGGGAGAGTGCGAGGGGGGAAGAGGGAGTGGGAGGAGGCGAGGGGCTCAGAGGATTACCTCAGGCGCTGATTTCAGTAAACAATCAATTAACTCAAACTGTTAATGAATAGCAGTCTGTGGTGTGGGTGTTTCTGTGGCCCACTAGCAGCACATATGCAGTGGTTGGTTGAGGAAGGGGAGTAGGCTGAGATGTGTTGTGGCGTTGTGTTTGGTAGAGATGTTCTAACATGCTACAAGGATACAGTGTGGTTTTGGTTTCTAGAAATGGTTTGTTAGTGATTTGACAGTTTGACAGGAATGTTGATTCTGAACAATTTGACAGGCATCTAAATGTTAGGGCATATCATAGTTTAAGAAAAATATATCAGCCACATGTGACACACAAATGCGTGAAAACTGCAAACACTGCATTAACACTTGTTTATACCGCAGATTAATGTCCACATCATCGTTAGAGCGATCAAACGAATCAACACGCCCATTACCATGTTTTTACTGACGACTTCAATCAAATCCATTACAGGCCCGCCTCGCGACAATCCGCTCTCAGCATAATTATCTCTTCATTTCATACTTTGACTGGAATACAATGTCTGACTGAAATGCATCGAGGACCATTCATATAGCAGATGTGTAAGCTATGTGTCATCTCATCTCTTGACCTCCTCAAGCTGGCGATTAGATGTCGGCCATTTTTCATCGATGTAAAATTACTGGGAAACACATCATATACTTTATTACACAGGGATAATACCAGGGCAACTATTAGTGAACAATGCTTATAATTACCAATTAACAGGTATGTAAATGCATTTATGTAATACTTGATGCTAAAATGATAAGTATGGTTTTCCAAGAAAATGTGGTCAGCACTTAATGTACTTACTAGCTTGTTGCAGGATGATACAACATATTTTATTCCTAGGGACTCTGTGTCATGTCAATTGTTGCTTTACACGGTTAGCATAATATTTTGATTGAATCATTATGACTGACATTTACTAACTGACTACGAGTAGCAATTGTTGTATCATGTAACATTATTGCTGTACTCGTTACCAATGGGTCCTACTGCCACTACACACTGCTCCTGAACCCTGTGTGGCTGCATCCTGCGGTTGACACAGTACTTCCTCACAGAGTTGTCATCACGATTCATAATGGCACACATTTATTTTCCCAAGGTGGGATAATCACCTGCTTTCTCATTAAGGCCCCGGGGCAGCTCTGGAGGTCCCTGGGGGCCCCCAACGTCTATGAGGTGTTAACAGCTCCCAGGGGGGCCCTGTCTGGCCCTGCCAGACCCCCACGGCCCTACAGCCAGCCACACAGCTCACAGACACAGATGGGCCCAACAGCCGCCCTGCATCCACCACACTTTTCAATTAACATCCCACCCAAACAGAGGCCATTCCTCGCCTGCCACGACTCTGTGACAGTACAAGGAAAGGCAGGGAGAGAGGGAGGGAGGGAAATGTTGAAGAGATAAGATAGAAGAGAGAGGAAGATGGGGGAGGAAAAAAGGCGATATATACAGAAAAACAGAAGGGGGTGAGGGAGAAAAGACAAACAAGAACAGGAGAACGACAAAAAAGGTAGAAAAAAATCCAGCATGTCTCCTGGCACACACCTGACAGTATATTGATCTGCATAGATTACACATTCCCCTTGAGCATAGGGACTGAGGCAGCGACATTTTGACAACAGGGAAATTACATTGTTTGGTATAAGTGAGCAGCAGCACGTCTATGGTGGGTGGTAGAGTGTCTCAGTCCAGGAACAAAAGAGGCCTTCCGTGCCTAGTATCAGCCTGATATCTGACTGAAGGAGGTGATAAATCACTTAGTGAGATTGTTGCTCCAGCGGAGAGGAGGGGAGATGGGAGGGGGAAGTCTGGGCACTCCTGCCCACACGTTTCCTCCAAGGCGGGGAGAGTGAGACGGGGAGCTGGGATGGGGTCCAAGAGCCACCGGCTCAGCTGAAACCTCTGTACACACTTGTGAGTTTTTAATTTAAATATGGCTTTACAGAGCTTGGGGGTGTTAAAGCACTTTAAGACTTATTTTTCAGGCCCCCACCCCACCACTGCCCGACCCTCCCTCTCCTAAGAGGCCAGTTGCTTGTTGACCACAGGCTGTTGAAGGGAATAAACACAGTAAGACAGTGAGGGTAGGTGCCAGCATTGAGATAAAAACAAGATTATGTGAATCTGTTTATCTGAGAATGGTTATTGTCCATCTCTCGTTAGCATTAGGACTCTACCCCCCAGACTTCTTTTGTGGGATCCTATTTTCATTATAATCATTATAGTTTATTCAAATAATATTTCTGAACATAACCTCACCAGGCCCTCTTTACAATTAGCATTTGAACTTACAGTATATTTAAAAAAAATATTTAACCCATTTCTCCAGAACATTCAAAAAAACGTACTCTAAATCTAGAATTTTTCTTCGGTTCACCACCTAAGGTTTTGTATTTTGTTCTGGCTAAGAAATTCACAAGGTCTCATTTATACAGCTAACAGCTAGTTCTTGAGACAATAATACATGTTTTATATTTCATTTTAAAGTTTCCATTAAATAAGCTTTGGCAGTTATAACTACATACCTTGCTTACGAGTGGAATGCAAGTGCAATGCCAAACCAATGAACACTCCCAACCAAAATATGGAAGTACTTTCATATGTATACAGATATGCTCTCTTAATTTGACCAGTTTCTCAAAGCAGGAAAATAATTCTGCAGCAATGGGAAATGTGAATTATTATGTGGATAATAATTAGAGGGGGGCTGCACTTGCTGATCTGGCCTAATTTTTTGGCTTCTTCCTCAGGAAATGCTGGCGTTCATGATAAAAGCCAAACATGAGTTGGCTTGGGGGTGTGGTTTGGTTTTAGTGTTTCTTGGGCGTGTCCTTGCCACCACCAAGACACACCCATCTGTCAGAACCTTGTCCACAGCTGTTTCCACCCACTCAATCACAACAAACCTCGTACAAGATGAGTTCAATAACTACAGACAGATGTATGTTGAGATGCCGGAGGAAGCTTTGAATAGGTCAGTAGCCTGAGAAGAATGCAATTGCTGAATTTATGTAGATATTCTAAACAAAGTGTTTTGCTAACTTTCAAATGTAGTAGCAGGTCCATGTATAATAAACAACGCTTACATAATACCGTAGAAGCAGTGTTTTGCTAATATAACAATGTGCACCTTTCACCTTCCATTGTCATTCCCAACCGATACAGATACTGTGCCAATTGGCATTTTGTCTGGTGATAATGTGGCGCTTGGCAAATATGTCAGAGTGGTAATTCCTTCCTGTGTGGTGTCCCGTATAGAACAGGAGTTCCCTTATCCTGCTGCAGTATACACTGGGTTTCTCCATCCCCATATTGACTGATACCATTCAATTCAATAAAATAAAAAACATACAATTAAAATCTGCATCTAGTAACATTTTAAAAACCTCTTAAATGTAATGGCAAAATGTTGATTTCCGCCTGAATAGACATACCCAAAAGTAACTGCTATTCATGAGTAATAACATGATTCTGATGTGCAACAACTTAGTATATTTGGAAAGAAGACATCCGGGAGATTATGAGGAAATGATCAGAAGATAGATAGGAGTTACATAGTTCAGAATACACAAGATCAAGCACACACAAATAAAAAACATATGCATTTTGAAACTCATCTTTCATTGACAAGTCAATTATTGATGCCCAGAGCTGGAAACACATCAGATGGCTTCCGCAACATGTGAACAATATCAGGAAAAAATGGGACTGATAGACCTAACAACTAGAAATGGGCAGATGTTTTAGTAAGTGGTGTCAGGTGTGGTCACGGGACATTTCCAAGTGTACCTAAACCTCTCCAAAGTTGCATATGTCTGTAAATTAGATAATTCCAGTGCTATTACATATTTGCAATCCCTAAATGCTATTTGTTCAGTATAAAAACACTATTTCTACCATATAAAACCTCAATCACACATTGTGGTGGTGTTATGGGGTATCCAGGGTACATTCAAGTGTCCTTTCAACCTCTCCAAAGTGTTCGAATGTGGTAATTGCACTGTTTTTGCACACTGGATGTGCCTAAAAGTTATTGTTCACTTTACAAACAAAATGTCTACAACACCAACCTCTCTCAAACATTGTGGTGGAGTCGGGGAACATACAGGGGATATCCAAGTGCTTTTTCAACCTCTCCAAAGTGCCTGAACGTTTAGACTAGGCATATCCAATGTATTTGTCCAACATACAAATTATCTGGTCACAAAAAAATATAAAAGCAAGAGATATACATACAAAAAAAAAATTCTTATCAAACACAAACTTGGTTACACGTGTCCACTAAAAAAGGTGCAAATGTAGAAATAAGCTGAACTATTTACAAATGGCATTAGTGTTTGTTTTACATACCCGGTGTAGATGATTCGATTTCACTTTCACCATAGCTTGTGCATGTCGTGATAGTCTTTGAAGCAGTCCCTCTCTGACAGGAAACAAAAAGCGAACTGGCATTTCGGACAGAAGATCTAGCATTTCCCCCTTGCGTTTTGTGCAATGCTTGCAGTTCTTCCTTTTGTCTTTTGGCATGTGTGTTGGATAGTGGCGCTCACCTTGAGAGGGGGGTCTTGTGATGGTTGTGAGGTTGCTTTGGGCCCCCAATTCAGCCATTTCCAACACCAGCTGCTCTAGGAAAGCCAACTGGGCGAGAGGGGTTTGACCTTTTGATTTGGCCATCTGCATGTGGAGAATAAAAGCATTTACTGTAGCAATGTCCACAAAGTGGTAAAAACAAAGTCTTCTACAAGTTCCTGGTCTTGTGGAGGCCCTGGGAGTAGCCTATCAGAGCATCAGATAGGTTGACACCCCCCATGCTGGCATTGTAGTCCTTCACAGAAAAGAAATGGGGACATTCTTCCTCACCCAATGCCCCATTGGCATTTTAAACTATCCTTAAGGCATGGTCGTTATTGAATGCCTTATGCTGAGTAGTGAGCATGGTTACTTCCCTAGTGTCCTTCCATTTCACAAAAAGCAGCTTGTTAGTCCTTATCCAACATATGGTCCCCCTCTCCTATGTCTTTGTCATGTTATTTACCTTGGTCTTGGGGAAAGCGATTCTGTTAGGACGAATGGTGCCACAAGCCCCTATTTTCATTTTCAAGATGTCTATGAAAAGTGGATGTAGATCCACCAAACAGGGTGATTGACATAGCAGTGGGCGGTGAAGACCTTGACCAGCAGGGCGCCTGCAGGGGAAGTTGTAAGACACACACTTGTAAGACACACAGAATTACAGTTGACTAAATTTACAAAACGACATTACTGTAAAGTAAAAACACCAAGCCTAAACTATCTGTACAGTGACTGACATAGAAGGCGTGAAGCGCACACACAATGCAAACAGTAACACTCTGGAGACAAAGGCAGAGGTGAGAACCACAAATAAACAATGGCCATGAGAGTTTAGTGGCCTCTCCAAAGTTACAAGGATGAAACTTAGAACAGCATACAGTGAACTAATATGAAACATAGACAATAACTACTTTGGAATTATATAACATCGAAATTACTTGTTACATAGTCCTATGTAAACTAAATTTTTTACCTCATTGAGAATCCATCTTTACTGCTAAAACGATTAAATGAAAGCGATGAAATCTGTTTACAATGTAATGTAGCAATGCTTGGTGCATCTCTCTTTGAGCCAGGTAGCAATAGTTTGCATTACGCATAAAAGGTTCTAGGCCTTGCTTTGTCCCACCCAGGTCAACTGCATATCCCTGGAAAGCTTATGTCATTAGCTACAAGTGTCACGTCCTGACCAGTAAAAGGGGTTATTTGTTATTGTAGTTTGGTCAGGACGTGGCAGGGGTGTGTTTGTTTAGTGTGTTTCGGCGTTTTTGGTTTATGTTTTCTATTTCTATGTGGGTTTTCTAGTTTGTCTATTTCTATGTTAGTTTTGGGAACGACCTCCAATTAGAAGCAGCTGGTTGTCATTGCTTCTAATTGGAGGCCATATTTAAGTGGGTTTATTTTTCTCTTGTGTTTGTGGGTGGTTGTTCCATGTATAGTCTTAGTACCTTACAGGACTGGTTTTCGTCGGTCTTTTGTTCAGTGTTCTTTTCTTTAATAAATCAAAAAGATGATTCACATCCCTGCTGCAGTTTGGTCCGATCATTACGACGCTCATGACAACAAGACTGTCACCGTGCCATAGTAGCCAATTCCCTGTGTCATGGATGCCTACAGCGCGTAAGCAGGCAACGTCATATTTTTGACGTGCAAAGATGGTCACTCGGTGGACATTCGATGTTGCCATTAAGTCATACATCATCAGATAAGATTGGCAATAGGCTATATTGGTTCCTACCAACCGAAGGATTCATTTGATACCCCCTATAGTTCCAACACAGACCAAATCAAAGCTTACCTTGTAAGATGTTTGCTGTTTCGTGAAAACGTTGTGTAAAATAAACATTTTGACTCTCGGGTCTGGTGATCGATAACGGTAGGTCACAGGCAGATAAATAATATATCCTCATGATCTATGGAGTCCCGGCTTTCGGGGTGTATCAACCTATTACGTGTTTATTTCATTTATGCTTCACAACGCTAACCGGAATGTAGGTAGCAGCCATCTTGAAATTAGGTAATCGGCTTGGCCTGAGTTTATATATTTGTATAACCATATATGGTAGTAAGTCTCACCAAAGACTTTGAAGGCACCGATCAATAGCCAAGATACTCAGCTTTTTGCAGACACCCTGTTTTTGCAGATAGGGGCTACCGTTCTCATACTAGACTGAATTGAATAAAACAAATCTAATATGGGGACTTTACATTTAAGAGCTTACCAAATGCCAGGTCTCTTTCCATTTCGAGACATCCGTATCAAGCCTGTCTATCAGTCTGGACTTAATCACATCATCTTGCAAGTCGCCAAGTGCTGGTGTAAAGGACGTCACACAAAAACTCCACTTTGTCCATGACAGCCGATAGAAACTCATCATGACACCAAAGTACCACATCCTCACGATTCAGCCCATACCTAGCGCAAACTCGGTACCTCTGCCTAGCTATTCGCTGGCGCAAGTGGGGACACTTCAGGCTGAGGAGTAAGTTTCACACATCCCCATACACCTTTCTATATAAAGTCCACAGTTGACAGTGCATGTCAAAGCAAAAACCGAGCTATGAGGTTGAAGGAATTGTCCATAGAGCTCCGAGGCAGGATTTTGTCGAGACACAGATCTGGGGAAGGGTACCAAACAATTTCTGCAGCATTGAAGGTCCACAAGAACACAGTGGCCTCCATCATTCTTAAATGGAAGAAGTTAAGGAACCACCAAGACTCTTCCTAGTGCTGGCCTCCCAGCCAAACTGAGCAATCGGGGGAAAAAGCCTTGATCAGGGAGGTGACCAAGAACCCAATGGTCACTGATAGAACTCCAGAGTTCCTCTGTGGAGATGGGAGAACCTTCCAGAAGGACAACCATCTCTGCAGCACTCCACCAATCAGACCTTTATGATAGAGTGGCCAGACGGAAGACACTCCTCAGTAAAAAGGCACATGACAGCCCGCTTGGAGTTTGCCTAAAGGACTCTCAGACCATGAGAAACAAGATTCTCTGGTCTGATGAAAACAAGATTGAACTCTATGGCCTGAATTCCAAGCGTTGTGTCTGGGGGAAACCTGGCACCATTCCTACAGTGAAGCATGGTGGTGGCAGCATCATGTTGTGGGGATGTTTTTCAGTGGCAGGGACTGGGAGATTAGTCAGGATCGAGGGAAAGATGAACGGAGCAAAGTACAGAGAGATCCTTGATGCTCCAGAGTGCTCAGGACCTCAGACTGGGGAGAAGGTTCACCTTCCAACAGGACAATGACCCTAAGCACACAGCCAAGACAACGCAAGAGTGGCTTCGGGACAAGTCTCTGAATGTCCTTGAGTGGCCCAGCCAAAGCCCAGACTTGAACCCAATTGAACATCTCTGGAGGGACCCCATCCAACCTGACAGAGCTTGAGATAATCTGCAAAGAAGAATGGGAGAAACTCCCCAAAAACAGGTGTGCCAAGCTTGTAGCGTCATACCCAAGAAGACTTGAGGCTGTAGTAGGTGCTTCAACAAAGTACTGAGTAAAGGGTCTGAATACTTATGTAAATGTGATATTTCAGTTTGTTATTTTTTATACATTTGCCAACATTTCTAGAGAACCTGTTTTTGCTTTGACATTCTGGGGTATTGTGTGTAGATTGATGAGGGGGGAAAAAAAACAATTTAATCAATTTTAGAATAAGGCTGTACTGTAAAAATGTGGAAAAGTTAAGGGGTCTGAATAGTTTCTGAATGCACTATAATTGTAATTGTAATCCAAGCCCAACCTTAATTTATTAGTTGTGACACACTGAGTTTCCAAACTGATTTATGACCAAAATTATCCTATTTACACTTTGTAGTCAATTCTGACACTAGAATATACATTTTTGTAGGGGGCGATACAATTTTTCGTTAAGACAAATCAAGACTGACATTTTAAATTTTAAATTACAAACTTTACAAGCTTTTATTAACCTTGAATTAACGGCACAGGAAAATGATCTGTAACAAAAAATCAAAGAGCTCATCAGTAGATACTCTACCCGAGCACCAAAAACACCATAATCCATCTACATTCCATCACAGTCGTCAGAGCTTGACTAGTGAACATAAGTCAACTGTTTTTAAGCGATGGCAGCCATTGTCTGTTTCCTCCTCGTAGCATATTCAATGATACCATGTTGTGGCAGGGGGACAGATAATCGATGAGGCCAGCAGCAGCAGGCAGGGCCCAGGTCTCCTCGCATTAGGCTAGGGGAAACAGCGGGACATCATTAACATGCTAGATGGATACATAGGTGACATGGTGAGGTGACTGATTGTTTATGAATGCTATTTGAATTCGAAGGGATTTGAATGGTTTCTGGAGGAGTAATAGGGAATGTATTCCAGGTCATACCTAGGCCTCTACCTGCTTTCTTGTGCTCTATTTTTTCTATTGTTGCAAACCAGAATACACGTTTGGCAGATTTTCAACTACCTGTATCTACAACATACCTGGTACAAGCTTTTCCTTCATGTACCTTACATTTACCTTATGTCATGTAACATTTTGTCTTACTCCATTTCACTGGCATCGTTGTCTTTTGTTTCTCTATTTGGGGTTTTGGCAGAAACATTTTTGCGCAATAAAAGTGCTATTAATATCAACACACACAAGTCAAAGATTCCCTAGTACTAGTATTCCCTTGATGACATTTTTCCCAGAGTAGAAGTAATCTAGACACAGGCCTCAATGACACCGAATCCCACACTCAATCTAGGTTAGAACATTTGTTCTCCCAATCCATTGTTTTTTCATAATTCATGTCAACAAGATCAGATAGCCTTATCTCTAGAGAAATGGGGAGAGGAAGGGGAGAAGGGGGAGGAGTTAATCCCTGAGTCAAGATGTATTTATTGAAGATTAATAACAGAGCAGCAATCTCATCATGCTCTCTATGATTTTATAATTTTGTTCCGTGTAGGATCAGGGGCAAAGACAGAGGTAGGGGCCATATTGACTGGCAGGCTACAGTATATTTTCAGCTTCAGGGAACCGAAAAGGTATGTAAAGAGGTTTATGTGGCCTTATGGGACACGATGTGTAACTATCAACATCTTCCCTCCTCTCTGATAATTCAACATACTGAATGTAAAGAGCTAGCATGACTTCTCATATCAATGGGATGTTATATATCTAAGAAATATGCATATTTCAACAGGCCATTATCCTAGTGGTGAAATTATTATATGTGAAGCCCTAAGTAAAACACAACTTCTCACTTTTATACACAACACTTATGGAGCAGTGGAACACCGTTGTTTGTGTTCACCTTGTCACGAACCATACAGTGACAAGTTGTCATGGCTGCTGTTTTATTGGCTCTTAACCAACCCTGCTATTTTGTTAGTTTTTTCACATTGTTTGTAACTTATTTTGTACATAATGTTGCTGCTACCGTCTCTTATGACCGAAAAGAGCTTCTGAACATCAGAACAGCGATTACTCACCTCAAATTGACCGAATCATTTTTATTTAATGAGTCAGACGGGAAGGATATACTCCAAACACCCGAACAGGCCCTGATCCCCGTCATTCGCAGAAGAAAGAAACTGAGATTTTGCGGAAGGAGATAGGGATGACTTGTGAGGATCAGGCGACGAGTGGCTAATCTGTCTTTGCCATCCGTACTGATCGCCAACGTTCAATAGCTGGAAAATAAATGGGACAAACTAAGAGCATGTATATCCTACCAACAGGACATTAAAAACTGTAATATCTTATGTTTCATCGAGTCGGGGCTGAACGACGATATTAATAACATACAGCTGGCGGGTTATACACTATCGGCAGGATAGAACAGCAGCCTCTGGTAAGACACGGGGTGGCGGCTTATGTATATTTGTAAACAACAGCTGGTGCATGATATCTAAGGAAGTCTCGAGGTTTTGCTCGCCTGAGGTAGAGTATCTCATGATAAGCTGTAGACCACAGTATCAACCTAGAGAGTTTGCATATGTATTTTTCGTAGCTGTCTACATTCCTCCACAGACCGATTCTGGCTCTAAGACCGCACTCAATGAGCTGTATACCGCCATAAGCAAACAGGAAAAAACTCATCCAGAGGCGAAGCTCCTAGTGGCCAGTGATTTTAATGCAGGGAAACTTAAATCAGTTTTACCTAAATTTCTATCAGCATGTTAAATGTGCAAGCAGAGGGAAAAACATTTCTAGACCACCTTTACTCTACACACAGAGACGTGTACAAAGCTCTCCCTCGCCCTCCATTTGGCAAATCTGACCATAATTCTATCCTCCTGATTCCTGATTACAAGCAAAAATTAAATCAGGAAGCACCAATGACTCGGTCCATAAAAAAGTGGTCAGATGAAGCAGATGCTAAACTACAGGACTGTTTTGCTAGCACAGTCTGATGGCATTGAGGAGTACACCACATCAGTCACTGGCTTTATCAATAAGTGCACCGATGACGTCGTCCCCACAGTGACTGCACGTACATACCCCAACCAGAAGCCATGGATTACAGGCAACATCCAAACTGAGGGTAGAGCTACCGCTTTCAAGGAGTGGGACTCCAATCGATGCTTATAAGAAATTCCGCTATGCCCTCCGACAAACCATCAAACAGTGAGTAGATTGATGAGGAAAACAAACAATTTAACGTAACAAAATGTGGAAAAAATCAAGGGTTCTGAATACTTTGCACTGTATATGTTCCTCTTAGAGGTGTCACACAATTTAAATTCCCCCACTTCTACTATATTTGGGACTTCTAGAAAATGGTATTCGCCCCTTAAATACAGCACTCTAAATAGTCTCATGTTAATCTACTTGCCCAGCACCAGTGCATGGAGAAGAAAATATTACATTTTCTCGCTATAACAAAATGGTGCCTGGGAATATTGCCTATGTAGAGTTGCGGTGTCCATCTCATCCGCCTAATGGATCAAGTGCATGCACGCCGGACCAGGGAGCGAGGGATGGAGATAGAGGTGTAGTAGAGCAAAAACAAATATATATACATTCTCTCTCAAGGTTAGGGTTCATGATTCAAGGTTCAGTCCCAATCCACATTTTTTTATATCCCTAATAAGTGAGTGGATTGAATAGATTGGTAATACCTGACCTTGGTGTTCATTGAAACCTCATCCAACTATATTAGGGCAGACAGACATACAGACAGACAGACAGACAGACGGGCAGGCAGGCAGACAGATGGGCAGGCAGGCAGCGAGCAGAACGCTGTGCAGTCTGATGCCTGCCCCACTGTCAGCCTGGAGATGGGGGATGATAGGACAGACGGAGGGAAGGATGGAGGGACCATGTGGAGTAGAGTTGGGGGGTGGTGGGGCACCTTGTTTGCATTCTGTATGGAAATGAGGAGGAGCTGAAGGGTGTGTGAAGGACACAGAGGAAGGGGTGAGTGTATGTGTGTGTGTTTGTGAGATAGAGAGTGTTCCCTAAGAAAGCCTCTCATCTTTATTTAATATGATGGTCCTCTTTGCAATTCACTGATCTAGATGCTATCCCCTACCCCTCTCCTTTCACACACACACACACACACACACACACACACACACACACACACACACACACACTAGCATGCAGGCACACACACACACACACACACTCTTATATAGCTCATCATTGGCTAGGGAAGCCACTTCAGAGACAGAGATATGCTGTACTGTATATTCATACGAAGGGGACTGTTCATATTGAATGTTTCACTTTTCATGTATTGATGTGTATATTTGATGTGTATATTGATGTGTATATTTGATGTGTATATTGATGTGTATTGATGTGTTTATTATTGATGTGTATATTGCTGTGTATAGTGTATATTGATGTGTATTGAGTGTATATTGATGTGTATAATATATATTGATGAGTAATGATGTGCATATTGATGTGTATAGTGTACTTTGATGTTTATTGATATGTACAGGATACAGGGCCCATCTGTATAAGAGACCTTGGTCTCAGCATCACTCCCTGTCCAAATAAAAGTGAAATAAATAAATACAAATGTAAAAAAATATACAAAAAAATCTGGTCCGGAGCCCTGTTCCGGGCAGGCGAGCGGAAATGGAGGAAAACTCGCCTCCCTGCGGACCTGGCATCCTTTCACGCCCTCCTCTCTACATTTTCCTCTTCTGTCTCTGCTGCTAAAGCCACTTTCTACCACTCTAAATTCCAAGCATCTGCCTCTAACCCTAGGAAGCTCTTTGCTACCTTCTCCTCCCTCCTGAATCCTCCTCCCCCTCCCCCCCCCCTCCTCTCTCTCTGCGGATGACTTCGTCAACCATTTTGAAAAGAAGGCTGATGACATCCGATCCTCGTTTGCTAAGCCAAACGACACCGCTGGTCCTGCTCACACTGCCCTACCCTGTGCTTTGACCTCTTTCTCCCCTCTCTCTCCAGATGAAATCTCGCGTCTCGTGACGGCCGGCCGCCCAACAACCTGCCCACTTGACCCTATCCCCTCCTCTCTTCTCCAGACCATTTCCGGAGACCTTCTCCCTTACCTCACCTCGCTCATCAACTCATCCTTGACCGCTGGCTACGTCCCTTCCGTCTTCAAGAGAGCGAGAGTCGCACCCCTTCTCAAAAAACCTACACTCGATCCCTCCGATATCAACAACTACAGACCAGTATCCCTTCTTTCTTTTCTCTCCAAAACTCTTGAACGTGCCGTCCTTGGCCAGCTCTCCTGCTATCTCTCTCAGAATGACCTTCTTGATCCTAATCAGTCAGTTTTTAAGACTGGGCATTCAACTGAGACTGCTCTTCTCTGTGTCACGGAGGCTCTCCGCACTGCTAAAGCTAACTCTCTCTCCTCTGCTCTCATCCTTCTAGACCTATCTGCTGCCTTTGATACTGTGAACCATCAGATCCTCCTCTCCACCCTCTCCGAGCTGGGCATCTCCGGCGCGGCCCACGCTTGGATTGCGTCCTACCTGACAGGTCGCTCCTACCAGGTGGCGTGGCGAGAATCTGTCTCCGCACCACGTGCTCTCACCACTGGTGTCCCCCAGGGCTCTGTTCTAGGCCCTCTCCTATTCTCACTATACACCAAGTCACTTGGCTCGGTCATATCCTCACATGGTCTCTTCTATCATTGCTACGCAGACGACACACAATTAATCTTCTCCTTTCCCCCTTCTGATAACCAGGTGGCGAATCGCATCTCTGCATGTCTGGCAGACATATCAGTGTGGATGACGGCTCACCACCTCAAGCTGAACCTCGGCAAGACGGAGCTGCTCCTCCTCCCAGGGAAGGACTGCCCGTTCCATGATCTCGCCATCACGGTTGACAACTCCCTTGTGTCCTCCTCCCAGAGTGCTAAGAACCTTGGCGTGACCCTGGACAACACCCTGTCGTTCTCCACTAACATCAAGGCGGTGACCCGATCCTGTAGGTTCATGCTCTACAACATTCGCAGAGTACGACCCTGCCTCACACAGGAAGCGGCGCAGTTCCTAGTCCAGGCACTTGTCATCTCCCGTCTGGATTACTGCAACTCGCTGTTGGCTGGGCTCCCTGCCTGTGCCATTAAACCCCTACAACTCATCCAGAACGCCGCAGCCCGTCTGGTGTTCAACCTTCCCAAGTTCTCTCACGTCACCCCGCTCCTCCGCTCTCTCCACTGGCTTCCAGTTGAAGCTCGCATCCGCTACAAGTCCATGCTGCTTGCCTACGGAGCTGTGAGGGGAACGGCACCTCCGTACCTTCAGGCTCTGATCAGGCCCTACACCCAAACAAGGGCACTGCGTTCATCCACCTCTGGCCTGCTCGCCTCCCTACCTCTGAAGAAGCACAGCTCCCGCTCAGCCCTGTCAAAACTGTTCGCTGCTCTGGCACCCCAATGGTGGAACAAGCTCCCTCACGACGCCAGGACAGCGGAGTCAATCACCACCTTCCGGAGACACCTGAAACACCACCTCTTTAAGGAATACCTGGGATAGGATAAAGTAATCCTTCTACCCCCCCCCCCCCCCCGAAAGATTTAGATGCACTATTGTAAAGTGGTTGTTCCACTGGATATCTTAAGGTGATTTGTAAGTCGCTCTGGATAAGAGCGTCTGCTAAATGACTTAAATGTAAATGTAAATGTAGTATTCTCTTCCAGCTCAAACGTTTCAAGGCAAGTTCTCCAAGATCAGCCCAGCACTGGCCATCCAACCTTCTACAGCCATCCTTAGATATATTACATGTATTTAGATCTTACAAAGTGCTCCCGGTTGACTCAATCTCTTCTTTTAAATGACCGTGTGTTAAGAGAAAAAAAGATCAGGTGCAGGAGGGAAAAAGCGAGTGGTGGATTTATGGTGACAAAATGCCCAGGTCAGACAGGGTGTGTGGCGTTGGTATTGATCAGAGAGGCTCGCGCCGGCCCATGGCCTGATCCCTGACCTTTAAATAGCGTATGAATCTCAATCCAATAGACTGGAGTGTCTGGGCTCCTTGGTCCTGCACGCCCTCCCCCCCACCACCACCATCACACCCCCCCCCCCCCCCCTCCCTCGGCCCCCCCACGATCGATACCCCCGGAGCATGATTTCCACATTATGGATTGGCAGCCTCCTTATTAATAGAATAGGTGTGGTGCGTGCGTGCGTGTGTGTCTGCTCGCATGTGTTTTCTCCCTTTACTTTGCTTCATATTCTGCATTCAATTATGCCTATTATCCTGTGCACATTCAAAAATGTGAATTCCAGAAATGGATGGGGATCATTTCAAAACGGGACAAAAATAGTTCCACGCTCAGTTCGTAAACCTATATAACTAGTATTGGCCAGATACCATAACACCAAACTAGACATTTCAGGACTGTGTTTGTGGGCCAGATGAGCTCTTATCTTACCCTGTGTGGTGACTGTGGATCTGACTGAAGGGGCTATTGGATCTTCCAATCCAAGCAGCCGTTCAAATATTAATTCCCCTGGGACACTTCCAAGTTCAAAAGGGCAGACGACCCAATGGGCGGTTCAGTGGACAGCATCAAACAGCAGCTTTAAGTCAAACGCATGCCGGACCTTGGAGGGAGAGAGGGGGAGAGGGGGAGAGGGGGAGAGAGGTAGAGAGGGAGGCCCAGTCCAACTAATCTCCTAATAGAATGAAAGGCAACCACCCCAACATGGTGTCAGACACACACAGAGACAGACGCACTGGCGATTACCCATTCAGTAAATGTTTAGAATTACAGGGAATTAGCTTTAAAACTGCAACATTTTCTCTCAGCCTCATGGCAAAACGAGCTGACAAGGTAAAAACTGTTCCCCAGGCGCCGAAGACGTGGATGTCGTTTAAGGCAGCCCTCCGCACCTCTCTGATTCAGACGGGTTGGGTTCAATGCGGAAGACACATTTCAGTTTAATGTGTTCAGTTGTACAACTTACTAGGTATCCCACTTTCCCATTACTTGTGGTGCAACAAGACCACTCATGGTCTGTAAAGTTCTCTACTTTTGATAGATTTAAACAAACAATATTTGAATCACCATGGTCACAACCATAACCTGTCAATTCCATCTGCCTGATAGAATATACATTTTGGTTCAAATATGTTACATTTAATTAGGTTTTAGAATCATAAAGCAACTGAGGAAAAACTAAATTGCTACTCTGTATACCACTTGAATGAAGAAGAAAAATTGGATTTTTGTCAACTCTGTAAAACATCAAATCCGTCAGATTTTTGTCTAGCATCAACTCCGTTCGAGTGCTGAAAAGATCTGATAGAAAGGTTGTTTCATTGGTGATTTTTAAATTAACAATGTTCCATATTTTACAAATGTTTGTATTGAACTTTTTATTTTTAGAGGTAAAAATATGTCTGTTTGAGTATCTGTTGTCAACTCCTTTAGTGGCTTTTTAACTCTTTTTTTGTCAATATTGAGAAAAAGAAACATTTTAATCACTGTTCTGCAACATATGCTTAAACATTTGCTGTGCTACCCCTAAGGAATAAAGTTTGCTTTATAAATGTTGTTTTATATTCTAAATCTAGAAAAGCATGCCAAAATGCTAACAAAATTAGCCCTGGCACATTTAATAGTGCTATAAAACAAAACAAAAAGAAGTTTGGAGATTTATATAGTTGAATAATTTAATGTTAGAATTAAACAAAACTGCACTACGCCACTGCATACACACATGTTCACAGGGACACACATATACAACATATTCACACTCTCACATGGATACATACACGCACGGTGCTATACACACACACATACTGTATACACACACCTTCATAGTGTAATTTATGGCTTTTAACCTTACATGGGGAATTCACATGACTGAGTACTGGGTATCAATAAGACATTGACAATCAGCAACAACTGTTTGCAGACATGAACATTTTCAGTATAGATGAACAAATAGATGCACAAATCGTAACAACGTTTTTTGTTGTTGATAAAATAGATACAGTAGGTACAGCACACCCCACAACTAAATACAGATAAGTGAGAACATTATTATTAAGGTTAATTGAGGATCAGACCGAGGTCACTCAGTTCCCTTTCTGCTTTTTCTTAAAATATTATAATTATTGAAATTGTCCTTTTTCATTCGGTTCTATATTCAGATTGCTCACCTGCATAAGTGCATGTTAAATCTAAGATGGGCCTCCCATGCCAGGCTACTACCCATGCTTGGATTATTCTAATGTTGGTAAAAGGCTCTCCCCTTTATTTAATATGATGGTCCCCTCCTTACTTAAATCCACACACACACACACACACACACACACACACACACACACACACACACACACACACACACACACACACACACACACACACACACACACACACACACTCTCTCTCTCTCACAAACACACAACCCTTTTACGTAATGAAATTACAAGTAGTCATATGTTCCATCATTGGCTAGAGTTATAGGTACGTTTTACATAAAATTCATGTCGGGGGCATTGTTGGGGATGCATGTGTGCATACGGATTTACATTATAGAAGTTATTAAAGAAATGAGCGTGTCGCAGAAAAATAGAACGGTAAAAGGGAAAAGTGTCTGCTTCCAGTCCCAAAGTCTAAGATCCAGGCAGTAGGAAATAATGGTAAACTCTCAGACACGCACACACACACGCACGCACGCACGCACGCACGCACGCACGCACACACACACACACACACACACACACACACACACACACACACACACACACACACACACTGGAGGATTCCTGTTGTTTTCCCTCCATAAATTAAGCCCTGATGATAAGTGCCAACACTTTATGGAGATCTGAGGTTGATATCAATCTACAAAAGCTCCTAAATGGCCACAATAGTTTTTATTTCTTTAGCCTGTGTTTTCTGCAAAGGAAAATCTGTAGTTTGTAGTTTTGTGATAAGCCTTGTAGTTTTTTTGATATTTCCTTTAAACGCTAAACTAAATGATTCCCACCTAAGCACTTATTATGTGACTTCCAGTACATTCAGTCAGACATAAGGTTGAGAAGATCCTGATGGGGGATTATAAGAGGAGCTGGTAAGAGGAAATTGTAATACTACACTCAATAGCTTTCTTTCCCTCTTCCTTTTCTCACTCTTCTGCTCTCCTCTCTCTCTCTCCTCTCTCTCTCCTCTCTCTCCTCTCTCTCTCCTCTCTCTCCTCTCTCTCTCCTCTCTCTCTCCTCTCTCTCTCCTCTCTCTCTCCTCTCTCTCCTCTCTCTCTCTCCTCTCTCTCTCCTCTCTCTCCTCTCTCTCTCCTCTCTCTCCTCTCTCTCTGTCTCCAATCTCTCCTCTCATTCTCTCCATCCAGAGATGAGGGTTGAACACTGGGTTGAGGAGTCACCAGGGGGCATGAGCCACAGCCTCACCAGTCAGGCCAAACCAGGTCAAGGCCAGGTCAACCATAATCTAACATGCACCGCTGGATTCCAACAAGCAAATCTCTTATTTTTAAACACTGGATTATACATTTCTTGTATTACTGCCCAACAGAACGGAGGGGTGGGGGGCTGGTCTGACTGACAGGATTAGGAGAAAAGCCCTGGGACTTAATATTGAAGAGAGGAATAATAAAAAGTATCAAGACGAGCAGAGGACAAATATGAATGATGAAAAGCTATAAATAAAAATGGTAGAACTAGGTCTACTGTGGGTGGAGTGCTAATCCTTAGTTTAACTTTAATGGTGGAGGTTAGCTAGAACTAAGACAAAAGACAGGATATGACCAATCAGTGATTCACACATAGATATGCTAATAGTTACACACACACACACACCCAGGCCCGCTAACCAATGGCTACCATGTGTCCGGTCAACACAGGACATCTGCGTCTGGTACTATAGATAATCTTGTCATGATACCGTCCTCATAGTTATTCATACGTCTGTATATTTTCTCCATGTTCATCTCTTTATGTGTATAATACCATCACAGTGTGATGTCACAGCATGCTAAGTATGGCCCATCACAGCAAGACGAGAGGGGGGTTCGTTCGAGGGAGGGAGGGAGGAAAAATGACCTTGCTAGAAATAACAACAGCAACCTTAATGTGCTGCATTACAAGATATGTTATAAAACACTTTTATGGGCTGGTAGTAAAAGGTACGGTGTCGTCCTGCACCGGGCCCGCTCAGGGCCCCATTTGAAGGCCACATCCACAAAATGGGTCAGGAACCAGGGACCGACGATTGCCGGGGTGAGTGCTGCCTATGACTAATGTTTTTGTTCTCACCTTGGCCCAAGTTCTGCTGCATAAACGGGTTGGGCATTCCTCGCCTTGTGTGTATACCTGTTATGGGCCTCTCCGATGGAGGATGTGTCATTGTGTATTGAAGTGCATTACTTTTATGGGCGTCTCTTCTCTCTTAGTGATTTTACCATAATGGACATTTATTTTACAGCGTGCAGCAGGCATTATATAGGTTTGTACAGGTTGGCCCAAAAAAGTGTTTTTGTTTTCCCATTTGGAGGGAGATGGTTGTGCTATCTATCTTTACACAGAAGATGCTCTCTGGAGGAGTGCAGTGTAATACTGGTACCTAAATCCACTATTGCCCCCTGTTGGGGATGGCACAGAATAACACTGTCAGTAGGGGATGATGGCAGGTAAATCATGTAGTAGAACAATATGTATGGATACTTCAACTATGCTAGCTTGTTAACATCTTCTTTGTATTTGGATTGAACACAAATGGTTCTCAGTCTCTAAGAGTTGAACACAAGTAGTCATTGATTTTAGAGTGCTATCAGATGTTTTTGCCAAGTCTACAAGCTTTGCAGTCACTTGCCTTTTTCCTTAATGGCACTTATCCCTCTCCCTGCCTCTCACACTATCCTTATGTGCATAGCTCTTCTTTTATCTCTCACTCTCTCCCTCCCTCCTTACCTTCCTTACAAGTTCCTTATCCTCTATTCACTTCGTCCTTTCTTCCAGCTGTCCTCTCTTCCTTAGTGAACCTTCTCTCCTTCCCTTTCTTCCTGTGTCCCTCTCTCCTTTCTCTCCTCTCCCTGTCCCATCTTAATATGCATTCCCTCCATAACTCCTTTTTTCTCCCTCTCAGTATCTCTCCATTCACACTCCCTTCAGTGTGTAGACCCTGACAGTCCTCCCTCTTATCCCAGCCCGTGGATGTTAGGCCACGACTTATCGATCACACCATAAATTACGCATGCATCTCTTCTCCTCCCCACCCCTGCGATCTGAGACTGGGCGAATAACAGAGAGAGTGAAAGAAATAGAGAGAAAAAAGAGAGCGAGCGAGAGAGGGAGAGTTTTCAAAAGTCTCGGGAAAATTGTTAATTAAATCCAAATCAATCCTTGGCCATTTATCAGGGTGAGCATCCACCTCACTTTTAAAAAGGGTGTCAGGGAGGGGGTGGGAGGGAACTGATGAGGCAGATTCGAGGGAGGATTGTCATTTAATTTGACAATCAAACTGTATCATCTGTATAATCCTTAGATGGGTATTAGGTCCCTGTGAGTGACATGTCTGAAGTTGACTTCTGAGTACTCATATTGTACCTATAAAGAAGATATGCACAGGATAAGAAAAGCAATACACACAGCATATCAGTAGAGAACTTAAAGAACTCCACATGACAGAACTCAGCCACATAATCCCATCTATGAACATGTGTTCTGTAGAATATTCTCCTCCCAAATACAAGAGCAGGGGAGAAGTATTGAGGGATCTCATATAACCAGTACCAGGGTAATCCCTAACTCTACAACAGCATAGATCACGGCCGCAGATGATTTGGAGATGGTGGAACTCTCGTAGATCACCTGGTTTTCTTTAGCTAGAGGCAGAGATTGGCCATTGTGAAGAGAGATAGGCCCTACAGGCACTGTCTGCCAGACTGTTGTGATTTTGGTCGATTTCTGATGTACAATATGTGAAAAGAGTGGCTCACAACATGAAGTGTTTAATGTCACATGACATGCACAAGTACGGTGAAATGCCTTTCTTGCAAACTAAAAACCCTACAATGCAATAATCAATAACAATATAATAGTAGATAAAAACACACACAAAATAACAATATGTAGAACCCAATAAGTAAGTAAGTAAGCATACTATATACAGGGGTGTGTGTGTGTGTGTGTGTGTGTGTGTGTGTGTGTGTGTGTGTGTGTGTGTGTGTGTGTGTGTGTGTGTGTGTGTGACGATAAGCAGACCCCCTCCCAGCTATTGCTTTAACACCCTGTTGAAAGTGTTTCCTTTCCTATTGCATAACACCTATCCATTTCCATAACATCTACAGTACAGTAGCCTCCATTACCTCAGTCTCATAACATGACAGACTGCATAATAATGACGCTACCAAGCAGACTAGTTTTCTATATCATGTAACATACAGGTTATGCTTAAACAGGTGCTGTCCAGTGCTGAAATCAGGCAATACTGCATGACTTTCCCCAAACGTGTGTATTCCATGACAAAATGTTTTGATGTGATGTGAGAGGTATTATAACCTTGACCTGTGTTAGTCCACTTTGTGTATAAAACACTTAATGAATTACTTCACATACAAAAAATAGATATTCATATTTCCACGCGCAGTGCTGCAATTTATAGCAATGAGCACCATAAACATAACAACATGGCCAAAATATATAAAAACAGCATCTGAATGTGTGTGTGCATGCGTGCAGGTGTGTGTGTGTGCATGTGCGTGCGTGCGTGCTTCCATATGTGTGTGCCCAAGATGGTTTTCATCTTTATTAATTACATAATCCAGATTTATGATCATAATTGCTGCCTCAGTTCAGTTCAGCAAATCATCCCTTTAATTATTACAGTGGTGGCCTACCAAACAGACTGGCCAAAACTCTATAAATCCACTGAGACTGGGAATAACAAGGGATTTGACCCACAACTGTAAATCTGGGAGAGGCTGTAAAAGTTGCTGAAAGGACGGATACTGAACTGATAAGGCTTTAACCAATGTTTAAATGTTTGATTTTGGGGTAGGTTTTTCTGCTATGATTATGGTATCATGGTAAGGTGGAAGAGGTAATATTGAATAGGAACAGGTAGTTCGTTTCTGTGAAGTTAACTTATTAATGAGCTGTATGTAAAAACTATACTAGTAAGATTTATTTATTTATTTATTTTTTATTTTTTTCTAGTGCATCATTGATTGTATGTTGTTTTACTCCATGTGTAACTCTGTGTTTTTGTATGTTGTCGAACTGCTTTGCTTTATCTTGGCCAGGTCGCAATTGTAAATGAGAACTTGTTCTCAACTTGCCTACCTGGTTAAATAAAGGTGAAATAAATAAAATAAAAAGATGCCTAGCATGGCCGTTTCATACATGATAGGATAATGTGTACTATGTACCAATAATACTTATATGCAATACAAGCACTAGACATTCTGAAGTCAACCAACAGTACCCTTAAAATGTAAACAATGAAACCTAATCACTTTTAGGCCACAGTCACTTCAATGCTGGAAGCTTAGCTAGCTTTCAGACTGAAATCTGCTACATCTGTCTTAACCCTCCGTATAAACACTAAACTACACAGACCTAGAACGCATCTACCTACTTCCCATCCACCCACATCTTTAAGGACACCCTTTATTTTATGTCACCCTTTATTTTAAATCCCTCCTGGGCCGTTTTGACCTTGACCCTATAGGTTTCCGTAGTGTAAACGTAATTGTAAACCTCAGTATAGAACGGTAAAGTCTCTATACGCTCTAAGACACTGAGCTTAAAAAGGCTGAGGCCAACATCTGTCTGGAGTCAGGAGGAAGTCTGAGGCCCAGATGTCCGGAAGACTGGTCTTATAGGAGAAACATGGTGGCATCCTGTTCCTGCTTGGCCTGGTCCTTCACTGGGCCGCCCAGTGGGTGAACTGGGATTACAGTTACAGCACAACTGGCGCCCTGCTTCCATATCTGATCAAGCATGAAAGATGCAAAAAAATATTCTGTTTACACATGGCATGACAGATTTCACAAAGGTACTGACTTGCATTGGCAAGTTGTTTAATATTATTAGAAATGTGGATTTCACTGCGTTCATTCATTTGACCCAGTCTCTGATAGTCTTTACAGTAATATAATGTAGAACATTGAACGTTCGATAATCCTATTACAAGGACAAAGTCCAAGATATAAATGACAATTAGCACATGATCTCAGTTTTCTAATAATGAAGGCGGGGCATTATGAGGTTGATTTATGACGTCTCTGCTTATGACGAAGTATTTATCATCCAGATGTGACCCCTGGATCACAGCCACACTGCTGTTTAAGCCACACATACACACACCGCTGACCAAATCCACTGACGTCCGACTCTGTGTGTGTTTGTTCCCGGGGGGATGGGTGGCAGAGTTTGTTCCAGGCGGCTGAATTTTCTCCTAATCGTGTTGCTGCTGTCTCACACCCGTAATCCTGGTGCTGGAGCCTCGCCTCGCTCCTAATCTAACCCTGCATCTCTCCTGCAGATGGTTCTCTCCTTAAGCACTGCACAAAAACTGAGTTCATCCCTCTCCCTCCCTCTCTCCCCTAATCCCCGATGTCAGAGGTGGAAGCACCAGGCCTCCCCATGCCCATCCAGTCCAAAACCTACATACAGAAGAACATGATTACAACGAAGCACCCTTCAAACCACCAGAAATGTCAAACACCTAAAAGACTGTATTCTAAAAATGTACCCTGAAAACATTGCAAATCAACAGCGCTATCCCAAGTGGCCGTTTAGCATTAACTCTGATCTGGCCCTCCAAATATACTTATCCGCCCTCAATTGATAGTATGCTTTGCATGGTGTTCTGTAAATGGCACATCAAGAGGGAGACGTGGGAAGAGGAATGAGGAACAAAGAGTGCTGGGCAATAATCCAGGTGCGTTTCCATGACGACGGGGAAATAAAAGCTGTGAGGAATGGCGGGAAGCCGGAGAAATGATCTGGCACTGTCGGAACGCAAGAGGGAAAAGCACGGGCCGGGAATGGATTGCTGTGTTGGATTCACTGCAGTCAGGGAAAGCTACAGAGGGAAGGATGGGAGTAGGAAAGGAGAGGGGGAAGAGAAAGGAGTGAGAGAAGGAGGGGGGGGGGGCGGTAGAGATGAGTGTTAATGCAGCATTTTTCACAGCAGACAAAAACATTTGCCTGGATATCAATTTGGAACCGGCGAAGCAGTCTTCCCCCTCTGCCCCGTCATCCATCATCTTTTCGCGAGCTCACCCCTCCACTACCCCCCCACCCTCCCCCTTACTCCTCATCCCCCTTCACCCGCATCATGTTCCACCTCTCCCCACCTCCTCCTCGCACCCCTCCCTCCACAATACATCCAGATAGCACAAAGCTGAAAGAGAAAGAGTGGAGAGGACGACATGGGCTGGTGTGTGGGAAGAACCACAAACGGGTGAGTGTGCGTGTGGGTGGGAGGGGGTTAAGGAGCAGGGCAGAGTGGTTTCCACAGCAGTCGTGGCCCCAGTCTCATGGCATTAAGCTTGGCGGGGGAGGCCCCGCCCCCTTGAGGCCCCCTTATTGGCACCTTCCCCTGCACCCCATCACTCATCTCAGGCCCATCATCCATCACCCATCGCGATCAATAGGAGGCCGCGCATTCATCAGCCTTGGGTGCTGATGGGAAGAGGTAGGGGGAGGAGAGGGGGGAGTGAAGGGGGTGAGGAGGGGTGGGGGGATCACGTGGATTGGGCGGTGGTTTGGAGTCTGAGAGAATTACTAACGGGGGAGTAAAAAGAGAAAAGCGAGAAAGGAAGGGTGATGTTCAGGAGAAAGGGCAGAACAAGAAGAGGCTAAGAAGCACAGAAAGACGCATCAGCAGCCAAAAGAGGTTCTCCTCTCTTCCCACTGGGGATGGCTGGAAAAACGTTAGTCAAAACCTGAAAACGAAACAAAATAAAAGTTACAACATAGATACTTGCAGCGCACCAAGAATCTGACACATCAATGTTGAGGAGTTTGATCCCAGGAATATAGGTGCTGCTGTGTCCCTATAGCTCCAGGTCAGGGGAGAGTTGCTACCTTGCCTAGCCCCAGTTCAGTTGGAGAGTTAATACCCTGCCTAGCCCCTGTTCAGTTGGAGAGTTAATACCCTGCCTAGCCCCAGTTCAGTTGGAGAGTTAATACCCTGCCTAGCCCCAGTTCAGTTGGAGAGTTAATACCCTGCCTAGCCCCTGTTCAGTTGGAGAGTTAATACCCTGCCTAGCCCCTGTTCAGTTGGAGAGTTAATACCCTGCCTAGCCCCTGTTCAGTTGGAGAGTTAATACCCTGCCTAGCCCCTGTTCAGTTGGAGCGTTAATACCCTGCCTAGCCCCAGTTCAGTTGGAGCGTTAATACCCTGCCTAAACCCAGATCCGATGGAGCATTAATACCCTGCCTTGCCCCAGTTCAGTTGGAGAGTTAATACCCTGCCTAGCCCCTGTTCAGTTGGAGAGTTAATACCCTGCCTAGCCCCAGTTCAGTTGGAGCGTTAATACCCTGCCTAAACCCAGATCCGATGGAGCATTAATACCCTGCCTTGCCCCAGTTCAGTTGGAGAGTTAATACTCTGCCTAGCCCCTGTTCAGTTGGAGAGTTAATACCCTGCCTAGCCCCTGTTCAGTTGGAGAGTTAATACCCTACCCCAGTTCAGTTGGAGTGTTAATACCCTGCCTTGCCCCAGTTCAGTTGGAGCGTTAATACCCTGCCTAGCCCCAGTTCAGTTGGAGCGTTAACACCCTACCCCAGTTCAGTTGGAGCGTTAATACCCTGCCTAGCCCCAGTTCAGTTGGAGCGTTAACACCCTACCCCAGTTCAGTTGGAGTGTTAATACCCTGCCTTGTCCCAGTTCAGTTGGAGCGTTAATACCCTACCTCAGTTCAGTTGGAGCATTAATACCCTGCCTAGTCCCAGTTCAGTTGGAGCATTAATACCCTGCCTAGTCCCAGTACAGTCGGTGCGTTAATACCCTGCCTAGCCCCAGTTCAATTGGAGCGTTAACACCCTACCTCAGTTCAGTCGGTGTGTTAATACCCTGCCTCGCCCTAGTTCAGTTGGAGTGTTAATACCCTGCCTCAGTTCAGTTGGAGAGTTAATACCCTGCCTCAGTTCAGTCGGTGTGTTAATACCCTGCCTCGCCCTAGTTCAGTTGGAGTGTTAATACCCTGCCTCAGTTCAGTTGGAGAGTTAATACCCTGCCTCGCCACTGTTCAGTTGGAGTGTTAATACCCTGCCTCAGTTCAGTTGGAGCGTTAATACCCTGCCTAACCCCAGTTCCGTTGGAGGGTTAATTCCCTGCATAGCTCGAGTTCAGTTGGAGTGATAACACCCTGCCTAACCCCAGTTCAGTTGGAGCGTCAATACCCTGCCTAGCCCCAGTTCAGTTGGAGTGATAACACCCTGCCAAGCCCCAGATCAGTTAGAGCATTAACACCCCACCTCAGTTCAGTTGGAGCATTAATACCCTGCCTAGTCCCAGTTCAGTCGCTAATGTTATTACCCTGCCTCGCCCCAGTTCAGTTGGAGCATTAATACCCTGCCTAGTCCCAGTTCAGTCGGTAATGTTATGAACCTGCCTAGCCTCAGTTCAGTTGGATCGTTAACACCCTACCTCAGTTCAGTTGGAGTGTTTATATCCTGCCTAGCCCCCGTTCAGTTGGAGCGTTTATGTCCTGCCTAGCCCCAGTTCAGTTGGAGCGTTTATATCCTGCCTAGCCCCAGTTCAGTTGGAGCGTTTATACCCTGTCTAGTTCCAGTACAGCTGGAGTGTTAATATCCTGCCTCAGTTCAGTTGGAGCGTCAATACCCAGCCTAGCCACTGTTCAAATGGAGCAGTAATAACCTGCCTAGTCCAAGTTCAATTGGAGCACTAATACCCAAACTCGCCCTAGTTCAGTTGGAGCATTAATACCCTGCCTAACCCCATTTCAGTTGGAGTGTTACAGTTTTTTACGATTGCTTACACACTAAAATGGAACTTTTCCCACAATTAGCAAAACCTTACACTCAAGGAGCAAAACACAAGGCTATATTTGCACAACTGTAAGCACATTGTCAGCTTCACACTATTTGCAAAACATTACACACAGTGATTTGCAAAGCACTAAACACACTTGTATACATCAGACACAGAAGTATTTCATGATGTCACTTCCTTGCAATTCCAAAGCACTGACTGTCAAATTACCACACCTATGAGCCAATCTGTTAAACACAGCCATCAGGTGCACAAACACATGATTGCTAAATTGTAGACACACCAATCAGGTTTAAGCACTATAAAAATGCAGCAGGTAGGTTCACCTGCCTTCAAACAAAATGGAAGGAGTCAGAAGAAGAGTGAGGGTGAGAGGAGGAGTACAAGAAGGTAGAGGAAGAGGAAGAGGCAGAGGCCGAGCCAGAGGTCGAGGAAGACCTGAAGCAGGAGGAGAACGTGCACAAAGAAGAAGAGGACCAAACTTATCAAATTACATTCGTGCAACACCAGTGGACCATGTTGTGAACCACGGATTGACGCTGAGGGAGGCTGGACTGAGAGTTCAGCCAAATCTTAGCAGATAAACAGTGGCATCTGTCATAAGGACTTTTCGACAGGAAAACAGGTAAAAGATCTGTCTACAGTTACAGTCATTTACATTTACGTCATTTAGCAGACGCTCTTATCCAGAGCGACTTACAAATTGGTGCATTCACCTTAAGATATCCAGTGGAACAACCACTTTACAATAGAACATCTATATCTTTTTTTGAGGGGGGGGGGGGGTTAGAAGGATTACTATATCCTTTCCCAGGTATTCCTTAAAGAGGTGGGGTTTCAGGTGTCTACGGAAGGTGGTGATTGACTCCGCTGTCCTGGCGTCGTGAGGGAGCTTGTTCCACCATTGGAGTGCCAGAGCAGCGAACAGTTTTGACTGGGCTGAGTGGGAACTGTGCTTCCGCAGAGGTAGGGGGGCCAGCAGGCCAGAGGTGGATGAACGCAGTGCCCTTGTTTGGGTGTAGGGCCTGATCAGAGCCTGAAGGTACGGAGGTGCCGTTCCCCTCACAGCTCCGTAGGCAAGCACCATGGTCTTGTAGCAGATGCGAGCTTCAACTGGAAGCCAGTGGAGTGTGCGGAGGAGCGGGGTGACGTGAGAGAACTTCGGAAGGTTGAACACCAGACGGGCTGCGGCGTTCTGGATAAGTTGTAGGGGTTTAATGGCACAGGCAGGGAGCCCCGCCAACAGGGAGTTGCAATAATCCAGACGGGAGATGACAAGTGCCTGGATTAGGACCTGTGCCACTTCCTGTGTAAGGCAGGGTTGTACTCTGCGAATGTTGTATAGCATGAACCTACAGGATCGGGTCACCGCCTTGATGTTAGCGGAGAACGACAGGGTGTTGTCCAGGGTCACGCCGAGGCTCTTAGCACTCTGGGAGGAGGACACAATGGAGTTGTCCACCGTGATGGCGAGATCATGGAAAGGGCAGTCCTTCCCCGGGAGGAAGAGCAGCTCCGTCTTGCCGAGGTTCAGCTTGAGGTGGTAATCCGTCATCCACACTGATATGTCTGCCAGACATGCAGAGATGCGATTCGCCACCTGGTTATCAGAAGAGGGAAAGGAGAAGATGAATTGTGTGTCGTCTGCGTAGCAATGATAGGAGAGACCATGTGAGGATATGACAGAGCCAAGTGACTTGGTGTATAGCGAGAATAGGAGAGGGCCTAGAACTGAGCCCTGGGGGACACCAGTGGTGAGAGCACGTGGTGCGGAGACGGATTCTCGCCACGCCACCTGGTAGGAGCGACCTGTCAGGTAGGACGCAATCCAAGAGTGAGCTGCGCCAGAGATACCCAACTCGGAGAAGGTGGAGAGGAGGATCTGGTGGTTCACAGTATCAAAGGCAGCAGATAGGTCTAGAAGGATGAGAGCAGAGGAGAGAGAGTTAGCTTTAGCAGTGCGGAGAGCCTCCATGACACAGAGAAGAGCAGTCTCAGTTGAATGACCAGCCTTGAATCCTGACTGATTTGGATCGAGAAGGTCATTCTGAGAGAGATAGCAGGAGAGCTGGCCAAGGACGGCACGTTCAAGAGTTTGAGAGAAAAGAAAGAAGGGATACTGGTCTTTAGTTGTTGATATCGGAGGGATCGAATGTAGGTTTTTTGAGAAGGGGTGCAACTCTCACTCTCTTGAAGACGGAAGGGACGTAGCCAGGGGTCAAGGATGAGTTGATGAGCGAGGTGAGGTAAGGGAGAAGGTCTCCGGAAATGGTCTGGAGAAGAGAGAAGGGGATAGGGTCAAGCGGGCAGGTTGTTGGGCAGCCGGCCGTCACAAGGCGCGAGATTTCATCTGGAGAGAGAGGGGAGAAAGAGGTCAAAGCATAGGGTAGGGCAGTGTGAGCAGGACCAGCGGTGTCGTTTGACTTAACGAACGAGGATCGGATGTAGTCTACCTTCTTTTCAAAATGGTTGACGAAGTCATCCGCAGAGAGGGAGGACGGGGGAGGGGGAGGAGGATTCAGGAGGGAGGAGAAGGTGGCAAAGAGCTTCCTAGGGTTAGAGGCAGATGCTTGGAAGTTAGAGTGGTAGAAAGTGGCTTTAGCAGCAGAAACAGAGGAGGAAAATGTAGAGAGGAGGGAGTGAAAAGATGCCAGGTCCGCAGGGAGACTAGTCCGCCCAGAGCCCTGTTCTGTGAGCTCGCAATGAGTCGTCAAGCCACGGAGCAGGAGGGGAGGACGGAGCCGGTCGGGAGGATAGGGGACATAGAGAGTCAACGGATGCAGAAAGGGAGGAGAGGAGGATTGAGGAGACAGAATCAGGAGATTGGTTGGAGAAGGATTGAGCAGAGGGAAGAGATGATAGGATGGAAGAGGAGAGAGTAGCAGGAGAGAGAGAGCGAAGGTTGCGACGGCGCAATACCATCTGAGTAGGGGCAGAGTGAGTAGTGTTGGAGGAGAGCGAGAGGGAAAAGGATACAAGGTAGTGATCGGAGACTTGGAGGGGAGTTGCAGTGAGATTAGTAGAAGAACAGCATCTAGTGAAGATGAGGTCAAGCGTATTGCCTGCCTTGTGAGTAGGGGGGGACGGTGAGAGGGTGAGGTCAAAAGAGGAGAGGAGTGGAAAGGAGGCAAAGAGAAATGAGTCAAAGGTAGACGTAGGGAGGTTAAAGTCACCCAGAACTGTGAGGGGTGAGCCATCCTCAGGAAAGGAACTTATCAAGGCGTCAAGCTCATTGATGAACTCTCCAAGGGAACCTGGAGGGCGATAAATGGTAAGGATGTTAAGCTTGAATGGGCTAGTGATTGTGACAGCATGGAATTCAAAGGAGGCGATAGACAGATGGGTCAGGGGAGAAAGAGAGAATGTCCACTTGGGAGAGATGAGGATTCCAGTGCCACCACCCCGCTGGCCAGATGCTCTCGGGGTGTGCGAGAACACGTGGTCAGACGAGGAGAGAGCAGTAGGAGTAGCAGTGTTTTCTGTGGTAATCCATGTTTCCGTCAGCGCCAAGAAGTCGAGGGACTGGAGGGTAGCATAGGCTGATATGAACTCTGCCTTGTTGGCCGCAGACCGGCAGTTCCAGAGGCTGCCGGAGACCTAGAACTCCACGTGGGTCGTGCGCGCTTGTACCACCAGGTTAGAGTGGCAGCGGCCACGCGATGTGAAGCGTTTGTATGGCCTGTGCAGAGAGGAGAGAACAGGGATAGACCGACACATAGTTGATAGGCTACAGGAGAGGCTACGCTAATGCAAAGGAGATTGGCATGAAAAATTAACTAAACAACTGGGGAAGCGAGAGAGCGGGGCCTCCCTCACTAACAATTCACTGAAACACTAAATCAATAAAATATAACTTTTATAGCTACCACTAGAAATGAAAATTGATGTAAACTACAGTGGTTCAATGTTTCCAGGAATAGGCTCAAACTTAGTTTATTCCGCTAGCTAACTTGGTACAGTATTCTTCCATGAAAACCCACCTAGTGCACCGTGTCCTATGACGCCGTAGCTAACTAGCTAACAAGCATGCTAGCATCCTATAACACACGGTTAGCACCAATACTTGGTAACAACAAGCTACCAATGGATAATCAGCCGCTTATTGTATGCACCATATCAGCACTTGTGATACCCCTTCCTGTGACATTGTACAGTAAGTTACATGTATTATTCTCTACATAGGATTGAGGGTCGGAAACGACAAGGAGGAAGGGGGCCCATATTCACGCAAGAACAAGAGAGAGAGATAATAAACATGGTTTTGGCCAATTATGCTATCAGGTTCAGAGAACTACAAGCCAACATTATCGGTGACCATGCCATTTTCAATAATGTCCATCAGGTCTCTCAGTCAACACTGGCACGCATCCTGAAAAGACATCAGGTTCAAATGAAACAACTTTATCGAGTGCCTTTTGAGCGGAATTCAGAGAGGGTCAAACGGCTGCGGCATGAGTATGTGGAGGTTTGTATTGTTCACTTTAGCACTGTGATGTTGCATACTGCACACATTACTTTTTTACATTGACTGTATACTAGACCTATCCTGAACTACACAATCTTGTCTTTCACTGTATTTCAGGGAGTTTTGCAGATGGATGCTGAAGAAATCCTACATGAATTCATATATATTGATGAGGCAGGGTTCAAAACCTCACAAAAGCAAGAAGGAGATGCAGAAATATCATTGGCCACAGGGCTATAATCAATGTCCCAGGGCAACGTGGGGGTAACGTCACCCTTTGCGCTGCCATTTCACAGCATGGGGTTCTCCTCCGTCATGCCAAAATGGGCCCTTACAACACACCTCACATTCTCGCTTTTTTTGGACCGATTGCACCACATCGTCACAGCAGGTAATGAAATGCACCAGATGCAATACACTGTCATCTGGGACAATGTGTCATTCCACCGCTCTGCTTTGGTCCAGAACTGGTTTCAACACCATCCACAGTTGACAGTACTATACCTTCCACCATACTCTCTGTTTCTAAACCCTATGGAAGAGTTTTTCTCTGCATGGAGGTGGAAGGTTTACGATCTCCAGCCCCAGGCTCAGGTACCGCTCATTCAGGCAATGGAGGACGCCTCTGACCAAGTCGACGCCGCAGCTGTGCAAGGATGGATTTGACATTCAAGACGGTTCTTGCCGCGTTGTCTTGCTAATGAGGATATTGCTTGTGATGTTGATGAAATTCTCTGGCCAGATCCAGCTAGGCGAAGAGATAATGTATAGTATGTTTAATGTAGTATTTTCTGTACAATATTGTCTGTTTTTTTAAGATTCTTTTTTATGTTTGTTGTTGTTATTTACTGTAATTGTAACCTGTACTGGATACAGTATTTTACGTTTGTCTGTTTGCTGAGCTAACAGTGTTATGCACACTACTGTAGTAGCATGAAAACTGGGCCATGTTTTGTTGTCATTCTCCATGTTGACATGTTGACTGATTTGGGTATATGGAGAGAAATAAATGATATTTTCCTCAGTCTGCAGCATTGGTCTTGTGTAGTGTTTGTATAGTTGCACTTTCTCTGTGTACTTCATTTACAGTACTCTAATCACTGACAATTAGACTTGCAAAAGGTGTTTTAGGTTAACAACAGCAGTGTGTAACTGGTTCAAAAAGATTGAAGTCATATGAAATGTGTTTCGTATGGTAACAAAATATAGTTTTTATGAAGTGGTGTATAGTTTTGACAAGTGTTCCATTTTACAAATGATCTGAAGTGTTGTGCTACTTTGGTGTAGGGTTGTGCTAATTGTATGTAGTGTTTTGACAAACCGGGCCCTGTTTTCAAAATTGTGCTTAAACAATTGAAAAAAACTGTAATACTCTGCCTTGCCCCAGTTCAGTTGGAGTGTTAATACTCTGCCTAGCCCCAGATCAGTTGGAGTGTTAATATCTTGCCTCAGTTAACTTGGAGCGTTAATACCCTGCCTAAACCCAGTTCAGTTGGAGCATTAATACCCTGCCTAAACCCAGATCAGCTGGAGCGTTAATACCCTGCCTCAGTTCAATTGGAGCATTAATACCCTGCCTAATCCCAGTTCAGCTGGAGTGTTAATACCCTGCCTAGCCCCAGTTCAGTTAAAATGTTAATACCCTGTCTAGTCCCAATTCAGTTGGAGCATTAATACCCCACCTAGTCCCAGTTCAGCTGGAGCGTTAATACCCTGTCTAGTCCCAATTCAGCTGGAGCGTTAATACCCCACCTAGTCCCAGTTGAGTTGGAGCATTAACACCCTGCCTAGCCCCAGTTCATTTGGAACATTAACACCCTGCCTAGCCCCAGTTCAGTTGGAGTGTTTATACCCTGCCTAGTCCCAGTTCAGTTGGAGTGATAATACCCCGCCTTGCCCCAGTTCAGTTGGAGTGTTTATACCCTGACTAGCCCAAGTTCAGTTGGAGCATTAATACCCTGCGTCAGTTCAGTTGGAGCATTAATACCCTGCCTAGTTCCACTTCAGTTGGAGCATTAATACCCCGCCTTGCCCCAGTTCAGTTGGAGTGTTAATACCCTGCCTAGTTCCACTTCAGTTGGAGCATTAATACCCTGCCTAGCCCCAGTTCAGTTGGAGTGTTAATACCTTGCCTAGCCCCCGTTCAGTTGGAGCGTTTATACCCTGCCTAGCCCCAGTTCAGTTGGAGTGTTTATACCCTGCCTAGCCCACGTTCAGTGGGAGTGTTAATACCCTGCCTAGCCCCAGTTCAG
Organism: Salmo trutta; assembly: GCF_901001165.1. Lineage (NCBI taxonomy): Eukaryota > Metazoa > Chordata > Actinopteri > Salmoniformes > Salmonidae > Salmo > Salmo trutta. The sequence continues at coordinate 72,204,568 of NC_042968.1, forward strand.
TTGGAGTGTTTATACCCTGCCTAGCCCGCGTTCAGTGGGAGTGTTTATACCCTGCCTAGCCCGCGTTCAGTGGGTGTATTAATACCTTGCCTAGCCCCCGTTCAGTTGGAGTGTTTATACCCTGCCTAGCCCGCGTTCAGTGGGAGTGTTTATACCCTGCCTAGCCCCAGTTCAGTTGGAGTGTTTATACCCTGCCTAGCCCGCTTTCAGTGGGAGTGTTAATACCCTGCCTAGCCCCCGTTCAGTGGGAGTGTTAATACCTTGCCTAGCCCCTGTTCAGTTGGAGTATTAATACCCTGCCTAGCCCCCGTTCAGTTGGAGTATTAATACCTTGCCTAGCCCCCGTTCAGTGGGAGTGTTAATACCCTGCCTAGCCCCCATTCAGTTGGAGTATTAATACCCTGCCTAGTCCCTGTTCAGTGGGAGTGTTAATACCCTGCCTAGCCCCTGTTCAGTGGGAGTGTTAATACCCTGCCTAGCCCCTGTTCAGTGGGAGTGTTAATACCCTGCCTAGCCCCCGTTCAGTTGGAGTATTAATACCCTGCCTAGCCCCTGTTCAGTGGGAGTGTTAATACCCTGCCTAGCCCCAGTTCAGTGGGAGTGTTAATACCCTGCCTAGCCCCAGTTCAGTTGGAGTGTTAATACCCTGCCTAGCCCCAGTTCAGTTGGAGTTCAGGAGGTGACACTGATTAAGCATTCTCAGTGATAAGTGGGACTTTCGTGCACAGCATCACAAGGAGGAATGAGAAAGGAGGGGAGGGGGTAGAGGGAGGAGATGTAAAAGAGGAGAAAGAGAGAAAAGGAGAGGGAACAAATAAGAAATAAGTGAGAGCGTGAGCTAGCACTTGGCCTTCACACACATGCTCACACATTCTCGCTGCAGTGTCAGTGTCAGTCATTCCCTGATTGTCAGTTTCCGGCAAGGCTCTGCACTTTGTAGTGACAGCTCATAAGTTGTACCCACACACACGCTGGCTAAGGCCTTTCCACCGGCTGAAGTTGGGTTGGAATGGATCCGCACTTTGAGATGATGGATAACCATCCTGCACAGAAAGGTTAGGGACAGGGGAATGAGTTACTGAGCAGCGTTTACCATGAATGGCGTCTCCGCTAACTCAGGAACATAGCTTTTAAACGTATTTAGCGCTGTAGCGGAGCACTTCAGAGCTGCGGATTGAATCCAACCCTAAATGTGATGGCTTGACAGCTTGGAACATGTAACACTTCGGGGTGTTGCACCTCCTGTGTTTGTCGGAAAACACACTTAGAAGATGCAGAGAACAACCTTGCATTGTCATGGATAGTCCTCAACATTGTTTAATGGGAAATAATGTACCTCATGATAAGTTACAAACCACAATACACCATCTACCTGAGGCATTGAGACAACGTATCTACTTGCATTGTCAAACAAAAAACACCACCATTCCCTCCTACACAAGCGCACACACACAAACGTGCACACACACACGTAAAAGACCACCACCACACTATTGGCACAACAAGCATCCCATGACGATCTACCGAAACCAGACACTCCTCACATAGCCAGGTGGAAGAGAACATTTAACCTAGCCACGACCCTCTCTGTCACTGTCTTCTGTGACCACACCCAAGGACCAGCCAGTCCCCAGGTCTCTCCCTTGTACCTCCTCAGGTGTCTCTCTCCTGTTTCAAACAACCCCAGATCCCCATCTGCCAGCCGGCCGCTCACTCTGGTCGTCTGGATTATTCAGGAGTGTCTAAACGCTCTTTGTAGTGGCATGACTGGACAAACTACCATCAGGCCCACTAAGCCAGCAGGGCTCTGCTGCAAAGCCTGAGCCACACCGTGAAGATGCAGTTTTAGCTTTACTGTGCTTTGGATCAACCAAAGAAATGCTTATTTGGACCGTGTTCAGCTATTCATTAGAGACTAGAGGTCTTCAGGGATCCACCTGTACCTGAATACCCGAGACCCAATCCGGCACCTGAGCGGGTCCGAATCCAGAATTCTAAATAATATCATGGGTTTGGGTCAGATCTGATATGATTGTACGGGTCTCGGGTATGTGTAATTTTAACTGACTTGTCTGGAAGGGCCCATACCGATACAATCGTGACTGCTGCAGTAGAGTGAGAGAAATCTTTTTGTTTATGCTGCTGCTCTTGCTTTTCACGAGAGTTGAACACGGGACGTGTAGCTTGTTGTTAGCCGATCACGAGTCATCAAAGCGGCAATAGGCTACAGTCATAGAGCCTCGCTCCTTGTGTGGAAAAGGTGAGGAGATCTCTAATCAATGGAAGATGGAATTAAAAGTTAAAGGAGAAGGCTAGGTTACATTGACCAAGAGCCAACAGGTACTGTAGGCTGCTCCTTAATATTCTGAATGGAGTTGTTGTTATTTGTAACTGTAGGATTAGAAAGCACATTCACTGCAGCCTCAGTGAGTTGTTGTAATTTGTAACTGTAGGATGAGAAAGGTCATGCACTGCAGCGTCAGTTAGCCTAGCTAGCTAACATTAGCTAGCTTTAACTATATACACTGCTCAAAAAAATAAAGGGAACACTTAAACAACACATCCTAGATCTGAATGAAATAAATAATCTTATTAAATACTTTTTTCTTTACATAGTTGAATGTGCTGACAACAGAATCACACAAAAATAATCAATGGAAATCCAATTTATCAACCCATGGAGGTCTGGATTTGGAGTCACACTCAAAATTAAAGTGGAAAACCACACTACAGGCTGATCCAACTTTGATGTAATGTCCTTAAAACAAGTCAAAATGAGGCTCAGTAGTGTGTGTGGCCTCCACGTGCCTGTAGGACCTCCCTACAACGCCTGGGCATGCTCCTGATGAGGTGGCGGATGGTCTCCTGAGGGATCTCCTCCCAGACCTGGACTAAAGCATCCGCCAACTCCTGGACAGTCTGTGGTGCAACGTGGCGTTGGTGGATGGAGCGAGACATGATGTCCCAGATGTGCTCAATTGGATTCAGGTCTGGGGAACAGTCCATAGCATCAATGCCTTCCTCTTGCAGGAACTGCTGACACACTCCAGCCACATGAGGTCTAGCATTGTCTTGCATTAGGAAGAACCCAGGGCCAACCACACCAGCATATGGTCTCACAAGGGGTCTGAGAATCTCATCTCGGTACCTAATGGCAGTCAGGCTACCTCTGGCGAGCACATGGAGGGCTGTGTGGCCCCCCCAAAGAAATGCCACCCCACACCATGACTGACCCACCGCCAAACCGGTCATGCTGGAGGATGTTGCAGGCAGCAGAACGTTCTCCACGGCGTCTCCAGACTCTGTCACGTCTGTCACGTGCTCAGTGTGAACCTGCTTTCATCTGTGAAGAGCACAGGGCGCCAGTGGCGAATTTGCCAATCTTGGTGTTCTCTGGCAAATGCCAAACGTCCTGCACGGTGTTGGCCTGTAAGCACAACCCCCATCTGTGGACGTCGGGCCCTCATACAACCCTCATGGAGTCTGTTTCTGACCGTTTGAGCAGACACATGCACATTTGTGCCCTGCTGGAGGTCATTTTGCAGGGCTCTGGCAGTGCTCCTCCTGCTCCTCCTTGCACAAAGGCGGAGGTAGCGGTCCTGCTGCTGGGTTGTTGCCCTCCTACGGCCTCCTCCACATCTCCTGATGTACGGGCCTGTCTCCTGGTAGCGCCTCCATGCTCTGGACACTACGCTGACACTCCTTTATTGGGGGTGTCTTGCTTATTGCCTATAATTTCCACCTGTTGTCTATTCCATTTGCACAACAGCATGTGAAATTTATTGTCAATCAGTGTTGCTTCCTAAGTGGACAGTTTGATTTCACAGAAGTGTGATTGACTTGGAGTTACATTGTGTTGTTTAAGTGTTCCCTTTATTTTTTTGAGCAGTATAGTTTCTCCCGGTTTGATGCAGTCAAGACAGTTACTACATAATCATATTTGATGATAAATAACCTAGCTATGGCAACTATTAGTCTGCTGTAAAGCGAATAGGCTTGGTTGATTGGTGTCTCTAGATTCTCGCTCCCTCCTCCCCGTGTCACTCACTCACAGCATGGTCCCTTTCCGCCTGCTAGAGCGGCACCTCTCTCCCTCCTCTCGCGCTTTATTAGCTCCGGTTAATATCGTAGCTTAAAATATTTATTTTCTGCTGCTTCGCTCACTCGGATGGGACCAGGTCTGGATCCAACCAGGTCTATACGGAACGGGTCTAATGTTCCTCGGGTCCGTTCAGAACGGGTCTCTAAATTTGAACAAGTTCATTTATGCATATTGGGTTCGGGTGGGAAAGCCCCAGGTCCATTTCAGAATGGGTCCAAAAGACCTTTAGTAAAGACACTTTAAAAAGCAGAGCACACACCATCATGGAGTTTCACTGTACATGTCAGGGTATAACTCCCTCTTGTTTATCTTCCTCATTTTCTCTTTTGGCTATCCGACCTTTAGCACCTCACAGCCTATGTGCTGTGCTTTTATAAATATTTTATCCTGGGCCTGTCCGTCTTCCTCTGTGTATGTACGTGCGTGGTTGGTAAAGAGCACCACGTCCCTGCCTGTGTAAAGGGAGCGCAGGAGGACATAATGGAGGGGTGTGATTAATATTGGAGGAGCTGAAGTAACCGCAAACCTCCCAACCTGGGGTCACCATGTGTGAAGCTTGAAAACAGACCGGCAGCCATATCTTTAACCTGATTATGGTTGTATTTTTGTACTCTTATTTGTTTTCTTATATAGTGGTATACTGTATGTATTAGAAATCTTATCTTCAATTACTGTGAGAATAGGCTATGTACTGTATTGGCATAATCAGATTACAAGAGAGGTGGTTTACCTGCGATAAGCTATACCCTACTGTACGTTAACACAAAACATGTATAGCTTCAGCCTACAACGTCCAATTTCTTGAGGTTATGCCCCACCCAAATTCCTGCAGAATATGTAACTTCAGAAAATGTCTCCAATAAGCCAGTGATGAGACACACTCACAGGTGGTTCACCTGCAGAATGACCCATCCACACAGACTGTCCCTATGGTGGTATTTTCCCTGCCCTTAACTCAGACAGAACCAATCTTCCCATTTATGAGCCATATCTAGCTGCAGACTGAAATGACAGACAGGCAGGGACATATAGAGAAACGGAGAGAAAACCGGAGGGGAAAACGTCTCCTTCCCACCTCGCCGCCTGACCTTTCAATGAGAGGCCAGTTGTTAAGCGAATTTCGGGAATCCTATAAACACAAATTACCGTTAGTAATCTCCTGCCACAGAGCAGAGAAATATGACCACAGAGAGTGATCAATCAGATACTTAGAGCCCTGCACTGACATCTGGAAGGGGGGAGGGGGGAGGATGAGAGGAGGAGGTGGGAGAGTTGGCAAAGCCTCAGTCTAATGCTGGAAAAGGAGGGAGGTAGAGGGAGGAAGGAAAATGGAGGGAAGTAGCTATACTGTAGGGAGAGGGATAAGTGTTATAAGGAGTGAAGGAGAGAGAGAGGTGAGTAAAGCATAAAATGAAAACAGAATGAGAGAATGAAGGAGGAAGAGAGAAATACCACAGTCCCCATTCCCCTCATCCATCCTCTCATCACTTCATCCTTCCATTCAGGGTGATGCAAACACAGAGTTAGGTCACCGGTTAGGCCATTTCCCCATCCTTAACCAACTGACTACTTAGGTCATGTCCCTCGGTCAGTGCGGAGTGTTGAGGTATTTCTTTCCAGCGGCTGTGGGAGATACGGTTTGGACGGGTTAAAGGAAGAATAGTATCCGAGCCGCAATACTGTTATATTTACTGTAACATTAATGGGCCCTGAGGAATATAGATCCCTAAGCACGGGCAATGGATTACGTCGTTTGGTTCGGAAACTGCTTTTATCTCATTCTATATTTAGCCAGGCCATGTTTTGGTTCATGTCACATGTGGGTTTGATTAGTTTATTATTCATGGATGAACTTTTGAGCTGGGTTAGAGCTAGGGCCTAAAACAACATTCATTGAGTTTATTCTAGAAGAATATTTAATTTTAGGAGCTACCGGGGTTATAAATTCTTACCTGCCACTCAACAATTTCTTTCAAAGTCTTATTTTTAAAAGCAATCAACTAGCATCAAAAATGTACATTGTTCACATATCAAAACACTCCCCCATGTCTAACTACAGTCAAGTACCTATGACATAAATCTGCATGCATTTAAATGTTCACTTGAGCTGGTCAAGAGGCTTGTGGGGCTCAGTAGCCCAGGCGTACAGTATGTGACCTGATAGATTTTCTGTGTTAATGTAGCCAGGTCTTGGCATGGCCAATAACTCGGGCTATTAGAGCTAAAGGACCGGCCTTCCGTGCACTACTCCAATGGGGCTGATCATCCAATCGACAATGTGATTTACCCCTTGATTGACCCCTGTTGACCCCTTTGGCCAATCAGAGTAATGGTGGCGGTGGTCTGAGGGTCCTCAGTGACCCAACCTCACCACACACAAACACACACACAGACATACACACACCCTTCACACCAACATGTGATCTCACACCCCGGGTGTCTAACCTGTCTCAACTTTAACTGCCCGTATTGATGCTTTTCTTCATTGAGGCAGTCTCGTTAGTGCTGACCTCTCTCTTTTTCTGCAGGGCAGTTCAAATCAACAGCCCCTGCCATTGATCACTTCATAATAATGCAGCCAAAGAGACTAGCTAAACTAGAGGTCTTCATGGCTCCAAATAGTTGGACCCATTCCAAAATGGACCTGGAGCTTTCCCACCCTGACCTGATATGCATAAATAAATGTAAAAAATATATAGAAACCCGTTTTGAATGGACCCGAGGACAACTAGACCCGCTCCATATTTTTGTTATTTAAATGCAACCTTTATTTAAATAGGCAAGTCAGTTAAGAACAAATTCTTATTTACAATGACGGAAAGACCTGGTCGGATCCGATCTGAGTAAAGGAAGCAGCAGAAAAGTCGTTTTTTTAAGCTACTTTATTGAGCAGAGCTGATAAAATGCAAGAGGAGGGAGAGAGGTGCCGCTCTAGCATGTGCCGTACTTGGAGCAAGTGACACAGGGAGTAGGGAGCAAGAGACTAGAGACAGCTACCAACTAAGCCGACTCGCGCTATACTAGACTAATAGTGAAGCTGCCATAGCTAAGTTACTTAGCATAAAATATGATTACATAGTACCTGTCTTGACCGCATCAATGCAGGAGAAGCTAGTTAAGCTAGCTAATGTTAGCTAGTTAGGCAAACAGAGGCTAATCCTACAGTTACAAATAACAACAATTCACTGAGGCTGCAGTGCATGTGTTTTCTAATTCTACAGTTACAAATAACAACAACTCCATTCAGAATATTAAAGAGCAGCCTACCTGTTGTCTCTTGGTCATTGTAGCCTATCATTCTCCTTTAACTTTTAATTCCGTCATTTTAATTCCATCTTCCATTGATTACAGATCTCCTAACTTTTGCGACACATGGAGCGATTCTCTAAGATTGTAGCCTATTGCCACTTTGATGACTCATGACTGGCCAACAACAAGCTAGACGCAGCAGCATAAATTATACAATTTCTCTCTCTCTCTACTGCAGCAGTCACGTTCAGATCTGTACGGGCCCTTCCAGACAAGTCAGTTGAAATTACACCTACCCGAGACATGTGACAATCATATCAGATCTGACCCAGACCCGTGCCATTATTTAGAATTCTGGATCCGAACTCGGGTATTCGGGTACAGGTGGATCCGTGAAGACCTTTAAGCTAAACCATAGGGGTTTTCACTAGTGTCTACATTGCAAAGTTCGAAACAAAAAGTTCTGAACAAACTTCTAGGCCAAGACAGTGAGATTTGAGGGGAAATCCAAATAGCAACTTGTGGACTTGGGACTATGGCATTGAACCCAGTATTACAACACATTGATTAGAGACGGTCAACTTTGCAGTTCCAAATCAAATCAAATTGTATTGGTCACATACACTTATTTAGCAGATGTTATTACGGGTGTAGCGAAATGCTTGTGTTCCTAGCACCAACAGTGCAGTAGAATCTAACAATTCACAACAATACACAGTTTCATGTTGGACACAGTTAGTGAGCATCGTCTAAAAAACGAACAACACAAAAGTGTCACTTTCACACCACAAAAAAATGTTGTGCAGGTTTGGTTGAATTCCATTCCTTCTATGAAGACAACAAGGAACCACAGGACCAGCACCAAGTTGACTCCGTGACTTGAAAGGCCTCCACTCCACACATCATCTCTTCCAACAGGATGTGGAGGGAGCACTAGTTGGCGAGTGATGAAATAAGGCTGGTAGGGTGAACTGTAAATCCCATTGATTTGGGTTAGGGGAGATTGATGAGAAGCTGTGAGGCTGCAGGCCTGGGAGGAGGATTAGCCACTGTAAGCTCCACACTAAGTTTCCTGATCTGTCTTCTCTTCCTGAGCCCTCCGGCCTGGCAGGCGACGTGTCAGAGGGACTTAAGCTGGCCAGTGGGGGACAGCTGCACAGGTTTGTGTGTGTGTGTGTTCCAACATGTATGTGAGTATGTGTGTGGTTCATCAGCCCCACCACAGCTGCTTTTGCTGGCACTCACACACACACACACACACACACACACACACACACACACACACACACACACACACACACACACACACACACACACACACACACACACCTGCAACGCACCACCCACCCACAGCCTCCTCACCACTCCCACACAAATGTTTCTCCCCTTGTCCCCCCCATCCCTCGTCCCTGACATCCACCTAATGGTCTCAAAGCTGGCTTTTATCATCATTGCACGCACCAAAACAAAAACTGTCTCTCTCTCTACACCAACTCTCCTTCCTCCTCAGCATCCCCTGTCTCCCTTGGCTTCTAAATCATCCTGAGATATTAATAGCTCTATGTATCCTATGCTACCTAGGAAATATGAATATATGCTAAATGCTTCACTAGCGCCTGCTGTGTGGTCTCATTGGGAACCAGCAGTTTCTCTAATTATTAAATTGTGGATATTTATTTAACCTTTATTTAACTTGGCAAGTCAGTTAAGAACAAATTCTTATTTACAATGACGGTCTACCCCAGCCAAACCCGGACAACGCTGGGCCAAATGTGCGCCGCCCAATGGGACTCCCAATCATGGCCAGTTGTGATACAGCCTGGAATCCAACCAGGGTCTGTAGTGACGTCTCTAGCAATGAAATGCAGTTCCTTAGACCGCTGCGCCACTCGGGAGGTCCTCCTTCAAATTGTGTATTTTGTATGTAAGTTGTACAGTGTTCCAATGAGTGGAGGCTAGTGTTTATGAGCAGGTTGTTTTTGTGGGACGGAATTAAGCAAACAAAAAGTCTGGACGTGTTCTATATTTTTTATCTTTTGAACTATTATTGTGAGGGACAATATTGTTTTATGGTCTCCATTAGCTACTAATGATGTTGAATGAAGGTTACGATACCAAGTGAAATTAAGGTAAAAATAAAACAATTCTAAACGATGAGATTGTGACGATACACCTCAATAACAATCCATAGGCACGTAACAGAGATGTTTCTCTAAACCAAGACTCACATGGTTCCATCAAAACATAGAAATATGATATGATTATTTAAATATTTAACATGCCAGGCAGTCATTTACTATATCACTCTCATACCACTTTCACTCTCATACCACTTTCACTCTCATACCACTTTCACTCCCGTACCACTTTTGTTACTATTTTCAAACAAAAATTAAACCAACACATTGCACTCTCTATTTAATATTCAGAAACATGTCTATTGATTATTGCATTACAATAACTCATATCATTAACATACTGAATGTATTGACATGTCAAGCTCAAAAGGGTCAAATGTCAAAGAGCTCCTGCTGACCCCCCCCCCCCAAACACACACGTAAACACAAAACAGTACACAAGAACACACACACACACACACACACACACACTTTGACCATGTGAACTACTAAGCAGGTTGTTGCAGTGAATACTGAAATAGATCCAGGCTGTAATTCCTGACCATAGACATCCCCCTACAGTATAATTACAGTTTTTTACAATCACTAACATCCTTTAGTCCAATCTGTAGTCACATTTTCAAAACTCTAAACACAATTAGCACAACATCCGTCTGTTGTGGACCATTCCATTAACACAATTCATGTTGTTTTCACAGAATATACAGTCAATTAACACGTTTCTAAAATACTTACATTTTCATTACATGCAAGCTTACCCAATACCAAAATATGGATATTTCTTGTCTTACTAACGCTTGCACGCAGCATGCCAGAAATGAAGACCTAATGTTCAAAACCTTAAATATAGTATAAAGCTTCTACTTCTGTAACAACAGCAGCTCAAAAGCTATATTGAAACATGTTTGAATGAGCAGATCATTGAAACATTGAGAAATAGCAGATTTACTGTAGGTTGTGTAAAATAGACCAACCACAGCTGATTCCAATCTCAAATCAGTAACAGCCAGGTGTTGAAGTTCTTTCAATTACATGGACATTGTAATGAATACAATGGGAGACAGAGAGCTGGTTTCAAGCGCAGGACACAGCAGGTGTTTATTAGCAAAGGACCACAGGAGGAGGCAGGTAGCTGGGTCCAGGGACAGGTTAGGTCATACACAGGAGGAGGCAGGTAGCTGGGTCCAGGGACAGGTTAGGTCATACACAGGAGGAGGCAGGTAGCTGGGTCCAGGGACAGGTTAGAAGGTCATACACAGGGACTCCAAAAAGGTAACAGTACAGGCAGGGAAAAGGATAATAACGTAGTCCAGGAGATCAAGCAAAAGGTTGACGACAGGAAATCTGATAGGCAAAAGTACAGGCAGGGAATAGGCAAAAAGGCATCATTAGTGAAGATGGTTAAAAACTACGATACACGGGAGGACTAATACGGAAATAAACAGCGCTCCGACTAGAAATGTCTATCAAAACAAACAATACCTCACAATGATGGGGTGCAAAGAACTGAACTAAATAGTGTGTGTAAATGGCATACAGGTGTGTGAACAGGTGATCAGAATTCAGGTGATTGGGATCTGGAGAGTGAGCTGCATTCAGGGAATCTATGTGTTTGAGAGTGTGAGCTGGAAAGTGGGCTGGAAAGGGAGCTGCGTTCAGGGGATCTATATGTTTGAGAGTGTGAGTTGGAAGCAGACGTTACAGACATACACAGTAAAAAGGGGACTCTTTGGATTGATTTTGTTCAATGTGGCTACAGAACAACACAGGAGGAGCAGAGAGAGAAAAAATAATGTCTGGACAAGGGAGATGAATAGTTGTACCAGGGAGAGGAGTGGCTGGACCAGGCAGAGGAGTAGCTGGACCAGGCAGAGGAGTAGCTGGACCAGGCAGAGGAGTAGCTGGACCAGGCAGAGGAGTTGTTGGACCAGGCAGAGGAGTTGTTGGACCAGGCAGAGGAGTAGTTGGACCAGGCAGAGGAGTAGCTGGACCAGGCAGAGGAGTTGTTGGACCAGGCAGAGGAGTTGTTGGACCAGGCAGAGGAGTAGTTGGACCAGGCAGAGGAGTAGCTGGACCAGGCAGAGGAGTAGCTGGACCAGGCAGAGGAGTTGTTGGACCAGGCAGAGGAGTAGTTGGACCAGGCAGAGGAGTAGTTGGACCAGGCAGAGGAGTATCTGGACCAGGCAGAGGAGTATCTGGACCAGGCAGAGGAGTTGTTGGACCAGGCAGAGGAGTAGTTGGACCAGGCAGAGGAGTAGTTGGACCAGGCAGAGGCGTTGTTGGACCAGGCAGAGGAGTATCTGGACCAGGCAGAGGAGTAGCTGGACCAGGCAGAGGAGTAGCTGGACCAGGCAGAGGAGTAGCTGGACCAGGCAGAGGAGTAGTTGGACCACGCAGAGGAGTATCTGGACCAGGCAGAGGAGTAGTTGGACCAGGCAGAGGAGTTGTTGGACCAGGCAGAGGAGTTGTTGGACCAGGCAGAGGAGTAGCTGGACCAGGCAGAGGAGTAGCTGGACCAGGCAGAAGAGTAGCTGGATCAGGCAGAGGAGTAGCTGGATCAGGCAGTAGCTGGATCAGGCAGAGGAGTAGCTGGATCAGGCAGAGGAGTAGCTGGACCAGGGAGAGGAGTAGCTGGACCAGGACAAGGGAGAAGGAGAGGTAGGGGGAGAGGAGTAAGAATGCGTGGTGGTGTTCAATGGAGAGTAAGAGCTGTTGTCACTGATGAAATAAGAGCCACCATCATAGACCATGTGATAAACCATGGTCTATCACTGAGAGGCTGGTGAAAGAGCAGCCTAATCTCAGACGGTCAACTGTGGCTTCCATTATCCGGAATTTTCAACAAACCAACAGGTAAGTAATGCATTTCACAAGGGCTTCTTCAATCATTACTGTTGCTATGTTCCACAGTAAATGTAGGCCACCAGTCCTTATGCAAATCCATATTTTTGTTCCTCTAAAGGACGCAACGTCATCCTCCCTCTGGGGGAAGAGGAAAGCTCCTCAGTGAAGACCAAGTGCATGCCATTGCAGGATTGGTCATTGCTGACAATGCAATAAAACTGAGAGAAATTCAGACCAGAATTGTAGAGAACAACCTGGTATTTCACAATGTGGAAAACATCAGCCTGACTAGCATTTCTCAGACTCTGACCAAACACAGAGTTGGAATGAAACAGTTGTACACAGTTCATTTTGAAAGGAACAGTGAGCGGGTCAAGGAACTCGGGCACCAATACGTCCAGGTATTGGTCTTGTTCTATAGTGAGTTTTACACTATGCTACTCTACATGTTAACATGGATTACAGTACATACAGTAGGACACTATGTTACTCTACATGTTAACATGGGTTACAGTACATACAGTAGGACACTATGCTACTCTACATGTTAACATATTACAGTACATACAGTAGGACACTATGCTACTCTACATGTTAACATGGGTTACAGTACATACAGTAGGACACTATGCTACTCTACATGTTAACATGGGTTACAGTACATACAGTAGGACACTATGCTACTCTATATGTTAACATGGGTTACAGTACATACAGTAGGACACTATGCTACTCTACATGTTAACATGGGTTACAGTAGGACACTATGCTACTCTACATGTTAACATGGGTTACAGTACATACAGTAGGACACTATGCTACTCTACATGTAAACATGGGTTACAGTACATACAGTAGGACACTATGCTACTCTACATGTTAACATGGGTTACAGTACATACAGTAGGACACTATGCTACTCTACATGTAAACATGGGTTACAGTACATACAGTAGGACACTATGCTACTCTACATGTTAACATGGGTTACAGTACATACAGTAGGACATCCTGAAAAGCATTTACACATACTGTGTTTGATTTCTTTCATAGAGTCATGGAGTTGGGGGCTAGTCAGACCCCACATTAAATAATTTATGTAGACGAGGCAGGGTTTAACCTGGCAAAAACATGTCGGCGGGGAAGAAACGTCATCGGGAAAAGGGCCACCGTTGATGTGCCGGGTCAGAGAGGAGCAAATATCACAATGTGTGCTGCAACCTGGAGTGCTGGTTTGGTCCTGCAGAAATGCCAGATTGGTCCCTACAACACTGAGCGCCACCTTTTGTTTTTAGATGACCTCCACCAACAACTGGTGCCAGAAGCAGAAAGGGAACAGGTGGGAGGAAACATTTGTGATTGCATGGGACAAAGTAGCATTCCACAATTCTCGTGCAATCATAAACTGGTTTGCAGCCCATCCAAGAATGGTTTCCCTTTTCCTTCCCCCCTACTTGCCTTTCCTCAACCCCATTGAATAATTATTTTCTGCCTGAAGGTGGAAAGTTGGCCACATGACCAAATGTCCCTCCTGGATGCAACGGATGTCGGCTGCAGAGACATCTCAGCTGAAGACTGCCAGGGGTGGATAAGGCACGCCAAGCGTTTCTATCCAAGGTGCATAGCGAGAGACGACATAAGATGTGATGTGGACGAGAACATGTGGCCAAATGCTGAAGAATGTATAGCTTAGAACAGGACTGTGCATTTTGTGTTTTTTTACTTCTGTGCCTTTTTTACAGTAATTGTGTTTTATTTTTACACATTTGGAACCAAAGGCCATGTATGTTGGATTTTTTCTTGATCACTGGCAGCAATTTCATGTTGCTAATAAAGCTTTTACTGCAGCAATTCTGTCACTTACAATTTTTTTTACTGTACATTCTACAAAGTAAAGATAGTATGTTGCCAAAAATGCACACATTTGACACTTAACCAAAAAATGTAGAGTGGTTTACAGTAAAAGGAAACTGAATTATAAAAAACGGTGTATTTCATATTGTCTATTGTCTGCAGGTAGAACTGAAACATGAAGAGTAATGCAGTTTTTGTAATGCCATCAACTGTTAGTATTTTGAAAGTCGTTGTGCTATGATTGACTATATGTTCCTCTTGGATAGAAAACATGTGCTAGTGTTTAGACAAAATGATTAGATATTGAGTCGAGTTTGCCGTGTTTTGATAGAGTTAGTGTATGTAGAGAGTTATTTTTGCATTTTGAAATGTAGAGTTGGTATTTAATGAACAAAATGTGGTTTTGAGCAGATAATTAACTATTTGGCTAATTGTGTGATGTGGGTGTGTTAAGAGTTTAGAAAAAGTATCTTAAGTATAGGTAAACGCTTGTTAGCAATTGTAAAAAAACTGTAACATCCTAGGAAATCCAGGACATCTTGGGCTCAAACCCCCCTCCCTGTCACATCATAGCCCCAAACACATCCCTGCTCCCCCCAGGTTGATATAGAACCCATACATATGTTTCCACATCAGTTTGTAATCCTGCCAGGGATTAACACCAGGCCAAATCTGAAGATGCATGGGGAAAGGGATGGAGAGAGTAGAGGGTCTTTGCTTCCGTTCGAACTGAACCAATGCTGATGTCTATCTTGTTTTCTACTCAACTGAAAAGTGTTTTAAAGTAAGCCTACAACTAATTAATTGTCATGAATAAATTACAAAGGGAATTCACAGATAAAATTGATACACTAATTGTACATATTTGCCCCTAAGCACATATTACGTTTTTGGTGCTATAACAATGCAAGTGCATTGTGTGTGTGTGTGTGTGTGTGTGTGTGTGTGTGTGTGTGTGTGTGTGTGTGTGTGTGTGTGTGTGTGTGTGAGTGAAAGTGTGAGTGCCGTAGCAGGCAATTGTCACATCTATTTTATGTGAACTTTCTAAATGTCTTCAAAAAAATCACTGGACAAGTAAATGGAAACATAGCTACTGTTGTGGACAAACTAGTAAGAAGAAGGATGTCAGCAGCAGAACAAACTCAAATCACCTAAAAATGAGTTTGTTTTGGCAGCATAGGTAACTAGCTAGCTAGTTAGCATATTTATATAATTCGTTCTGATCAGCTGATTGCCACTATTTTCCTGATGTCAATCGTCTCTCGTCGCCTCTAGGCCAAGGAGTCACTGGCACTAGCTTGCTTGCAATGTGTGATGATGCGAAAATAAATAGGCCTTTTTTATTTTGAGCACCTTGCCTCCCAAAGGTCTTTGCACTGCACTGTGACCATGTGCTTTATAATAATAATAATAATATCAAGATATTCCTGATTGTGTCCCCAAGAAATCCAATATGTCATGGTTAGGCAGTACCACTCACAGAAAAGCAATTCAAATCCCTGCAAAAAGGATCAGTGTGTTTTTAACCTCTTCCCAGCTTCTAATTCCATGGAATACCATCAGCCACGATTGTGGGAAAGTAGAAGGAAAGAGAAGAGACATTCAATCTTTCAAAGGGATTTTTTTTTTCTTACCCAAACTGAAATTGTCCCTCAGACGTAGACACATGCTTGTGCAAGCGTACACACACACACTCTTCGCATCTTCACACTACAACAAACTAATGAAACAAAGCTCAACTCTACACAAAACTCAAAACAATTTGATCAAAACTGTGAAAACCCAAATACTTTAAAAACAAATTCCACTGAAGTCCGTACCCTAGTATGTAAGGAGCCGGCCATTACACCCAGACACAGAACAGACGTCTGGCATCTGGCGACAGCCCTCATGTATCTTTACAGGGAGATGCATTGAACTAGCTCATAACGCCACACCCCCAAACACACTTTTAATTAAACTTCCTCTCTTCTTATTGGCTCCTCCTAATTGATTTAATGTGTCTTTCCTCAACTATTGTCTGTAACCTCTACTTAGTTAATGAATTAATTGATTTACCCCAAGTGTATTTGGGCTTCCAAGAGTATTTTTACATCTTCAACCTTTAATCTTATGCCGTGTGGTCACTCTGGGGCTGGACGGCGATGTATTGGGAAATGCTGCTGTGATTTTGCTGTAGATTTAGACCAACAGCGATCGACGTACAAGGTCATATTCTCAGGCCTTCACACAACTGCAAACTTCGCATCAGGCATTTTTCTTAATGAAATTAAACATAAATATTGAGATGGTGAAGAAATAAAAAAGTAATCAACATAAATATAAAAGTACTGCCATTTATATGTGGTTCGGGGTTGACGTCAGAGTTTATTCAGTGTTGCGAACAGCTTTTATCCCAAAGAAAAACTACGCACAGTATTTGTGGCCATAGAAGTTTGGAAGGATGTACTAGCCAGCGGATGTGTGTTCCGAATGCCCTCGAGATTTAAGGGAACAACATACGAGGTGCTAATATTGCCGTAATTAATGATTAGGACCAGTATACCTCCTTTACGAGGGGCTCGGATACAGAAATCACAGACACTGGTTTATGGAAGTCGTTTTTCTTAATAACTGTGTGGGCACTGGACTAGATGCATTCATTAAGGAGACAGTGTAGGAGGAGAGGACATCAACTTTTGGCACCATTTTAGTGCTGTTTGCTTTAAGGAGGTAGAAACTGTAATGGCTGCTGAATCTGCCCATTTGTCAAAGGATATGTTGTTAATGTATGAGCTGGACATTGTTCAAATTTGCCCACTTCTATGAAAAAAGGCAGTTTGCTGCCATGCCCATGCAAGAGCTTTTTACCATTGACCCAAGTGCGTGTGGGTGCATTAGTTTGTATGTGAGTGAGTGAGTGAGTGTGTGTGCATACATTTGTGCATCTTAATTGTAAGTTGGTATAAGGAAAATGTTTCCTAATAAAAGTTTTTATATTATGTTATTCTAAGAACAGACCAGAAAGAAACATGTGAAATATGTTAGACAAAGAAGCTGTGAGTTATGATGTACATTGTTATCACAATAAGAGAGTTAAGCTCACCAGATTTATGTACATTGTCTACTTACTGCGTTTGAGAAGGCAGCATGCAGAGATGGACAAACAGCTCTCTCTAGTGGTGAAAGTGCAGACGGACGTGATGTTATTTATGTATCTTTTTCAAGCTTGTGCTCCTATATGAGGAAAATATCAACAAACCATTGGGTACAATACACAACCTACGATGTACAGTTCTTTGCAAAAGTATTCAGACCCCTTGGATTTCTTCACATTTTATTGTGTTACAAAGTGGGATTCAAATGTATTTAACGGTCATTTTTTTGTGAACAATCTATACAAAATATTCTGAAATGTCAAAATGAAAGATTGTTATTTATTTAAGAAAAATAAAACATTTATAAATAAAATATAGTCGTTGCATAAGTATTCAGCCTCCTTGTTCAGGCAAGCCTAAATGATTTCAGGAATACAA
This sequence comes from Salmo trutta, assembly GCF_901001165.1. Taxonomy (NCBI): domain Eukaryota; kingdom Metazoa; phylum Chordata; class Actinopteri; order Salmoniformes; family Salmonidae; genus Salmo; species Salmo trutta. Next base: position 72,222,270 of record NC_042968.1, read on the forward strand.
TTTGGCTTAACAAATCACATTATAAGTTACATGGACTCACTCTGTCGAACTAACCCATCCTCTGTGCCTCATACATACAACATCTGTAAGGTCCCACAGTCAAGCACAGATTCAACTACAAAGACCAGGGAGCTTTACGAAAGGCTCATAAAGAAGGGCAGTGATTGGCAGATGGGTAACAATAACAAACAGATGGGTAACAACAATAACAAATCATACATTGAATGTCTCTTTAAGCATTATCAAGTTAATAATTATGCTGTGGTTTATATATTAAACCACCCAGACACATCAAAGATACAGCCGAGGCAATTTTACACACATGAACAACAGGTAGCCTACATTCAATATAATACATGAGTTGAATCAAAACATGTTTCACACGTTAGTTCATGAATTGTCCAAAATGTATGCATTAATGCTAGGAGTCTTCACAGATGGTGTGACATAAAACAATACCTTTCTTTCCTTACATTAACTACATTTATGACAGTGTTATTTGTCATTGTTAAGCATTAAACCATTTTTTTATTGAATTTTTTATTTTACCTTTATTTAACCAGGTAGGCTAGTTGAGAACAAGTTCTCATTTGCAACTGCGACCTGGCCAAGATAAAGCAAAGCAGTTCGACACATACAACAACATAGAGTCAATACATACAGTCAATAATACAGTAGAAAAAGTCTATATACAGTATGTGCAAATGAGGTAGGATAAGGGAGGTAAGGCAATAAATAGGTCATGGTGGCGAAGTAATTACAATATAGCAATTAAACACTGGAATGGTAGATGTGCAGAATATATATATATATATGTATATATATGAATGTGCAGGTAGAGATACTGGGGTGCAAAGGAGCAAGATAAATAAATAAATAAATAAATACAGTATGGGGATGAGGTAGTTGGATGGGATATTTACAGAGGGGCTATGTACAGGTGCAGTAATCTGTGAGCTGCTCTGACAGCTGGTGCTTAAAGCTAGTGAGGGAGATATGAGTCTCCAGCTTCAGTGATTTTTGCAGTTCGTTCCAGTCATTGGCAGCAGAGAACTGGAAGGAAAGGCAGCCAAAGGAGGAATTGGCTTTGGGGATGACCAGTGAAATATACCTGCTGGAACGCATGCTACGGGTGGGTGCGTCCTGCTAGCGTCCTGCTAAGGCGGGTCTTTACCTAGCAGAGACTTGTAGATGACCTGGAGCCAGGGAGTTTGGCGACGAGTATGAAGCGAGGGCCAGCCAATGAGAGTGTACAGGCCGCAGTGGTGGGTAGTATATGGGGCTTTGGTGACAAAACAGATGGCACTGTGATAGACTGCGTCCAATTTGTTGAGTAGAGTGTTGGAGGCTATTTTGTAAATGACATCGCCGAAGTCGAGGATCGGTAGGATGGTCAGTTTTACGAGGGTATGTTTGGCAGCATGAATGAAGAATGCTTTGATGCTTTGTTGCGAAGCCGATTCTAGATTTAATTTTGGATTGGAGATGTGAGTCTGGAAGGAGAGTTTACAGTCTAACCAGACACCTAGGTATTTGTAGTTGTCCACATATTCTAAGTCAGAACTAGTGATGCTGGACGGGCGGGCAGGTGCGGGCAGCAATCGGTTGAAGAGCATGTATGGCATTGAAGCTTGTCTGGAGGTTAGTTAACACAGTGTCCAAAGAAGGGCCAGAGGTACACAGAATGGTGTCGTCTGCGTAGAGGTGGATCAGAGAATCACCAGCAGCAAAAGCGACATCATTGATATATACAGAGAAGAGAGTCAGCCCGAGAATTGAAGCCTGTGGCACCCCCATAGAGAGTGCCAGAGGTCCGGAGAACAGGCCCTCCGATTTGACACACTGAACTCTATCTGAGAAGTAGTTGGTGAACCAGGTGAGGCAATCATTTGAGAAACCAAGGCTGTTGAGTCTGCCAATAAGAATGTGGTGATTGACAGAGTCGAAAGCCTTGGCCAGGTCGATGAATACGGCTGCACAGTAATGTCTCTTATCGATGGCGGTTATGATGTCGTTTAGGACCTTGAGCGTGGCTGAGGTGCACCCATGACCAGCTCTGAAACCAGATTGCCTAGTGGAGAAGGTATGGTGGGATTCAAAATGGTCAGTTATCTGTTTGATTAGAACATAATTTAATTAGAACATTGAACTTAAACCCTGTACGAATCATGGATCTTGGAGATCTTGGAAAATGCTCTGTAAGTGTAATTATACCTACATAACGTTTTGTTATGTTTCGCCATGAAAACAGTTCTCATGGGCACACAAATCCAAAATAATTTAGGACTATGCCAAAATCGAATGCTTCTAACCAAACATTAATAATCTCTTCTAACCGAAAGAGTCACCTTATAGGCCTACTGTCATTAACATATAGCCTACTTGTTGGATGGATTGGATGGGCATTAGTGTCTAGCTGTAGGCTAGTTGTCTAGTGATATTGTTGAAAATCATCAGCTGATCCAGGAAAGATAACAATATTGATAGAAAATAATAAAGCTAAATAAATGGTCTAATACATCTGGCCACGGATGGCACAGAGAACACCAGTACCCATGCCCGCCTGAAAAACAAAGCAAAGAGTTCTCTAAATAGCTGACTGACTAAGTAAACAATGATAAATCAATGGATAAATCTAATGTATTAGAATAAAGGCTATTTTTTATCTAGAATTCAGCACTACTGAGTGGACAGCACCTCCATAAATGGTTTAAAGCAGGGCTGTCAAACTCATTCCATGGAGAGCCTAGTGTCTGCAGCTTTTTGGTTTTTCATTTAATTTAAGACTAAGACAACCAGGTGTTGGGAATTCCTTACTAATTAGTTACCTTAATTTATCAATAAAGTATAAGGGAGGAGAGAAAACCTGCAGAAACTCCATGGAATGAGTTTGACACCTTTGGTGTTTGTTTAATTTGGAAGCTTTTATTTTCATATTTACCACTGTAAAACATATTTACCTCCACATTTTAAACAAATAGGAGAATGGGTAACACTTGATTGTAAGCGGTCCTTCCTGGAGTGTAAATACATAAGTAATTACACTGTAATTGATTGTAATAATTCATAGTTACAGTTTAATAACAATATGTAACTGGAGGTAATTGCAGTCTGTAATTACATGGGTGTAACAACAAACGCTTGTTACAAATGTTAAAGTTTTCGATAGCCTCCCGAAGCACCATATTACAGCCTGCACAAACCACATGACAAGTGTCAGCCAATTGAAAACGAACCACCTCATTGACATAACTCTGCAATAAAGATCTGGAGTATGACGCCCAGGCCCAATTGCAAAAACAGGTTCACAATGGTTCACATTAAAAAAAACGTTCAATTGTTAAATCATTTAACTGTGCATTTGACAATGGGTCAATTACTTTAATCATCAATCCACCCAAAATGGACACATTCAAATTAATTAAACAGCTATGGTTAAACTTGTGAGATAGTAATTTGTGCTTGACAAATTGTAAGCCTGTAGATGGGTTAGCTGACAACATCACGAAAACAATGTGTGTGCTTCAGTGGGGCAGAAGTCAGCGTGTTGTTGTAATTCTGGATGGCCAGATTGCTAGCAAGAATGACAAGAAAATGCTATATGGGAATAGTAAATGGCTCAATGTAACAAAGTATTTGAGAGCCAACAAGTGCTCATTGTGCAAATTTTGTTATGTTTTCCATAAACAGTGGAGACAAAATATAGCTGACATGTTGTCAACAATCTAAGGCAACCCCTTCTGTTTTGGCCCATAGTTGCGCACGCGTTGGTTTTGTTGCTAAACAACCAATCCGTCTATTAAGTTTGGTTTAATAATGGTTTATAAATGCACTTAAAATGGTCAAAAGACAAACTGTTATTCCATTGTGTAACCTTGCAAGGGTTTCACCAAAGATTTTTATAACTAACTCCAGATAGACCAGAGCCTGGCGGTTCCAATGGGAGCAAATTAATCATAGTGGGCAGAACAAGCAAGGAGGTGGGTAGAGCCAAGTGTGAGCTATTGAGATCCTATTGGCTCGTTCTACCATTTATTTGCATATTTCAGTTAAGAGAAGCCTACTCTGAACACAATTCACCCTTTCACTCCTTCTAAACAACACCATTTTTTGAAACTTTGGCAAAGGGTAAATTCTACAAAATGCAGTCCACTGTCTTTGTGACAGATTTTAGTTTTGCAAACAGAAAACTGTATGGAGATGAGAAAGTTAGCTGAATACTGGCCAGAATCCATCACGCTCCATGTTCTCCTACGAGAGGCCACTTGGCTTCCTCTCATCAGCATATTTGGTAGTGAGTGGAAATGCCAACCGTATGCCAACCGTATTTATATAGCCGGTGAAACATCTGGGTCATTGTTCTATCTGTGGTTTCACTATTGAGGAACATTCTCACTTTTGGAAAGGATGCATTGGTGCAATTATTTATCCCAGGAATTACAGCGTCATGTCAATATCTGCCCATTTGCGCAACACGCTGAAAATAACATGACCTTGAACGTGCCTACATGTGTTGACACTGACTTATGTAATATTGCGAAAAGAACGTGGTCAAGAAGATGATCAGTGTGCAAAATCCAGACATTAAAGATGCCACGAAAGAAACAAATGTTGTAGGTCAAAAGCATCAGTTCAGGAGAGAGAAAGTACATCTTCCATGCAATTTTTTATTATTTTTTGGATACATGAAATCAGCTGGATGATTTAGCATAGGTAGTTAGCTAGCAAGCCTGGTGTTGGCTAGCTAATGTTAGCTAAAGTGGAGGCTGCTGAGGGGAGGACGGCTCATAATAATGTCTGGAACGGAGTGAATGGAATTGCATCAAACACCTGGAAACCATGGTTAGCTAACTGTAGCTAGCTTGCAAACATTCGCTGGCATTTGTTGGGCCTACCAACTAGGCTGGATAGCTAGCTAGTTACCATCTACATAGACATTCCATGCAATCAGATTTTTTTTCTTTGATTAACTAGTACTCTAGCTAGCTAGCTACCTAACCTTGACTAGCTAGGTACTTAAAGTTGGCAAATATGCTATGGTCACTACTTGCTAACTAACTAGTTAGCTACAGTTAACTGAGTTTGATGGTCTTATCTTCCCTGAGCCTTGGTCTTAGGTGTTATATTCCCCAGCAAGAATAAACAGAAAGGGGAACCAACAAAGAGTCACTGACAACAACCAAAATAAAACAGGTGGGATTTTAGGTGGGGTTCTGAAAGACACTCATGGGGGAGTCCACTGAAAGTTGACTGGCAGCAACAACTTGGACCTAAAAGGCACCCACTATATTTGCCCAAGAACCAGCAAACAAAATTAAAACCCACACCACACTTAAACACAGGAAGCAAACCAAAAAGTGGAGAAAAATGAAAACATGGAAGATCAGATTAAGGATTGTTTGAAATCAAATAGGGAGTGCAAACAAAGTGTTAACCATCCACATCTCTCAAGACAACTGGAACACCGGGCCAGCAACTCTTGAATAACACTTGGTCCAGCACAGGTGAAACACCTTCCGACAAACGAGATGGACAAGCCAGCACAGGTGTAACACATACAGACTAACAAGATGACACCAATCAGTGGGGCCCACGTGTTAACGTGCTAACGTCCAACCTTCAAACATAAATGAAAAAAACAAAGCCTGCAACACCTTCCCCCTTAAGACAACAAATAAATCCTATATTTTGTTGCTTGCTGACAACCAACAGAAAATAACTTCCATCTCACAACATAAATGCGTTGCATATTCCAATATAAACATGGTGTCTATGGGCTGTCAAATCAAATCAATCTTTATTTGCCACATGCGCAGAATACAACAAGTGTAGACTTTACCGTGAAATGCTTACTTACAAGCCCTTAACCAACAGTGCAGTTCAAGAAGAAGAAAATATTTACCAAGTCGGCAAAAAAAAGTCATAATAAAAAGTAATACAATAAGAATAACAATAACGAGGCTATATACAGTGGGCACCGGTACCGAATCAGTGTGTAGGGGTACAGGCTAGGTGAGGTAATCTGTACATGTAGGTGGGGGCGAAGTGACTATGCATAGGGGGGGATGGGGGGAGGGGGGGGGGGTGTCAATGTAAATTGTCCGGTCATGATTTTTATGAATTGTTCAGCAGTCTAATGGCTTGGGGGTAGAAGCCTTTTGGTTCTAGACTTGGCGCTCCGGTACCGCTTGCCATTCAGTAACAGAGAAAACAGTCTATAACTTGGGTGACTAGAGTCTCTGACAATTTTATGGGCTTTCCTCTGACACCGCCTATTATATAGGTCTTGGATGGCAGGAAGCTTAGCCCCAGTGATGTACTGGGCCGTTCGCACTACCCTCTGTAGCGCTTTACGGTCAGATGCCGAGCAGTTGCCATACCAGGCGGTGATGCAACTGGTCAGTGTCACGTACTGACCAGTATAAGGGGTTATTGGTTATTGTAGTTTGGTCAGGACGTGGCAGGGGGTATTTGTTTTATGTGGTTCGGGGTTTAATGGGATATGTATTTATGTAAGAGGGGTGTTTGATTTATGTGTTCAGGGGTTTTTGGGTAATGTTCTTGTTTTGTATTTCTATGGTTTTCTATGTTGTGTATTTCTTTGTGTTGGCCTGGTATGGCTCTCAATCAGGAACAGCTGTACATCGTTGTTGCTGATTGAGAGTCACACTTTGGTAGACCTGTTTCACCTGTCCCTTTGTGGGAAGTTGTTATTGTACTGCGGTGTGTTAGCCTGCAACACTGTTTGTTCGATCGTTTTCTTGTTTTGTTTGTTACGTGTTCTAATAAAGTTAAGATGAGCACTCAACCCGCTGCGCCTTGGTCCATGACGTACAACGACCGTTACAGTCAGGATGCTCTCGATGGTGCAGCTGTAGGACCTTTTCAGGATCTGGGGGCCCATGCCAAATCTTTTCAGTCTCCTGAGGGCGAAAAGGTTTTGTCGTGCCCTCTTCACGACTGTCTTGGTATGTTTGGACCATGATAGTTCATTGGTGATGTGGACACCAAAGAACTTGAAACTCTCGACACGCTCCACTACAGCCCTGTCGATGTTAATGGGGGCCTGTTCGGCCCACCTTTTCCTGTTGTCCATGATCAGCTCCTTTGTCTTGCTCACATTGAGGGAGAGGTTGTTGTCCTGGCACCACACTGCCAGTTCTCTGACCCCTTCCCTACAGGCTGTCTCATCGTTGTCTGTGATCAGGCCTACCACTGTGTCATCAGCAAACTTAATGATGGTGTTGGAGTCGTGTTTGGCCACGCAGTTGTGGGTGAACAGGGAATACAGGAGGGGACTGAGTACACACCCCTGAGGGGCCCCAGTGTTAAGGATCAGTGTGGCAGACGTATTGTTGCCTACTCAACAATTAAATTTGAGACAAAACAGCCACCTTTACATTTTTGGGGTAAATATACACGGAACAAAAATATAAACTCAACAATTTCAAAGATTTTACTGAGTTACAGTTCATATCAGTCAATTAAAAATAAATTCATTAGGCCCTGATCTTTGGATTTCACATGACTGGGAATACAGACATGCATCTATTGGTCACAGACACCTTAAAAAAAGTTAAGGGTGGGGATCAGAAAACCAGTCAGTATCTGGTGTGACCTCCATTTACCCTAATGCACCGTGACACATCTCCTTCGCATAGAGTTCATCAGGCTGTTGATTTTGGCCTGTGTAATGTTGTCCCACTCCTCTTCAATGGCTGTGTGAAGTTGCTGGATATTGGCGGAAGCTGGAACATCATACACGTCGACCCAAAGCATCCCAAACGTGCTTAATGAATGACATGTTTGGTGAGTATGCAGGCCATGGAAGAACTGGGACATTTTTAACTTCTAGGAACTGTGTACAGATCCTTACGACATGGGGCCGTGCATTAACATGCTCAAACATGAGGTGATGGCGGTGGATGAATGGCACAACAATGGGGATCTCGTCATGGTATCTCTGTGCATTCAAATTGCCATCAATAAAATGCAATTGTGTTTGTTGTCCGAAGCTTATGCCTGCACACACCTTAACACCACCGCCACTCTGTTCACAACGTTGACATCAGCAAACAGCTTGCCCACACGACGCCATACACGCTGCCTGCCAACAGCCCGGTACAGTTGAAACCCTGATTCGTCCATGAAGTGCACAGTTCTCCAGCATGCCGGTGACCATCGAAGGTAAGCATTCGCCCACTGAAGATGGTTACAGCGCCAAACTGCAGTCAGGTCAAGACGCTGATGAGAAGGACAAGCATGCAGATGAGCTTCCCTGAGACAGTTTGTGCTGAAATTATTTGATTGTGCAAACCCACAGTTTCATCAGCTGTACAGGTGGCTGGTCTCAGACAATCCCTCAGGTGAAGAAGCCGTATGTGGAGTTCCTGGGCTGGCATGGTTGCACAATGTACTTACAAATTATTTAAAACAACGTTGGAGGCGGCTTATGGTAGAGAATTTAGCATTAAATTCGCTGGCAACAATTCTGGTGGACATTCCTGCAGTCAGCATGTAACGGCTGTCGTCGTCAGACGAAACAGAGAAATCATCGTCTGAGAAAGTTGACCGATACGCAGCGGATTGCGTGCTCATCATGATATTTATTAAACTGTGAACACCAAAACAATAAACACGAACGACTCCAGACAGGCTAACAGGCTACTTACAAAATCATAGCAGTGTTAACACAACCACCCACAAACCCAAGTGACAAACATACTCCTAAATATATGACTCCCAATCAGGAACAACGATAACCAGCTGTCCCTGATCGGGAGCCACACAGACCAACATAGAAACACAACACCCAGAACAAACATACACAGACATCTTCTGCCACGTCCTAACCAAAATACTACACAACTACACCCTCTGCTGGTCAGGACGTGACACAGCATGCCAATCACATGCTCCCTCAAAACTTGACACAGCTGTGGCATTGTGGCATTGCGTTTTCCCCAGATGGCCTCAGGGAACTGAGTGGCAGCACACATGATGGTCAAGAGGAACTGGTTACCACTCTTTGCTTTGGGCACCCTTCAAACATTCAACCTCCAGCTGCGTACCCCCTCTAGCACCAGTGTAAGGAGTACGTACTGACAGCAGAGAAGTCAGACGCAGGAGAACAAAAACTGTGTTTCTAAACGGCGTAGTTTAATAACAAAAAACTCACCGGAAAACAGAACAATCAAATAATGGGTACATATCCCGACGCACACCAGGACAGACGTGCACAAGCACTTACAATAAACAGTCACCGACAAGGACATGAGGGGGAACAGAGGGTTAAATACACAATATGTTATTGATGGGATTGGAATCAGGTGTGATGGAAGACAAGACAAAACCAAAGGAAAAAGAAAAGAGGATCAGCGATGGCTAGAAAGTCGGTGACTTCGACCGCCGAACGCCGCCCGAACAAGGAGAGGGACTAACTTCGGCGGAAGTCTTGACAACCAGGGTCAACGCACTCTCAAATGTTGTTTTTGCCATCATTGTAGGCATGCCACACACTCACTATACGATACATTTATTAAACACAAATAATAACATAACAATAATCAATAATTTTGCTCTTTATTTAACCATCTTACATATAAAACCTTATTTGTTCATCAAAAATTGTGAATAACTCACCACAGGTTAATGAGAAGAGTTTGCTTGAAATGATGCACATACTGTAACTCTGCAATGTTGTCAAGTCCTGACCATAGAAAGCTGTTATTTTCTATGGTAGAATTGGTCAGGGCCTGACATGGGGGTTTTCTAGTTTAGATTTTCTATGTTGTAATGTTCTAGTTTTTGTATTTCTATGTTGTTTTTTGGGATGATCTCCAATTAGAGGCAGCTGGTCATCGTTGCCTCTAATTGGAGATCATACTTAAGTAGTTATTTTTCCCACCTGGGTTTGTGGGAGATTATTTTTGAGTTAGTGTATGTTGCACCACTTCGTCACGGTTTGTTGTTTTTGTTATTTCGTTTATTTGTGTATCTTGCATAGTTTCACAGTTCAATAAAATATGTGGAACGATACACACGCTGCACTTTGGTCCGCTCCTTCCGACGAACGGCATGACAGAATCTCCCACCACCAAAGGACCAAGCAGCATGCCCAGGAGGAGCAGGGATCCTGGGCTCGGGAGAGAAGAGAGTGGAGGACATCCTGGACCTGGGAGGAGGTAATGGCAGGGGACAAGACCCTGCCATGGAAGCAGGCGGAGATAGCGAGAGAGGAACGGTGACAATACGAGGAACTAGCACGGCAACGACGGAAGCCCGAGAGACAGCTCCCCAAATAATTTGGGGGGCACACGGGGAGATTGACGGAGTCAGGATGTAGACCTGAGACAACTCCCTGTGCTTACCGTAGGGAGAATGTGACCAGTCAGACACCGAGTTATGCTGTGATGCACACTATATCACCAGTGCGCATTCATAGCCCGGTGCGATCTGTGCCTGCACCCCGCATTTGCCATGCTAGAGTGGGTATTCAGCCAGGACGGATTGTGCCGGCTCAGCGCTCCTGGTCTCCAGTACGCCTCCTCGGTCCAGGATATCCTGCGCCAGCTCTACGCACTGTGTCGCCAGTATACCTTCACAGCCCAGTTCATCCTGTACCAGTGCCCCGCAGTTGCTGGGCTAAACTGAGCATCCAGCCAGGACGGATTGTGCCAGCCATACGCTCCAGACCTCCAGTGCGCCTCCACAGTCCAGTGTGTCCTGTTCCTGCTCCCCGTACTCGCCCTGAGGTGCGTGTTACCAGTCTGGCGCCACCTGTGCCAGCCCCACGCATCAGGCCTCCAGTGTGCATTCCCAGTCCAGAGCTTTCGGCAACAGTTCCCAGTCCGGAACCTCCGGAGACAGCCCGCAGTCCGGAACCTCCTGAGACGGCCCGCAGTCCGGAACCTCCTGAGATGGCCCGCTGTCCGGAACCTCCTGAGACGGCCCGCAGTCCAGAGTCTTCAGCGACGGGCCGCAGTCCAGAGTCTTCAGCGACGGGCCGCAGTCCAGAACCTCCAGCGGCGGTCCGCAGTCCAGAACCTCCAGCGCCGGTCCGCAGTCCAGAACCTCCAGGGGCGGTCCACAGTCCAGAACCTCCAGCGGCGGTCTGCAGTCCAGAACCTCCGGTGATGATCCTCGGTCCGGGCCCATCGGCGACGATCCAGGGTCCGGTGACACAAAAGCGGAGGGATCAGCGGGCGGAGCGGGGGTTAAGCCCCGAACCGGAGCCGCCTCCTCTGCTGGAGGATCCGTGGGGTGAGAAGGTTCTGCGTACTGCACCAGAGCCACCATAACCATTAGTCACCCTCCCTACCCTCCCTTTTTTTTAAGGTGTGTTCGGAGTCCGCACCTTTGGCGGGGGTACTGTCACATCCTGACCATAGAAAGCTGTTATTTTCTATGGTAGAGTAGGTCAGGTTGTGACAGGGGGGTTTTCTAGTTTAGTTTTTCTATGTTATGTTCTAGTTTTGTATTTCTATGTTGGGTTTTGTTTGAGGCAGCTGGAGGCAGCTGGTCATCGTTGTCTCTAATTGGAGATCATACTTAAGTAGGTGTTTTTCCCACCTGGGTTTGTGAGAGATTGATTTTGAGTTAGTGTATGTTTCAACTCTGCATCACGGTTTGTTGTTTTTTTGTTCTTTAGTTATGTGTATGTTTTGCATAGTTTCACAGTGAAAATAAAATGTGGAACGACACAAACGCTGCACTTTGGTCCGCTCCTTCCTACGACAGCCGTGACAGCATGCCAGTCTCTTTTTGCTAAGAGTTGAGGAGAAACTGACTGCATCACTTCTTATTTTTATAAAAAACATGAATGGATTCCAAATTCCATATCGTTTGCATAGTCAACTTACACACAGCTCTGACATATACACTTACCCCACCAAACATGCCTTGAGGGGTCTTTTCACAGTCTACAAATCCAGAACAAATTCAAGAAAGCGTACAGTATTACAGTATATAGAGCCATTATTGCATGAAACTCCCTTCCATCTCATATTGCCCAAATGAACAGTAAACCTGGTTTTAAAAAAACAGATAAAGCAACACCTTACAGCACAACGCCTCTCCCCTATTTGACCTAGATATTTTGTGTGTATGTATTGATATTTAGGCTATGTGTACCATTTTTAAATGTATGTAGTTCTGTCCTTGAGCTGTACTTGTCTATTAATGTTCTTTATTATATCATGTTTCATGTTTTGTGTGGACTGCAGGAAGAGTAGCTGCTGCATTTGAAATAGCTAATAGGGATCCTAATAAAATACCAAAAATACCAGTCTGTCATGGAAAGAGTAGGTGTTCTTAATGTTTTATGTTCTTTGTTTAATTAAATTATAAATCTAACAGATATTATACTAGCTAAATCCTGTGTAACACCTAGTAATTACATTGTCCTTATGCTGATACTACGAATACTCTGTGGTGTACTAGTGTGTATATTTTCACTTGGATGGTGCTTCGAAAAGCTTTAAAATGTCTAACGTACTATATAAGTACACACTAATTACCCACGCCGATACATTTTACAAGTACACCTCAAGATACACTTCATTTTAACTAGCTAAATCCAGTGTAACACCTAGTAATTGCATTGTACCTATACAGATTTGACATGTACTCTGTGGTGAAGTGTGTTTATCCTCCCACTTGGATGGCGCTTCCGGAAGCCTTAAAATGAGGCCCAGGTTGTCAGGATGGGTAATGTACTATATAAGTCCACATTAATTACAAGTAAGTATCTCTGAAGATAAAATGAAGTGTAAGTAGCTAAATCCTGTGTAACATCTAGTAATTACATGAAACTTGTGCAGATATTACATGCACTCTGTGGTGTACTTGTTGGTTTATCCTCTCGCAAGGAGGTTCAGGTTGGGATGACACCGGTATGGTAGACCCTAGTCATTGAGATTGACCTATATTGTACCTATACAGATCCAACTCTTTTAAATAATTATAGGCCAATCTCAAAGCTGTCACCCCTGGTCAAAATACTTGAAACCCTTGTGAGTGAACAGCTAAAAGAGTTTTTTATAAACGCACCAATTGGGCTTCAGGAAGAAGGACAGCACAATTACAGCAGCCATGAAGGTTTTAAATGATATCACTGAAGCCCTGACAAAAAAACAGCACTGTGTCTCACTTTTTATTGATCTCTCTAAGGCTTTTGATACAGTTGATCATGCTATACTGAGGCAGAGATTGTCAAGTGTAGGTCTTTTGGAGCATGCCGTTGCATGTTTTGCTAACTATCTGTCTGATAGTCACTCAATTTGATAGTCACTCAATTTGATGTCTGTTAAATTGTCTGTCTGTAATGGTGTGCCCCAGGGCTCTGTACTTGGTCCCCTCTTATTCACTATTCATATAAATAATTTAGACAAAAATGAGCAAAATGCGCAACTTCACTTTTATGCTGATGATACTGTTATTTATTGTTGTGCCTCGTCTCTCACAAAAGCTTTCCAAAACTTGCAACCTGCTTTTTACACTGTTCAACATACCTTGTGTCAATTGAAGCTTATCCTCAATACTGACAAAACTAAACTAATGGTGTTTTCTAAAGCAAGAAATAGATCTCTGAACTTTTCACCTATTACTACATGTCAGGGCAATGCGATTGAGACTGTAACCTCATGTAAATATCTTGGAATTTGAATTGATGACAGCCTCTCTTTTAAATTGCATATTCAACAACTTTTGAAGTTGAAGATTGAAAATTGAAGCTGAAGTTGGGATTTTATTTTAGGAGTAAGGCCTGTTTTTCTTTTGAAGCCAGAAGGATGCTAGTATCAGATACATTTATGACTTTACTAGACTATGGGGATATTGTCACGTCCTGACCAGTAAAGGGGTTATTTGTTATTGTAGTTTGGTCAGGATGTGGTAGGGGGTGTTTGTTTAGAGTGTTTCAGGGTTTGTTGGTCTATGTTCTTGTTAGTTTATTTCTATGTTAGTTCTAGTCTTTCTATTTCTATGTTTAGTTAATGGGGTTGACCTTCAATTGGAAGCAGCTGCTCCTTGTTGTTTCTAATTGAAGGTCTTATTTAAGAGGGGTGTTTTGTCTATGGGATTTGTGGGTAGTTGTCTCCTGTTTTGTGTCTGTGCACCTGACAGGACTGTTTAGTGTCGTTCGTTGTTTTGTATACGTGATTTGTTTGTTTTTCCTTCTTTTGATTTAATAAAGAAGATGAGTATACACGTTCCCGCTGCACCTTGGTTTAATCCTTACGACAACCGTTACAGATATTTTATATATGAATGCTTCTGCTCTGTGTTTGAGATCAATTTACACCCTTTACCATGACGCATTGAGATTTATTTTAAACAGCAAAACTTACGCACCACTACACTTTGTATACAGTTAGAAAAGCTAAGGCTAGCTTTTTCAAGCATAAATTTGCTTCCTGCAACACAAATTCAAAAAAGTTCTGGGACATTGTAAAGTCCATGGAGAATAAGAACACCTCCTCCCAACTGCCCACTGCACTGAGGATAGGAAACTCTGTCACCACCGATAAACCGACTATAATTGAGAATTTCAATAAGCATTTTTCTATGGCTGGCCATGCTTTCCACCTGGCTACCCCTACTGCAGTCAACAGCACTGCACCCCCCACAGCTACTTGCCCAAGCCTTCCCCATTTATCCTTCTCCCAAATCCAGTCAGCTGATGTTCTGAAAGAGCTGCAAAATCTGGACCCCTACAAATCAGCCGGGCTAGACAATCTGGACCCTTTCTTTATAAAATTATCTGCCGGAATTATTGCAACCCCTATTACTAGCCTGTTCAACCTCTCTTTCGTGTCGTCTGAGATTCCCATAGATTGGAAAGCAGCTGCTGTCATCCCCCTCTTCAAAGGAGGGGACACTCTTGACCCAAATTGCTATAGACCTATATCCATCCTACCCTGCCTTTCCAAGGTCTTCGAAAGCCAAGTCAACAAACAGATTACCGACCATTTCGAATCCCACCGCACCTTCTCCGCTATGCAATCTGGTTTCAGAGCAGGTCATGGGTGCACCTCAGCCACGCTCAAGGTCCTAAACGATATCGTAACCGCCATCGATAAGAAACAATACTGTGCTGCCGTTTTCATTGACCTGGCCAAAGCTTTCGACTCTGTCAATCACCACATCCTCATCAGCAGACTCAATAGCCTTGGTTTCTCTAATGATTGCATCGCCTGGTTCACCAACTACTTCTCTGATAGAGTTCAGTGTGTCAAATCGGAGGGCCTGTTGTCCGGACCTCTGGCACTCTCTATGGGGGTGCCACAGGGTTCAATTCTTGGGCCAACTCTTTTCTCTGTATACATCAATGATGTCGCACTTGCTGCTGGTAAATCTCTGATCCACCTCTATGCAGACGACACCATTCTGTATACCTCTGGCCCTTCTTTGGACACTGTGTTAACAACCCTCCAGACGAGCTTCAATGCCATACAACTCTCCTTCCGTGGCCTCCAACTGCTCCTAAATACAAGTAAAACTAAATGCATGCTCTTCAACCGATCGCTGCCTGCACCTGCCCGCATCACTACTCTGGACGGTTCTGACTTAGAATATGTGGACAACTACAAATACCTAGGTGTCTGGTTAGACCGTAAACTCTCCTTCCAGACTCACATCAAACATCTCCATTCCAAAGTTAAATCAAGAATTGGCTTCCTATTTCGCAACAAAGCATCCTTCACTCATGCTGCCAAATATACCCTAGTAAAACTGACCATCCTACCGATCCCCGACTTCGGCGATGTCATTTACAAAATAGCCTCCAACACCCTACTCAACAAACTGGATGCAGTCTATCACAGTGCCATCCGTTTTGTCACCAAAGCCCCATATACTACCCACCACTGCGACCTGTACGCTCTCGTTGGCTGGCCTTCACTTCATAATCGTCGCCAAACCCACTGGCTCCAGGTCATCTACAAGACCCTGCTCGGTAAAGTCCCCCCTTATCTCCGCTCACTGGTCACCATAGCAGCCCCACCTGTAGCACGCGCTCCAGCAGGTATATCTCTCTGGTCACCCCCAAAGCCAATTCCTCCTTTGGCCGTCTCTCTTTCCAGTTCTCTGCTGCCAATGACTGGAACGAACTACAAAAATCTCTGAAACTGGAAACACTTATCTCCCTCACTAGCTTTAAGCACCAGCTGTCAGAGCAGCTCACAGATCCCTGCACCTGTACATAGCCCATCTATAATTTAGCCCAAACAACTACCTCTTCCCCTACTGTATTTATTTATTTATTTATTTTATTTTGCTCCTTTGCATCTCTATTTCTACTTTGCACTTTCTTCTACTACAAATCTACCATTCCAGTGTTTTACTTGCTATATTGTATTTACTTTGCCACCATGGACTTTTTTGCCTTTACCTCCCTTATCTCACCTCATTTGCTCACATCGTACATAGACTTATTTTTCTACTGTATTATTGACTGTATATTTGTTTTACTCCATGTGTAACTGTGTTGTTGTATGTTGTCGAACTGCTTTGCTTTATCTTGGCCAGGTCGCAATTGTAAATGAGAACTTGTTCTTAACTTGCCTACCTGGTTAAATAAAGGTGAAATAAATACAAATAAAAAATAAAAAAAATATACCAGGGTTGGCTGGCCTTCTCTAGTCACTCGTTGGCTCAGTCACTGGTATACCTTTATTTACAAAGCCATTTTGGGTTTACTACCATTTTATTTGGGCATTTTTATTGTTCAGAAATGTGGTGGTTACAATCTTTGTTTGCAGGACTTTATCCTGCTAATGGTTGAATTTGGTAAAAGGGCTTTTATGTACTCTGCGCCATCGGCTTGGAACGCCTTACAAAATACTTTAAAACTGGAAGAACTTGTCCCGATTGGTGTTTTTAAATCACTGATGAAGGATTTTGAGGCTGATTCCCTGACCTGTCAATATTTTTAATTTGCTGTTTTATGATTTTGTTATACTCTTGTGAATTATATGGTTGTTACTAGATTACTTTGTCTGTCTGTAAGTGTGTAATGACTTGGTGCTGCCTATCTTGGCCAGGACGCTCTTGAAAAAGAGATTTCAAATCTCAATGAGCCCTTCCTGGTTAAATAAAGGTTAAATAAAATATCTGATCCGTTATTGTAAACTCAACCAAGTCAACCCAGACCGTACACTTTTTGGGGGCAAGTGCTAGCAACAGCATTGAGTGGAGATTTTGAAGAGTGTGCATTCACGGTTAGGTAATTACACCCTATTGAGCCTCCAATCTTTGTAATCTCGGACACCAAGCGCATCTGTCCACAAGAGATTACAACCTTCTGAAAGGTTATTACTGAATCAGATGCAGCTGAGAAGAAACTAAACACTAAATGTATTAATTTTGTATAAACTTGCCCATTTATAACAATCATGGTAACAAGCATTTGTTGTTATTACATGTTATTACAGTGTAACTATGAGTTATTACAATTAATTGCAATATTTTTACAGTGTAATTACCCCTTAAAACAAAGTGTTACCGTAGAGGGGTTAAATTAGCATAACATTTCACTTTTGTTGCATTTAGGGAAACTAACGTCTCTTTCAGGGTAGCTGAGCATGCATATTTGAGCTGTTCTTGCCATAATATGAACTTGGTATTTTACCAAATAGGGCTATCTTCTGTATACCACCCTTACCTTGCGTAAAATGCATTAAGAAGGAAAGAAATTCCACAAATTAACTTTTAATATGGCACACCTGTTAATTGAAATGCATTCCAAGTGACTACCTCATGAAGCTGGTTGAATGCCAAGAGTGTGCAAAGCTGTCATCAAGGCAAAAGGTGGCTACTTTGTTTAACACTTTTTTGGTTACTACATGATTCCATATGTGTTATTTCATAGTTTTGATGTCTTCACTATTATTCTACAATGTCAAAAATAGTAAAATTAAGAAAAACCCTTTAATGAGTAGCTGTGTCCAAACTTTGGACTGGTACTGTTGTAAAATGTTAAAATTCTATGTTGTAATCATGTGACAGAACGGTGTTCAACGGAAACGGTGCTGTACTGAACGACCAGTTGAAGAATGGTGTGCTCATGGTGGGCCAGAGGGAGAATGTATGGTGTGCGCTGCACAAGTTTTGTGTTTTCAAATGGTCACAGCCATGATCAGGCCACACCCACCAAATGGGAGCAAACTAGTGGCAGGCTACGGCTAACCATAAGGTTCATCTTTTTGTGTTTGGCTGAAACTATCAGTTAGCTACAGTGCATTCAGAAAGTATTCAGACCCCTTGATTCTTTCCAAATTTTCTTACGTTACAACCTTATTCTAAAATGGATTAAATCGTTTTTTCCCCCTCATCAATCTACACACAATACCCTATAATGACAAAGCAAAAACAGGTTTAAAAATGTATGCTGAAATATCACATTAACATTATTATTCAGACCCTTTACTCAGTACTTTGTTGAAGCACCTTTGGTAACGATTACAGCCTTGAGTCTTCTTGGGTAGGACTCTACAAGCTTGGCACACCTGTATTTGGAGAGTTTCTTCCGTTCTTCTCTGCAGATCCTCTCAACTTCTGTCAGGTTGGATGAGCAGCGTTACTACACAGCTCTTTTCATGTCTCTCCAGAGATGTTCGATCGGGTTCATGTCCGGGCCCTGGCTGGGCCACTCAAGGACATTCAGATACTTGTCCCAAAGCCACTCCTGCGTTGTCTTGGATGTGTGCTTAGGGTCATTGACTTGTTGAAAGGTGAACCTTCGCCCCAGTCTGCGGTAGCAAAGAGAACAGTCTATGACTTAGATGATTGGAGTCTGACAATTTTTTGGGCCTTCCTCTGACATGCCTAGTATATAGGTCCTGGATGACAGGAAGCTTGGCCCCAGTGATGTACTGGGTCATACTCACTACCTTCTGTAGCGCCTTACGGTCGGAAGCCGAGCAGTTGCCAAACCAGGCGGTGATGCAACCGGTCAGGATGCTCTCGATGGTGCAGCTGTAGAACTTTTTGAGGATCTGCGGACCCATGCCAAATCTTTTCAGTCTCCTGAGGGGGAAAAGGTGTTGTCGTGCCCTCTTCACAACTGTCTTGTTGTGTTTGGACTATTATTGTTTGTCGGTGATGTTGACACCAAGGAACTTGAAACTCTCGAGCCGCTCCACTACAGCCCCGTCGTTGTGAATGGGGGCGTGATCGGCCCTCCTTTTCCTGTAGTTCACAACATTTAACCTTGACATTGTTCCCACATTCACCACAATCATGTTCCCCTCCACACTTGGCACATCTTTTCTTTCCTTTGCACAGAGCCACTACATGTCCCATTCTTTGGCATTTAAAACACCTTAATGGAGGTGGGACAAACTCTCTAACAGTGAAATCCAGGAATCCCATCTGTACTTTCTTAGGTACAACCTTCTCAAACATGAATAATAATGACAGGCTTTCACTTCTCTGCCCCTCTTTCTTACTGAACAGCCTTTTGGCTTCTACCATTTTATTTTCTATAATCTATGCATATATATAGTGGAACTCCAGAAATGACCCCCCTCAGCTTAGCCAAAGTTCCAGACATGACTGTGATTTTCTTCCCATTGAGAGTTTTCATTTTCAGAATCTCCCCTTGCTGAACATGGTCAGCACAGAATGTTAACGGTCTACCATTACCAATGAACCGGGCTAATGTGACTTCCCCTATCTCCTTCTTAACGGCATTGGTTAATCGAATAGGGTCTAGATGAGACACATCATTACTTTTGTTTTTCACAACATTCACCCTCTTCACGTTCTCAACACTAGAAGTGCCACTGCTGTCAGCAGCGCTTATAGCAGGGCCATTCTTTTAACTTTTACTTTTCACCACAGACCATCCAGGTCCTTTTCATCATCCCACCCATACCGTCAGAACTATCATTCATGTCAACCACAGTCTAGCGCTGCTGTATAGAACAATGGATTCTATTTTGCTTCCTTGTTTGAAGTCGAACCTTGCGCGTCCAAGCTTACGAAGATTCTGTTGCGAAAACGTATCACTCCTCTAGTGAGAATCGTACGAACCTTCTTACCCGTTCCACCTCCTCTGACATGCACTGTCAACAGTGGGACCTTATATAGACAGGTGTGTGCCTTTCCAATCAAGTTGTTGAAACATCTCTAGGATGATCAATGGAAAAGGGATGCACCTGAGCTCAATTGTGAGTCTCATAGCAAAGGGTTTGAATACTTATGTAAATAAGGTATTTCTGTTTTTTATTTTGAATACATTTGCAAATAATTCAAAAACTGTTTTTGCTAACTCATTATGGGGTATTGTGTGTAGAGTGATGAGGGAAAAATGTATTTAATCCTTTAGAATAAGGCTGTAATTTAACAAAATGTGGAAAAAGTCAAGGGGTCTGAATACTTTCCGAATGCACTGGATGTGTCTAGTTATAAGTTGTGTTCCCCTGCTCAGGCGTTGCTGACACATGCCAGCTCTTACAACGCCTGAATAGGTATTTTACGTATCAGCTAACCACATCATATTGTAGTGAATTCGGAGGGTACCCCCACCAGGACTCGAATCCGGACTCAGTGACTGTTAAGCCAACACCTTAAACGTTAGGTCAAGAGGTCTGAACCTCTTGACGAGGTTGCTAGGTGGTAGGTTAAGGTCACTACATTACCCCCTTCTTTGGGACGGTGTGTCTCCACCCTTCTCTATACCAGTTACACGTGCCTCTCCAATGGCCTACTCGGTTAATGCTCACTGGTCACCATCTGGTGAGGTAGCCTTTTTAGATGTACTGTAGGCCTACGCAGGGTTATTGTTGTCATTATTTAAACCAGCAGTTTACTTTTATTAAATTTAGTTATATTTTTGTACTAAAGTTCCTGTAATACTTTTCCCTTTTGCTCTTTGGATCCCTACAAGAAAATAACAAAATCTAAACTTGGTTCCTGGTGCAGTGACTCCCTCCTTTCCCTCCACCAACACCCTTTAATCACCAGTACCATCACTGCAAGACTTAGGATCTAGTTATCTTTCTTACAATCTTTCATAGCACTTTGCTGCATTTGTAGAGTTTGACAGGGCTTTGTTACTAATAGGCTGCATGACGTTATCACAACGTTGCAAATAAGTTGTGACATTACCATGTGACAATGTTGTGACAACCTAATTTGGTTAGTAGAGCTCTCCCTACAAAGCAGTTCAGTTGGTGGGCAACTGGGCATGTAGAGAAATAAAGCATTCTGTAATGGATGGAATAGATGCCCTCCCATTTTAATCATAATCCCCAGAGCTCTCTGCAGAAGTCCTTATCTCTGTGTTCGCAAATCTGATATCAATCCTCAGCCACCACTCAAATTATTACACTGTTGATTTAATTAGTAAAAGCAATCACAATCTGGAAGTAAGGTAATTGGGATAATTTATTAAGCCCTGGCGACAGCTTTATGCATGTTTGATTAAGTATTATAAGGTTTGTTTTTCAGATTTTGCATAATATACCTTTAAATCCTGTGCAAAGTAATCTGGCGCACCATTAACGACTGTAATAAACTCTTTTTAAAAATGACTCTGTTCATGATTTATTTGCGTGTGCCTTGTCTCTCCCCCGACCGTCTGGCCGTCTGACAAATAGCCAGGCTGTAATCATTTGGCCACCTTGTAAATCTTCCCAATGAAGGTTGCTTGATCTGTTGGAAAGTTAGAGAAGTGTTAGAGACAGTTTACAGGGGTGACATGCGACCCGTCCAGGGGATGGCACGGCACCACGGCCAAAAGTGCATGACCTAGTGACGTCAGAAAGTGAAATGCTTCCCAAGTTTGGCTCAGTGCTTTGAAATACATTATAGTATTTGAGGATCTTATGGCTATGTAAAGTTTATGGCTAGCCTACTGCTCGTACCACTGTCGTGGAACAAATGACTAAATGACTATGTTTCATGAATGTATGAGTTAAAGCCCCAGTGCAGTCAAAAATGTGATTTTCCCGTGTTTTACACAGTTGAAGTCGGAAGTTTACATACACTTAGGTTGGAGTCATTAAAACTTGTTTTTCAACCACTCCACAAATTTCTTGATAACAAACCATAGTTTTGGCAAGTCGGTTAGGACATCCACTTTGTGCATGACACAAGTCATTTTTCCAACAATTGTTTACAGACAGATTATTTCACTTATAACTGTCATAGGTGTCGTAAGGATTGGACCAAGGTGCAGCAGGTATCGTGCTCATCTTCTTTAATTTATTTTTAAGAGAACATTTTTTTTTTACATTTTAGTCATTTAGCAGACACTCTTATCCAGAGCGACTTACAGTAGTGAATGCATACATTTCATACAATTTCATACATTATTTTTTTTTCTGTGCTGGCCCCCCGTGGGAGAACACTTAAACAAAAATAAACTAACAAAAATAAACTAACGCCAAACAACAGTTCCGTAAGGACACAAGGACTATACAAAAAACAACCACCCACAAACACAAGTGAAAATAAACCCAACTAAATATGGCCTCCAATTAGAGACAACAACAACCAGCTTTCTCTAATTGGAGGTCATTGCCAAAACTCACATAGAAATAAAAAAGCTAGATTTAAACATAGAAATAGGAAAACTAGAACCTAAACCCAAAATACCCAAACACACAAAACAAACACCCCCCTGCCACGCCCTGACCAACTATAATGACAAATAACCCCTTTTACTGGTCAGGACGTGACAGTACCCCCGCCCAAAGGTGCAGACCCTGAATGCACCTTAAACAAAACCCCCACAAAACAACCCCAAACTTAAAGGGAGGGAAGGGAGGGTGGCCACCGTCAACGACAGCTCCCGTGCTACACCAATCCTCCAACTACGGAGGTGGCTCCGGGCTTAGTCCCCATTCTGAAAACTCTGGGCTGCGCGGCATTGCTGGAGACTCTGGGCTGAGGGGCGTCACTGGAGACTCCTGGCTGAGGGGCGTCGCTGGAGACTCCTGGCTGAGGGGCGTTGCTGGAGACTCAGGGTTGAGGAGCGTCGCTGGAGTCTCCGGGCTGAGGAGCGTCGCTGGAGACTCAGGGCTGAGGAGCGTCGCTGGAGACTCAGGGCTAAGGAGCGTCGCTGGAGACTCAGGGCTGAGAAGCGTCTCTGTCAGTTCCGGACTGTAGGCCGTCTCTGTCGGTTCCGGACTGTAGGCCGTCTCTGCCGGTTCCGGACTGTAGGCCGTCTCTGTCGGTTCCGGACTGTAGGCCGTCTCTGTCGGTTCCGGACTGTAGGCCGTCTCTGTCGGTTCCGGACTGTAGGCCGTCTCTGTCGGTTCAGGAATGTAGGCCGTCGCTGTCGGTTCCGGACTGTAGGCCGTCTCTGTCCGTTCCAGACTGTAGGCCGTCTCTGTCGGTTCCGGACTGTAGGACGTCGCCGGAAGCACTGGACAGGGAACTGTCGCCGGAAGCTCTGGACGGGGAACTGTCGCCGGAAGCTCTGGACGGGGAACTGTCGCCGGAAGCTCTGGACGGGAAACTGTAACCGGAAGCTCTGGACGGGGAACTGTCGCCGGAAGCTCTGGACGGGGAACTGTCGCCGGAAGCTCTGGACAGGGAACTGTCACCGGAAGCTCTGGACTGGGACTGCGCACTGAAGGCCTGATGCGTGGGGCTGGCTTAGGAGGCGCCAGACTAGTAACCCGCACCACAGGACTAGTGCGAGGAGCAGGAACAGGATGTACTGGGCTGGGCAGGCGCACTGGAGGCCTGATGCGTGGGGCTGGCTTTGGAGGCGCCAGAACAGTAACACGCACCACAGGGCTAGTGCGAGGAGCAGGAACAGGGCGTACCGGACTGGGCAGACGCACTGGAGGCCTGATGCGTGGGGCTGGCTTTGGAGGCGCCAGACTTGTAACACGCACCTCAAGGCTAGTTCGGAGAGCACAAACAGGACGTACTGGACTGGGCTCCACGGCTCTCTCCTGTACGCCCGGGAAGATAGGTCAGGGCTCCCTGACCAACTATAATGACAAATAACCCATTTTACTGGTCAGGACGTGACAATAACTCACTGTATCACAATTCCAGTGGGTCAGAAGTTTACATACACTAAGTTGACCTTGCCTTTAAACAGCTTGGAAAATTCCAGAAAATGATGTCATGGCTTTAGAAGCTTCTGATAGTGTAATTGACAGCAATTGAGTCAATTGGAGGTGTACCTGTGGATGTATTTCAAGGCCTACCTTCAAACTCAGTGCCTCTTTGCTTGACATCATGGGGAAAACAAAAGAAATCAGCCAAGTCCTCAGAAAAACCATTGTAGACCTCCACAAGTCTGGTTCATCCTTGGGAGCAATTTCCAAATGCCTGAAGGTACCACGTTCATCTGTACAAACAATAGTACGCAAGTATAAACACCATGGGACCACGCAGCCGTCACACCGCTCAGGAAGGAGATGCATTCTGTCTCCTAGAGATGAACGTACTTTGGTGCGAAAAGTGCAAATCAATCCCAGAACAACAGCAAAGGACCTTGTGAAGATGCTAGAGGAAACAGGTGCAAAAGTATCTATATCCACAGTAAAACGAGTCCTAAATCAGCATAACCTGAAAGGCTGCTCAGCAAGGAAGAAGCCACTGCTCCAAAACCACCATAAAAAAGACAGACTAAGGTGCAACTACACATGGGGACAAAGATCATACTTTTTGGAGAAATGTGCTCTGGTCTGATGAAACAAAAATAGAACTGTTTGGCCATAATGACCATCGTTATGTTTGGAGGAAAAAGGAGGAGGCTTGCAATCCGAAGAACACCATCCCAACCGTGAAGCACGGGGGTAGCAGCATCATGTTGTGGGGGTGCTTTGCTGCAGGAGGGACTGGTGCACATAAAATAGATGGCATCATGAGGAAGGACAATTATGTGGATATATTGAAGCAACATCTCAAGACATCAGACAGGAAGTTAAAGCTTGGTCGCAAATGGGTCTTCCAAATGGACAATGACCCCAAGCATACTTCCAAAGTTGTGGCAAAATGGCTTAAGGACAGCAAAGTCAAGGTTTTGGAGTTGCCATCACAAAGCCCTGACCTCAATCCCATAGACGATTTGTGGGCAGAACTGAAAAAGCGTGTGCGAGCAAGGAGGCCTATAACCTGACTCAGTTACAGCAGCTCTGTCAGGAGGAATGGGCCAAAATTCACCCAACTTATTGTGGGAAGCTTGTGGAAGGCTACCCGAAAAGTTTGACCCAGGTTACACAATTTAAAGGCAATGCTACCAAATACTAATTGAGTGTATGTAAACTTCTGACCCACTGGGAATGTGATGAAAGAAATAAAAGCTGAAATAAATCATTCTCTCTACTATTATTCTGACATTTCACATTCTTAAAGTAAAGTGGTGATCCTAACTGACCTAAGACAGGGAATTTTTACTAGGACTAAATGTCAGGAATTGTGAACAACTGAGTTACAATGTATTTGGCTAAGGTGTATGTAATTTTCTGACTTCAACTGTATTGTCACGTCCTGACCAGCAGATGGAGCTGTTGTAATAGTTTGGGGGTCAGGACGTGGCAGTCTTGTGTGTGTGTGTTTGAATGTTCTCTGTGTCTTGTGACTCCTGATCAGGAACAGCTGGGGATCGTTGTTCCTGATTGGGAGTCATATATGTAGGAGTATGTTTGTCGCTGGGGGTTGTGGGGAATTGTGGTGAGCACTGCTTTTTTTTGGTTTAGCCTGCTACACTGTCGTATCGTGAGTACTGTTCATTGTTTTGTTTATTGTTTTTCCCAGTGGATACTTTACTTGTTTTGTTAATTAAAGAAACATGTGTCCACACTTCTGCTGCGCCTTGGTCCTCCTTTCAAATCCACGATGGATATTGTGACAGAATTCCCCACCAACACAGGACCAAGCAGCGGAAGAAGGCTGGCGAGGACTGGGAGACACGACGGGTAAGGGAGACCGAGAGGCACCCCCAAGAATTTTTTAGGGGGGGCACAAGGGCTGTTTGACGGGGCAGGAGCTGCCCGCCAGTCAACAGTCGCCAGAGCTGCCCGCCAGTCAACAGTCGTCAGAGCGGCCCGCCAGTCAACAGTCGTCAGAGCTGCCCGCCAGTCAACAGTCGTCAGATCTGCCCGCCAGTCAACAGTCGTCAGTGCTGCCCGCCAGTCAACCGTCACCAGAGCTGCCCGCCAGTCAACCATCACCAGAGCTGCCCGCCAGTCAACAGTCGTCAGAGCTGCCCGCCAGTCAACAGTCGTCAGAGCTGCCCGCCAGTCAACAGTCGTCAAAGCTGCCCGCCAGTCAACAGTCGTCAGAGCTGCCCGCCAGTCACCAGTCGCCAGAGTGGCCAGACTGCCCCGAACTGCCGGAGTGGCCAGACTGCCCCGAACTGCCGGAGTGGCCAGACTGCCCCGAACTGCCGGAGTGGCCAGACTGCCCCGAACTGCCGGAGTGGCCAGACTGCCCCGAAATGCCGGAGTGGCCAGACTGCCCCGAAATGCCGGAGTGGCCAGACTGCCCCGAACTGCCGGAGTGGCCAGACTGCCCCGAACTGCCGGAGTGGCCAGACTGCCCCGAACTGCCGGAGTGGCCAGACTGCCCCGAACTGCCGGAGTGGCCAGACTGCCCAGACTGTCCCGAGCTGCCAGACTGCCCAGACTGTCCCGAGCTGCCAGACTGCCCAGACTGTCCCGAGCTGCGAGACTGCCCAGACTGTCCCGAGCTGCCAGACTGCCCAGACTGTCCCGAGAGGCCAGACTGCCCAGACTGCCCCGAGAGGCCAGACTGCCCAGACTGCCCCGAGAGGCCAGACTGCCCAGACTGCCCCGAGAGGCCAGACTGCCCAGACTGCCCCGAGAGGCCAGACTGCCCAGACTGCCCCGAGAGGCCAGACTGCCCAGACTGCCCCGAGAGGCCAGACTGCCCAGACTGCCCTGAGAGGCCAGACCGCCCCGACAGCCTGGAACGGCCAGCACCTGAGCCACCTCCAGGATAGGTGGGTTGTGGAGGGAGGGTGTAGCACAGTGCCGTCGGTGACGGCAGCCACCCTCCCTTCCCTCCCTTATTGGTTAAGGGTTAGTGTTTATGGGTTTTGTTGGGGATTTTGTTTGTTGGTGTTTTGTTTTGTGGTTAGGTGCATTCCGGGGTCTGCACCTTGAGGGGGGGGTACTGTCACGTCCTGACCAGCAGATGGAGCTGTTGTAATAGTTTTGGGGTCAGGACGTGGCAGTCTTGTGTGTGTGTTTGAATGTTCTCTGTGTCTTGTGACTCCTGGTCAGGAACAGCTGGGGATCGTTGTTCCTGATTGGGAGTCATATATGTAGGAGTATGTTTGTCACTGGGGGTTGTGGGGAATTGTGGTGAGCACTGCTTTTTTTGGTTTAGCCTGCTACACTGTCGTATCGTGAGTACTGTTCATTGTTTTGTTTATTGTTTTTCCCAGTGGATACTTTACTTGTTTTGTTAATTAAAGAAACATGAGTGTCCACACTTCTGCTGCGCCTTGGTCCTCCTTTCAAATCCACGATGGATATTGTGACATGTATATATTTCCACACTATGAGATTGGACTAATACTGTGATTTTTTTAAAATTATGATAATGTGCTTTAAGTGTTAGAGCTGTTTGAAATTTCAGCCTGTTTTGGTCGGAGTGAGTTTTGACCTGCCTGGTTACATCACCAGTTGGTGCATTAGTTAATAGACCAAAAACAAAGAGCGTTCCAAACCAAAAATCAAATCAATTTGTATTGTTCACATACACATGGTTAGCAGATGTTAATGCAAGTGTAGAGAAATGCTTGCGCTTCTAGTTCCGACAGTGCAAAAATATCTAGCAAGTAATCTAACAATTCCCCAACAACTACCTAATACACACACATCTAAAGGGATGGAATAAGAATATGTACATATAGATATATCGATGAGCGATGGCTGAGCGTCATAGGCAAGATGCAATAGTTGGTATAAGATGCAGTATATACATATGTGATGAGTATTGTAAGATATGTAAACATTATATAAAGGGGCATTGTTTAAAGTGACTAGTGAGTCTCTATGTAAGTCAGCAGCCTCTCTGAGTTAGTGATTGCTGTTTAGCAGTCTGATGGCCTTGAGATAGAAGCTGTTTTTCAGTCTCTTGGTCCCAGCTTTGACGCACCTGTACTGACCTCGCCTTCTGGATTGTAGCGGGGTGAACAGGCAGTGGCTCGGGTGGTTGTTGTCCTTGATGATCTTTTTGGCCTTCCTGTGACATCGAGTGCTGTAGGTGTCCTGGAGGGCAGGTAGTTTGCCCCCGGTGATGTGTTGTGTAGACCACACCACCCTCGGCGGGAGGGGGGGCTGAGCACGCACCCTTGTGGGGCCCCAGTGTTGAGGGTCAGCGAAGTGGAGATGTTGTTTTCTCCCTTCACCACCTGGGGCGGCCCGTCAGAAAGTTCAGGACCCAATTGCACAAGGCGGGGTTGAGACCCAGGGCCTCAAGCTTAATGATGCGCTTGGAGGGTACTATGGTGTTGAATGTTGAGCTGGTATCAATGAACAGCATTCTTACCTAGGTATTCTTCTTGTCCAGATGGGAGAGGGCGGTGTGCAGTGTGATGGCGATTGCATCGTCTGTTGACCTGTTGGGGCGGTATGCAAACTGAAGTGGGAGGTAAGGCGGAGATGATATGATCCTTGACTAGTCTCTCAAGCACTTCATGATCACAGAAGTGAGTGCAACGGGGCGATAGTCATTCAGTTCAGTTATCTCTCTGCCAATAACAGAACGTTTTCAGTTTCCCCCTCCGCACTCAGAACACTCCCAGACAATTCTAGCAAATTTCTTGGTTTAGAAAATGCTCTTTGCAATTTATTTTTGATTGGAAAACAATCACAGTAAGGTACTTAATTGTTACCCAGAAATTATTTGATATTGAGATTTAAAAAAAGGCTTTGTTGGACCTTTAAACGTTAAAGTATACTTTATAAAACGTATTTAGATGCACATTTGAATTCATCTATAGGTTTCAAACACACTTACTAGGTAAACATGCTTTAGGAATGACTGTAGTGGCTAAACCTTAGGTTAGGCCTTTTGTGTTAGGGTGGAACAATCAGTTCACTGTCTCCCAATATTACAATGACAGATTGGGGGTGATCTCTGTGGCTATGACATGATGTGGCCATGTATTCTCTTTCTGAACTCTCTCCAATACTTTTTTAATTTCAAAACCATTTTTCAGTTTGGCTTGACTGGCATTGACACTGAAGAGTTTTTCACTGTCATCACACATTCACGGAAATCATTAGCCTCTATGCAACTTGGATTTGGGGAGGTAGCCTGGCAAGCCATTTTTCTCACAATAACAATCTCTATCACCCCCAAGGCAAAAAAGAGAACCAACTACAGTTTTAAACTGGACAAAAAAAACAATTGAACTCTTCTCCTTTAAATTTCAGATGTTGTCGTGAGAAGAATGACTGAAACATTTTACGACAGGATGTATTCACCAGTTGTCAGAGCAACACTACCGCCCCTGTTGAGTTACATTGTAGCAAGCATAGCCATCTATGTCAATACAATGATGTATCAGAGGGCTGTAATTACGGTTTGTTGTTTTTGAAAGGTCTTTATCCGACGAGTTATAACATGATAACTTGCAGCAGTCGTTTCACAGCATACTACGACGAGTTTGAGGAACTCATGTATGAGCATCGAATCGAATGCTGAGAATTCATTGTGCAAGACATCTTTCAATAACTCGAAATCATTTTTCTAAACGAACGGTATGTACAATTT
Source organism: Salmo trutta (assembly GCF_901001165.1). Lineage (NCBI taxonomy): Eukaryota > Metazoa > Chordata > Actinopteri > Salmoniformes > Salmonidae > Salmo > Salmo trutta. The sequence continues at coordinate 72,251,991 of NC_042968.1, forward strand.
CAGCTTGATAAATAAGATACATATTGTAATGTCAAGCGACGTTTCCAAGCGGTCAAGTCTATAGGCCCAGGCTACATCCATAATAGAGATTTTAAAATATTTGAGAATGAGCATTTTCAAAAGACATAAGCACCATAAACCATGATTTACTGCTTTTACTATCAAGGCTGTCCTAATGTCACACTGCTATCATAGTGTGTGAGGGAGAGGGATCGCTCCTTGCAATGTCCATATTTAGTTGGGTGTGTGTAACACAAAAATGTAACATAAATGTGTTGTGCCCTCTTTACAGAGCCTTGTTGCCTTTTGGATGCCTGTAGCGACAGACTCCAAACAGACCTAATCAGAGGCCCACATTCCATGCCTGGGGTTCCGTTTTAAGCTCTAAGCCAGTCAATGATGCTAACCCCCACCACCCCTGAAGCAGAGGACAAGGCCTATTGCCGTGACTCCCCACAGAAGCTTGCGGCTCAATTCTCCCACTCATGCCTGTGATCCCCATCCCTCGGCGTGTGCGTAGCTTCCATGGTCCCCACACCACCTGCATGCACTCAGCCTGTGGGCCTGCACGCACCACCCAGCTTGTGCGCACCAAGTACAACAATTTTGACCTTTACCTGCGCTCACGCTGCATGTACGGCTTCCTGCGCTTCCTGCTCTACTTCGGCTGCAGCCTTCTGACCTCCCTCCTCTGGGTGGCGCTGTCGGCTCTATTCTGCCTGCAGTACGTGAGCGCCCGTGTCTTCCTGCGGCTGCAATACAAGCTGTCCGTCATCCTGCTGTTGCTAGGACACCGGCGCCTTGACTTTGGGGTGCTCAACAACCTGTTTATCTACAGTATGCAGGTCACAATGTTCCTGGTGGGAGGCCTGGGCTGGTGCTTCATGGTGTTTGTGGACATGTAGCTTCTGGTGACAACAGTGACCATGGATTTTTATTTTTAATTTAACCTTTATTTAACCAGGTAGGCCAGTTGAGAACAAGTTCTCATTTACAACTGCGACCTGGCAAAGATAAAGCAAAGCAGTGCAACACAAACAACAACACAGAGTTACACATGGAATAAACCAACGTACAGCCAATAACACAGTAGAAAAAAAAGTCTATATACAGTGTGTGCACTGTTATATACCAACGTCAGCACAGCACAGCAGCCATTTTGTACCAAAACATTACCACACAGCAGCAGTTGCGATGAAGGCGTAAGGATGACCAGGAATAGAAGGTGGACAGAATGTATGGTTACACTCTGGTGCTAATTGCCTGAAAAAAGCTGATGCATGCTTACTCTAAGACTTCTGTAATAACAAGCCTTACTTTAGTTTGGACCATGAGGGGTGGGATGCCTCTCAAGACCCTAGAAAGGAAAACATGCTATCTTCTGTTTGACTGGAGAAAACAAATCACGCAAAATGTTGAATTCTAAACATAAAGGATATGTTCGTATTGGTGTTGGAATCAATTTCCTAGGTGACCAACATTCTTTTTGTAACATTATTATTTTATACATCGTCTTTTGATAAAAAAAAATAAAAAGCAACAGTATCGTGCTGTAAAGTATATGGATAAGTGAGTATGTGGGAGTGTTTGCAGATTGTGTCTTGTTGATGCCACTAATATCTGCCATGGGCATGGCCTGCTGCTTGAGCTGTGTCATCGAGTCTGTAACAGTGCGAGTTAGTTACAGTGGGTGGCTTTGGGTGAAGTGCTCGTTTAGTCCCTCACGTGGTCCCAGAATCCCTCTCGCAGAGAGAACACTCTGTTCGGCCTCCCTCAGAAAACAATAGCCAATCACAACCAGACACCTCCGTCTCTGCCAACCAAAACAATGGCTGTGGCTGTGTCCCAATGGCCTCCTTTACTCAGCTTCTTCCCTACACTAGGACTGATCTGATAAGTATAGGAAAGGCTGTAATGATAGGATGAAAACCTATTCAGAATGTTTATCAGTGTGGTCATGTGTAAAGCCTGTAGTTTTCACTCACCATGTGCCAATAGCTTTCTCATTGTTCATTTTAAGTACTGAAATCCTGATCAATTTCTCCTAAATTCTCCTCCTTTCCTTGTCTCCTTTTCCACAAGCCTAGGTCCTGGCCAGGAAAAGGTCTGGCCCTAGTTATAGTCTCAGCCTCTGTTTCAGTACTTAAACAGTAAACCGTGTGCAAGCCAAGTTTCCACCATGCTACTTTCTATTCAGTCTGTTTCAGATCAGTGCTCAATACTAAGGGAAGAAAACCATTTAAAAGATTTGAGACTCGGCCCCAGTCGTTGGATGGAGTTCAGAGATAGATAGAGGACTCATCTTATTATCTGTGCCATTATAGTGTCTGTGATAGCCAGTGAGGCTACAACCCATCGGAATCCCTACCCAGTTGACTACTTTCACCAATTTAAAATGGCGACGTGGCTGAGGACTGGCATTGGGCCGAAATAGGTAAGCAGCACAACCTTGTATTGTTCTATGATCAACTCATCATATGCCTCATACTCTGGGCCACTCATATTTGTTAGTCTAGTTCGTATGTCCTGTTAAAACTGAAAGGAAGGAAGAATTGCATTTTTGACATACCGTGCTTAAAGGAAGTGTTCATACCCCTTGACTTATTCCACATTTTGTTGTGTTACAGCCTGAATTCAAAATGGATTAAAATATTTTTTTATCTCACCCATCTCACACAATAACCCATAATGGCAAAGTGAAAACATGTTTTTAGAAATGTTTGCTAATGTATGGAAAATGAAATACAGAAATATCTCATTTACATAAGTATTCACACCCCTAACTCAATACTTTGTAGAATAATCTTTGGCAGTGATTACAGCTATGAGTCTTTCTGGGTAAGTCTCTAAGAGATTTCCATACCTGGATTGTGCAACATTTGTGCATTATACTTTTCAAAATTCTTCAAGCTTTGTCAAATTGGTTGTTGAGCATTGCTAGACAACCATTTTCATGTCATGGATTTTCTAGTAGATTGAAGTCAAAACTGTACCTCGGACACTCAGGAACATTCACTGTCTTCTTGGTATACAACTGCAGTGTAGATTTGGCCTTGTGTTTTAGGTTATTGTTCTGCTAAAAGGTTCATTAATATCCCAGTGTCTGGTGGAAAGCAGACTGAACTAGATTTTCCTCTAGGATTTTGCCTGTGCTTAGCTCCATTCCGTTTCTTTTTTATCCTGAAAAACTCCTGTCCTTAACTATTACAAGCATACCCATAACATGATTCATCTACCACTATGCTTGAAAATATGGAGAGTGGTACTCAGTAATGTGATGTATTGGATTTGCCCCAAACATAACACTTTGTATTCAGGACAAAAAGTGAATTGCTTTTCCACATTTTTTGCAATATTACTTTAGTGCCTTGTTGCAACCAGGATACATGTTTTTGAATATTTGTATTCTTTACAGGGTTCCTTCTTTTCACTCAGTCAATTAGGTTAGTATTGTAGAGTAACTACAATGTTGTTGCTCCATCCTCAGGTATCTCCTATCACAGCCATTAAACTCTAACTATTTTTAAGTCACCATTGGCCTTATGGTGAATTCCCTGAGCAGTTTCCTTCCTCTCCGTTGATACACCATCCAAGTGTAATAACTTCACCATGCTCAAAGGGATATTCAACGTCAGCTTTTTTATTTGTACCCATTTACCAATAGGTGCCCTTTGTGAGGCATTGGAAAACCTCCCTGGTCTTTGTGGTTGAATCTGTGTTTACAATTCGCTGCTTGACTGAGGGACCTTGCAGGTAATTGTAATAATAATGTTAAACTTTATTATTGTACACAGGCCATGCAAATTATTTTCTCCTGAACTTACACTGAATATACCAAACATTAGGACCACCTTCCTAGTATTGCGTTTCAACCCCCCCTTTGCCCCAAGAACAGCCTCAATTTGTAGGGGCATGGACTCTACAAGGTGTCAAGCATTCCCACAGTTGTGTCAAGTTGGCTGATTGTCCTTTGGGTGGTGGGCCAATCTTGATACACACGGGAAAATGTTGAGCGTGAAAAACCCAGCAGCGTTGCAGTTCTTGACACAAACCAGTGTGCGTGGCACCTACTACCATACCCCGTTCAGATGCACTTTAAATATTTTGTCTTGCCCATTCACTCTCTGAATGGCACACATACAGTACACAATCCATGTCTCAATTGTCTCAAGGCTTAAAAATAATTTAACCTGTCTCCTCCCCTTCATCTACACTGATTGAAGTGGATTTAACACATGACATCAATAAGGGATCATAGCTTTCACCTGGATTCTCCTGGTGAGTCTGTCATGGAAAGAGCAGGTGTTCTTAATGATTTGTACACTCAGTGTATTTAGGCTTGCCATAACAAAGGGTTTGAATACTTGAGTCAAGACATTTCAGCTTTTCATATTTAATTAATAATTTGTAAAAAAAAACTAAAAAAAAAACTAAAACATAATTCCACTTTGACATTATGGGATATTGTGTGTAGACCAGTAACAAAATTCACAATTTAATCAATTTTTAATTCAGGCTGTAACTCAGCAAAATGTGGAAAAAGTCAATGGGTGTGAATTCTTTCTGAGCCACTGTAGCTGTACAATGAAATAGATAGCCATGTATAGTAGGCTTATGGCAAGTAGGGTTGGGGTTAATTCCAAATCAATTCAGTTGAGGAATGTAAATAATTCACCTTGAATGAAATGAGAGTTGCAAGTTATTTTCACCAACATTTCAAGTCTATTCCCTGAGTTGATGGATGCCAGGTGAGTTGACCCTCCATTGAACCTGGTCGTGACTAGTTACCACATCCACAAAGTCATATTTCTACAATTTCTTTTCTTAAATTCTGATTTGAAACCTAACCTTAACCCCGCTGATAACCCTTTGTCTAACCTTAAATTAAGCCCAAAAAGCACATTTTTGTTTAAATACATTTTTACAATATAGCCAATTTTGACTTTGTGGCTGTGGTAACTAGTGACAACCATTGACCCTCATTAACAATATCTCAATCTGTCCGAAGCTGTTCAGAATGCTTATGTGGAAAAGTATGTGTGAAATGGACATGGTATGTTGTTTCCTCCGTTGCTGCTTTTATTCAGGGCATTGTACTGTACATTTTCATATTACCAAAGCCGCTTGGGAAGAGCATATTAATAAATGTATATATAAAAAATGTAAAATGTGTCTGCTCCTGGTGTTTTTATTTGGGTCATTCTTTACCATGCTAATGTATTCCCTGTTATATAATAAATACTGTGGCAAAGCTTGATATGCTTTAGGTGTTTGCAATGTTTGTGGACTGATAATTTATGGTTTCATAGAATTACAGAGACATATTTTGTGTTGTATTTAGATTTTTCTCATACAATTGTCTAGTATATGGAAATACATTAGGATACATTATAAAATGTATACAGTATTAATGATGGGGACCTTATGGTTATTAACCATTACCAATGACCATACACGTGTTTGTTTATTGACAGTGGGCATAGTCTACATTGCACCCTCTGTCGAGGTACACACACTGAAATATATGTTTAATGACATGACATGGTTAAGACATGGTTAAGGTCAGTTAAGGTCAATCAGACATGGTTAAGGTCAGTTGATTTTGGCGTCATGAAAATGCACAGTTGAGATTTAAGGGCATGGTCTACAAACAGTAAATATAATATCAGATTTTATGGAAATAGAGTAATGGATAGACATATCAGTGAATGTAAATACATTTTGTTGTCTGACAGTGGGTGGTATATGGATTCACTACAGTAAAACGGATACAGCAGTTAGGGGACAGTTGACATGAGGTCATAATATGTAGCCCGCAGTTGGTCCCCAAAATTATGCGCTGCACACATGCGCAGCTGCAACTGATAGGCCACGTGAGGTAACCATGCATGTAAGTGCACTCCAGAGCGCACGCTCCATATGTTGCGTGCTTGAGTTTCAGCTAGATTTCGGTACTGTTAAACAATTAACCTTGTCGTGAATTCTGTCATTACAATCGAGTGCATGTAAAGGTGTCATAATTTAGAGGTGGATAACGTAGAGCGCTCAATGTTTTTTGTATTTACAGTAAAGTACATAACATCTGAACGACTACAGTAGCATCTCTAAACGCCGAGTCTGTGTCTTTAATGAAATTGTATCGACTGTAGAATGATGTCAGTCTGCGGCTATGCGCACAGTTCATATAGCGTCCATGTGAGCGTCATTCACTTCCTGCACAGGGATACATTGGGGAGAGAGAGAGCAGCGAGAAAGAGAGAGAGAGAGAGCAGCGAGAGAGAGCAGCGAGAAAGAGAGAGAGAGAGAGCAGCGAGAGAGAGAAAGAGAGCGAGAGAGCAGCGAGAGAGAGCAGCGAGAAAGAGAGAGAGAGAGAGCAGCGAGAGAGAGAAAGAGAGCGAGAGAGCAGCGAGAGAGAGAGAGAGAGAGAGCAGCGAGAGAGAGAGCAGCGAAGAGCAGCGAGAGAGAGAGAGAGCAGCGAGAGAGAGCGAGAGAGAGAGAGAGCGCGCTGGGGGCGAGCAGGCAAGATAGGAGAGCGAGCAAGCGAACGAGGTGAACTCGGGGCCTGCCTATGCTACAGACGGAACCTGGAAACTTTACATCGCAAGAAATAAAGCTGTGCCCGCTACTGACAGCACCCTTTTATGGAGGAGCGACATATCGGGTAAACATTTGTCTTAATCGTGGTTTGATATGTAGGCTATAGTGTTTGTTTGTATAACGCATATGGTTTTGCCATGTTTTATTTCCTCGTATGTAGGCTAGATTTAATCTGCCCATTTTTCATATCCATCGCGTGATATAGTAATTCACGAATGACATAGCGATATTGACATAAACTACAACAACGATTTAACTTTTTATAGTATTGTACAATAGCCTAATAATTTCGTAGATTTTGTGATTTTGTTAGAACCATGACATTGATTTAATGCAACTGGATTCCTGAAAATAAAACCCGCCAGTATTTTAGACTAAAGGAATTTGCGCAGATGTTTAGAAATGCTACTTTAACAATGAACTTTATGAAATGTAGGCCTAACATTTTGGGACCACTTTTTATCAGTCAACGAAATACAGTGTTTCTAACGGGATATGTGGAGAATATATCGGTCATTGCGTCGCTGTCAAGTCCAAAACAAAAACGCCCCCCACTCCTTTGTAGGCTATAGGCATATCCGTCCTAACCACACCCCCAGACATACAGTATGTTATATACAATGTAGCCTATTCATAGCTGTTGATCTTAAAGTTATGGGATCCAAATGAGAGAGGTTATACTGTGAACTTAGGTCAACTCGACTCACCGCCATCAGACCAGGATATTTTTTGGCATAATGTAGGCTTCAACCTTATATATCATAGTATTTTTATGTCCTTGGTGCTACCATAATTTGTGAATCATGGTGTACAGAAAATCAATCTAAGCCTGAAGCCTCAGGAGTAGACTATAAAGTAGGCTATGCAGCATGGAGAATTGCTTATAAACTTGGTATAATTTAACTATGACGTCCTCTTGTACTTCTGTCTAATACTTTAATGGGTCTGTAGTTGTTTAAATATACCCTACATGCCTTAGCCTATGGAGTATACATTATTTTGTTTGTGAATAGGTAATAGGCCATTATTGATTCAATGGAATCTCAATAGGCTATATCCTTGCTGTTTGTTGGCAAAAAATGACAGAATTATCAAAATCGTCAAAGAAAGTCAGTATCTTGTTGCAGAATCCCAGGTTTACAACCATTCACTCTGACAGTGACACACTGGATCAGTGCTTCTCCATGACCTGGGGTCTGACTGGCATGTCACTCACTTTCTGCTTCGCTTGAAGCCCCTGACATGTGACCAATGCCTACTGTACTGTTTGCGCCTTGCATGTGACTTGTGGCAATTTATTCATTTCCTGCTCTCTCGCTCTCTCTTTCTCTCTCTCTCACACACACACACACACACACACACACACTTTCTCTAACTTTCTCTCTCTCCCACACACACACTTTATGTTGTTTAGTTATTTTTTGGAGATGATTTACAGCTGTTAGACCAGTATATTGCAAGATGTTCCCTCTATTTTCATCTATATGAGGTGGTATGGTGTCGGGTTGGAGGTTGGCCTCATTTGCCTCGTGTGTGTGTGTGTGTGTGTGTGTGTGTGTGTGTGTGTGTGTGTGTGTGTGTGTGTGTGTGTGTGTGTGTGTGTGTGTGTGTGTGTGTGTGTGCGTGTGTGTAGCTTTAACTAACATGGCTGGCATCCAACACTCCAAGTCTACAGGTTTGCCTTTCACACACAGCTCTCAACACTGTGAAATCCATCTGAACTGTCATACCAAACAAGAGAAAGATATACAGACAGAGTGACTCCCATCTCTCTGCTTATTGATTCAAACGAAATCTATAGGCACATTGTGTGTGTAGGCGTGTACTTGGCTGCCTGCCTTCCTATATACACTACATGACCAAAAGTATGTGGATTCTTGCTCGTCGAACGTCTCATTCTAAAATCATGGGCGTTAATATGGAGTTGGTCCCCCCTTTGCTGCTATAACAGCCTCCAATTTTCTGGGAAGGCTTTCCACTTGATGTTGGAACATTGCTATGAAGACCACACAAGCATTAGTGTGGTCAGGCACTGATGTTGGGTGATTAGGCCTGGCTCGCAGTCGGCGTTCCAATTCATCCCAAAGGTGTTCGAAGGGGTTGAGGTCAGGGCTCTGTGCAGGCCAGTCAAGTTCTTCCACACCGACCTCGACAAACCATTTCTGTATGGATGGTGCATGGGGGCGTTGTCATGCTGAAATAGGAAAGGGACTTCCCCAAACTGTTGCCACAAAGTTGGAAGTACAGAATCGTCTGAATGTCATTTTATGCTGTAGCATAAAGATTTCCTTTCACTGGAACTAAGGGGCCTAGCCCGAACCATGAAAACAGCCCCAGACCATTATTCCTCCTCCACCAAACTTTACAGTTGGCACTGTGCATTGGGTTTGGTTAGCGTTCTCCTGGCATCCGCCAAACCCAGATTCGTCCGTCAGACTGCCAGATGGTAACGCGTGATTAATCACTCCAGAGAAAGCGTTTCCATTGCTCCAGAGTCCAATGGCAGCAAGCTTTACACCACTCCAGCCGACGCTTGGCATTGCTCATTGTGATCTTAGGCTTGTGTGCGGCTGCTCGGCCATGGAAACCCATTTCATGAAGCTCCAGACAAACAGTGCTTTTGCTGACATTGATTCCAGAGGCAGTTTGGAACTTGGTAGTGAGTGTTGCAACCAAAGACAGACGATTTTTACAGGCTATGTGCTTCAGCACTCAGCGGTCCCATTCTGTGAGCTTGTGTGGCCTACCACTTTGCGGCTGAGCCGTTGTTGCTCCTAGACATTTCCACTTCACAATAACAGCACTCACAGTTGACCGGGGCAGCTCTAGCAGGGCGTACATTTGACGAACTGACTTGTTGGAACAGTGGCATCCTATGACGGTGCCACGTTGAAAGTCACTAAGCTTTTCAGTAAGGCCATTTTACTGCCAATGTTTGTATATGGAGATTGCATGGCTCTGTGCTTGATTTTATACACCTGTCAGCAATGGGTGTAGCTGAAATAGCCGAATCCCCTAAGTTGAAGGGGTGTCCACATACTTTTGTATATATAGTGTGCTTCACACAATGACACCTTTTTTTCTTAGTGGTTGCTATATTGATGGGAAGTCAGTGAGGGCATCGAGGTGTACTGCCAAGTTCTTATCTTCAATGTTTAACACAACATACAGTACATGGAAGGAGTGTGCTCTTTGTTAACTTTTTATTTCGCAACCAAGGCCTTCACCGCCACACGTCTTTGAGTTGGACGGCTGCCAAGCGCTGTGATGGCGCTCAACAGCTGTATTTGTGTGTACCGTGTCCTCAGATGCCCTTCCTCCATAGGCCCCGCACTACAAAACATTCCACAGGGGGGCCAAGGGGGGAAGTGAGAAGAGAGACACACACACACACAGATTTTGATAGACACGTACATGGGAAGAGAGAGAGGTTGTTGTGTTCACTCAACTGCATCATCAGATGCTTGACTGAACAGTATGGACTCATTATCATAAGGGGCGATCGACAGTAAAGGAAATGTTTAGGTTTATTGTTACCTTCCTTAATGTTTATTCTCCAGCATTGTAGGACCCATCCACTATGTTGCTCGACCAGTAGAACTATTTTCTCATATTTTTGTACTACCATAACTTGAGTCTGGTTTTTGTAATATGAATATTCAACCTTATAGTAATGTCTAGAGAATTAGTTTTATTTAACTTCCAGTATGTGGGAGTAAATGTTATTTATTTGACAACCAATATTTGAGATGAGATTTTCTCATTCTTTGTTTACAGTGCTCACTGAAAAATGCCTAGTGTTGATTTCTGTCTCTTTGGCTCCTTGGTTTAGCTAGTGCACTTGGTGAGAGGGAGGGAGTAACCATACTACAAAGGCTCTGTATAAAAAAGCCCCAAACGGCATTCATCTGGCCTCTGTCTGTGAGGCCCTCTAGAGATGATGATGGAACAATGGGATGACAATGTGCATGGTACGTGATACAGAGCAGGCATACATTATTTTCTCATACGTCATCATTATGTACAGTATGTACAGTTGCTCTGGGCCAGCGGTGTTGTCGCAGATCCCATCACAAGGTCAACTGAGTCCACTACACAGCTCCTGTCATTTAGATGTGGAGTGGGTTCCGTCATACAGTATTGCATTGCCTTATTCTTTTTGACGTGTGTGTGTGTTTAGTTATGGGTATGGTTTCAAACCTTTTTTCTCTTTTAGTTTTTCCTTCTTTTTTCCATATAATAGTGTTTAAAGATTATTGTGTGAAATGGACTGAAAATAGTTTGATTGATTTGTATCTGTATGGCGAGACAGATCTGTATATACATTTGTTTCTATCTTTCAAGCATTCTAAGCATATGCAATCAACAAACAATAAACAGGCCTACCTATGGAGCCTAACTAGTGATGTCGACGTATGTTGACTCTATTTGAACAACTGTTGACATTTTGGGTGGCAGATTAAATCAAACTGTAGGTAGTGTAGCATGGCGTTGGTTCTTGGTTGGTCAACTGTGGATTGTTCGTCATATATTATTTTCCTCTTTGGCGTTGTTCTCAAAACACCCTAGCTGTGTAAGTCCTTCTACCAGAGGGGTTTAAAAGAAAAGCAGAGGAGAGAAAAGTGTGTTTTCTTAACTGTTAACCCACTGTACATTCTTAATGAAAACACACAACAAGAAGACACACACAACAATACAAACACACACATTGAGAGAGAGAGAGAGATGTAACTGATTTGGGTGCTTTGGCTCATTCTGTGATTTTCAGGAAGTCTTCCAAGAACTGAGACAATGGACAGTAAACATGCTCTCCAGAACAATTTAACATAAGAGCTCATGTGCTCCTTGTTACTTAGGACTTACTGCCTCAAGAACATTGGAGATAACAGAGAAAAGTCATAATGCTTCATATGCTTTTTCAGTGTACGTTGTGGAGAGGATTGACAAAGAGCTCTTGCATAACTAAAGGCCCTTTACTCTCCCCTTCCTTGCTTCCCTCCCTCCCTTCCTTTCTCTCTCTCTCTCTCTCGCTCTTGTGCACTCTCTCTTTCTCTCTGTATGAGATTTCTGGTAAGTGACATGGTTGGCCTTTGGCATAACGCCTGGCAAGATCACATGGCATGGATGTCACGGCAGTTTTGTGTGTGTGTGTGTGTGTGTGTGTGTGTGTGTGTGTGTGTGTGTGTGTGTGTGTGTATGTGTGTGTCCGTGTTTGAGAGGAGGAGAGAGAGATTTTGTGTGCATTTTACTATTCCAAGTGTTTCCCTATGAATGAGAGCACATAGCCATTGCAGCAAATTAAGAGAAGTACTAAGGGGTGGGATGATTATGGAATTCTGATGACATTTTGATAGCCTTACACATGCAGTTTCCCCTGTTCCCACTGTATACAAAAATTCAAGAGTAGATTTGTCTTGGCTTGGCTGAAAAGAAGTCAATAGAATCTATTGCAACCTCCTGAAGGTTTGCTTGTAAATCACTTAAAATCACTAAAAACCACCAGTAAATAGTTTGTAGAGCATTAATAGATGTTGTGTAAATCATTAAATAATTTGTTAATGTATCATTAGCATTTGTGAATACATACAAAACACTAAATGTTAATAATTTATTATGGGGACTTGTAATCATATAGTACATGAATTTACATAGATTTTTGAAAAAATATAGTAATCTGTATAAGAAGTATAGCAGACCTTCAACAGGAAGTGTTCCCTACAGTATCTATAAGATTATGCTATACAGAAGCTCTCGGTCAGTGGTATTACTAATGTGTATCCGTCCATGGACCTTGAGGTAAAATGTAAATGAATTTGCTAAGGGGAAAACAATACCATTGGAGTTATCTCTCCAGTGAACACTAAATGGGTCTTGAGAGTGTGTGGGCTCAAAACAGCATTTTCATTTCCTTTATCTTTTTGAGGGTCCGGCTTTCTCTGATTACAGGCTTTATCTGATTACGTCTTTAGCTCAATTACGGGCTAATATATCTCAATTACCTACAGTACATGTTATTCCCTCAGTCCCCGAGGCTTTTAAGTGACTTGACAATTTGGAATACTTACAGATGTAGGATCTTAATTTGAGCCAGTTGGCTACAGCAGGAACATAATCTTGCAGCAACAGGACATGTGAATTATTATGTGGATTATAATTAATGGACATTTTTTGTAGGTGTTGATAAATGTTCTTTAGGGCAAAGAAATTACAAACTTGTTTAAACCTCCAATACACTTCAACTTTGTATTACCTGATGCAATTAAGATCCTACATCTGTATATATACACACTCAACTTGACAGTGAAATATATAAAAAAGTAGTGTGGCTCGAGTTCAGTGTAACTTCTGCACAGTATCTTACTATGTTTTCACTTTAAACAAACTACAACTTATAAATGCTTTATATACTATACATAACATCTTTATTTTACCTGGTGAGTTTACTGAGAGAATGTCATATTGGCTTAGTTTAGCATAAAACACATTCGGCCTCACATGACGGTTATACCTGCCCTGCTCCAGGCCAGAACACGAGGTATCCATCAAGTATGGCGGTTGCATATGCAGATTAAAACTGTTTATAGGACAACTAATGTCATGTCTAATCTATATCGCCATCACAGAGTACACTACCACTACTATGCTGATGGCACCCGGCTCCACCTCTCCACCAAACCCAACACTCCCCTCCCTCTTCAGCTGCCACCAAGACATCCGGAGCTGGATGAGCATGAACCTCCTCAAACTCAACAGCAACAAGCAGAGGTCATGCTCATCTCTTCCAAATCCACTCTCTTCAAATGGCACAAACTCAGCATCACCATAGACGGTTTCCAGGTCCCTTTGTCAACAAAGTCAAACGCCTCAATGTCACCCATGACTGTAACCTGTCATTTGAACCCCACATAAAAACCATCACCTGGACAGGATTCTTCCACATCCGCAATATCTCCAGGCTCCGCCCCTCACAGTCACACTCTAGCACTGAAACCCTCATCAGTGCTTTTGTCCCCTCCCGACTGGATTACTGCAACACTCCTCACTGGTATCCCCACCAAACTCACCAAGAAACTTCAACTGGTCCAGAACGCTGCTGCACGAATCCTCACCTGCACCAGATCAATTGAACACATCACACAAATCCTCATCAAACTATATTGGATCCCTGTCCAATTCTGTATTAACTTTAAGACACTCCTCACCTACATATCCCTCCAACAACCTGGCACCTACCTGGCACCTACCAACCTCTCTGAACTGCCACTCTATGCCCCCTCCCGCTCTCTTTGCTCCACCTTTGCTGGTCTACTTGTCACCCCTCCATTACGCTTCTCCACCATGGGTGCCAGGCCTTCAGCTGCTCGACACCCAGGCTCTGGAAAAGGCTTGGGCTGAATACCATATATACAGCTGAAGTCGGAAGTTTACATACATTTAGGTTGTAGTCATTAAAACTCGTTTTTCAACCACTCCACAAATTTCTTGTTAACAAACTATAGTTTTGGCAAGTCGGTTAGGACATCTACTTTGTGCATGACACAAGTAATTTTTCCAACAATTGTTTACAGACAGATTATTTCACTTATAATTCACTGTATCACAATTCCAGTGGGTCAAAAGTTTACATACACTAAGTTGACTGTGCCTTTAAACAGCTTGGAAAATTCCAAAAAATGATGTCATGGCTTTAGAAGCTTCTGATAGTGTAATTGACATCATTTGAGTCAATTGGAGGTGTACCTGTGGATTTATTTCAAGGCCTACCTTCAAACTCAGTGCCTCTGCTTGACATCATGGGAAAATCAAAAGAAATCAGCCAAGACCTCAGAAAAACAATTGTAGACCTCCACAAGTCTGGTTCATCCTTGGGAGCAATTTCCAAACGCCTGAATGTACCACGTTCATCTGTATAAACACCATGGGACCCCGCAGCCGTCATACTGTTCAGGAAGGAGACGCGTTCTGTCCCCTAGAGATACGTACTTTGGTGCGAAACGTACTTTGGTATCTCTTTGGTGCGAAAAGTGCAAATCAATCCCAGAACAACAGCAAAGGACCTTGTGAAGATGCTGGAGGAAACAGGCACAAAAGTATCTATATCCACAGTAAAACATGTCCTATATCGACATAACCTGAAAGGCTGCTCAGCAAGGAAGAAGGCACTGCTCCAAAACCGCCATAAAAAAGACAGACTACGGTTTGCAACTGCACATGGGGACAAAGATCATACTTTTTGGAGAAATGTCCTCTGGTCTGATGAAACAAAAATAGAACTGTTTGGCCATAATAACCATCAAGAACACCATCCCAACCATGAAGCACGGGGTTGGCAGCATCATGTTGTGGGGGTGCTTTGCTGCAGGAGGGACTGGTGCACTTCACAAAATAGATAAATAATTCTCTCTACTATTATTCTGACATTTCACATTCTTAAAATAAAGTGGTGATCCTAACTGACATAAGACAGGGAAATTGTTACTTATATATATATATATACAGTACCAGTCAAAAGTTTTGACACACCTACACATTCAAGGGGTTTTCTTTATTTTTTACTATTTTCTACATTGTAGAATAATAGTGAAGACATCAACACTATTAAATAACATATGGACTCATGTAGTAACCAAAAAAGTGTTAAACAAATCAAAATATATTTTATTGTCTCTCCACAGTTGCAAAACTCACTATCGAGTTCCGAACTGCCTCTGGAAGCAAGAGCTGTTCGTCGGGAGCTTCATGAAATGGGTTTTCTTGGCCGAGCAGCCGCACACAAGCCTAAGATCACTATGCGCAATGACAAGCGTCAGCTGTAGCTCTCTGCCATTAGACTCTGGAGCAGGGAAACATGTTCTCTGGAGTGATTAAGAGCGAGAGAGGCGCTCATGAATCATGCTTCACCATCTGGCAGTCCAGCGGCTGAATCTGGGAGAATGCTACCTGCCCGAATGCATAGTGTCTGTAAAGTTTGGTGGAGGAGGAATAATGTTTTTCATGGTTCGGTCTAGGCCCCTTAGTTCCAGTGGAGGGAAATCTTAAAGCTACAACATACAATAACATTTTAGACAATTCTGTGCTTACTACTTTGTGGCAACAGTTTGGGGAAGGCCCTTTCCTGTTTCAGTTTGATAATGCCCCCATGCACAAAGTGAGGTCCATAAAGAAATGGTTTGGCAAGATCCATCTGGAAGAACTTGCCTGGCCTGCACAGAGCCCTGACCTCAATCCCATCGAACACCTTTGGGATGAGTTGGAATGCCGGCTGCGAGCCAGACGTAATCGAACCAAACATCAGTGCCAGACCTCAATACTGCTCTTGTGGCTGAATGAAAGCAAGTCCCTGCAGCCATTTTCCAAGATCTAGTGAAAAGCCTTCCCAGAAGGGTGGAGGCTGTTATAGCAGCAAAAGGGGGACCAACTACATATTAATGCCCATGACTTTGCAATGAGATGTTCGACAAGTAGGTCTCCGAATGCTTTTAGTCATGTAGTGTATATGTGACCAACTGCTTCGATTCGATCTTATGTAGCAAAATTTGAAATTGTGTTTTTTTTACATATGAAAAAAGTAGAGCTTTTATCCAATGTAAGGATATACGATTTTCAGAGCTAGAAAATGGTATATCATACACTGCAGTCGAGGAACAATGGGAAAGTAATTCTGCTTTGAAAGTTGACAAACTTGTAACCCCACTTTTGAGAAAATGGCCTTTGGATGTTATGGTACACCTACTGGAGAGCGCTTCTTTGCCTACGCACATTCAGCATTGTTCACACCCTCTTAAGCCTTAGTCCCACCCATCTCTTTAAGGATTCACATGAGGCCATGTGCTAAACAGAGTGAGTAGTTTAGTAAACAACCTAAGATTTAAAGATTAAAAGTAGTAACCTACAATAAGGAAAAACTCCAGGTAGAATTACACTTTATCTAGTGCTTGGCCTATATCCTAATCTGACTTTGGTGCAGGTCATGCTGTTCTTCACATTACCTTCTCTGGTAAACACACACTATATCAAATAAAATCTATGTTTATTTGTCACATGCACAGGAAACAGAAGGTGTAAACGGTACAGTGAAATGGTTACTTGCATAGTAGCAATATCAAAAACAGAGGTTTTCCAGATAAAAATATTTTATAAATATTTTATCATTATTATATGACGCTTACCCGACGCACTTGTCTAAATTGATGGGTCATGTGAAGGAAATGCTATAACCACCACCAGCCACATATAGCTAAGTGGATGGGTCACTATTGTCTAGACATGTACACATGTTCATGAAATACAATAGATGGCCTTACTCACCCCCAGACACACCTGGCTAACATGATGGGTCATGTAATCATCTGGCGAAGTGGAGTCTTTGTTTAGACATGTAGCTAGCTAGCTAAATAATGAACCGGCATAATCCCAACTCATACTACTACCAATACAAACATTGTCTTAGCTGTAGTATAAATCTGCAGGTAGCTAAAGAGCTAACCAAGTAGCTAACATTAGGCATTAACTAGCAATGCAAATGGATTTCTGATTAGAATAATATTACCACACAGATCATACACGTAACATTAGCTAGCGAGCCAGGAAGCTAACGTTCACTAGCTAGCAAACAATACGCTTTAACTTGCAATGAAAATGACTTTCTGACAAAATTTGAAACTTAAAATATCTGAAAATGTAGCTAGACTTACCTGTATATATGGATGAACGCTTCACGGCAGAATAGGACTATTTAACTCGTTATGTTTGTTGTTAGCTACATCTTGTTAGGCAAGCATTGTGTCAAGTCACTCCGGTTCACGCTGACCGTGGCGTGTGCAGAAAGTAGCCCATCACTTTTCCCAACTGATCTGTTGATAACAACTTTCTCCAGGCCTTTATAGCCTATCGTCTAGTAAGGCTATAACACAGAAAAAATATTTTGTGATAACTTTACTGCGATTTACATTTTGTGCGGTAAAAAACTAAAACACATACAGTGCCTTCAGAAAGTATTCTCACCCCTTGACTTTTTACACATTTTATTGTGTTACAGCCTGAATTCAACATTTATTTAATTGAGTTTTTTTTATCACTGGCCTACACACAATGCCCCATAATGTCAAAGTGGAATTATGTTTTTTGAAATGATTACAAATTAATAAAAAATGAAAAGCTGAAATGTCAAAAAGTATTCAACCCCTTTGTTATGGCAAGCCTAAATAAGTTCAGGAGTAAAACAGACATTGAATATTCCTTTGAGCATGTTAAAGTTCTTAATTACATTTTGGATGGTGTATCAATACACCCAGTCACTACAAAGATACAGGAGTCCTTCCTAAATCAGTTGCCAGAGAAATTGTTGCAACCCCTATTACTAGCCTATTCAACCTCTCTTTCGTATCGTCTGAGATCCCCAAAGATTGGAAAGCTGCCGCGGTCATCCCCCTCTTCAAAGGGGGAAACACTCTAGACCCAAACTGTTATAGACCAATATCCATCCTGCCCTGCCTTTGTAAAATCTTCGAAAGCCAAGTTAATAAACAGATCACCGACCATTTCAAATCCCACCGTACCTTCTCCGCTATGCAATCTGGTTTCAGAGCTGGTCATGGGTACACCTCAGCCACGCTCAACGTCCTAAACGACATCATAACCACCATCGATAAAAGATAGTACTGTGCAGCCGTCTTCATCGACCTGACCAAGGCTTTCGACTCTGTCAATCACCGCATTCTTATCGGCAGACTCAATAACCTTGGCTTCTCAAATGACTGCCTCACCTGGTTCACCAACTACTTCTCAGATAGAGTTCAGTGTGTCAAATCGGAGGGCGTGTTGTCCGGACCTCTGGCAATCTCTATGGGGGTGCCACAGGGTTCAATTCTTGGGCCAACTCTCTTCTCTGTATATATCAATGATGTCGCTCTTGCTGCTGGTGATTCTCTGATCCAACTCCATGCAGACGACACCATTCTGTATACATCTGGCCCTTTCTCGGACACTATGCTAACAAACCTCCAAACGAGCTTCAACGCCACACAACACTCCTTCTGTGGCCTCCAACTGCTTTTAAATGCTAGTAAAACTAAGTGCATGCTCTTCAACTGATTGCTGCCCGCACCCTCCCACCCGACTAGCATCACTACTCTGGATGGTTCGGACCTAGAATATGTGGACAACTACAAATACCTTGGTGTCTGGTTAGACTGTAAACTCTCCTTCCAGACTCACAATAAGCATCTCCAATCCAAAATTAAATCTAGAATCGGCTTCCTATTTCGCAACAAAGCATCCTTCATCATGCCGCCAAACATACCCTCGTAAAACTGACTATCCTACCGATCCTTGACTTCGGCGATGTCATTTACAAAATAGCCTCCAATACTTTACTCAGCAAACTGGATGCAGTCTATCACAGTGCCATCCGTTTTATCACCAAAGCCCCATATACTACCCACCACTGCGACCTGTATGCTCTCGTTGGCTGGTCCTCACTACATATCCGTCGCCAAACCCACTGGCTCCAGGTCATCTTTGCTAGGTAAAGCCCCGCCTTATCTCAACTCACTGGTCACCATAGCAACACTTCCTTTGGCCACCTTTCCTTCCAGTTCTCTGCTGCTAATGACTGGAACGAATTGCAAAAATCTCTGAAGCTGGAGTCTTATATCTCCCTCTCTAACTTTAAGCATCAGCTGTCAGAGCAGCTTACCAATCACTGTACCTGTACACAGCCAATCTGTAAATAGCACACCCAACTACCTCATCCACATATTGTTACTTATCCTCTTGCTCTTTTCCACCCCAGTATCTCTACTTGCACATCATCATCCGCACATCTATCACTCCAGTATTAATGCTAAATTGTAATTATTTTCGCCTCCTGGGCCTATTTATTGCCTCCCTCCCTACTCTTCTACATTTGCACACACTGTACATAGATTTTTCTATTTTTATTTTCTTTTGTGTTATTGACTGTACGTTTGTTTATCCCATGTGTAACTCTGTGTTGTTGTTTTTGTCGCACTGCTTTGCTTTATCTTGGCCAGGTTGCAGTTGTAAATGAGAACTTGTTCTCAACTGGCCTACCTGGTTAAATAAAGATGAAATAAAATAATTTGTGTCTTAACTGTTAACTGTGTGTAGTCAGTAGGGTAGGAAATGTGGCGTGGTAACACTTTACATTAAGTCAAAGAAGTAGTATAATTATTTCTACAACATTGTACTAACATTGTACTAACATGGATTTAATAAAGTTATCACTGTCACTGTCACAGCAAAAAAAGAAACGTCCTCTCACTGTCAACTGCGTTTATTTTCAGCAAACTTGACATGTAAATATTTGTATGAACATAACAAGATTCAACAACTGAGACGTAAACTGAACAAGTTCCACAGACATGTGACTAACAGAAATGGAATAATGGGTCCCTGAACAAAGGGGGGGTCAAAATCAAAAGTAACAGTCAGTATCTGGTGTGGCTACCAGCTGTATTAAGTACTGCAGTGCATCTCCTCCTCACGGACTTCATGAGATTTGCCAGTTCTTGCTGTGAGATATTACCCCACTCTTCCAACAAGGCACCTGTAAGTTCCCAGACATTTCTGGAGGGAATGGCCCTAGCCCTCCGATCCAACAGGTCCCAGACGTGCTCACTGGGATTGAGATCCGGGCTCTTCGCTGGCCATGGCAGAACACTGACATTCCTGTCTTGCAGGAAATCACACACAGAACGAGCAGCATGGCTGGTGGCATTGTCATGCTGGAGGGTCATGTCAGGATGTGCCTGCAGGAAGGGTACCACATGAGGGAGGAGGATGTCTTCCCTGTAATGCACATCGTTGAGATTGCCTGCAATGATAACAAGCTCAGTCTGATGATGCTGTGACACACTGCCCCAGACCATGACGGACCCTCCACCTTCAAATCGATCCCGCTCCAGAGTACAGGCCTCAGTGTAACGCTCATTCCTTTGACGATAAACGCGAATCCGACCATCAACCCATGTGAGACAAAACCGCGACTCGTCAGTAAAGAGCCCTTTTTGCCAGTCCTGTCTGGTCCAGCGACGGTTGGTTTGTGCCCATAGGCGACGTTGTTGCCGGTGATGTCTGGTGAGGACCTGCCTTTACAACAGGCCTACAAGCCCTCAGTCCAGCCTCTCTCAGCCTATTGCAGACAGTCTGAGCACTGATGGAGGGTATGTGTGTTCCTGGTGTAACTCGGGCAGTTGTTGTTGCCGTCCTGCACCTGTCCCGCAGGTGTGATGTTCGGATGTACCGATCCTGTGCAGGTGTTGTTACACATGGTCTGCCACTGCGAGGACGATCAGCTGTCCGTCCTGTCTCCATGTAGCGCTGTCTTAGCCGTTTCACAGTACGGACATTGCAATTTATTTCCCTGGCCACATCTGCAGTCTTCATGCCTCCTTGCAGCATGCCTTTCTTTTGGCATTTTTCAGTCAGTAGAAAGGCCTCTTTAGTGTCCTGTTTTCATAACTGTGACCTTAATTTCCTACCGTCTGTAAGCTGTTAGTGTCTTAACGACTGTTCCACAGGTGCAGGTTCATTAATTGTTTATGGTTCATTGAACAAGCATGGGAAACAGTGTTTAAACCCTTTACAATGAAGCTCTGTGAAGTTATTTGGATTTTTACGAATTATCTTTGAAAGACAGGGTCGTGAAAAAGGGATGTTTCTTTTTTTGCTGAGTTTATATACTGTATTCTATACCATCTTCTGCATCCTGCCTATGCCGCCCGGCCATTGCTCATCCATATATTTATATGTACATGTTATTTTTCCATCCCTTTACATTTGTGTGTATAAGGTAGTCATCGTGAATTTGTTAGATTACTTGTTAGATATTACTGCACTGTCGGATCTAGAGGCACAAGCATTTCGCTACACTCACATTAACATCTGCTAACTATGTGTTTGTGACCAATAACATTTGATTTGATTTGACATACTACATAGTATTTTAGTGATTACAGCGATACACATTTAAAGAGATTTAGAAAGGGCTGCCACAATCAATTCCCTTATTATGAATCCTATCATGCATGGAGACTAATCTCTCATGGACAGACTACGGGTCTCCATGTAATCTCGGTTAACCCAGAACAAAAATGTTGCATAATATGGTCAGATGCTCGATGTTTACGTAAACATCAAGTATCTGACCAAATGATGAGAGATTTTAGTTCTGGGTTAACCGAGATTACATGGAGACCCATGACTCTCCCTCTTTTAAGGAAACTCACTGAAGGTCAATCCCATGTAAATATAAGGAAGTCTTTGTCTATGTTGTTTATTACTAGGTCTATAGGAAAAGACACCTCCTTTGAGTGGACTGGTCAGGGGCTTCCAGTAATTATTTAAATTGAACTGTTATTTGAGTTCACGTGTATGTGGAGTGTGGGGGGTGTAAGTGCTATAATACCTAGCCAAGTCTGGTAAACCACTAACGTGAGATTCTGTCTGTGTGTGTGTGTGTGTGTGTGTGTGTGTGTGTGTGTGTGTGTGTGTGTGCGTGCGTGCATTCTTGCCTGCGTGCCTAGCTGTGTGTTTGTGGAAAGCGCCATACCTGTGTGTCTAGCTGTGTCTGTGGAAAGCAAGTGGAAACAATAAAACTACACTGAACCAAAATTTAAACGCAACATCCAACAATTTAAGAGATTTTACTGAGTTACACTTCACATAAGGATATCAGTCAATTGAAATAAATTCATTAGGCCCTAATCTATAGATTTGACATGACTGAGCAGGGGCGCAGCCATGGGTGGGCCTGGCAGGGCATAAGCCCACCCACTGGAGAGCCAGACCCAGCCAATAAGGATGAGTTTTTCCCCACAAAAGAGCTTTATTTTAGAAAGAAATACTACTCAGTTTCATCAGCTGTCTGGGTGGCTGGTCTCAGACGATCACTCGGTTTCATCAGCTGTCTGGGTGGCTGGTCTCAGACAATCACTCGGTTTCATCAGCTGTCTGGGTGGCTGGTCTCAGACGATCACTCAGTTTCATCAGCTGTCTGGGTGGCTGGTCTCAGACGATCACTCAGTTTCATCAGCTGTCTGGGTGGCTGGTCTCAGACGATCACTCAGTTTCATCAGCTGTCTGGGTGGCTGGTCTCAGACGATCACTCAGTTTCATCAGCTGTCTGGGTGGCTGGTCTCAGACGATCACTCAGTTTCATCAGCTGTCTGGGTGGCTGGTCTCAGACGATCACTCAGTTTCATCAGCTGTCTGGGTGGCTGGTCTCAGACGATCACTCAGTTTCATCAGCTGTCTGGGTGGCTGGTCTCAGACGATCACTCAGTTTCATCAGCTGTCTGGGTGGCTGGTCTCAGACGATCACTCAGTTTCATCAGTTGTCTGGGTGGCTGGTCTCAGACGATCACTCAATTTCATCAGCTGTCTGGGTGGCTGGTCTCAGACGATCACTCAGTTTCATCAGCTGTCTGGGTGGCTGGTCTCAGACGATCACTCGGTTTCATCAGCTGTCTGGGTGGCTGGTCTCAGACGATCACTCGGTTTCATCAGCTGTCTGGGTGGCTGGTCTCAGACGATCACTCAGTTTCATCAGCTGTCTGGGTGGCTGGTCTCAGACGATCACTCAGTTTCATCAGCTGTCTGGGTGGCTGGTCTCAGACGATCACTCAGGTGAAGAAGCCGGATGTGGAGGTCATGGTCTGGCATGGTTACACCTGGTCTACGTTTGTGAGGCCGGTTGGATGTACTGCCAAATTCTCTAAAACAACTTATGGTAGAGAAATTAACATTACATTCTCTGACAACACCTTTGGTGGACATTCCTGCAGTCAGCATGCCAATCGCATGCTCCCTCCGAACTTGAGACATCTGTAGCATTGTGCTGTGACAAAACTGCACATTTTAGAGTGGCCTTTTATTGTCCCCAGCACAAGGTGCAACTGTGTAATGATCATGCTGTTTAATCAGCTTCTTGATATGCCACACCACTAACAAGGATGTAAACAAATTTGTGCAAGTCTGAGAGATATAAGAGAAATACGATTTTTGTGTGTATGGAACATTTCTGGGATCTTTTATTTCTGCTCATGAAACAAGGGACCAACACTTTACATGTTGTGTTTATATTTTTGTTCAGTATATTTTTAGAGGCATGGGTGGACCCACAGCAAAGTACAGCATAAGTTTGCCAAGTCCTTATCATGGAAAATCTGTAGGTTATATAATAGACCTTGCGGGATATGGAATTCAATATTTCCTGCAGGTTTACAGTAGTTTATCTGCAACCAATTCTCTGTGCTCCAGTTCAGAAGTATACTGAGGGTGTTGTGTACGTTTCGGTGTGCCGACAGTGACCGGTGATGCTGAATGATGTGTCCTCCTTTCACTTTGCGCATCAGCAGCCATGTTGCCCCACTCTGTCAGACGTGCATCACATGATATACAGTAATTCACTCAGCTGAGAATGGAGGTTATGTTTGTGCTCTGCTGACCTGACTAGCATGTTTTCTGTCTTTCACTCTCTCTCTCTTTGTCTTTTTTTGTCTTCTCTCTCACTCAGTCACTCTCCAATTTCGAGACTGGATATAGCCTACAACAGTTTGTCTTTCTCATTCATCACTATGTGCCTCTTCCCTCTCTTTTTCTCTCTTCTCTCTTTTTCTTTCTCTCACTCACTCACTCACTCACTCACTCACTCACTCACTCACTCACTCACTCACTCACTTTCCCTTCATATACCATGTATCTCTGTGTTTTTTTTAATCTCATTTCCCTCTCCCCCTCTCTTCTGCTGACTCATATAGAATCAGGGCGTTCCGTCCTTAAAAACAGGTGACTCAATGGCACAGGAACACAGCAGAGTTTTTTTGTACATTGAGTTATAGAGTCCTCTTACCCTGCAGAGGATGCTGTACCCAATTCTGTCCTCCACACACACACACACACACACACACACACACACACACACACACACACACACACACACACACACACACACACACACACACACACACACACGCACACACACGCCTACACTCGTTTCTCTCTGTGTCATACTGTACACAAACAAGAACATACTCAGGCACACGCCTACACTCTCTCTCGCTCTCTCTTTCAAACTCACACCAACTTACTCTCATACACATGCATACATGCTACACTTTCTCGCCACCGCTCGTACACACACACACACACACACACACACACACACACACACACACACACACACACACACACACACACACACACACACACAACATATGCCCCTCCCACCCACCCACACACACACCTCCCATTACCTCAGACCGAGTGGAAACTGCATCCCTGTATGAGACAGTAACATTCTGCAGGCCCGAGTCTGTAGTGTTGACCCCCCTGTCCTTAAAGGCCCAGTGCAGTCAAAAGGATTTTCCTTGTGTTTTGTATCATATTGTACAACAGCTGATGAAACAAACACTGTCAAAGTGTGAAAACATTTCATCAGTGTTATTTCCTGATAGTTGCTTGTTGAAAATACAGTCACAGGACCTTCTAATCAGCAGGTTTGCTGATTAGAACAGAAAACGTTTGTGTCCCTGGCTAGATTGCTATAAGAGGATATTGATGCTAGTGTCGTGGAAATTCTACACAGGCACACTCGAAGTCAATCTTAAATGAATCATTGTTTATTAACAGCAAGCTGGAGAGCTCCCAGTCAAACTTAGATGCATAAAGTACCTGGTCTGAAGTGAGCTCCGTCGGGGCAGGCCTGTTAGTTCTCTTATATACTGGTTACAGACACGTTACATGGGCATGGTTCATAGGGTTAGTTCCTGCATGTGTCTGGCACCGTCTCCTATATTAACTTATAGAACATATTCTGGGTGTTCTGCCAGATGGTCCTAAGGAGGGGGTCATGTCGCCCCCTCTCATATCTTTACCAAGCACAGGCAGGAACCAAGGATTATTTATGACACAAAAGACAAGATTAACATTTTCAAGGCTGTCTCTTCACACAATAACATTTTCCATCACACTAGATTATATAGTTCCTGCAGTTTTACAATCACGAGGAATACATAAGCCTGCTTTGATGATGTATTAATATAGATCTTATAAAGATCATATTGCTAAAGGAATCTTTTGAAAGTCTCTCCATGAATGCCCTAAATATTTGACCATGGAATAATGTACATACACTACGTCACCAAAAGTATGTGGACACCTTTCAAATTTGTGAATTCAGCTATTTCAGCCACACTCATTGCTGACTGGTGTATAAAATCAAGCACACAGCTATGCAATCTCCATAGACAAACATTGGCACCGTCATAGGATGCCACTTTTACAACAAGTCAGTTTGTCAAATGTCTGCCCTGTGGAAACGTCTAGAAGCAACAACGACTCAGCTGCGAAGTGGTAGGCCACACAAGCTCACAGAATGCATAGTGCCAACTGTAAAGTTTTTGTGGAGGAGAAATAATGGTCTGGGGCAGTTGATTTGGATTAGGCCTCTTAGTTCCAGTGAAGGGAAATCTTAACGCTACAGCATAGACATTCTAGACAATTCTGGGCTTCCAACTTTGTGGCAACAGTTTGGGGAAGGCCCTTTCCTGTTTTTTCATGACAATTCCCCTGTGCACAAAGCGAGGTCCATACACAAATGGTTTGTTGAGATCGGTGTGGAAGAACTTGACTGGCCTGCACAGAGCCCTGACCTCAACCCCATCGAACACCCTTGGGATGAATTGGAACGCAGACTGCGAGCCAGGCCTAATCGCCCAACATCAGTGCCAGACCTCACTAACGCTCTTGTAGCTGAATGGAAGCAAGTCCCCACAGCAATGTTCCAACATCTAGTGGAAAGCCGTCCCACAAGAGTGGAGGCTGTTATACTTTTGGTCATGTAGTGTATTTGTGAGTTTATTCTAGCACCTGATTCGCACAAGGTCTATGACCCTCAAACTCAACTCTGAACGTCGAAGCCAGTTCCACTGCATTTTTTCATTGTTCCCATCTAATCAGGGACTGATTTAAACATGGGACACCATGTGTGTGCAATTAACTATCAAGTAGATCAGAAAACCAGCAGGCCTCGTAGGGTAAGAGTTGAGTACCCCTGGTCTATGATATAGACTCTGTGACAATGACTCGTCTTACTGTAGCTGTTATTAGATCACATGGGACTTATGCTGCCCTTGATACACAGCTGATACACACGCTCATGTTAGCACACACACCCACTCCTCAGGTTTGGTTTTCCCTGGACGGAAGGGAATAACCTGCTCAATTCTCCATTGTAATACTGAGTTCTCTACTGCTGTCTTCTTCAAGCACTCTAATGGCATTTTTTGTGTTATCTCTCTCTTCACCTAGGTAATTTTCTCTGTCTGTTTCTCTTTTTATGTCTCTGCCTCTATCACTCTGTCCCCCTTTTTACATACCTCTCGCTGTCTCCCCTGTTCCACCCCCTCTCTCTTTCTCTCTCTCCCTTTGTCATCCTCCATCCCCTCTCTCTCATGCTGTATTCATTGTCAGTGGGGCTGCTGTGAATGTTTGTTTGTTTAGCTCCTACGCCCACTTGGAGTCCATTAGCACACTCACTGGCAGTCCCTCTACTGATTTTACTCCCTAGGAGTACACTGTCAGAAACCTGTGTTGAGAGACTCAAGTGGAGGGTGGTTGAGATGTGAGTGTATTGGTTGAGAGAAATAGTAGTTAGTTACTACAATAACTATAAGGCTATGCACCAGACTAGTTAGGGAATATATGGATGTTGTGTTGTATGAATATGATAAATATGTGTTATGCTCTCTACGTTTACACTGTACGTTGTGTTGTATATGTAGCCATTGTGATGATAACGAGAACTTAGAGACAGCTAAGAAAGCTTTGAACAAAAAAAACGAAACAATATTCATACCAACAACAAACAAATCACTGTATGCATATTACACAAGCCGTAATTCACAAAACGATTCCAACGACAAAAATAAATTATCTGACATTGACTTTGCGCAGACAACTTCTCCCAGGGGAGTAGTCAAACAAAGCCTGACGTTGTATTATAGGCAGCTATAAGCACTCAGACACCTCTCCTTTGTTCCTCCTTTCTATCTTTCTCTTTCACTCTCTCTCTCTCTCTCTCACACTTCTCTCAATGCATACCATAATGCTCCTCTCAGACAGAGCTGAGGCTCTCTCCCGATTGGTAGAACTGTTGCCATGGAGCCAACCGTCTCAACAATGTAGATGGAATCTGTTGTCTGTTAAACTTTAGACATGAGAACAACTGCAGTATCTGAATATTTATAGAGAGGGATTGTTCATATTATCAGGATAAAGGTAAGACCCAGATGCAGACTGTGTCAAAGTAACAATGTTTATTACAGCAACAGGGGCAAAGGTACAGGACGGCAGGCAGGCTCAGGGTCAGGTCAGGCAGAGGTCGGTAATCCAGAGGTGGGGCAAAGGTACAGGATGGCAGGCAGGCTCAGGGTCAGGTCAGGCAGAGGTCGGTAATCCAGAGGTGGGGCAAAAGTACAGGACGGCAGGCAGACTCAGGGGCAGGCAGAGTGGTCAGGCGGGCAGGGTCAGGGGCAGGCAAGAGTCAAAACCAGGAGGACGAGAAAAGAGAGACTGGGGAAAAGCAGGAGCTGAGAACAAAAACGCTGGTAGGCTTGACAATCAAGACGAACTGGCAACAGACAAACAGAGAACACCGGTATAAATACACAGGGATAATGGGGAAGATGAGCTACACCTGGAGGGGAGTGGAGACAATCACAAAGACAGGTGAAACAGATCAGGGTGTGACACATATTGAGAATGTATAGCCTCGCCATTATAGCAGTGACTAGACTTTGTGCTGGAAAGCTGTTAGCCTATGTTTGCCTCTGTTTAACATTGTATAGAATTTTAATTGACTTGTATCTATCCTCGAAGGGATATAGAATAACACACATTATAAGCATTGAAAGGTGCTGCTGCACTATATGCATTAAAACATATATTGTGTTAAGCCTACATATGTAGGATCTTAATTTGAGCCAGTTTGCTACAGCAGGAAAATACTCCTCCTGCAACAGAAATGTTTAATTATTATGTGGATTATAATTAATGGACATTTTTGTTGGGGTTGATACATTTTTCATGAGGGCAAATCAAGTCTGAAATTTTAAAGTGGAAATTACAAACTTTAGATCATTTTTGAAACTCGAATACACTACAAGTTTGCATTTCCTGCTGTGCAGGAAAATTCTCAGCAACAAAATACTGATCAAATTAAAATCTTTGCTGGGACGGGTACTTCAGTTACAGAGACAGCTACTATTTGTCCCGGGACACTGCCAAACCCTAAAGTCTGAAGAGCTGCTACTTGGCGAAGCAGCTAGCCTATCTGCTAGCTATTGAGCTAGCCAGGTTTCCTTGACAGTTTGAACACAGCCCGTGACGTGGTTAGCCCTTGTGGCTGGGACCGCGGATATTCCCGGGCTTGTGGCAGTTTAAATCCCTGCTGTTTGTTGCTGTTTCCATTGGCCCCTGTGAGCTTGCTGGCAGGAATTGTGTGGAGTTCTAGCGTAAGCCAATGTTGCTACCATCATGCCGTTCAAATTTAAAGAAGGTTGGAGTAATGGAGAGGACAGTGTTTCCCTATCACAGGTGTGTGATCTTTTAAATCAACAAAATATGTCTACAAGCAATTGTTACAGCAACAGGAAAATATGTTACCTGCGCTACAGACGGCTATATCGGTCCGCTAATACAGGACTACTTATTCAGATTTTTCTGTGGGTGCTGCAGCACCTCTGCTTCCCACAGTTATGTACCAGCATCTCCATATGAGACCTGGATGGAGTCTGAGGAGAAAGTGAGAAAAATGATCACCGAAAGGCTGCAGATGGATCATAGGAATATTGAGGTGGAGCGCCTGTAACCAGCCCAGGTGACATACCCAGGCTGATAGTGGTCAAGTTCCTAAGGTTCAAGGACAATATGGCTGTTATGGAGAGAGCCAAGAACTTCAGAGGAACCAAAATCTTCCTCAATGAGGACTTCTCTGAAGCTGTGCGCCAGAGGTGGAAATAACTTATCCCAGCTATGAAAGCTGCCAGAGAACATGGGGACATTGCTTAAATCTGCTACGACAAGCTCATTGTCCACCCTCCTGCCCAAAAGCCTGGGTGAGAGAGAAAGGCAAACTTCTGGGTCAGTAGCTTCAGTCCAACATCACACACACGTACATCAACTGAAACTCACAAGTGCCTGATTATTGGACTCTATTAGCTAAACAATGTTTGAATTTTACTTATTTTTTTCTCCATATTATGCCTATCTCTGTCCAAATACAATGCTATTTTTCAGTTAACTACTGGCTTTCAGCATGCATATAGAGAATGGCACTCAACTTGTACTGCACTGACTCAGATGACAGATGATTGGTTAAAATAAATGGATAATAAGATGATAGTTGGAACTGTATTGTTAGATGTCAGTGCAGCCTTTGATGTTATTGAAGAAACTCACTTGCTATGGCTTTACATCACCTGCCATCACATAGTTGGAAAGTTATTTATCCAATAGAACCCAGAGAGTTTTCTTCAATGGAAGCTACTGCAACATCAGATATGTACAGTGCGGTGTCCCTCAGGGCAGTTACCTTGGGCTGTTACTCTTCTCTATTTTTACATGATTTGCCACTGGTTTTACACAAAGCTAGAATGACTGTGTATGCAGATGATTCCACACTCTACATGTCAGCACCCAAAGCCAGTGAGCTCACTGAAATTCTAAGTAAGGAGTTACAGTCAGTATCAGAATGGGTGATTAGTAATAAAATGGTCTTAAATACTGTACATCTAAAACTAAAAGCATTGCATTTGGCTCAAAACATTCGCTAAGACTGTCACGACTTCCGCCGAAGTTGGTCCCTCTCCTTGTTCGGGCGGCGTTCAGCGGTCGACGCCACCGTCCTTCTAGCCATCGCCGATCCACTTTTCATTTTCCATTTGTTTTATCCTTGTCTTACACACCTGGTTTCAATCCCCAAATTACTTGTTCATTATTTAACCCTCTGTTCCCCCATGTTTGTTTGTGAGTGATTGTTTATTGTATTGCGGTCCGTAATTGTGGCTTTGGATTTATTGACGTGTATTGTGATTATTGTTGAGTAAAATTGCGAACATTACTCATATCTGCTGTCCTGCGCCTGACTTATCTACACCAGCTACACACAGACGCATTACAGAATCACTCACCTTGAAATGGAGTCAGCAGGAGCAGACGGCCCCCCTTAGAGTGCTTTCTATCCAAATCTACTACTACTATTATATGCATATTGTAGCTTCTGGGCACGCTTTTCATCCCAACTTCCCAATGCTGCCCCCTATCCCTAAAGAGTTAACAAGGTAGGCTAGTTGAGAAAATGTTCACATTTACAACTGCGACCTGGATAAAGCAAAGCAGTGCAGTGCATCACAAACAACAACACAGAGTTACACATGGAATGAACAAACATACAGTCAATAATACAACAGAAAAGTCTATATACAGTGTGTGCAAATGAGGTAGGATAAGGGAGGTAAGGCAATAAATAGGCCATAGTGGCGAAATAATTACAATATAGTAATTAAACACTGGAGTGATAGATATGCAGAAGATGAATATGCAAGTAGAGATACTGGGGTGCAAAGGAGCAAAATAAATAACAGTATGGGGATGAGGTAGTTGGATGGGCTATTTACAGATGGGCTTTGTACAGGTGCAGTGATCTGTGAGCTGCTCTGACAACTGGTGCTTAAAGTTAGTGAGGGAGATATGAGTCTCCAGCTTCAGTGATTTTTGCAGTTTGTTCCAGTCATTGGCATTAGAGAACTGGAAGGAAAGGCAGCCAAAGGAGGAATTGGCTTTGGGGATGACCAGTGAAATATACCTGCTGGAGCGCGTGCTACAGGTGGGTGCTGCTATGGTGACCAGTGAGCAGAGGTAAGGCGGGGCTTTACCTAGCAAAGACTTATAGATGACCTGGAGCCAGTGGGTTTGGCGATGAATATGAAGCGAGTGCCAGCCAACGAGAGCGTACAGGTCGCAGTGGTGGGTAGTATATGGGGCTTTGGTGACAAAACGGATGGCACTGTGATAGACTGCATCCAATTTGCTGAGTAGAGTGTTGGAGGATTTTTTGTAAATGACATCGCCGAAGTCAAGGATCGGTAGGATAGTCAGTTTTACGAGGGTATGTTTGGCAGCATGAGTGAAGGATGCTTTGTTGCGAAATAGGAAGCAGATTCTAGGTTTAATTTTGGATTGGAGATGCTTGATTCTGGAATCAGAGTTTCCAGTCTAACCAGACACCTAGGTATTTGTAGTTGTCCACATATTCTAAGTCAGAACCGTCCAGAGTAGTGATGCTGGACGGGCGGGCAGGAGTGGTAGCGATCGGTTGAAGAGCATGCATTCAGTTTTACTTGCATTTAAGAGCAGTTGGAGGCCATGGAAGGAGAATTGTATGGCATTGAAGCTCGTCTGGAGGTTAGTTAACATCGTGTCCAAAGAAGGGCCAGAGGTATACAGAATGGTGTCATCTGCGTAGAGGTGGATCAGAGAATCACCAGCAGCAAGAGCGACATCATTGACGTATACAGAGAAGAGAGTCAGCCCGAGAATTGAAGCCTGTGGCACCCCCATAGAGACTGCCAGAGGTCCCTGAACTCTATCTGAGAAGTAGTTGGTGAACCAGGCGAGGCAGTCATTTGAGAAACCAAGGCTGTTGAGTCTGCCGGTAAGAATGTGGTGATTGACAGAGTCGAAAGCCTTGGCCAGGTCGATGAATACAGCTGCACTGCTTTGCTTTATCTTGGCCAGGTCTCAGTTGTAAACGAGAACTTGTTCTCAACTGGCCTACCTGGTTAAATAAAGGTGAAATAAATAAAAAGGTATAGGATTGGATGGTCAGTTATCATGGTCAAGTCATATTGACAGAGTTGTTGTGAAGATGGGGAGGGGACTGTCTGTTATAAAAAGATGCTCTGCCTTTTTGACTCAAAGATCAACTGTACTAGTTGTTCAGGCTCTGGTCTTGTCCCATCTTGATTATTGTCCGGTAATATGGTCAAGTGCAGCAAAAAAAGACCTAGCAAAGCTAGAGCAGCACACCTTGCCGTTAACTGCACCTACAGAACTAACATCAACAACACGCCTGCTAGTCTTTCCTGCTTGAGGCTTGACGGGAAACGAACTGCATCTCTCCTAGTTTTTATGAGAAATATTACTGTGATGACTATTCCAGATTGTCTGCATAATCAAATAACATTCAGCTAAGATATCCATACATAACCCACAAGACATGTCACCAGGGGTCTCTTCCCTAAGTACAAAACAAATTCACGGGATCGCACTGTATTATACAGATCCATGATCGCATGGAACTCCCTTCTGTCTCCAATTACTCAAGCAAACAGTAAAATTACCTTTAAAAACGGATTAAACAACATCTCATGGAATGACGGGGACTGTGAAGGGACACACATACAAACACACTCACACACAGACACACTCTAACCCACACATAATTTCTGTTGTTGTATTGTTTGTGTATCGTTGTGTATTACATTTGTGTGACTGTCCTTGTCTATCATTGTATCAGTGTTTTGTTACTTGTCATGTATTGCATATTCAAATACTCCAGCCTGCTACTACAAGTAATCAGCACCAGGCCCCAGAGTGCTGCCCTGATTCAAATTTCCACAACACATTCCAACAAATTTAGAAGGAGCAGTAAAAGCATTCAAATGTCATCTCCCATTCTATAAACTACACCTACACACTCATAACTCACAGTGACACATAAAGAGTGGATGTGCGCGCACACACACACACACACACACACACACACCCTGTCTGACACACAAGCGCATTAACTCTCTCTCTCTGATGAATGTATCTTGTTATTCTTGTCATGTGGCATCGCTCTCTCTCTCTCTCTCTCTCTCTCTCTCTCTCTCTCTCTCTCTTTCTCTGATGTGCTGTGCGCAGTGCTGTGTCGTCCCGTCTGCCTGACTCAACATATTTCTGGCTCCCCCTCCCCCTCTCTGCCCAGGCTGGCACGTACATGCATGTCTGTAGACTCTATACCCAGCATGCTTCACTTCTCTCTGTGCTGTGGTGCACACGGGACTCACTGCATTGCAGCCCCGTGTGCATTAATTGGCAGAAAGACAGCAGCTCAGAGGGAAAGTGGTGTGAAGAGAGGGAGGGGGAAAGAGAAAGCAGGAGTGAGGGGAGGTATCCTAAGGCTTCAGCGTGCTGACAGGCAGACAGACAGACAGGATGAGGGAAGCATGTCAATGACGGTATGCAGGTGTTAAATGGGACAGAACTCGTCTGAGTTTTAGTTTTTTATACAGACATCACCACTGCTGTGGCAGGAATATGAATGCTGATGTGTGACCACACTAACTGACTGTGTGATTCCCCTTCTCCATTTTCTTTCCCTGTGGTGATGTGAAGTGAGAAGTTTGCCCAGTTTTGGTATCTTTTCATTACATCTGGCAGGCTGGGTTTTTGTCTGAGAGGGAGCGTATAAGAGAGAGAGAGCGAGAGAGAGCTAGAGAGGGAGGGAGGGAGATAAAAATGCTGGTGTTGTTTACATAGCAGGTGTTGTTTACATAGCTACGCAGTGAGTAATTTACGAGTGAAACTCCAACTTTTTACAAACACACATTTCATGTTGCCCACACCCCACACCACATATCTCCCTGTCTTCTCTCTCTCTCTCTCTCTCTCTCTCTCTCTCTCTCTCTCTCTCTCTCTCTCTCTCTCTCTCTCTCTATCTCTCTCTCTCTCTCTCTCTCTCTCGTGTGTCAGTCTGTGTCATGGTTGTTTTATGTTCACAGCTTCCCTCACAGTCCTTAGCAGAGACACTCTCTGTACTGTAAGCTGCTGTCTAACCTTTCCCTGGGCTTTCCTCTGTCAAACTCAATGACGTCTGGGGTCCTTTTTCCTTCTCTAATCCATCCCAAACACCAGTCCGGGAGCCCTGCTTAGTGCCTGTGCAAAAATGTAGCCAGACAACAACAGAGGAAGTTGTCTACCTGAACAAACTAATACAGTGAACTCAGTGACATCTCACTGGGAGAACTCACTCACTCATGTTAGAAATCCCCCAACAGACAGTCACAGCATTTTAAACGGACAATCTAACGTAATACTTGCACAAACGCTAGCAAGTTCAATCTTTTCCATCATTCAGAATCAGTAGTGGTAATAGTAGGAGCTGTTTTTGTGAGTCACATTCTCAATAAGATATTGCATTGAAGATTTCAGAGCAAATGACTGTGTTACTTTCAACTTCAAATTTCCGACAATATAATTAACTCCTTTTCTCTCTGCTCCCCTTTTTCTCTGATTTAACTTTCATTTTATTTACTTAGTTATTTGATTATGTTTTCTCTCTTGGTCATTGTCTACATCAAGATAGGAGCTGAAGTTGCTCCAAACGCAATTGTCTTTCTTTGCTCGTACTGTCCTTAGATGACTTTCCCTCTGTCTCAGCCCACCCCCTCCCTCCCTCGCCCAGTCTCCGTCTCTGTCTCTGTCTGTAACTGTAGCCTGTGTTTTTCTCTCTCTCTCCCTCCATCTCGCTCCCTGGCTCCATCCCTCCCTCTCCCTGCGACATACGTATAGATGCTGCATTGATTGCACACAGAGAGCCTCCCACTCCCTTCATCATTGATGCGCTCTCTCCAGCTGCAGCAGCACTTGTTGAATTCAGCCCTGGGAGAGACAGAGGGAGAAAGAGAGAGAGAAAGAGCGTGAGGGTGAGTGAAAGGAGAGAGAGAGCGAGGGAGAAAATCTTTAAAAGAGAGAAACAGTGGGAGAGGGAAAAGCTCAGAGCGCTGAGTGAGACAGAGAGCAAGGCTTTGAGACAGATGAAGAGCATCAGAGCGCTTTTTTCTCTCTCCTCCTTTCTTCTCTTCTGGTCCTGGCGTGCGAAAGCTTCATGGTGTGTCCACTCTCCTTTCCTAAGGACTGGGTTGTACAGGTCAGAGTTGTCTGGGATGGAGGTGTGTGTGTGTTTTTGTGTTTGTGCTTGCGTCCATCCAAGTGTGTGTGAGAGAGAGAGAGAGAGAGAGAGAGAGAGAGGAGAAGAGGGCTGTGTGTGTGTGTGTGTGTGTGTGTGTGTGTGTGTGTGTGTGTGTGTGTGTGTGTGTGTGTGTGTGTGTGTGTGTGTGTGTGTGTGTGTGTGTGTGTGTCTATGGAGGGGGGTAGAGAGGGGTTGACAATTTTCCGTTTGTATTCTTGGAAACCCTTCTGCAGCATTGCTCAATAATGAAACTGGCGAGTATGTGGTGGAGAAAAACACAGAGATAAGGTTCATAGAAAGAAGGAACGTATGCAAATATGTCTGGGGAGCATGTCTGGCTGTAACTGGGTGTTATCGTAAAAAGAGCTATCAAAGTTACAATTATTTGTGTCTCTGAAGTTAGGTGTTTCTAGTTATTATGCATGTTTCCTTGCTGGCTACAGCTTAGTTTATACAGTCAAAGTGATGGGAGCATACTTATTGAGTTGGAAAAATACATGTAAATTATATCATTACACTGATTATATTAACTGTTCCTTTGGTCATTGAGGCCTACTAGTTTGAATACTTACTTTGCATATTACCTTAATTTATTTTTTTGTACCATATTTCTGCAGTTTTCCCATGTCTCTCTCTTCACTCACACATTCTTCTCTCATATGGCTCTTTCTGCTCTCTCTCCAACTTCCCCCTCTCTCTTCCTCCCTTTCCCGCTGTACCGTCTGTTTCACACATCGGTTTCACTTATCTGTCTCACCTCTCTTTTTGCTCTCTGTCTTTCACATACTCTATTCTCCTCTCTTCTCAAGTTTTCCAATTTGTCTAATCCATCCCTCCTTCTCTCCTTGTACAGATGTCCCTTTCTCTGGCCTTGTCTGTGGTGACTCTCTGAAGCCTCTTCCTCCTCCACCTCCTCTTCCTCCACCACCATGTCCCAGCTGCTCCACTTGGAGATCCCCAACTTCGGCAGCACGGTGCTGGGCTCCCTCAATGAGCAGCGCCTGCTCGGTCAGTACTGCGATGTCTCCATCCTGGTTAAAGGCCAGGCCTTCAAGGCCCACCGGGCTGTACTAGCCGCCAGCAGCCTCTACTTCCGAGACCTGTTCAGCAGCTCGTCCAAGAGTCAGTTCGAGCTGCCCTCGTCGGTGACTCCCGCCTGCTTCCAGCTGATATTATCCTTCTGCTACACGGGAAAGCTGACCATGGCAGCCAGCGAGCAGCTGGTGGTGATGTACACCGCCGGGTATCTTCAGATCCAGCATATTGTGGAGCGGGGCATGGACCTGATGTTTAAGGCCAACTCGCCCCACTGTGACTCTCAGACGGCAGCCATGGAGGAGCAGCAACCAGGCTCAGAGCCCCAGAGCCCCAGTAATAACACACTGGCCGGGTCAGGGACGTCCATCCTGGGGCTGCCGGGCTGGTCCCCCTCCCTGGTGCAGCCCACGCGGAGGATCAAACTGGAGGGGTGCGATCCGTTGCCCAGCCTGAGTCACCATAAGAAAGGGTCCTCTTCATCTGAGCTGGGAGGGCGGCTCTCCAAGGGAAGCTCATTGTTCTACACGGGGGCGGGGGGAACCACCATCTTCCCGGGGATGCAGCCCTATCCAGTGGCCGGGGGAGAGAGGTCCAGTCCTGGGGCCTCCAGCCTGCCTACCACGGACAGCCCAACCTCCTACCAGAATGAGGATGAGGAGTTTGAGGAAGAGCCGTACGACGGGATCACGGAAGAGGCCTACAGTCAGATCTATGGGCGCTCAGCCAACCCATACGGAAGTAAGTATCAACTGGTGCTTAATAATGCAGTTCTCTGTAACTGTATATTAGTATAACTGCTACTCATTTGTTTAACTGCCAGCTATTTCCTTGGTGTTCACTTTGATATGCAAGGGATAAATGCGACATTCTATACATCACCTTGAAAATAATGGATGACCGCCGAGTCCCTTTGCGGAGTTCATTATTCCAAGGTAATGTGCAGAACGGAGGCGTTTATCCCGCATATACCACAGTTACCAAAGAAAACAATGCTTAAGCACACATATACCTGTAGAAATAACATAATACATGTTATACCACAGCATTGTTGAATACTCGTTTCTGATTGGCTAGAAGAGCATTCTAGAATGGACATTAAAACCAAATAACAGGACGGTTGGACAAGATATCGGGACAGTTGGAAAAGATACTGGGAAACCTTGCAATCATGATGCAATATACACCTACACATGCAGACCATTGCTACAAAGTTACAGAAAGCTAAACCAACAACCACACAAACCGAAATTGGATACATTGTAAAAGCAGGTCCAACAAAGAAAAACATTGCTAGCTAACTAGCAATTGATTTGTTTTTGTAGAGACATATTTTTGGGATGACCTAACATGGTGAATGATGAACATGAAATTCTATGGTAGTCATGACGCAAGTGGTGCTGTGCTGTCAAATCCTCCGACATGTTTCTAGTTTGACCAGCTGTTTTCAGCAACTGATAGTTTTTTAATTTGGTTGTCATATTGGCAGGTTTGCTAGCAACAAACTATTTGTATCGATGAGTGTCCTGAGAGAAGGCACTATGCCAGGCAAAATTGGGCATCATCTGCTCATTGTTACGGATGTATCCAAATGAATGTCAATAGAAAACAGCTTAAGCAAACACAAATTCAGCTACTTCGCTGTTATTATGTCTGCAGACGCCATGACTGTGTTAACTGTAGCTAGTTGGCTAGCTAGCAAGCAAGGCATAAGAACATTGCTAGCGAGCACAGTAATGGAACATATAGAATTAACATCTAGGTTGCGTCCTTAAATATAGAACTAATCGAATGAACGACTGGGTCGCGTCTCTAGCAACCAAAAGATGAGAAAGTATGAATTTGTTATAAAAATGAAAATATCAATGAAAATGTTTTATTTCTACAGGTAAATGTGTGATTTAGTATTGTTTTATTTGGTAACTGTGGTATAAGCGGGATAAACTCTTCTGTTCTATACATTACCTTGGAAAAATTAACTCCACTACGTTGTCCATTATTTCCAAGGTAATGTACAGAATGTCTGCATTTATCCCTTACATAACTGCCTAGCTGCTGTCATCATTATTACCATATATAGTCCTCCTGGTTTATAATACTTCATATGGAAAATAAGCACAAGTTCCATTTGGTGTAAAGTTGACAGTTGTATTTAACCATTTCAAATGAACTCGTACAAAGCAGGCCAAAATGAATACCGACAATGAATACCAACAGCTGCCAAACTGCCAATTGTTGCAATGTCGTTTTCTAGGAAATACTTTACAGGACTGTATCAAATAAAGTGCTGCCCAGTTCTCTGACTATCTCTTGTTATGAGAATATCCTTTCATGTCAAAGCAAGGGCTCCCTTGCAACATCTCACTTCATGAGCACTGATGGGGAACGTTACTTTTAAAAGTAACTTGTTATGTTACAACATTACTTGCATTAAAAGTAACACGTTATGTTACAACTAGGGCTGACCCCATTTAGTCAACTGGTCGATTTCTTTGGTCCATAGGTTGTTGTTCGACTGAGATTTTTTTAGTTCAGCAGTCAAAAATTGTAACAAAAAATTCATGGCACACTAGACACCTGTCTGATTCGCGCCTGTCTTGTTGGACTAATCCATTGCGGAGGCCGCGGGGATGGCACAGTCCATCACTCTTAGACAGGTATCGGCAAGAGTGAGAATATTCCTTAGGCCTACAGTAGGTGTGAAAATAATGTGTCTTGGGTATAATTTAAAATGTTGAGTCAAGAAGAAGGGGATTGTGGCTTAGATGCACCAGGCTTGTCTCTCTCCAGAATACGCTCTCTCCCGCCAATTTGTGCGCATTCATTGTTTCATAACTTAATTGTGTGAATTGTTTGCCCTTTGATTGTTTGTGTCTAGCATCTCACCATTACATATACCACCAGTAGTACATTTACCATTAATTCCTATAATTTATTATATACAATGTTTGTTTGGTTACGGTAATTTCTGTTAATGCATTCAATATATTATTATTCCAGTCTTTTGTCATTCTCATTGTCGGAGTGGACACGTTGTTTGCAGAGTGCACAACCTATGCTACACTTGTGAGAAACAAGTTTTGGTTTATTTCATTCCATTTATGAGTTGTCAATTTATTAATTGTATTTTGTTGGGAGCGCTCCTGTAATATTGTTGAGTAAGGACACGCACCTGATTACATATACATGTAGGCCTAAACCACCTGGCCTGCATGCAAACGTATAAATGTGCTCATTTGGGGATGTCTGATTGTTTTAACTCACCACCACTAATGAGCTGTGGAGCTTCTCAAAGTATTTTTTTTATTCACCTCAAACAGCAAGTAAGCAAAGTCTGTTTTTACATCCATTAAGAATGACAATAGTTCCTCAATGTATTTGAAAAATCAATCCAGCTCTACTCCTTTCAATAACCACCGACCCTCGGTGTGAATGGGAAAAATGTCATGCTCTGATCCAGTGTAAACGTCATAAAAAAAGATGACTTCTTATCCCTTGCACAAATACAGCTGTGTCTGTCTCACTGGCACAGGAAACTCTGAGTCCCCAGAGTAATTTATACAATGTTGCAAGTTTGCTAGACCCAGTTGCAGGCCATACCCAGTTGATAGTTGATACAATGTTTCAAGTTCGTTGTAGACATGCAGAGTAGAGAGATGAATGCGACTGGAGAACATGAACAATTCTCCATGTGTAGCCAGTGATTTATAGGATATTTATTTATATCAAGATATTTTCCACCTGTTTTTGTTTTGTTGGCTTTATGTAGGCTATTTTTACCTAGTTTGCAATATATCTAAAATACGTTATTATAATTTAAATGAAACTGTTCCATGAAAATGTGCTTATGAAAATCATAACTGGCACGCAGATCAGTAGAAAGGGTAAGATAAATTGTAAATTGGCCCTCCACATGAAAAAGTCAAAGGCCAGCAGGAGCGGAAGAGGGACGGTTGGGAACAGGTTTTTTCTTCTGGTTATCTTGATCTCTGGCTCCCTCTTGAGTCATTTATGTGTCTTAATTATTTCATCAAACAGTGCACTTAAAGTATTAGACAAGCTCAGTGCATATAGTTGATTTTGTTAAAACACATAGGGTGTGTTTATATATGGAAAAATATAAGTTAAAACAGACGACTCTCAGGCGACCAATATATTTTTGGGTCGGGGACAGCCCTAGTTACAACGTTACTTACTATGGAAAGTAACTTGTTACGTTACTTTTGAGTTACCAAAAACAGAAAACCCTCTGAAGATGCCTTGCATGTGTTGGTCATTCATTCTTATGCTCATTAAAGGGTGCACACTGCCTTTGAATGCCTTGCATGGCCTACCATCCGTAGCCTAATCTATAACTCTGGGCTATACCAAGTAATAATGACAGACACAATATCTCCTTTGCAATACTTAAAATAAATGATTTTGTTGAATTATTTACACATAAGTACTGTAAATGCATATATAAAACCAACTGGGCACATTAAAATGAGAGCTCAAATACAACGACAACTGGCTTTTCTACTACCAATTCGAAGTAATTTGAATAATTCCACGATAAAGTCTATTGTCTCTGCCATCTCGCTAGCTATCTAGCTACCAGCTACTATGCCAGCTACCAGGGGCGAAAATCTGATATCAACTTTGGAGGGGACAATTACATGAAATTTTCTCAAGAGCAATTCCTGAGGGGGACACCAAAGGTAGTGCTGTAACACATAGCCTACATTGTAATATGGTAAATTTATATTGAGGAACCAAAGAAATAAGGTGTTTGCCGTACTCCTAACTACCGGTACCCAAAACTACACAACTAATCACAACAGCAATACCATTGCCTTTAACAAATCTTAGTTCAGTCACCAGTTTAAGTTGAGAGTGGGGGTATCCATGGCATTTTACAATTATGTTCCTATTTTACAAGTAAAAAAATTGAGAACCTTTCATAATGTTGCCAAACAAAGACTCAACAAACTTACCTGAGACTCCCTGTCTTTGCCAGTCTGTCCCTGCATATCTGTCCCCAACTCTGCTGTCTGTGTACCATCTGTTGCCTGCTCTGCCTAATGACATCATTGTGAAACATTTCCATTAGAATTTCATTTCTTTCTTATGAACATGTTATCAACTAGTCTTTGAGATATTAGGCTACTAGGGTTCTTACTATGCGTTTTGGTGTATTGAAAAATACTCTGATGTCCGTCTTTTATTTTTCTGCCATTTTTCTACCTGGCTGGCTGGCTGGCTACACACACACAGTGTGTAGGTTATTTACAGTAGGAGATGGGCTTCTATCATCTTCAATCATTCTATTTGGGCTTCGATCTAAAAGGTAGCTAGCAAATGTGAAACGGATTAAAATGACAAGAGTTGACAGCTGTATGAGTTCACCATTTACACAACATTTGCTGCAACCTTTTGTAATTTTAATAGTTTGTTTCATATTGGCTGGCTTCCAACAATAGCTGAATTTGCAAAGCTAGCGAGCACCAATTCAGTTTCAGTGGTGTTTGCTATAATCTTTGCTACCCGGGTTAAATAAAGGTGAAATTAAATAAATAAAAGTTCCCTTGCGACAATTTAGCTTTTGCAATGAGACCATTAAATATATTTAAGACAATGGTAGAAGAGAGTGTAGTTCTGTTCAGTTTGGATTTCAGTTTATCGCTAACCTTATCACAGGGACTTTGAAGCACTAACTTACATCATCTGCATGCTGATTCCATCTTTGACGACGCCACATAAATGGAATAGGTACTAGCTAGCTTAATAGTTAATATTTGCGTGCTAGCTCTGCATATTCAGCTAGTGTGTGTGCGCGATTGACTGGATTAACCTCACGTCAGTTACGTGCATTGAGTGCCTTTCAGACAGTAGATACGACCTCTCTGTTACCTAGCAAGCTAAGGAACTGGCAGTGGATCAAACCATTGTGAGGCAAAGGGTGGGTCGCAATCTTTTGAAACTTAAAAACGCGCTATTAAGTGTCTATAATCAGCACAATGGCTTTCATTGCGTATTATTAATATTATTTAAATGACATAGTTATGTTTCAGTGATATATTGGGGGGGACAAATCATATTTTTCCCAGGATGGGGGGGTCGTGTCCCCCCCGTCCCCCCCAGGATTTCCGCCCCTGCCAGCTACCCGCCACAACATTCTTGTAGAAACAGGAAGAGCACGACAAATGTACAGTAGCCTATGGGGAGGGATTTTCATGTTTTATTTGTGCTAACAAAGAAAAAGGGAAATAATATTGTAAAAGTAAGTAGTTACTTATTTAAAAAAGTAACATAGTAACTGAACTACTGTGTTAGGTTATTTCTTTACCACAAAAAAAGTAATCAGAGTACAGTAACATGTCACTTTATAACACATTACCCCAACATTGTTCATGAAACATGCAAAAATTAAGCAATATTTTTTTTCATGTTTAAATGTTAGAATCAAAGAATATGCATGTTAGGTAAATTCCTTCACCTTATACACACAAAAACAGCCATGTATAAAATAGTTTTTTAATTAACACATTACTGAGTGTTGCATGTGAGCTGGAGAATGGATCAGGTTAATACTCTTGTATCAGGTAACACATATGATAGCCGTGCAAGCCAGTCTTCCAGGCTGACCTATACATTGTTTTTACAAAATCATGAATGTGTCATAAATAATGTCACGTGGCCTCATAAAATGGTGTTTCATATAATGCATCTCATAACATCAATCATGAACATCGTGCACTATTAGCATTGTGTCTTGTCATGCTCATTTGATGGTGGGCTTTAAATAGTCTTATTTATGTAGACTTATGAGAATGTTATATGAGGTTATAGTTACTGTATTAATTATACAACTAAATGCTCTGCATGGTCAATCCGACTTCTGCAGAGGCCATACAGCATTTACTGCAATACAGCATCCGCAGTTTTCAGGGCATTTAAACTTCTTGCGAGCAGAGCTGTTGTGAAGGATGTTGTTAAGGAAGTGAGTTTGTTTTTACTTTGGATCTCCTGCCACCACCTACCATCAACCAATCATGTCAATGCAGTGCTATACGGAGCTATACGGAGGCGTCCACATTGTTAAGAAATAGGGGTGGCGCACGGCAACGCGGTACAGAGCTCAATTTGGCCTCTGCATACCTCCGGCGGCTCCGCAATTGCATCACACTCTCCATCTTCGGATCAAGCATGAATTGGCTTTTATGCACACACATACAGTGCATTCGAAAGTTATTCAGATCCCTTGACTTTTTCCACATTTTGTTACGTTGAAGCCTTATTCTAAAATTGATTAAATGATTTATGTTTCTTCATCAATCTACACACAATACCCCATAATGACGAAGTGAAAACAGATTTATAATACATTTGCAAACATTACGAAATTGTCGATAATAAAAAACAGAAATACCTTATTTACATAAGTATTCAGACCCTTTGATATGAGACTCGAAATTGAGCTCAGGTGTATCCTGTTCCATTGATTATCCTTGATTTGTTTTTACAACTTCATTGGAGTCCACCTGTGGACATGATTTGGAAAGTCACACACCTGTCCATATAAGGTCCCACAGTTGACAAAGCATGTCAGAGCAAAAACCAAGCCATGAGGTAGAAGGAATTGTCTGTAGATCTCCGAGACAAGATTGTGTCGAGGCACAGATCTGGAGAAGGGTACCAAAACATTTCTGCAGTATTGAAGGTCCCCAAGAACACAGTGGCCTCCATCATTCTTAAATGGAAGAAGTTTGGAACCACCAAGGCTCTTCCTAGAGCTGGCCGCCCGGCCAAACTGAGCAATCGGGGGAGAAGGGCCTTTGTCAGGGAGGTGACCAAGAACCCAATGGTCACCCTGACAGAGCTCCTCTCTGGAGATGGGAGAACCTTCCAGAAGGACAACCATCTCTGCAGCACTCCACCAATCAAGCCAGTATTGAAGGTCCCCAAGAACACAGTGGCCTCCATCATTCTTAAATGGAAGAAGTTTGGAACCACCAAGGCTCTTCCTAGAGCTGGCCGCCCGGCCAAACTGAGC
This sequence comes from Salmo trutta, assembly GCF_901001165.1. Classification (NCBI taxonomy): domain Eukaryota; kingdom Metazoa; phylum Chordata; class Actinopteri; order Salmoniformes; family Salmonidae; genus Salmo; species Salmo trutta. The sequence goes on from NC_042968.1 coordinate 72,296,699, forward strand.
AATCGGGGGAGAAGGGCCTTTGTCAGGGAGGTGACCAAGAACCCGATGGTCACCCTGACAGAGCTCCTCTGTGGAGATGGGAGAACCTTCCAGAAGGACAACCATCTCTGCAGCACTCCACCAATCAAGAGTGGCCAGACGGAAGCCACTCTTCAGTAAAAGGCACATGACAGCTCGCTTGGAGTTTGCCAAAAGCCATAAAAAGGACTCAGACCATGAGAAGCAAGATTCTCTGGTCTAATGAAACCAAGATTAAACTCTTTGGCCTGAATGTCAAGCGTCACGTCTGGAGGAAACCTGGCACCATCCCTGCGGTGAGGCATGGTGGTGGCAGCATCATGCTGTGGGGATGTTTTTCAGCTGCAGGGACTGGGAGACCAGTTAGGATCGAGGGAAAGATGAATGGAGCAAAGAACAGAGATAACCTTGATGAAAACCTGCTCCAGAGCGCTCAGGACCTCAGGCTAGGGCAACGGTTCACCTTCCAACAGGACAGCGACCATAAGCACACAGCCAAGACAATGCAGGAGTTGCTTCGGGATGTCTCTGAATGTCCTTGAGTGGCCCAGCCAGAGCCCAGACTTGAAACCGATCGAACATCTCTGGAGAGCCATAAAAATAGCTGTGCAGCAACGCTCCCCATCCAACCTGACAGAGCTTGAGAGGATATGCAGAGAAGAATGGGAGGAACTCCCCAAATACAGGTGTGCCAAGCTTGTAGCGTCATACCCAAGAAGGCTCGAGGCTGTAATCGTTGCCAAAGGTACTTCAACAAAGTACTGAGTAAAGGGTCTGAACACCTAGGTAAATGTGATATTTTTTAGATTTTTAGAAACCATTGAAATCATTTTAGGCTGTAATTTAACAAAATGTGGAAAAAGTCAAGGGTTCTGAATACTTTCCGAATGCACTGTACTTGCACATATGCACACTCATACGCGCACACACACACAGACACTAAAACACCCCAGTGTCCCTACTGCAGAGGTTTATATTTTTTGTTTCAGAGGGCATTGCTATTGGACAGGTTTGTCGAAGTCTAGAGTTTCAGATATTTATGAAATCCATTCTATCTACAATCAGTCAGAACACCCCAGGGTGACATTGTGGGATATTTGAGAGAGAGAGAGAGAGTGTGTGTGTGTGTGTGTGTGCGTGCGTGCGTGCGTGTGTGTGTGTATGTGTGTGTGTGTACGTGTGTGTGTACGCGCAATCTTTGAGGTCAATGTGAAGGTTTTGGGAGGGAAATTAATCCACAGTTTGAAACCAGTAACACTCTCCCCTATGTCTCTCAAGATGCTGATACAGCACGTTGCTTATCTGGAATTTAGCTGTGCTAGGCCTTGAATCATTTATTAAACACCCTCACTTTTAATGGAGATCAGCTTAACCTTGTGTAGGCTGATGTTAAATTCTATCTAGCTTTCTCCTTGAAATATGTAAGAGCACTGTAGAAGGACTAGATAGTAGCCTGTGTGTCTGCCTGTCTCTCTTTGTCTTTCTGTCTCTCTGTATTTCACCCAGGGTGATTTTGCCTCCCTCTCTACAGAAAGGGTTTATTGTTATTTCCATAACTCTTATGATGTCTTCCACTACAGAGTTAACCCACTCCCTCTCTTCACCTGTCCCTCTCCAGTCCAGGAAAAGCCAGAGATGGCAGCCATGCCCCTGTCCCTGGAGAGCCGCTCCTGTGTGCTGATCCGTAGGGACCTGGTGGCCCTGCCCGCCAGCCTCGTCAGCCAGATCGGCTACCGCTGCCACCCCAAGCTCTACACCGAAGGAGACCCGGGGGAGAAACTGGAGCTGGTAGGAGGTAGGCTGCAGGAGGGGAGAGGGATTGGTGAATACTGGTTAGATGAGACTTTTAAGTTTCTTTGAAGTAGCAAGGCTGAAGTCTCTGTTGGCCTTTGGTAAAAGGGTTGAGGTAGAAGGTAGAGATTAGATCAAATGCTGTATGAAATGTTCAAGTTCAAGTTGATTTGCCATTTGTAATGAATACGATGGAAATCTTATTTATTCAAGAGGTGTCACATAAAATAAGTGATGGGAATGAAGATAAGTGATGGGGTGAAATAGCACTGTCTTGGTGAGAGTACTTTTACAGCATAAATGTTTAATGAAAGAAATGAGAGTTGGTTATAAAGTAGCGATAGAAATACATAGGGTAATGGAGTCATGATGGGGAAACCTATTTCAATCAGGAAGCTCTCTCTCACACTACCCAAGGTACATCTGTGTTTATGACACGGGGCCAGCTAATGAACTGTCACCTGTGTGCTGGCATCAAACACAAAGTCCTACTGCGTCGCCTGCTCGCCACCTTCTTCGACAGGTAAGTCAAAGCTAATCTGTAAGGTATTGATTAACAGTTAAATGATTCACATGTTTTAGGTGTGACTCAGATCCAGAAGCTGTTAGATTTATCAGTATAGTTTTCATGATGAAGTGTCTGTTTCATATGCGATCGTATTCAGACTCAAAATCCATACACATATCCAACTTACATTTAGATTCCTTGTTTTCAATGCCCTTACTTGCACAAAGTTTAGTATATATGTATGAATCTATCTTCTCAAGTCAACATAAACCTACGGTTTGCAGTGCGGTATAGTCGTGTTGAAACGTGTATTCATATGGAAGTGGTGTTCACGCTGCCCTCTGGTGTTGGCTCTGTGTGCCTGCAGGAACACCCTGGCTAACAGCTGTGGGACTGGCATCCGCTCTTCTACCAGTGACCCCAGTAGGAAACCTCTGGACAGCCGTGTGCTCAACGCTGTCAAACGTGAGTCTGAAGTTGATCAAACGGTGATCTTACATTGTTAAATATCTGGTTGTTTAGAATGGAGGATAATGGTTCAGGGGGATGGCAGCCTCTGTTGAAAGATGTTACTGTTTCAGAGGCAAACTATTGTAGATGGTTTATGAGACTTTGAATGAAGAAGTGTGATGTTCCAGACTAGTCTGTAGCCATTAGCCATTTTAGGTTATGAAAACACAAGCATTTATGAATTTATGGAAGTGTGAGTACATTTTAAAAAAATGGAATACTGTAACATACTGTAATATTCGTTTTTGGGGGTTTTGATCAACTATTCATATAGACTGAGCCACAGGCAAAACAGCTGGTTATTTTTAAAAAGAATGTCTTCCAACTCTTTCTGCCTCTTTCTCTCTGTATCTTTCTGTCTCTCTCTCTCTCTCTCTGTATCTTTCTGTCTCTCTCTCTCTATCTATCTTTCTGTCTCTCTCTCTCTCTCTCTCTCTGTGTATCTTTCTGTCTCTCTCTCTCCCTCTCTCTCTCTCTCTCTCTCTCTCTGTATCTTTCTGTCTCTCTCTCTCTCTCTGTATCTTTCTGTCTCTCTCTCTCTCTGTATCTTTCTGTCTCTCTCTCTCTATCTATCTTTCTGTCTCTCTCTCTCTCTCTCTGTATCTTTCTGTCTCTCTCTCTCTCTCTCCCTCTCTCTCTCTCTCTCTCTCTCTGTATCTTTCTGTCTCTCTCTCTCTGTATCTTTCTGTCTCTCTCTCTCTCTCTTTTTCTCTCCCTCTGTCTCTGTCTCTTGTTCTTTCTCCCTGGCTTTTTCTATCTGTCTCTCCATCTCTCTGTCTCTTTCTATCTCTGCCTCTCTCTCTCTCCAGTCTACTGTCAGAACTTTGCACCCAACTTCAAAGAGAGCGAGATGAACGTGATTGCCGCAGACATGTGCACCAACGCTCGGCGCGTCCGCAAACGCTGGCTACCCAAGATCAAGTCCATGCTGCCTGATGGTATGGAGGTCTACCGGGCCGGTGTGGGGGTGGCCGCTGGTGTGGGCCTGGGCCTGGCCCTGGGGGCCGCCGGACCCGGGGTGGTGCTCCCTTTCGAAACCGATTTTAAATCCCTGACCCCCTCTAGCCTGTCCCTGGACCAGAGGCTGTACTCGGAGCAGAAAGACCCACGCAGGACTCACTCTCTGTTGGATACAGTCAGCCCAGGGTTGGGGGAGGCTGGAGGGGAGGGCGTGGACGCAGAAATTGTCGGTCCCCAGGCAGGGGAGGAGGAGCAGGAGGAAGAGGAGGAGGAGGAGGAGGCTGTGTTAGAGGGGGGCTTGATGCCAGGAGGCGAGGCCGGGGGGCGGGGTGACATGGCCCCAGGACAGGAAGGGAAGGAGTTAGGAGAGGACCTGAGAATGAACGGGCAGTGAACATCCTCTGACGTCTATCTCTCCATCCACCGCCACACGTTCTTTCGCTCGCTCTTTCTCTCCTCTTCCACCCCTCCTCCTCCGCCCTTTCCTAAGGTAACCTCTCAGTACAAAAAGCCATGCTCTCAGAACTTACAGTACAACACACACACACTGTGTATTCTTTAGCAGGGCAGGGAGTACAAGATGTGTTATGTTGAACAGACACAAGCATTGCTGGGGAACAAACAGAATTACTTAGCGAGAATAAAAATGCTCTCATTTGAACATGGAAGAACTTTACTTTAGACCTGAGACATCAGGTCATTTTCTCCGGAATATTTTTAGTATTCATCTTCAAGACCACATTGTAGTTAAAACTGAACAAAGTAACACTGTTGTGTTACCATTCCTGCATAGTTGTAGAACTTGCTACACAACAGTAACAGTTACTGTACATCTATGGAGTGTGTCTCAGATAAGACTGTAAAATGATAGTCCTCTTTCTAGGAAAGCAGCATGGGTTCTATAAATAACCTAAGTAACCATGAAACAGATCACCCTGCTCTGGCTGTGTGAGAGACTAAACATACAGTACTCTACAGGAGCAACATGGCTCAGTGTATTTTATACACATTACCATATTCCTTCTTGAAGTGCCACACAAATTCTTGGAAGAAATAATATGATCTCATCGCAACATACAGCAAATCAGTGGAACAATTTCATGTTGGGGAAAAAAATAGCATGTGATGTTGTGAGAGAGAGAGAGAGAGAGAGAGAATAAACTTTTAACCTTCCTTGCTTAAGGGTTGTGGTTTTCCACGCCATTGAAAAAATGATCTGGAAACACGAAGAGCTTTTGTCTATGGATCATCCTTAGACAAGATGACGTCATCTTCGATTGGCCAGTCAATGCAATGCCTGTGTCTTTTAACGGAAAGACACACGTACATACAGAACATATACATACACACACACACACACACACACACACACACGCACAATCACTGTTCCCACCCACCTTGTGATTTTAACCTCTAATACAGTACTGATGCATCTGAGACTCTGACAAATCAGCTTAACAGTGCTTGCAAACTTAGCATACCCTTACAATAGTACACAGTAACACAGACTGAGTCATGGAAATGTCAGAGACACGAACATGCGCTAACACAAAGCTTGCATGCAAAACGAATTCAGAGAATCTAAAATACATCAACAACAGAGCCACTTATGAATATGCATACAGAAAAGAAACAACAGCTGCAGTTGCCTGAGGATATATCATTAATATGGAAGGAGATACCTTTTATATATGCGTTTCTTTTCGGAGTCATGCATTTCGCCTGTGTTTCACCCAGGTTTGTGTAACTTGGGTATGGCCTGGCTTTCATCTGGGGTGGAGGGCACTAGAGACATGCTGAATTGAGCATACTACATAGTAGTGAGGACTTCAAAGTGAGTTGCAGGTGAAAAGCACGGTTTTACTAACGTTACGGCGTGCTCGAAAGGATCAGCACTAATACTACAGCACCCAGCCTACAGCTTTCTTGCATCCGGTATTTGTTTTTTGTAAATTATTGAATGAAACTAATATGATACATTTCTGTTGGCTTATTGCATTTGCACTTGAAGAGGTTATAGGAAGAGATTGATGGGGAGCTTATGGAGCTGCCTAGACTGTTCTAAAGAAGTAGGCTAACTGAAATTTGCCCCCATATCTCCCTGTTCGATTGGAGGATTTGAGGTTTGTGGACTTGGACGGTCGGTCGGTCATGCTGACGACGACTGTTGCTCTACGGCAGGGGGGAGACGAGAGACAAAATGTTGCACAGCGACATTTACTAGTTTTGTTGCACTTTAGTTTTTATATATTTTGTCTGTTCTCGCTCTGTTACTTTTTGCCAAAAGTAGGGAAGGAGTCTATAAATAGCTTCTAACGATAATGGTTGGTCGATAACCCACCGGAATTAGTTGCTTGGGGTAACACATTGATAGGCCTATCAGACACCCACACTGTATGTTGTAGTTTATGAATGTGTACTTGATCATAAGACCTGGGTAAAAACATGAGGTAAGGAGACAGTAGAATTTGAGTGGTCCCAAAAACCTAAATAATCAACTTCCAAGACAATAATTTTAATGGCCAGCCTTCTGAAAAGCCTTGCTTTGAATTGTTGTGTTATAATCGCATGATGCAAAAGCACATCATGGTTTTTATATGTTATTGTTCTATATTAAGTGAAAACAAGATTGATCTGGTTTTAGAAACGAATATCATTTGGTCCTCAATGTCAATCGACTACAGCCTACACTAAGCCAAGATTCAAGACGCTGGCAGTAATCATATTGGCTTGGGATCTCATAACAACGAAACAAGAGAGAACAAACAAGATCACATTTCCTGTGTCAAATTCAAATGCTTTATTATATGTGCCATTTTTTAGACTGGGCCCATTATGTTGTGTTGATCTATATGATCCTGTTGTATGGTTATTTTGGGGAGGCATTAACATGGTCCGGTTTCTTTAATAAGGAGCACAGGGTTATAATTGCACTAGGTAATGAGAAAACAAAAATGTTTACAAGAGTATTTTTTTTGAGAAATGTGACCTGCAATGGAGAATAAGGCAGGGGAGGGGGATGGGTGAATGGGTGTGTGGGACTATGGGTAAATGTGAACTGTAGAATTGCTTCACTTAGCCTTGGTAGAGTACGGGAACAGTACTGTACAGTAAAATACAGTATCTTGGTACCACAAGAGAAAACTATTTTCTAGCACCTTGTACAGTGTTGTATGTACTCATTTAAAAGTGGGCCGGAGAATGGAATAACATGACACTTCTTTGAAAACAAAGCTGGGGTATCTGACTTTCCCTCTAAAGGCCACTAGAGCTGCTGTGATTTCAATAAAGAAGGACTGTGAAAGTCTTCCATTGTGGAAAATCTCCAAATATACAGTCAAACTAGCAATGTTTGTACTGTAGGCCAATATACTTATTCTATCCACATCCTGACAAGAAACCAATTATCTTCCTTGTTCTCAATCTCTATTCATCTGTAAGTAAACCTGCTTGTTGCAAATCACTAATAAGATAGGAAAGAGACTGTAAACCAAACCTGTAATATAGAGGTAATAACTGCAAATCGACTCCTTTGGTCTATTTGCATGTGCAACCACTACTGGCTCTAAGGGGAAGTGAAATGGCTTTCCAGTAAAATACTGTCATTAGGGAGGGGAGTTTTCCTGTTCTGAAGAAGGGGCGGGGATCAGTGCCTTAATTGAGACTGCAGGGGGAGAGAGTGTTGTGCATAGCCACCATCTGTTTGCATTGGGACATCAACAAATACAGAAACTAGCTTTAGAGTCCTAATGACATAATGGAGAGTTTTATGTACAGTTCTGAATGCTAAGGTAAATGATGCTGACAGTAAATAGGCTCTGTTTTCTCAGAATACATTGGCAGGTGAGGTTAGGATGTGGGAGGTGTCTTGCTTTTTCTTGGAAAATAACCCCTAAGGCTTTACTGTGTTCTTGTAAGCAAATAATAATAATGATTTTGGACTTAAGCCCCGAACCATTTGCCTTCCTAAATTTCAGCAAAATATGTGTAAAATCGAGAAAAACAATACTGTGACATTTTGCATGGAAATGCTTGTATAGGTCTAGAGAATCTGACAGACTACAATAGTGACATATTATCACATATATTACAAACCTTTGTTAGTTTCATGCTACTGGATGGTATAACAACCAGGTTTACTCCATGACTTGTCAGTAGTGGTCTATACTGCCTGAGTGGCAGGATATTTAGTTATTGGTGTCACTTTGTTATTTCAAAACCACCTGGATAACATGTGAACTTGATCAATCTGCAAGATATATCACACACTCAAACAGTTATCACCATAAATGTCCAGAAAGACTGGAAAAGCTTCAGATGACCCGTGGAGTAGGCTACAGTAGTACAGACTTTCACCCATAGGAGCCCTTATGTACATTCTCTTTGTTTATTTACCTTTTTTAATGCTTCAACTTGTTTATATCGGATCCGCTTCCTGCCTACCTTTCTGCATCTTCTGTACCTGATTCTGTCCAAGCCCCCAAAAAACACCCTCACAAACTGTATTCTTAGCTCTCGCCCTAATGTCTTTTTGTGGGGGTGAAGTTGGAAATGAAATGATGTTGCACTAGAAAACTGAGTGAAGCTCAGAGAATGTCATGGCTAACCTAAAGAGAATGAGCTCTTTTTGTGGTGGCTGAAGAAATAATGTTCTGTCCCATATGTAACATAATACAATGCTATAATTTACAATGTTTACGGTAGTGTAGCACTTTGCTATTTCTTCAAATAGAGGCCTATTGACTACCAGAAATCAGCGATAATCTGACATTGCATTTTGGTCCAGCTTGTCCAACAAAACCTATGAATTCAATGAGTAGGATAGAATATGGGATTGTGCTGAGTGGGTGTGTAAATCCACCATTTTGGCAATGCAATGTGAACAGTCTGCACACAGTAATCTGAGCTGTTAAGTGTTCCCCGTAACCAACTGCTTTGTGTGGCATTTGGTTACCCAATTCCTACAGTACACACTTCTACACAGCTCTAACTCAGTACCCCTGGTTTGGCTGTTAGTCCAGAAAGGAGAGGTTCTAAAATACAGTAACTACAATTCCTTTCATATGGATTTTCGACATGTTGAAATAGGGTCAGCCTCAGTAACAACAGGCTTTTTGTTCAATGTCTGTAATGCATGCTGATACCCAGACACCCATTATTCCTACCTTATTGAAGTCTATGATCTTGACACATTTTACTTCTAAGTTATATCAAGCTCTTTGCTATGGTCGCTTCTGACAAAGCAGACGGCCATGAATGAGTGTCCATTTTGTCTACCAATACAAAACCTAATGACTGTTAGCATAAACCCACCCAGCTTACTACAGTAAGGTCTGAGGAATTGGAAGACTGACTATTGCAATGGATGTGCATGTGAACCTATGGACAGACTAAGAAAATAACTGCACTAAGTTTGTTTGTTTGTCTTTGGACATAATGCCATTAAAATAAAGAATAAATATATTTAATAAAAAAAATGTAAGAGTGAAGGTTGGAGGACAGACTTAAGTCTCTGGGAGCAACCTTCAAAGCCATGTGCTCAGAGCGCTGACAATCAGAACAGGGAAGACCCACGTGCACTATGGGAGATCTGTCATCAATAGCTGGGCTCCTGCTAATTCCTGCCTTGTTGCTTCCAGCTTTGCTATTGGTCCATGAGAGCTACTTACTCCAGAGTGGAGGCCTGTGGCAGTTCCAACTCCAGCCCTCAGGATTGCCTGGGCCAGTGTTTCCCAACTCCGGTCCTCGAGTAGCCCTAACAGCGCACCGTTTTGTTTTAGTCCCGGACAAAAACACCTGATTCAACTTCTCAAAGGCTTGATGATAAGTTGACAAGTAGAATCAGGTGTGATTGTCTAGGGCCACAACAAAAATATGTACTGTTGGGGGTACTCGAGGACCGGAGTTGGGAAACACTGGCTTAAGGCAACTATTGGTTCTCGGTGCACCTCTCTCAGCTACTGTAGATTTGATTGAGAACCTGATTGTTTTTAGATAGAAGTTCCCCTTATTAAGTACTGATTCAGGACCTGCTGTGTTTTTACTCCTAAATGTCATGTTCAGGATGAGGGTAGTTTAAGCTGATCCTAGAGCAGCGCTTTGGGGTAACTTAGCCTACTTGACAAATCTATAGGACAAGTGACTTGACATTTGTCAATCTCTTAAAGATTGGGTTCCAAAGGGTTGGAACCTGGCAAAATGGTTTTAATGGAACTCTGTGACTGCTTTATATTTTAAAAGACGATGATTAAAATGTGTATGCGCTTTCTAACTCAAGCATCAATAATATATACAAGACAAACACATGATGCCACTTTTGATGTTGCATAAAGAATACAAAATCTCCATCCCCGTTATGTTTTTTCCTTCCACCATCAGTTTTAGTTGAGGTTGACATTTGTGTAGTTCAAGAGTAACTGATTTCTTTCAAATGCAACATTGAGAAGTCTGCTTTTTAATAAAACTCCTTACTTCACCATATCTTCTGTCTTCTTGTTTTATATTCCCTGTTTATCATTGTTATTTTTTTAAATAGGCCACATCAACATGTACCAGTCCTCGTTTAACTGGTATCAACAGCATGAATAGAGCAATTGGCATGGTAGGCCTATACAGTGTTGAGAAAACTCGGGAAACAAACATGACAGGTTTGATGTGTGATTACTGTGGACTGGCATGGTCTAGCTAGCTAGCTTACTGGGTATCCAACCATTTCAATGATTGTGTTGTTAAATAAAATGTCTAACATTATAGTAAACATTGTAAACATAGCATTTCATAGTTTATCTCTCCATTCTACCAATATTTGAGGATATGTTTTCATTCTCTTACCATCTTGAGGTTGATTTTCTCTCTGAGAAGCTCCTGTCTGATTTGGACACTTGCAAATTTGACGTCATGTCACATGTGAGTCTTGGGCAATGATGTATATGCCACGTTCAAATTCGTAACTTGTATACTTGTTGTAGAAAGAGTTTCCCAGGATTGGAAATGATGCAGACAATTACATTGATGGAAGCAACAATCTATCTGCAATATTAAAGCTGATCCACCCCCCCCCCAAAAAATATATATATATATATATTAAAGAGTTTCACATTTGGAAAGTATCAGAATCAACCAATAGGAAGCTCTACGCAAAAAAACGTACACAACATTTAACTCGGAGGTTGCGAGTTCCCAAGTTGACTTGAACGTGGCATTACACCCTGGATTCCGCGTTGAAGACAACTCGGAAACTCAGAACCTCCGAGTTAAAATGTGCGTTTGATTTTTTGCGTTGAGCTTCCTATTGGTGGATTGCTGGTGCCCTTGCCGCATTCAAGACAACTCGGAAACTTGGATCCTCTGAGTTAAAATGTGCGTTCGTTTTTTGCGGAGAGCTTCCAATCTACAGCGAGTCTGGAATTTCCAATTTCTGAGTTGTCTTAAACGTGGCTTATGCATTCGCCAATGAGAGGCTTTGAAGCCACCGGCCATATTGGTACTCCTCGGAATTCCAGAGGTGTATTTGATCTGGTATATTTGATCTGCGCATGTGCCAGCACCGGTAGCACACGCCTCAGCTCTATTGTGCCAGTAAAGTGACTTCGGAAGAACTGAAAGTATGCATCTTAGAAATACTTTTCCTATACAAACTTTAAATGTCTGAACTCGGAATCAAATAGGCTTCACAAAAATAACATGGTCGCAGTGGTAGAACGTTTATTTTATTGTTCATTTTCTGCATTTGTTTAAGTTCCATCAGGTAGCCTGATTTAGAAGGTGTCCATGTAAACCGGATTATTAGAGAAAACGGTCTTCTTGCGAAGCATAAACGTTTTAAATCTGACTATCCACAATAATCATAGAATTGTGTGCGTGTAACTGTACTCAATGTTTCAAGGACAAAATTACCTGTCATTAAGTATTTTTTTGTTAAAGTGGGGACAGCAACATTGGTGCTCTCAAAAAAGTATACTTTAAGGAAAATGTTTTTATATGTTTTATTTATTTCTATGTTTAGCTCAATATCATTTAAATGAGTATATTATAGAATAAACGTGGCAAAAGTGAATGTAGATTAATAAATTCATTTTTATAGCTTCCAAAATATAGCTTTTTTACAACGATGGGGGAGTACTAAAATGGAGGCTGGCTTCAAAACATTGTCCCATGGTATTCATCTATATATAAAGCATTGGTCTCGGCGATACCTCTCTTCTGAACGGAACCGAGCATGCCCATCGCTCTGGGTTTGATTATTCTGCCTTGCAGATTACTTTTGTGCGTCACTCCCATTACCATTTTCCTAGAAGCAGGATATTATCAAAGACAATACAGTATGTAGAAACTCTGTGATATTATGCTGGCAGCAATATCCCTATTATTTATATTTTAAATAAGAGTCCCTCTGCAAAAACATGCTGTTGTACAAATGTTTTTCACAGCATTGCAACCACCTTTGAAAAAATAAGTGGATAATTTTACATTTTGTTTTTAGTATTGTATCATTTATACCAGCATCACTTTTGAAAGTTTACACAAATACTGGTATGTTGAAAGGTATTTTGTAGGCTATATTTAAATACACTTTTACTAAAATACAGAAATATGTTCATCTATGGATTTCACATGATTGGGAATACAGACATGCATCTGTTGGTCACAGATTCATTTAAAATAAAATTCAATAAAACGTTATTTGCCAATAAAATGTTATTTGGGGTGGCAGCGTAGCCTAGTGGTTAGAGCATTGGACTAGTAACCAAAAGGTTGCAAGTTCAAATCCCTGAGCTGACAAGGTACAAATCTGTTGTTCTGCCCCTGAACAAGGCAGTTAACCCACTGTTCATAGGCCGTCATTGAAAATAAGAATTTGTTCTTAACTGACTTGCCTAGTTAAATAAAGGTAAAAATAAACATGTGCTGAATACTTGTGAAATGCTTACTTACAAGCCCTAAACCAACAATGCAGTTTTAAGAGTTAAGAAAATATTTACTAAATACGTTTTTTTTTTTAAAGTAACACAATAACGAGGCTATATACAGCTGGTAACGGTACTGAGTCAAAGTGCAGGGGTACAGGTTCGTTGAGGTAATTGTACATAGGTAGGGGTAAAGTGACTATGCATATAGTCCGGGTAGCCCTTTGATTAACTGTTCAGCATTCTTATAGCTTGGGGGTAGAAGTTGTTAAGGAGTCTTTTGGATCTAGACAGTACCGCTTGCCATGCAGTAGCAGAGAGAATAATCTATGACTAGGGTGTCTGAAGTCTGATCATTTTCCACAGGCCACAAAAAAAGGTAGGGGAGTGGATCAGAAAAACAGTCAGTATCTGGTGGGATCCCCATTTGCCTCATGCAGTGCGACACATTGAGGTGATCAGGCTGTTGATTGTGGCCTGTGAAATGTTGTCCCAATCCTCTTCGAGGGCTGTGCGAAGTTGCTGGATATTGGCGGGAACTGGAACCCGCTGTCGTGCAATTTGATCCAGAGCATCCCAAACAGGCTCAATGGGTGACAAGTCTGGTGAGTATGCAGGCCATGGAAGAACTGGGACATTTTCCGATTCCTGGAATTGTGTACAGATTCTTGCAACATGGCGTTGTGCATTATCATGTTGAAACATGAGGTGATGGCGGCGGATGAATGACATGACAGTGGGCCCCAGGATCTCGTCACAGTATCTCTGTGCATTCAAATTTCTGTCAATAAAATGCAATTGTGTTTGTTGTCTGTAGCTTATGCCTGCCCATACCATAACCCCACCACCACTATGGGGCACTCTGTTCACAACGTTGACATCAGCAAACCGCCCGCCTACACGACGCCATGCTGGCAGCTCCCTGGTACAGTTGAAACCGGGACTCATCCATGAAGAGTACACAGCCACTAGCGTGCCAGTGGCCAGGGAAGGTGAGCATTTGCCCACTGAAGTCAGTTACGACGCCAAACTGCAGTCAGGTCAAGACCCTTGTGAGCATGACAAGCACGCAGATGAGCTTCCCTGAGATGGTTTCTGACAGTTTGTGCAGAAATTCTTCTGTTGTGTAAACCCACACTTTCATCAGCTGTCCGGGTGGCTGGTCTCAGATGCTCCCGCAGGTAAAGAAGCTGTGGATGTGGAAGTCCTGGGCAGGCGTGGTTACACGTGGTCTGCGGTTGTGAGGCCGGTTGGACATACTGCCAAATTATATAAAACGGCATTGGAGGTGGCTTATGGTATTCTCTGGCAACAGCTCTGGTGGACATTCCTGCAGTCAGCATGCCAATTGCACACTCCCTCAAAACTTGACACATCTGTGGCATTGTGTTGTGTGACAAAACTTTACATTTTAGAGACTGCACTGTTGGTTAGGGGCTCGTAATTAAAAATGTCACTGTAAGGTCTACACCTGTTGTATTTGGCGCATGTGACTAATCAAATTGGATTTGATTTGGCCTTTTGTCTCCAGCACAAGGTGAACCTGTATAATGATCATGCAGTTTAATCAGCTTCTTGATATGCCACACCTGTCAGGTGGATGGATTATCTTGCTCACTAACAGGGATGTAAACAAATGTGCACAACATTTTACATGGGTTTAAAAGAGTGCTGGTGACTGTAACGGTTGTTGTCTGGAATGGAGGACCAAAACGCAGCAGGAATGTGGATGCTCATCTTGATATTTATTTGAAAATAAAGTGAACACCAAAATAACAACGCACTCACGAACAACCAAACAGTCTTGTCATGCTCACACACACACACACACACACACACACACACACACACACACACACACACACACACACACACACACACACACACACACACACACACACACACACACACACACACACACACACACACACACACACACACACACAAAACAAGAAACAATCTCCCACAAACACTAAACCTAACACATACCCATATATAGGACTCCCAATCAGAGGCAACGAGAAAACACCTGCCTCCAATTGAGAGTCCAACCCCAATAAACCAGACATAGAAATACAAAAGACCAGAGACCACATAGAAATACAAACATAGAACATTACCCAAAAACCCGGAAATAATAAATCAAACATAAAACAAATACCCTCTGCCACGTCCTGACCAAACTACAATAACAAATAACCCTTATACTGGTCAGGACGTGACAGTGACTCCTTACTCCACCCACTCCATTCACTGCAATGCAATACACTGAGTAAACCAAACATTAGGATCACCTTCCTAATATTGAGTTGCACCCCTCCTCTCCCCTTTTGCCCTCAGAACAGCCTTAATTTGTTGGGACATGGGCTTTACAAGGCGTCGAAAGCATTCCACAGGGATGCTGGCCCATGTTGACCAGCAGTGTTGCAATTCTTGACACAAGCTGGTGTGCCTGGCACCTACTACTATAGCCCATTCAAAGGCACTTAAATATTTTGTCCTGCCCATTCACCCTCTGAATGGCACACATACACAACCCTTGTCTCAATTGTCTCAAGGCTTAAAAATCATTTTATAACCTGTCTCCTCCCCTTCATCTACACTTGAATTTAACAAGTGACATCAATAAGGGATCATAGCTTTCACCTGGTCAGTCTATGTCATGGAAAGAGTAATGGTTTGTACACTCAGTGTTTATGGGACAGTTACTGGCTTGTAAAGAGAACTTTTCATACTCGTCTCAGCTAAGGTGGTGTGGGAAATACTCTGTAGGGCATCTAGTAACCAAATAACTCCTAGTAAAGTATAAGTGTTCAACTGGTTTAAAGTGTATTTCATCCTCATATTGTGCTTGCTTAGGTCTTTAAATAAGGCAAGACGAAGGCTAAGTAATAATCACTTTTTCTAAGAAATTACAATTTGGAGAGATGGAGAGGTGGGTTTAAGAAAATTGTTAGAACGCTGTACATAATTGGGGTGATATAAACATATATCAACATGATTTTGCTAGCATACTACCTCAAAAATATTTTATTTGGTCAGGCCAAGCGATTAACATGATGCATTTTTTGGTTCATGTCAAGACTGGCCTTGGGCTGGTTTATATGTGTAAAGGTGCAGCCATTTCCATTACCATTAGCTTAATCTAATTACTTTAACAGATATGTTAGTCCATCATTGTTTACATTGTGTTTTTGAAGCAGTTGACTTCTCAAGTAATCAATTGCTAATAATCGGCATTTGGTACCTCCATTGGGGCAAGGCAAGAGTGTATGAAAGTCTAGTATGGAATGACATTTTATTTCACACTGGAAGCAAGCAGGGTAAGCAAAAGAAAAAGTGTTATGGTGTTTTGTCTTCCCAAGTGATATTCATCAAAATAACAGTACATTTATTTATTATTTTGGAATAATATAACATTCAAAACTAAATGCATATGTCTATAACACATGTTTATAACACAGTCCCCCTCCAAAGTTACACATATTTGGTTAGTAGAGACATTACTGAGTATTTTCCACCCCACTTTAGATGATACGGGTAGAAAGGTTTTCTCTCTGCAATTCAATATGTATTCTATGTACAGTGTATTGCATAGGGGGCTATGGAGGGGGTGGAGTGAAAAACCATCAGCAGGCGGTGGGACACAGTCCCCCTCAAAAACGTAACATATCTGGTTAGTGTAGAGACCCTACTGAGTATTTCCCAACTCACTTTAGTAGAGGCAGGTAGAAAAGTTCTCTTTGCATCCCAATATTGTATTCCCCACATTTAAAAAAAAATGTTTTCATAAATTACTTATTGACTTTTCTTGTTGGCACAATAAAAGTGGCCATTGATTAAAACGCAATATCTTTTGAATAAGTTGTCCACATTGCAATGTTTTGATATTCAGGCTTATATTTTCAAGGAATTCCTCATTACCATACGACAGTGACGTCATCATTTGTGCTGCTGGCAGAATACCCGTTCTTATATTATGCCGCGTTCAACACAAATCGGAATTAGGAAACTCCAACATTGCTGACTTGCTGTTTTTTGAAAGTGGGACGTGTGAAACTACAACCAAACAGCATAATCGAAATATCCGATTTTCCTAGTTCCGACTATTACATGAACGCGGTATAATACCTTCGTGAATAATGCTTGTGTCACTTCCGTATTGCATTTCACAAAATTCGAGCGCGGTATGATTTCGTTTCATGTGGAAACGAAAAGTTAAGCCGTGTATATTTCTTAGAGTTCGGCTGTAGCCAAAACAAATATACCTGCTGTTATTTCAACATGAGTGACGACCCTGACTCTCCTCCCGAAAGGGAAATGAAGGTAGGCACACTAGTGTACGTAGTGTAGCTTGCTAGGTTCAGGTTGCGGCAGTAGCTTACTTGCGCAGCAAGTGGTTTGTTAGCTAGATAGATAACGTTAGCTAAAGGCAACATAGACGGGTTAACTCGTATTTGTTTCGGCCTGGGGATAACCTTCCAACTGAAGTACTGTATGGGCTATTCCTTACTGCCAAATCCCCACAATGTTACTGGCTAACGTTAGAAGCTTGCCTGAACTTTAGTGAAAGATAGCTAGCTAAGGCAGACTCCGCTAGGTAGCTAACAACAACATCACGAACATCAATATGTCTCCATAAAAGCAAAGGAACTTTATGGATTAACAGTTGATAGCTAACGTTACCTAAGCTAGCTGTGTACAATTGGGTGTCTAACACTGACCTTAAGCTGTAACTTAGTAAGTAACGTTAGTTAGCTACTAACCACTGTACATTTATTTGTTACATACATTTTTTGAATGAACAATAGCACACGTACAAAAACAGAAATATACAGACAAGCGTGCATAAACATAGCTACGTAGACAGGGGTATTACATGTCAAAATACATTTTAAATTTGTCAAAGTTTTATGGTACGTACTTTTTTGTTTTTACATTTACTGACCATTTCGTTTCAGTTCTATCTTAAACAATGTAAAGATGGGTTTGTTCTTCGCCCACTTCATCTATATGGATAAATAATCTTGACCTTTTAGGCATAGTGACAAAGAAAAAGCCATATCTCAGACTGGCCAATAAAAAGAAAAGATTAAGATGGGCAAAAGAACAGACACTGGACAGAGGAACTCTGCCTAGAAGGGCAGCATCCCGAGTCGCCTCTTCACTGTGGACGTTGAGACTGGTGTTTTGCGGGTACTATTTAATGAAGCTGCCAGTTGAGGACTTGTGATGCGTCTGTTTCTCAAACTAGACACAAATGTACTTGTCCTCTTGCTCAGTTGTGCACTGGGGCCTCCCACTCCTCTTTCTATTATGGTTAGATCCAGTTTGCGCTGTTCTGTGAAGGGAGTAGTACACAGCGTGGTACGAGATCTTCAGTTTCTTGGCAATTTCTCGCATGGAATAGTTCTCATTTCTGTTTCTGGCCATTTTGAGCCTATAATCGAACCTGCTGATGCTCCAGATACCCAACTAGTCTAAAGAAGGCCAGTTTCGTTGCTTCTTTAATCAGTACAACAGTTTTCAGCTGTGCTAACATAATTGCAAAAGGGTTTTCTAATGATCAATTAGCCTTTTAAAATGATACATTTGGATTAGCTAACACAACGTGCCATTGGATCACAGGAGTGATGGTTGCTGATAATGGGCCTCTGTACGGCTATGTAGATATTACATAAAAAACAAGCCGTTTCCAGCTACAATAGTCATTTACAACATTAACAATGTCTACACTGTATTTCTGATCAATTTGATGTTATTTTAATGGACAAAAAATGTGCTTTTCTTTCAAAAACAAGGACATTTCTAAGTGACACCAAACTTTTGAACAGTAGTTTATATTTACATTTTAGTCATGTAGCAGACGCTCTTATCCAGAGCGACTTACAGTAGTGAATGCATACATTTCATTTCATACATTTTTTATTTTCTTTTTTCTACTGGCCCCCCGTGGGAATCGAACCCACAACCCTGCCGTTGCAAACACCATGCTCTACCAACTGAGCCACAGGGAAGGCTATATCACAACAGGTGTAAATATATGGGTCAGGACAGTGTTATGTCTGCTGATATGACATTGTTATAACTGTCATAATGTGTTATAATGGTGGGTGTCAAGTAAAACCTACTACTAACCTACTAGTTACCTACTACTGATGACCTTTCCTTTAAATGTACCTCTTAAAACTGCTACTCTAGCGACAACCATTTATGAATGTTGTGCTCTAAATCTTGTTTTTGCTATTAATAGGAGCATTTTTTCCCCAGAAGGCATTCATTCAGCTACTAGCTATCCCAACATTGGTGATAGTGGTACTATAATAAAGCACCACTAACTACCTATTTGACTTATTTACAAATCTAACTCATCCAATCAACAACAAATGTTTATTAACATAGTCAAAATGTTCTTTACAGGTCTTAAACCAGCAGCCTACAGTACAAGACTTTCATTGCTATCACGGTCATTAATAAGTATTTTCTTATTATTTTATGCAGGATTTTCAGTTCCGGCAAATGAAGAAAACCCGGGTATTTGATTCACCTGATGACCTGCCAAAGGATAGATCAAGTCTACTTGCCATCTCAAACAAATTCGGACTGACATTTGTTGGACTAGACAAAAAGATCAAGGTGTACCGCACGCGGGACATCCTAGCTGCAGACAAAGTTGAGGGGAACTCCAATGAAATAAGTAAGAATGTCCTTAAATTGGTCATTCCATCGTGTACAGTTTTGGCTAAGCAAAGACTGTTAATGGCTTGCCTTGGCCAATTTGACTTGATTTCTACCTTTTTCTCTACATCTTACTCCCTTCTCTCTCTTATCCCCTTTCTCTCTCCCTTAGTTGAGGGGATAGCAGCCTTGACTGATGTACCTGTGGAGTTGCCTGTGCACAACCTGGGCCTCAGTAGTGATGAGCTCACCCTGTCAGTCAGCGGCATGTCAGAAGAGTCTGGCCTGTCATTGGACTTCTACGACGTCCGCACCTTCATCAACAAGGTGATTTACTAACTCTCATAACAACCCCCACCTGCTAATGGAGCAGATGGATCGGTTTATGTTCTAGTATCTGCTGCAATATGTGTGTTCTCTTCATTTTTCATTAGGATCTGTTATGGCCTGCTTTTTTGAGAGGCAATATGTCCATCTTTGGAGGACAGTGTTAGAAAACCACTTTTTTTCAGAGTGAAGTGATACGGTTTTGTCATGGTGAAACAGAGTTCAGAGTTCAAGCTTTGATATCAACCACAAGCACACTAAGACTAGTCACCCCCACTTCTTCAGTTCCATATTTTCCCCACACACTTAATCCCCTCACTTCTATGGCTGTCCCCTTTCTCCAGGCCCGACTGCAGAAGTTGCCATTTGTGACTCTGCGACCTGGAGTCGGCCTGGGCATAATTGTGCAGGACCTCAAATGGAACCCGGTGCAGGCGTCCATGCTGGCCACCTGTCTGTCTGACGGCAGCATGATGGTGCTTGAGGTCACAGACAGCGTCACAGTGCAGGCCCAGCTCCCCGCCACCGAAGGAATCACCTGTGGTGAGTGTGACATAATGTGTCATCACTTTAAAGATTACATGCTGAAATTATTTACATTTTCATGTGATTATCATTTATACAGTTTTGCTCACTATTTCTGTCATCTTCTCTCTTCATACAGTATGCTGGAGTCCCAAAGGAAAGCAAGTGGCAGCAGGAAAAATGAATGCAACAGTCAGTCAGTACACTCCAGTAAGTCTGACCCAACAACTCCAGCATAGTACAGTAATTGTAGACACACTCATTATTCCTGTGCCGTGTGTATGATGTAGTATACGCCCTGGTGTGACTCTGACTCTGCTCTCCTGAACAGGGGCTTCAGGAGAAGAAAGTAATCCCTTGCCCAAGCTTCTACAGTTCTGACAACCCTGTCAAAGGTAAACTAGACACAGATCCCGCTGGCCTGAAGCAATAAACCTCTTATCCTTTTTAGACATTTTCAGTGCCTTTATTCTCCGGCCAAATAACCCGAATCTCACAGATATGTTTTCTTTGTGTTGTCCTTTCTCTGCCAGTACTTGATGTGCAGTGGCTGAGTACGTTTGTGTTTGCCGTGGTGTATGCAGCAGCCGATGGCTGTCCAGAAACACCCCCTGAACTGGTGGTGATCTCCCTCCCTGTGAGTAGTACCGCTGCTCAGTGACAGAAATGTTTTCCTTCCTGATAGATTGTGACATTTTGACAATTAACATGATGATCTGACAGACAAAGACCGAGAAGAGGGAGGAGAGGTACCTGAACTTCAACGACCCCGTCTACGGCACCTGCACAGAGAGACAGCTGCACTACTTCCTCAGCCACATAGAGGACTGGTGAGACGCTGCCCACTCTGTATTCTGCCCTGCCTGTGTACAGAACACTGCGAAAGCTAAAAAGCTCTTGTTTGTAGAAAGTGGCTTTTGTATGCGTACTCAGTTGGTATAAGCTCTGTTCTGTTTTGAGGAACAACCGTGAGGTTGGTTAATCACATATACTCGTTGTTTCTCCTTCTTTCAGGGATGTTGTTCTTGCCGCATCGGCAGCCTCCATTGAAGTCAGTGTCATTGCCAAGCAAGAAGATAAGGTAATATTTGGGGACCAGCTATTGGTTTGATTCTCACCTTGGGTCTTAGAAACTATAGCAGGTCAATGTGGATTTCTCAACTTCAGATGTCTTTGTGCACCACATAGTCAGATCCATTAGGTACCTCCCACAAGCAAACATCACCTCAGCATCTTCTGATAAATTATTATAGAGTAGCAAAGCCTGGGCGGCAGGTAGCCTAGCGGCTAAGAGCGTTGGGCCAGTAACCAAAAAGTTGCTGGTTCGAAATCTGCCGTTCTGTCCTTGAGCAAGGCTGTTAACTCCAAACAACAACTACTCCCCGGGCGTGATGACTTGGACGTCGATTAAAGCAGCCCCCGCACCTATCTGATTAAGAGGAGTTGGGTTAAATGTGGAAGACACATTTCGGTTGAATGCATTCCGTTGTGCAACTGACTAGGTATCACCTTTCCCTTCCCAAAGGCCAACTGATGTTGATCAAGTGAGCAACTGAGTGTCTATGTTATGTAACATCTGCCATGTGCTGTTGTGGTGTTGTTCAGTCCAACTGGGAGCTATGGCTGCTGGAGGACGCCAGTAGGGGAGAGCTGCCTGTTTCACAGAATAACGACGACACGCTGCCTTTGGGCCTGGCCATCGTCTACACCAGCCAGCAGGAGATCCACATCAGTGAGTGGTTGCTGCTCTCTCCTCTTCCAACTTTCTAGATTCTTCTATGACCCCATTCCAAAACGGTCACTAGATCCTTGACCCGCATTAGGATTTGTAAATGTTTAAAGTAAGCTATTTGACAGACACTTCCGCCAACCTGCCATATTGTTACCAGTCCAGTTCGCTCAGATCTGAGAATGTAGAGTACACAGGAAGCTTCAAGCAAAATAAGATGGTGAACCATTTCGAATCAGCTGATATGTTGGTAAAACCAACAGTGAATGATGCACTTCAATTAGAAGCATAGTTCAACTTTTTTTAATACACTGTTGTCGTGTCTTTGGCTATGCCGGATTAAGTGATATGACATGCTAACTTATAAAATTATTTCTCTGTAATTGATATTACCTGATTAAGCTAATCATGTAAATGTAATTAACTAGAAAGTCGGGGCACCACAGAAGAACGTTTATAGAGCTGTTATCCTCTGAATAAACTCTTAAAATACTTAGTAATATTTTACATCGATAGCAGTCAATCTTAACCCGTATGTTGTTTCAGTCTCATCATGAAAGTTGTAATTCTTGGTTATCTGCACGAACCCAGTCTTTACTAAAATCATCCATACATCAATTGTCTTAAAATCATTTATTTACTACACTAAGTAATTAACAGAAAACATACAAACAGCAATTATCGTCACCAAGGATTGGCATAGTAATGTGCCCTACTGGCTAACAAGCATGGCTGGTCTGTTAGACAATGGGTCATAAAACGGTAAGCTGAGAAGTTACACAGAGTTCATTAATATTAACAATTGACAATTGAAGGCTCACTCATTCGGGAACATTTGCAATCAATATATATTTACGCTCATGTGTCGTCGGGATTCTTGTTGGAGAGTTTTGTTCTGATGGAGAGTTTGTCAGCGTTCTCTCTCTCTCACTCTCGGTTAGAATGGATCTGTCAGAGCGACATTCATGAATGTCGTCATAGAATGGATGTGGTTGGTCTTCGCGTTCGATGATATAATTTACTTAGCTGCAGACTAATAATTAATATCAAAGACTTGTTCTTATTCTGTCGATATCGATAGTCTAAAAGTTAACCACGTGGTATGGTTCACTTTCAGTAGAGTACTTGGCTGGTCAAACCTATGGGCCAAACTCACGATGGAGTGGAGGCCTGGTCTGTAGAAATGTAAATCAGGGGGTGTTTTATAGGGCCCAGAGAACAGGCTTGTCAAATGACGCCTGGTCCTGTATGTGTCCCTGGGGGCGTGCCTATGACTGAGCTAGACTTGGTTACAGAAATATAATTCTATCACATTAACATCAGTACATAGCATCTCAATGTATTACAAATAGCTTTATCCTTAATAATACATTGTATACAACCATGTGGATTCAGTCTCATCGCTGAGGCTATCATGTAGACCGTTTTAGGGTAATATGGCTATATTGTCTCTTCTGAGTATCACAAAATTGTACCAAGCGGATCAGTTCGTAGCTGGAGTCTTCATCAATCTTCCATATCTTCTCCAGAACACACATGTCGCTAGGTTCTCCAATTCTATGAGTTGGAAGAATTTCCTTTGTCTCTCTATGAAACATGTTGTAGTAGATTCTCCTCTTGGAATTTTTACAACCCTGGGTTGGGGGGGAAGGTAGGTTGGGTGATGGTACAAAGGGGAGGGGGTCAACTGTCCTTCCTGTACCCAAAGAGGCCAACGTCATGACACTGTGCAACGTTCATCTCCTTAGTAGCAGTTGGTAGGCAACGCTGGTTGGCGCAGTGGTCTTTTTGGGCAGCTGTGAGATGAAAAGTGACAAGCTACTGTCTCAGAATCTACTGTTTAAGCAGTCAGACAGTCACATAGCACCACTGATGTTGCTGTCTGGGCTACCCACTCAAAAGGACTCCACCAGCAAACCAAATCAGCAGTTTGTGCAGCATTTTGAAATGATTGTACTCTGATCAAACCCAAGTGAGACCTCAGCTGTATTGGAGAGAAAGAGCGAGGGAGAGATTGAGGCCCACGCTCATTACAATGACTCAGACAAAGGAAATGACAACAAACAGCATAGCCAGACAAGCATGTCTGAGAATGTTGATGAGGTTTACCTTGAGCTTTCCAAACTTGTGTTTTCTCTATGGAGAGCAGTCTCAGGCAATCACACTCATTATTTGTCTCATCACACTGGCCTTAGTGATGGTGCTCGGGGCTTTATTTCTTATTAAGACCTTAAGGTCTCTTAATTCACACAGAAATATAGCCCTTCCTATGCTCTGTCCTTGTACTTATCTCAGCTTTTGTGTGTGTGTGGGCGTGCATCTGCCTCAAGAGCTTTAGTGTGTTTGTGTGCCTTTCAATGGCTGTGTGTTTGCTTTTGTGTTGAAGTCTGTGTGTTTATGCCTGTGGGTTTCTCTCTGACTACCCATACTTGTACTGCACTTCTCATTGGCCCTCTAACATATCTATCACCTCAACTGTCATTACAGCTGATGAGAAGACTCTTCCCCCGGTACCCACTCTGCTGCTGCTGTCTACAGACGGAGTGTTGTGCCCCTTTTCACTGCTCAACCTTAACCCTGGGGCCAAGCAGCTGGTTGCTGCCCCCACCAACCTGGCTCTGGATGGAGAGAGACTGCCCCCTGCGGGTCTGGAGGAACTTTTTCATATTTACAAATAGTTGTATTTATTTTCTGTCTCACTGGAGACATTTGTCTTATGATACTTGCTATACCTATACTACTAACATACTGTGGAGTACTTATAATAGTGTTGTGATATGGCCCACTAAAACCAGCGCTCTCCTCTGCTTTGCAGGTTCTGCAGCTCCCCCGCCCCCTTACCCAACCACACTCTCATCAACCCTTGGGTCGTTCCCTCCTCTCCGCCCCCCCTCGTCCCCCACGCAGACTCCCCCTGCCTCCCTGTTCACCACCACAGCCCCTGCCCCAGCTCCAGTCTCCTCATCCGGCTTCTCATTCTCCATGCCCCCTTCCTCTTCCACTGCTCCTCCCGCCTTGTCCCTCGAGGGCTACACGGCCTTCAGCGCGGCCCCAGCCTCGGGCACCTCCGCTGGTTTCTCCTTTGCCTCCAAGCCCCTGACTGATACCCCCGCCGCAGCCTCCTCCTTCTCCTTCAGTGCCCCCAAGCCTCCAGTGGTGGAGACTACTCCAGACCCCTCCCCCACTTTGACGCCCACCCCCCAGCGCCTGGCCACCGCCTCCCCTATCACGGTGCTCCGAGGTACCCCCGAGCCAGCCACTCCCGCTGTGAAGATGAACCTCAATGACCGGTGAGAGGAGAGTTTGATATAACTTGTTGAATAACTTTTACTGTGTTCACATATCTCTTAGATGCTAGCTGGCTGACTTGGCTAGATATATTTGTTTCTGTTGCTCAGGTTCCTGGCAGTGGAGACCCCTGCTCCAGCTGCAGTTCCAGCCTCTCTGCCCTTCTCCTTCACCCCCAAACCTGCCTTCTTTGAACCCACTAGCCAGCCCGCCCCGCTGCCCATTGCCACAAGGCCTACAGCCTTGCCAGGTAAGGAGAATGATGAGCTTTACAGCATTATTTATACATATTTATATGAATGGCTTTGATAAAATAATACAATTTTAATTTGTATACCAACATTAGCATATTTGTCAAATCAAATTTGATTTGTCACAAACACATGGTTAGCGGATGTTAATGTGAGTGTAGCGAAATGCTTGTGCTTCTAGTTCCGACCATGCAGTAATATCTAACAATAATCTTAACAATTTCACAACAACTACCTTATACACACAAGTGTAAAGGAATTAATAAGAATATGTACATAAAAATATATGAATGAGTGATGGCCGAACGGCATAGGCAAGATGCAGTAGATGGTATAGAGTACAGTATATACATATGAGATGAGTAATGTAGGGTATGTAAACATTATATAAAGTGGCATTGTTTAAAGTGGCTAGTGATACATTTATTACATACATTTTTCCATTATTAAAGTGGCTTGAGTTGAGTCAGTATGTTGGCAGCAGCCACTCAATGTTAGTGATGGCTGTTTAACAGCCTTGAGATAGAAGCTGTTTTCCAGTCTCTCGGTCCCCGCTTTGATGCACCTGTACTGACCTCGCCTTCTGGATGATAGCAGGGTGAACAGGCAGTGGCTCGGGTGGTTGTTTTCCTTGATGATCTTTTTGGCCTTCCTGTGACATCGGGTGGTGTAGGTGTCCTGGAGGGCAGGTAGTTTGCCCCCGGTGATGCGTTGTGCAGACCTCACTACCCTCTGGAGAGCCTTACGGTTATGGGCGGAGCAGTTGCCATACCAGTCGGTGATACAGCCCGACAGGATGCTCTCGATTGTGCATCTGTAAAAGCTTGTGTGTTTTTGGTGACAAGCCGAATTTCTTCAGCCTCCTGAAGTTGAAGAGGCACTGCTGCACCTTCTTCACCACGCTGTCTGTGTGGGTGGACCATTTCAGTTTGTCCGTGATGTGTCCGCCGAGGAACTTAACTTTCCACCCTCTCCACTGCTGTCCTGTCGATGTGGATAGGAGGCTGCTCCCTCTGCTGTTTCCTGAAGTCCACGATCCTCTCCTTTGTTTTGTTGACATTGAGTGTGAGGTTATTTTCCTGACACCACACTCCGAGGGCCCTCAATCAAGCCTACCACTGTAGTGTCGTCTGCAAACTTGATGATTGAGTTGGAGGCGTGCATGGCCACGCAGTCGTGGGTGAACAGGGGGTACAGGAGAGGGCTGAGAACGCACCCTTGTGGGCGGGGTCGAGACCCAGGGACTCGAGCTTAATGACGAGTTTGGAGGGTACTATGGTGTTAAATGCTGAGCTGTAGTCGATGAACAGCATTCTTACATAGGTATTCCTCTTGTCCACATGGGTTAGGGCAGTGTGATTGCGATTGCATCGTCTGTGGACCTATTGGGGGGGTAAGCAAATTGGAGTGGGTCTAGGGTGTCAGATAGGGTGGAGGTGATATGGTCCTTGACTAGTCTCTCAAAGCACTTCATGATGACGGAAGTGAGTGCTACGGGGCGGTAGTCATTTATCTCAGTTACCTTGGCTTTCTTGGGAACAGGAACAATGGTGGCCCTCTTGAAGCATGTGGGAACAGCAGACTGGGATAAGGATTGATTGAATATGTCCGTAAACACACCAGCCAGCTGGTCTGCTCATGCTCTGAGGACGCGGCTGGGGATGCCGCCTGGGCCTGCAGCCTTGCGAGGGTTAACACGTTTAAATGTTTTACTCACATTGGCTGCAGTGAAGGAGAGCCTGCAGGTTTTGGTAGTGGGCCGTGTCAGTAGCACTGCATTGTCCTCAAAGCGAGCAAAGAAGTTGTTTAGTCTGTCTGGGAGCAAGACATCGTGGTCCGCGATGGGGCTGGTTTTTCTTTTGTAGTCCGTGATTGACTGTAGACCCTGCCACATACCTCTCGTGTCTGAGCCGTTGAATTGTGACTCTACTTTGTCTCTATACTGACTCTTAGCTTGTTTGATTGCGTTGCGGAGGGAATAGCTACACTGTTTGTATTCGGTCATGTTGTAGTTTGGTTTGTGATCCTTTATCCTTTCTGTCTCATCCCCAGTTCGCCCAGTCCAAACCAGTACACCCCCCATGGTTGCACAGAAACCTGCCCCAGCCACCCAGACAAGTGCACCCACTCCACAGGTATTAAAACATCAGCCTTCTCAGGTATTAGGCCAATCCATTTCTTGTAGTACTGGTCATAATTGTAGAGACAAAATCTGTCTGTGTTCCCTCCTGTAGGCAGCGCTGAGTGTGAAGGCCCTGGAGAGACAGCTGCAGCAGAGGAAGGACTCGGACCCAGTCATGGCTGGAATACTGGAGGAGGTAACAGATTCATCTAATGGTGTTTCTCTTAACCTCTTACATCTAGACATTCCGCTAGGGGAACACCTGCTCCAATATCCAATGATGGGCGTGGCGCGAAATACAAACTCCTCGAAAATCCGAAAACTTCAATTTTTCAAACATATGACTATTTTACACCTTTTTAAAGACAAGAGACTCCTTTATCTAACCACACTGTCCGATTTCAAAAAGGCTTTACAGCAAAAGCAAAACATTAGATTATGTCAGCAGAGTACCCAGCCAGAAATAATCACACCCATTTTTCAAGCTAGCATATAATGTCACAAAAAACAAAACCACAGCTAAATGCAGCACTAACCTTTGATGATCTTCATCAGATGACACTCCTAGGACATTATGTTATACAATACATGCATGTTCTGTTCAATCAAGTTCATATTTATATCAAAAACCAGCTTTTTACATTAGCATGTGACGTTCAGAACTAGCATTCCCACCGAACACTTCCGGTGAATTTACTAAATTACTCACAAAAAACATAACAAATATTTTAAGAATTATAGATACAGAACTCCTTTATGCAATCGCGGTGTCCGATTTTAAAATAGCTTTTCGGTGAAAGCACATTTTGCAATATTCTCAGTAGATAGCCCGGCCATGATGGCTAGCTATTTTGACACCCACCAAGTTTGGTACTCACCAAACTCAGATTTACTATAAGAAAAATTGGATTACCTTTGCTGTTCTTCGTCAGAATGCACTCCCAGGACTTCTACTTCATCACCCAATGTTCTTTTGGTTCCAAATAATCCATAGTTATATCCACATAGCGGCGTTTTGTTCGTGCGTTCAAGACACTATCCGAAGGGTAGCGAAGGGTGACGCGCCCGGCGCGTATCGTGACCAAAAAATTCAAAATATTCCATTACTGTACTTCGAAGCATGTCAAACGCTGTTTAAAATCAATTTTTATGCGATTTTTCTCGTAAAAAAACGATAATATTCCGACCGGGAGTCGTTGTTTTCGTTCAAAAACTGAAAATGTAAACATGGAGTCGTCTCGTGCACGCGCACCCCAGTCTCATTGTTCTCAGATCGACCACTTACCAAATGCGCTACTGTTTTTCAGCCAGAGACTGCAAAGTCATCATTCAACGTTCTGCCGCCTTCTGAGAGCCTATGGGAGCCTCAGAAAGTGTCACGTTACAGCAGAGATACTCTGTTTTGGATAGAGATGGCAAAGAAGGCCAAGAAATGGTCAGACAGGGTACTTCCTGTACAGAATCTTCGCAGGTTTTGGCCTGCCATTTGAGTTCTGTTATACTCACAGACACCGTTCAAACAGTTTTAGAAACTTTGGAGTGTTTTCTATCCAAAGCTAATAATTATATGCATATTCTAGTTTCTGGGCAGGAGTAATAACCAGATTAAATCGGGTACGTTTTTTATCCGGCCGTGAAAATACTGCCCCCTATCCATAAAAAGTTAAATCTGTAGTCTGCACAGGTGAAACAGCACCACTGTTTGTCCCAGCGCCTTTGTTATTGTTTTTTTTTGGTTGAGGAAACAGGCGAGAGTTTGGACACACCTACTCATTCAAGGGTTTTTCTTTATTTTGAGTATTTTCTACATTGTAGAATAATTGTGAAGACGTCAAAACTATGAAATAAAACCCCAAAAAACAAATAAAAATATATTTTAGTTTCTTCAAAGTAGCCATCCTTTGCGTTGATGACAGCTTTGCAGACTCTTGGCTTTCTCTCAACCAGCTTCATGAGGAATGTATTTCCAACAGTCTTGAAGGAGTTCCCACATATGCTGAGCACTTGTTGGCTGCTTTTCCTTCACTCTGCGGTCCAACTCATCCCAAACCATCTCAGTTGGGTTGAGGTTGGGTAAATGTCCCACTAAGCGCAAACCAGATGGAATGGCGTGTTGCTGCAGAATGTTGTGGTAGCCTTGCTGGTTAAGTGTTTCACCTGTTCACCTGTACATAGCCCATCTATAATTTAGCCCAAACTACTACCTCTTCCCCTACTGTATTTATTTCTTTTATTTATTATTTTGCTCCTTTGCACCATATTATTTATATTTTAACTTTGAACTTTCTTCAAATTATAAATCTACCATTCCAGTGTTTTGCATGCTATACTTTATTTACTTTGCCACCATGGCCTTTTTTGCCTTTTTTGCCTTTACCTCCCCTATCTCACATCATTTGCTCACATTGTATATAGTCTTATTTTTTTCTACTGTATCATTGATTGTAGTTTTACTCCATATGTAACTCTGTTTTTGGATGTTGTCGAACTGCTTTGCTTTATCTTGGCCAGGTCGCAATTGTAAATGAGAACTTGTTCTCAACTTGCCTAACTGGTTAAATAAAGGTGAAATAAAATAAAAGTGTGCCTTGAATTATAAAAAATCACTGACAGTGTCACAAGCAAAGCACCATCACACCACCACCTCCATGCTTCAGGGTGGGAACCATACATGTGGAGATCATCCGTTCACCTACTCTGCGTCTCCTAAAGACACGGCGGTTGGAACCAAAAATCAACAATTTGGTCTCATCAGACCAAAGAGCAGATTTCCACTTGTCTAATGTCCATTGCTCGTGTTTTTTTGCTCAAGCAAGTCTCTTCTTCTTATCGGTGCCCTTTAGTAGTGGTTTCTTTGCAGCAATTTGATGATGAAGGCCTGATTCACACAGTTTCCTATGAACAGTTGATGTTGAGACGTGTCTCTTACTTGAACTCTGAAGCATTTTTTTGGGCTGCAATCTGAGGCTGGTAACTCTAATGAACTTATCCTCTGCAGCAGAGGTAACTCTGGGTCTTCCTTTCCTGTGGTGGTCCTCATGAGAGACAGTTTCATCAGAGCACCTGATGGTTTTTGCAACTGCTCTTGAAGAAACTTTGAAAGTTCTTGAGGTTTTCCACATTGACTGACCTTCATGTAATGATGGACTGTCATTTCTCTTTGCTTATTTGATCTGTTCTTGCAGTAATATGGACTTGGTCTTTTACCAAACAGGGCTATCTTCTGTATACTACCCCTACCTTGTCACAACACAACAGATTGGCTCAAACGCATTAAGAACATATTAACCTTTAGCAAGGCACACCTGTTAATTGAAATGCATTCCAGGTGACTACCTCATGAAGCTGGTTGAGAGAATGCCAAGAGTGTGCAAAGCTGTCACCAAGGCAAAGGGTGGCTACTTTGAAGAATCTCAAATATAAAATATATTTTGATTTTGTTTGAATGCTTTTTGGGTTACTACATGATTCCATATGTGTTATTTAATAGTGTTGAAGTCTGAACTATTATTCTACAATGTAAAAAATGTAAAAAATGGTACTGTATAGAAGAAAGTATGTGGACACCCCTTCAAATTAGTGGATTTGGCTATTTCAGCCACACCCGTTGCTGACAGGTGTATAAAATCATGCAATCTCCATAGACAAACACTGGCAGTAGAAACTAGTGAAGACATCAAAACCTTACTGAAAAGCTCAGTGACTTACATAGTTTTGATGTCTTCACTATTATTCTACAATGTAGAAAATAGTAAAAATAAAGAAAAACCCTTGAATGAGTAGGTTTGTCCAAACTTGACTGGTATTGTATATTCTGGTGTTCTGTTGCGCGTGCAATGATGGCCGTTGTTTAAAGTAACTTTGTTGTTATAATATTCCAAACTGGCGTAGCTGTTTCACCAAGTAAGGATTCCAGATTTAAACTACTGCTATTTAATTACTTTTTAATTGTATTACTTAATGCTGTTTGTTGTCATAACCTCACATAATCACTGTAGTTAACCCACAAAGGAATCGAACCAACCACTTGGCTATTTCCAGCACCATGCTCCAATCATTTTACAGTGAGTATATTGTCATCATGGTAGCTTTATGCTGATTGTGTTCCTCTCAGATCGGCCATTTCCAGAAGGAGCTGGCTGACCTGAAGTCGCGCAGCCACAAGGCAGACTTTAGAGTGGGCACCATGGAGGAGATGAAGGAGCTGAGGAAAGAGTCTAAGGACCTGCACATCTTCACCCTGGAGATAAAAGAAACCACTGAGGTACGAACTGAATTTGATTACATTGTATTAAAATGAGAGGTAAGGCCAGTCTGAGTCAGGACATGAAGCTTGGTGAAGTTGCCATTGTTAATGTATCCAGTTGTGTCCAATTCTAAATAACACACAACAAACTGGTACCACACACACTATAACCTCCTAAAGACCTAGACCCTTTCTATCCCTCATAGGCTCTGACCATGTGTGTGTTCTTGTTCTCCCCAGTCTCTCCATGGGGACATCAGCACTCAAAAAACCACCATGCTGGAGGGCTTTGCCGGTGCAGAGGACGCCAAGGCCATGAGTGAGCTCAACAGAGACAGGGGCTACCTGCAGCTGCTGTACAAGAAACCACTGGACCCACGCAGTGAAGACCAACTCAAGGTAAGCCTGGGGGGAGGAGGGTGATGGCTCTATACATTATGGTAGGAAGAGATGGATGGTTGGGTGTGTAAAGGGAACTTCCATGATTCATCAGGGTGGATGTTTTAGAAATGGCAAAGGCAGAACACTATTGAAAAAGATGACCCATGTTAAACTGTTTTTCGTATAGCAGACTTTGTTTTGTTGGGTGATCATTTCCTCTTGTGGTTTTTCCCCATAACCAGGAGATCCGCAGGCTGTACCAGTATGTGAAGTTTGCTGTGGAGGATGTGAACGACGTGTTGGACCTGGAGTGGGAGAAACATCTGGAGAAGAAGAAGAAGAAACAGAAGTGAGTGAGAAAGAAAATAGATCACTTTCATTTTTGACCTGTAATTAATTTCCTATGACAATTTCTCATTATCATTGTATGTTAAATGTTTCCTTTCTAACCAATTCCCTCTGTGACTCCTGTCTCTCCCAGACACATGATTGTCCCAGAAAGGGAGGCTCTGTTCACGGCCCTGGCCAACAACCTGGACATCATCAACCAGCAGAAGCAGAGACTGGACACACTGGTCAAAGACCTCCATGCCCTGCGGCTCTACAACAAGACTGCAGCCTGGAGTACTCCTGGCCCCACCCAGCCCGCTGCAGCCACCCCCACAGAACAGGGGTATGTACAAGGGTGTATACCTGAAAAACAATGGCCAGATATGTAGCAGCACGAGGATGTTTTTGGTCTGTTTAGTTTTTTTTATATGTCAAATGTTCACTGGGGCGTGTGTGTGTTGCAAATAATTATGCATAGTGGATAAAAAATGAAGTAGGCTCATGAACTCAGTTCTCATGCTGCCAAACATACCCTCGTAAACTGACTATCCTACCGATCCTTGACTTTGGCGATGTCATTTACAAAATAGCCTCCCAACACTCTCCTCAGCAAATTGGATGCAGTATATCACAGTGCCATCCGTTTTGTCACCAAAGCCCCATATACTACCCACTACTGCAACCTGTATGCTCTCGTTGGCTGGTCCTCGCTACATATTTGTTGCCGAACCCACTGGCTCCAGGTCATCTATCAGTCTTTGCTAGGTAAAGCTCCGCCTTATCTCAGCTCACTAGTCACAATAGCAACACCCACCCGTAGCACGCGCTCCAGCAGGTATATTTCACTGGTCATCCCCAAAGCAAACACGTAATTTGGCCGCCTTTCCTTCCAGTTCTCTGCTGCCAATGACTGGAATGAATTGCAAAAATTGCTGAAGTTGGAGACTTATATCTCCCTCACTAACTTTAAGCGTCAGCTGTCAGAGCAGCTTACAGATCACTGCAGCTGTACACAGCCCATCTGTAAATATCCCATCCAACCAACTATACCTCATCCCCATTTTTTGTTTTTATGCTCTTTTGCACACCAGTATTTCTACTTGCACATCCTCATCTGCACATATATCACTCCAGTGTAAATTGATAAATTGTAATTACTTCGCCACTATTGGCCTATTTATTGCCTTACCTCTTTACATCATTTGCACACACTGTATACTAATTTTTCTATTGTGTTATTGACTGTACGTTTGTTTATTCCATGTGTAACTCTGTTGTTTTTGTCGCACTGATTTACTTTATCTTGGCCAGGTCGCAGTTGTAAATGAGAACTTGTTCTCAACTGGCCTACCTGATTAAATTTGGATGAAATAAACATTTTTTTTTTGTGTTTAATAGTTTGGACAACGAGCTGGAGAGTTTGAGAGATGCACTCCTGAAAGCCAGTCTAGAGACCATTCCTAAGACCTCAAAGTCTTCAGGTAAAATACTTTCCAACCCGTGTCTCACTGTGTTAACTATTGTGATGTAAATGTATTATGACTCTTTCCACTTCTTCAGCCAAGATGTCTCCAGTGAAGCAGTCTCAATTGCGTAACTTCCTCTCCAAGAGGCAGACACCACCAGTCCGCTCCACCGCTCCAGGTACTCCCAACACACAGAACATAGTGAGCAGTGTAGTGTCAGTAATGTGTGGAATGTACTTCTCCTGAATGGTTCCATCTTTTACCCCAGCCAACCTGTTCCGATCGGCCTTCCTCTCTCCCAATTACTACGAGAATCTGGACGATGTGAGCTCCACCTCCTCCCTGTCTCAGACCCTGGACCCTGACTACTCCCACTGTTTTGAGGAGGAACCGGAGCCCGAGCCTGCCCCCCTCCCCGTGCTGCCCACCTCTATGCCCCGCCACCCCACGGTGGTACGCACCCCTTCCATAGCCCCAGGGTTTGGTGCCATCCAGTCCACTCCTTTCAGCAAGGTGCACCAGGGCATGGGCCTGGGACTCAGCCCCATCCTAAGCACAGGTAGGAAACTCCATTGACTTTTTAGTTGATCTTTATTTAACCAGGTTGGTCAGAGAACAAGAGGTTCTAAAACTTTGCTGTTGTACTATGTAGTTTGTATTGTTTTATGTTCTAGTAACAACCATCAGGACAGAGGGGACAGCCAACCATATGACAAAGTGCTGTTCAATGTGGTTTTCAGAGAGCTGGTCTGTTGTACAATAAGTTATCAAATGTGCTAACATCTTTAGCGATTTTCTAGTTCCAACCAATAAGATCAACATGGGAGGTGCGGACAGCACGGCACTAGCCACTAAGACGGTGAAGCACGGAGCCCCTCCCACTGAGAAGGCCACACCCGTCCCCCTCCCTGCCCAACAGGCTGCTGCTAAAGCCGCTTTCCTCAGGCAAATGGCTAATCAGAAAACAGGTAGGCAGGGCATGACCTTTGTAGAGGTTGCAAATAATGGAAAGTGTATTGCCTTTGTGACTGTTTTTCTGTCACTGTAACTCCCATACAACGTTGCATTTACCTAGTAAAAAAATCTATCAATGTTTCATTTTCTGCTCTGCACAGGACATGGGACCTGTTTCCGTATTGTTCGACCATATTAGGCTCTTTTAACCTTAGTAGTATAACTTGCTAGTTTGTTAATTTTTCTATCTAGGAAGAAGCTTTCATTGGCTTTCATTCATCACTACACTGAAAACAGTTTGACAATCCGATGTATTGACCAGCAGAGCTTTAGTGACCGGTAAAGCTTTTCTGCTCACCATCTGTCTTCATGCCATATTCATACTCCGACACCATGGGGAGACAAAGACCAGGATCACTGGTGAACTGACAACCCCATGGTTTTACTATGCAGAATTATGGTTGATAAAACTTTAGTCAACAAATTAAATTATTTAAACAGTACTTCTAATCAATTAGGCCTATTCATGACAGTATACATCTGTGTGTCAGTAACCCAACATAACGTGACATTGAGTACTGTTAGATGCACACAATTATGCTATTATTGTGGATAGTCAGATTAATATAATAGTTTGATTAAAATGTTTACGTGCTTTGCAAGAATAGCAACATGCTTTTGCATGTATTTTATCACTTTTGTATAATGATGATGATCGTTTGATTTTTCTCCTTTGTGGACAACCAGTGGTCAGTTCCTCTCTGGCAGAGTCTACCCTGAAGACCGTTCCCCAGGTGGTCAACGTCCAGGAGCTCAAGGACAAAGGACCGCCACTGCCTGTATCCACTGTGATCAAGTAAGTCTTTATTACCATCCCTCTTCATCAGGGCTTTACCTGGGGCCTACTTTCAACAATGCTAGGCACCTTTTCTGATTGCTGTTCCCAAAACATCAAATAGATGCACATTATATAAAAAAAGATATATATGTAGGTAAGAAATGTGACAAAGTAAATACATTTATCGTGATTAGGAACACGGCTGAATGATTCCTATCTCATACCACTACAATATTACAATAATTGGATGATTCCAATCTGACTCACCATTACTGTACACAGAACCTACAGTCCACATAAATACTGTACACAGCAGCTTTCTTGTGTGTGTTTCTGTTTGTCTAAGTTAAAGTCCTGTGCACTGCAGTGTTGGGTCTGCTGACAGTGCTGTGTCCCTCACGGAGTCCCTTAGGGTCTGCCACAGTGATTCTGTTTCTCTTTTTTTAAACAACTCAAGTCACGGAAATACAACGTCTCCCGTAGTCTAATAAGCATAACGTGTATTTTTTTTGAGTTTGAGCGATGCAGGGTCTTCCGATTGGCCAGGCTTTAAAATGAGGTCACGCTAGAGGAAGAGAGGGGTAGAGGGAGAGAATCGCTATTTTAGCTTGGTGAGACATGTTTACAATGACTCACTGAGGCAGAAAGATACAGCCACACACAAATAGGGGCAATGAAAAGAATGTGGTGAGCGAGTGTGCCATACACAGTACACAAAACATACTGTGAACTATTTTCACTGGTCCGGCACATAGACGGTCACAGCACTAGACTGGCGCTGCATGGAGGGGCTGTGTATGATGGGCATACAAGTGGGCAATGGACCATGATATAAAGTATGTGTGTAAGGGGGCGGCGAAGGCCCACGTCAGTACTAGCCTATGCCGTTTGTCTATGCGTGTGGCTGCATACGCCCATATACAATATGTGTGGTTTGGGATCTTTTGTGCGAGTCCCATCACAGCTGGCATATCCCTGGGCTCTATTCCATATGCTGGGGGCCAGAACAGCACGAAGCACAGCACTGCCATTCTCTCTCTCTCTCTCTCTGCCTGTCAGGTCTGACATTTAAAACCTCGCCCCCCGTCTCCCTTATCAGGACAAGATGACCAGCAATAAACTGATCAATTAATCTGAGAGCACAAACACACACACAGAATTGAGCAATCATAAAACACAAGGGTGAAATAAACAAGTGTAGGACACCCAGGTTGTAACGCTAATGGGGTATATGTGAAGGTCATTGGTGTATAGACTAGACCAATGATATTGAACCCTTAAGATCAACACGCACAAAAAGACATCACATATTTTTATGTGAATATGTCTGGAGACTGAAAGCATTAAAGAGATTCTCCGGTACTTTTGTATACTTTTTAGCCAGTAGTTCTGAAAGTAGCGCTCACAAACCGTAAATTGCATACTATGTCACAAATTTGCACCACTTCATTGCTCTCTCTCACGCTGCTGTGTGTGCATCTTGCTAGCTGTCACTCAAATAGTGAGGGGCTGAAGTTCATTGGCTATAAATCGAATTGCTAGGGGGCTCGCCCAGGAAAAATGGCACATCAGTTTCCAGAAAAAATTACTTTCGAACTATGGATTTTGTGGCTAATTGAGGTAATACAGTAGTACTGCTCATAGATTATGCATATATGAAGTACACATTGACACACTCAGCCCAAAGCGGGAAAATTATTTTCAGTAGTCATCAAAGTTCCGGAGCATGTAACCAGCTGTTTTTGAGGCTGGATTGGCAAGATCAAGACCCTCCAAACATGCTTAGAGCAGCATTCATACAACAGTCCCAGACTTCTACCAACCATAAGCCTGTCACATGCTTCCCAGTGGAAACAGTTTGCGCACAAATTATGGAAGTGTTCGGACTTTTGGCGTTCGTCAGGTTTCTTTAGGCTGTTCAGCCACACACTTTTTTCTTGAGGCAAGTAGAAGTTCGGTAGCCGAAGTCTATGCCCCTTCGTCGGTGATTGGTCAGCAGTACTACTCCTAGTTGGAGTGGGAACTGTGGACGGGAGTCTTCAATGAAGTGTTTGTTATTCAATGAGAGACGACTAGCTTTCATGCACATTTTTTCGCTTGAGAAATACTGCACCAAACATCTTGGTTAGATGTTCTGCTAGGATCAAACCGAACCTAGTGTGCAGGCACCTTTAGAGCCTAGTGTAACGGTTAGATGGATGACGTCCTGACCTCGTGACTTTAAGAGTCAGATGGAACGCTGCTAAATAAAGACTTCACATTGCTCAATAATATGAGACGTGTATTAAAGAGCTTTGAGGTCACACACACACACACGTGTACACACGCGCACTTCCCAAAAAGTACATCCATTGGATGCACACACAGACTCCCGTCACGCTTGTGTGAGTGTGCTCAATTTTTGACCTCTTGTGTCACTGCAATTGCTGATATAAATGGCTGTTGATGACAGCTGTGCATGTCATGTGTCAATGCCAGAGGGACTGAGCAGTGCAAGGTTGGACAGAATGGACAGATGTTGGCAGCTGGCATATGGGTGCAGGCTAGTGATGGGGGGATAAATAGTTACATATTGGGATATTATTTTTGACGATGTATCGTTTTGATGTCGTAATATTGTTTTTATGCTAGTTAGTTGTACCTGCACCAAAACTCCAGTATTTTTCCTTCATAGTGTTGTTCTCCATCTTTTTAAATGGGGAGCAAATTTGCTTTCAGCACTTATTTCCATGACTGATCAAAACTAATTTACTCATGCTCTCTCTTGTCCCTCTGTAGCAGACATACGGTGAGCAATATGTTTGGAACATCGAATTGCAATAAAAAAAATCACCATATCGAATCACATTACATATAGAATCGTGAGAATCACATTACATATAGAATCGTGAGAATCGCACTACATATCGTATCTGCACTTAAGTATTGTAATATCTTGAAGCCCCTGGCAATTCCCAGCCCTAGTACAGGCCTGTGTCCCTGTTATCATAATGCCAGAGAGAGAATGTCACTCCCCAATGTCATAGCACATTCAGACTGGAGGGCGGAGGAGGACCTTCAATTTGTACCGTCAGCGGTTTCTGTTTTTTAATAATTGTTCTTGGGGGGAAGGAGCAGTTGAAAGTGCATTTATGCTTCTGAAGTGTAGATAACGAATAAACTCACAAATGTTCTACTCTTTGTAGACAGTAACTGGTATTTGGGAATGAATAAATTGATTTATTCAGAGGACTCCTTACATTTTCATTACATTTAAGACTGTTAAATGCACATTACCCATCATCCTTGTCTAGGGAGATCTTCTTTGTCTCTTACTTTGATCCTGCTCCCTATTTTTCACCATAGCATCAAGCTAAATCACCCATAGCTAATAGTCACCTATAAGCAGATGATTACTTCTCAGAAGAGCTGTACGCAGGAACAGCCATTTACTAATCCCATGTCC
Organism: Salmo trutta; assembly: GCF_901001165.1. Classification (NCBI taxonomy): domain Eukaryota; kingdom Metazoa; phylum Chordata; class Actinopteri; order Salmoniformes; family Salmonidae; genus Salmo; species Salmo trutta. The sequence goes on from NC_042968.1 coordinate 72,335,972, forward strand.
CCAGCCTGTCCTGCCCCAGCCTGTCCTGCCCCCGCCACGGTGTGTAACTGGGGACATAGTATAGATTATCAGAGCTGCTGCTGCCAGCCAGATGCCAAGAGCCACTGTGACCTTTCACTTGATGGCTTGCCAACGTCCAGACGGAGAATGGGATTTGGTGTATGGGGGAAAACCTAACCGCAGCAGTAATAGTGTTTTCTCTCACACAACCTCTCTCTCTCCTCTGTCTTCTGCTCTCCCATTCCTTTCCTGTATTTCTCTTTCTTGTTACTACATCTGTCATTTCATGCCCTTTTACACACACACACACACACACACACACACACACACACGACTGACAAAATGTATCTTAATCATGCCAGTCATTCTTTTTTTCCTATTAAGATTTACTTTGATTAATTCATTTCATTTTATCCGTGGGTGGTCTTTTAATTTCAAGCTTCAGTGGCTGTGTGATAGTACACTGTAACTCTATGTTCCAATTAACAGCAGGAACATTGCACTGGAGTGGGTGGTCACTGGTGCCTGGCCTAGCCTGGCTGGCAGTGTCAAAGCCGGCTGACTTGTAAACCTGGGCTGATACAAAGCAGTGCTTGTAAAGGTTACGCTGCACATGTGTGCGTGTTTAGGGCTGGCTCAGTTACCATGTAACCAACGGTTATGGATGAAGACCGTCATGGGGCGGCAGGTAGCCTAGTGGTTAGAGCATTGGGCCAGTAACCGAAAGGTTGCTGGATCGAATCCCCGAGCTGACAAGGTAAAAATCTGTCGTTCTGCCCCTGAACAAGGCAGTTGTTCCCCAGTACGCTGTCATTGTACATAATAATTTGTTCTTATCTGACTCGCCTAGTTAAATAAAGTTTTTTTTTTTTAAACAATGAATAACTGTCATAAAAAAAGTGTTTATTAATATTTTCTGGGAATGAACAGCTGATGCGTGTGTCTGCTTGACTTATAGCACCTAGGAAAGAGCAGGTGACAGCAGAGCTCTCTCCCATCTGAGTTAATGCACTGCTAAGGCCTGCCCATGCAACTTTGATGGAGAGACACTGAATAATTCAGTGGGTGTGGCTGACCCAAGGCAAGCCGCAGGGGGAGCGGTCAACACACAGGTGCTGCTCACTAAACTGACATGTTTTTAACTATGGATGTGTTGTAGCATGGAGAAACAACTCCTAGCCGCAGCCTTTGCAGATCTGAAATAATTAGTTGGGTGTAAGCAAAATGGAGGAAGCTCCAATAAAAACCAGCCATCACCATTTTGCTTACACCTATCTAATCCTTACCGTGCTTGGAGTAATTCTGAAATATTGCATGCTTCACTGTTGGTTAACTGCTTATCTACTCGTGTTCCAGTACACCGTACTGCCACAGATGGAAGGAGCCAAATGTCTCACAGGATGTAGAAATCTGAAACACCTGTTTAGTCTAGTGGTGTGAAGTGAGAGAAGATGGATCTAGATGAAACTTGGTTGACATTCTGCTAATTTTCTCATCGATGAAACATTTGATCTCAATTCAGGTTTCTGTTCCCAAAACTAGAATCTATTAAGAAGAGTACACCAAGTTTTGTAGACTTGATCCATTGCCAAAGTTTTAAAAAATGGCCTTGTTTAGGAGTGTATGGGCGAATTGAGTCATTGGATAACGGAAATATGCTAAAACACACCAGTATGATCTCGCCAGCTTGTGCTTGGCTATGCCCACCACCTTGCTTGTTCTGCGCACAATGCTTAATTTGCTCCCATTGAAAATGACACCGGTGACAGATCTTGAGTTAGTTACCAGTATCTTTGGCACTGCCTGATGAGTGAGCTTATCCCTGGAAGGGGCCCTGTTGGCAATGGGATTTCACTGGCCATTCTTGGCCTGACTTGGGCATGCTTGAGTGAGTGTGGGCTTCAAGATGACAGCATTGGCACCCCATAGTTCAAACTCATCACCATGTGATTAAACTTTGTCAGAGGATCAACTGTCACTTTACACTACACATCCTCCTCTGTCTGTAACCTCACTGGCTATACATCTATAGTGGATGATCCAGGATCTATTAGCGTTTAGATAGACACATTGCATATCTGTCAAGCCTGTTCAATCTTGTTTAGTGCTTAGGCTATTTCCTCCACACACACACCAGTCCTTTGCTTGTGTGTCTATTGATCCATGCGGGCTGCCCAGGGTGACTTGCTCATACTGATGCAGCACTGAGACGGCCGTGAGGAAAGCGGCTGATGAGCTGAGTGATCATCCCCAGCTCTGTCACCTGCTCTTCTCTGTCTCTGCGTCTCTCTCGAAATAGTTACAATGCAATTTCAGTTAACATGGAATTCTGAAGGCAATTTAGTTCTTAAAATGACAAGGCAATGCATTCTTGTAGATATTTTACAAAATAAATAATGTATTTCAAAATAACCAGGGTAAAGCAATGAATGTACAGGATGATGTGATGGCAAAATGATGCACTAATGTGATAAGATACAAAATCAGAGTCACAAACAGGGAATGGGGATTAGAGGGCCTAAGATCAAACAAACAGTTATTTTTGATATTTCAGAATGAAACAAGGCAGGCAGGGATTATAGGAGAAATATAGATTGTAATGATAAAAGTAACGGATACAGATTACACACACATTCAAAGCAGGGAAAAGATAGGTGGAATAGCATTCCTCGTGAAGCTGGTTGAGAGAATGCCATGAGTGTGCAAAGCTGTCATCAAGGCAAAGGGTGGCTACTTTGAGAATATTTGAGAATCTCAAATATATTTTGATTTGTTTAACACTTTCTTTTGTTTACTACATGATTCCATATGTTATTTCATATTTTTGATGTCTTCACTATTATTCTACAATGTAGAAAATAGTAAAAAATTAAGAAAAACCCTTGAATGAGTAGGTGTGTCCAGACTTTTGACTGGTGCTCTAGTCAAAATGTTTCAAAGCAATACCGTGTAAAATTCAAGTCAGTTGGGAGTAAGTTTGCATCGGGTCTATGAACTGACGTATAATACAACAATTGACACATCAATCTGTTCGTTTTGATTTAAGCTATTCTATAAAATACTTTCTACAAAAAAGAATCCTCAACATATGGGGCATTGAACAGTCAGCCTTGTGCAGACTCTCTGCCACGAGGAAGCAGAATCAATAGAACATATTTTCTGGTACTGTCCATCGGTGGCTCGCTTTTGGAGTCAGGTCCAGGAATGGTTGTTATGTCATAATATCAGGGTTCAGATAGAGCTACAAACTGTATTGTTAGGGGCTCTGAAAAACCAAGATCAGTCAATGGGAAATGCATTACATGACCAAAAGTATGTGGACACCTGCTATTCCAAAATCTCATTCCAAAATCATGGCCGTTAATATGGAGATTGCATTGCTGTGCTCGATTTTATACACCTGTCAGCAATGGGTGTGTCTAAAAAAGCCAAATCCACTAATTTGAAGGGGTGTCCACATACTTTTGTGTATATATATAGTGTGTCATTATACTCTTGGGTAAAGTATTTATTTTTTGGGCAATATTGGTAGAAATTGTACAAATAGGGAGGTCCAGGACCCTCATAATATATGATAGTAAAATGGAGGGATGTATTGCAATAGGAAATGGCAAAATGGCATTATACTGGGAAAGATGGGTTCATTTGTGGACATCGGAAGGTTGGCGTTAAGATCAGAATGAATGGTGGATTGGCCACTGTGGGTGAAAATCCTGCACTTAAAGAAAATTAGGAATATATGTATAATTATTTAACTACAGGTACTGTAGAAAATAGCTGTAAGTAGCAGTAAAAGTATTGCTGTCTGTTTACTCCAATCAGGGTAGGGTAAAAAAAATGATCAGAGGGAAGGTTTAGCATCAAACCATGGAAGCTGTCTGTTCAATGTCTAGGTAAGAGGAGTACTAATCCCACACGCTTAGTGGAGTTCCTCACAAATTCTAACGGTGTGAAAAGTCTGACTTCAAGTTGACTACGAGGACTATACACTAGAGCTTTACCACAAAGATTAGAAGATTAGAATACACAACCAAGACAATTGTTTATGGATAACCAATAGTAACTAATATACTATTCTGCAACTAAAGGTAAAGTTCAAATACATCTATATGTATGTGGGATACTATTTAGCGTTATCTGAATGCACATCTACCAGGGAGTGCCTGGCTTACAGAACGTGGAAGACCGTATAGGGTTTGGCTAACCCTGGGGCATTGCTGTACAGTCTATGACCAGAGTGAGACAATTTAGCATAATTTTGAAGTTAAAATGATGGTCACCCCCCTGGAACTCTTTTTGAGTTGCTTTGCAAAGGGGGTGTGACTGGTTGAAATTGGGAACAAACTAGGCAGATTTTGCCAGTAACTCAACTCAGAGGCACTATATTTAGCGGAGAAGGTAGGCTAATTCAATAATCACTGTTAATTAAAACACTACCTTAAAGTACGCCTTGACCAAAGGGGTCAACACCATGTCCACCAAGTTACAATATCAGAATAATATGATTTGTCCAAGTCCATAGGTTACACAATGCAATAGAATCCAACAATACAAAGGAGACATACAACGTGGGTCTAATCATTAGGAACAACTTCATAGGCTTAATTCACAATAAGGATTTACAGATTACGCACCTGTTTCAGGCTAACATAATAGATTCTTATTGACTCAAACTCACATGGGCTCTCAGAATAAGGACTGTTGTGTTTGGACGACGACCAGCCATATGGTTACTGTTATGAACTACAAAACAGTCCAAGGACACCCCACTCGGAGGACCTTCCAAGAATTCTCTGGACTACTGAAATGCTTTGTTTGAGCCAATCAATTGTGTTGTGACATGGTAGGGTTGATATACAGAAGATAGCACTATTTGGTAAAAGACCAAGTCCATTTTATGGCAAGAACTGCTCAAATAAGCAAAGAGAAATGACAGTCCATCATTACTTTAAGACATGAAGGTCAGTCAATACGGAACATTTCAAGAACTTTGAAAGTTTGTTCAAGTGCAGTCGCAAAAACCACGCCCTGTGCTAACTGGCTCTCATGAGGACCACCACAGGAAAGGAAGACCCAAGAGTTACCTCTGCTTCAGAGGATACGTTCATTAGAGTTACCAGCCTCAGAAATTGCAGCCCAAACAAAGGCTTCACAGAGTTCAAGTAACAGAAACATCTCAACATCAACTGTTCAGAAGAGACTGCGTGAATCAGGCCTTCATGGTCGAATTTCTGCAAAGAAACTACTACTTAAGGACACGAAGAAGAAGAAGAGACTTGCATGGGCCAAGAAACACGAGCAATAGACATTACACCGGTGGAAATCTGTCCTTTCGTCTGATGAGTCCAAATTTGATATTTTTGGTTCCAACCGCTCTGTCTTTGTGAGACGCAGAGTAAGTGAACGGATGATCTCTGCATGTGTGGTTCCCACCGTAAAGCAAGGAGGTGTGATGGTGTGGGGGTGCTTTGCTGGTGATAATGTTGTGATTTATCTAGAATTCAAGGCACACTTAACCAGCATGGCTACCACAGCATTCTGCAGTGATACGCCATCCCATCTGGGTTGTGCTTAGTGGGACTATAATTTGTTTTTCAACAGGACAATGACCCAACACACCTCTAGGCTCTAAGGGCTATTTGACCAAGGAGAGTAATGAAGTGCTGCATCAGATGACCTGGCCTCCACAATCTCCCGCCCTCAACCCAATTGAGATGGTTTGGGATGAGTTGGACTGCAGCGTGAAGGGAAAGCAGCCAACAAGTGCTCATCATATGTGGGAACTCCAAGACTTGGAAAAGCATTCCAGGTGAAGCTGGTTGAGAGAATGCCAAGTGTGCAAAGCTGTCAACGTAAAGGGTGTCTACTTTGAAGAATATTAAATATATTTTGATTTCTTGAAGTTTTTTTTCCCCCCTAGTTTTGATGTCTTCACTATTATTCTACAATGTAGAAAATAGTAAAAACAAAGAAAAACCCTTGAATGAGTAACCACCTGTATCCCTTACTTTTGTCATTACTATCTATATTTCTCCTATAATCCCTGCCTACCTTGTTTCATTCTGAAATATCAAGAATAACTGTTTGTTTGATTTTAGGCCCTCTAATCCCTGTTTGCGACTCTGATTCTGTAGCTTATCACATTAGTACATCATTTTGCCATCACAATATCCATTATTCATTCATTAATCCTGCACATTCATTGCTTTACCCTGGTTATTTTTGTAAAATATCTACCGTCTTGCATTTCCTTGTCATTTTAAGAACATAATTGCCTTCAGAATTGTAACTTAGTTATAATTGTAACTATTTGGTGCCCCGTCAATAATTGCATAGTAATAAAGCGTACACATTCCATTTCACTACCCACCAACCTTATATGAAACACACACACACTCTTATAACACACTCCCTGGCATATCTCCACTAGAGCGGGAGATGAGCTATGCCCCTAGTCAGGCTGATATACAGTATCTCTGATGTAGAGAGTCATGGCACAGTCGAGGTGAGTCCATCACACGAGCCATCAGCCCTTGTTTGTGTATGTGGCCCTCAGCCGAGATAAATAGACCCCAGCTAGATAGCAGGTCACTGCCTCCATCGCATCTGATTCACTGCCAGCATAGGCTAACAATCTGAGTGCATCTCTCCTCTCATTTCTCTCCTCTCCCAACTGTCTCTCCCTCTCTTTCATCCCTCACAGCACTCACTGCCCCAATCTCCCTTTTTTATCACTCTTTTTTTTCAGCCTCTCTCCCATTCTCTCAATCAAACAGCTCCCTCTCTGTCCCCTCCCTCCCTCCATCTTTGGTTCTTCCATCTCTCTCTCCCAGTCGCTCACTGTCTTTCATTTTCTCTCTGCCTTCTCCCAATATTTTTCTCTTTCCATCTACACTAGTGCTGAACGATTAACCAAATTGTCATTATTTTGTGGGGGTTATTAAACAAGTAATTGCCCGATGTCGGTTCATTCACACCGTTTCTCCAGAGGGAAATCAAATAATTCACAAGAGAGTTCAAGTCTAGAACTATATGGGACACTGGGCTGAAGGAAGTTGTAGTTTTCAGTAAGAAAATATTCAACCTAGTTCAGCACAGAAACATGGTAATTGTCTACAATGACCACAATCCATTGTGCCTGTTCTTTTCCGTCTATGACACAGATGAATACACTTTTACACCTGCTACTTTAGGTTAGATACACACAGACTGCATACGCCACCGCATGAGAGAGGAATGAACACAACGAGAGAAAGGGATAGAGTTCGTGAAAGTATGTCTTATCTACAAGTTAAATTATTTCATCTGACAGCTCTGCAACATATTTAGGCAGGCTAGCCTAGCTAAATAGATTGATTAAAGACTGTACAGTATGGGGAGAACAGAGATAACGTTAATGGTTGGTTGGCTGGCTGCTACTGCCTAAGCAGAGATGAGATGATGAATTTAAGGAATTAAAAGTTTTATAAAGTCATCAAATTAAACTAAGTAATATACACAACTGAAATATTTTTTTATTTAACAGTAATTTCCTATTTCTCGATGTGGAACATTTTCAATGTTTTGGCAATTGAATATGTTAATGTTTAAGAAAAATAATTGAAATCAGAAACAGTGATTTATTTTTTAATAATCGAACCGACCAGGCCTCAAAAACCACTAATCGCTCAGCCCTGATATCCAACCCTTTCCACTCTCTTTCTCGCCATCTCTATCGCTCTGAGATGATGTAATTAATGGACCTCTCTCACTTTCTGCTGGGCCAGGCCTCGTTCCACTGTTGTGTTGAGGTTGAATACATTTTAGGCAGGACTCCCCCTGGGGCCATTTTCCAAATTAGCCCTGCTCACAATAACGAGTCCACCCCAGCCAAACCGTCAGATAGGGGGCTTATTTTAGAGATGCACTCCCCAGCCAGTCAGTCTCAGTCACAACACTGGGCCTGTAATGTGTCTATCCACGTCAGTATGGTTCAGTTGGCTGTGGTCTGTCTGTGGCAGTAGTTATAGGGTTGATGCTAGAGAATAATTAGTGAGGCAGTGCAGTTCTCCATGGCTTTTGTTTTCTGTGTTCTATTCACTACTGTAGGTATTGTGCATGGCCCTGGCTTTTATCTGGGATGACATTAGCCTTGGATTATGCCACGTATTTGCAGATGGGGCAGTAAATTATAGGCTGATACAAAGTTCTAATGCGCGCACACACCCCAATTAATCAACGTGGCGTGAATTGTTATCATACCTCATTTGTAGATATGTGCATGTCTCCTCATGACTGACTTGCATTCACTTATTTTCAGAAAGCAAATCCTGATGAGATAGTGTGGAGAAGAGAAATTAGGCAACATTTAAAATGTGATGTGCGGTGTAAATCCAGCTCGTTGCTCACAATTATTTTATTTTCCCTCTCTCCCTCTCAGCTCGTCGGTCCCAGCCCCGGTCGGTCAGGTTGTTCAGCAGGTTTTGGCGACGGTAGCCAACACCAACCAGGCCAAACGAGTGAGTATGAAGAGTCCATCTGACATCCTCCCAACTGTCAAGGTGTTTCATCTGTGTGCTTTCCGCTATCAGAGGCTGAATATCTCTTGTACACCCCATCTCTAAGAACTCAGCAACTCTGTGTAGTTCCTGGAGTTCCAGTGTACTTGGCTGACCGCTGGCCTGCGATGTTATAGGATAGAGTGGAAGGTCATTATGACAGGGCTGTGAAATGCCCCAGGTTTCTCCCATGTGCCGGCGGAGGAGTGATACAAGTGGCGACTGGGTGGGAACTGATTCATACAGGGGAACTCTCTCACACATTACACCTCAGTCCGAACCAGGTTCAAGTTCATGGGATGCATGACTCATAAACCTACACACAGAAACACTCACAGAAAACACTGCGTATACGAACACTAAAACACTGTTTTGCAATAAACAGAATCCAAAGTCTGAGTAGTGAGATGAACTAAATTACATTTAGCTTTGACTTAAGATGAACATGAACATTGATTGTTAGGTTCTCTAAAACACCCTCTTACTTTGTGTTTAGTTATTCTTGAAGCCATGGCAATGAGAGATGTATAAACTTTCCTTCTGTTGTTTTTCTCCTCAGAATTCTACTCAAGGCATACTGAAGATGTCTGCTGAGAGTATCCGCTCAGCTTCCCCCCAGGGTTTTGTGTTTGGTAAGTACATAAAGATGAGATGTTTTAGATGCTCATCATATCAAGACACATTGGAAAATGCCTTCCACCTACTGTTGATGTATTTTTCCCAGGTAATATTTTTTTCAAGGGTTTTTATATACTACAAATCTACACAATTTCTGGGTGAACCATTCATACATTACATCCGTTTGATTACATTCATTATATTACATATTTTATTAGCTCTTAGTATAAGGTGTGTTAGAACTCTTTTGTCATGCTTATTTTAATGCCATCTCCTCCTGTCCCTATCCCAGGCGGACCCCCTAAACCTGACGCCCTAGTTGCCCTGGCCTCCTCCAGCTCCGCCCCGTCACTAGGGGAGCAGAGCAGCAAAGCCTTCTCCTCCTTTACCACAGCGTGAGTCACTGGGGGTCAGGGGTCAGAGAGGGAAACTTCATGTCGGACCTTGATCAGAAAACAGGAATGTTTTTTTTAGCTATGGCTGACTGTGTTTTCTCATACTTTATGATGCTTTCGGACAGGTCTGCCGGGGGCTTCAGTTTCTCCTCTGTGTCCCAAGGAGCTCCACCAGGTACCTCTCTCAAATGTACAGCCATATATGCCACTCATTGGTGTCATTAGACAGTAAAGTCAGTGCAATAGTTCATTGAATACCATATCAATGAATTACAGTAATTTCAGTTAATAGCCTGGGTGTTTATTTTCTTAAATTACTGAAGACGGGTGCATTAGAGACAGGCGGAAGACACATTTAAGTTGAATGCATTCAGTACTAGGTTTTCCCCTTTCCCTTTCTATTTGAGCCAGATGTCTATTTCTTTAATGCACACAGCTTTTTCTCATTTGCATAGTTAATTGTTTAATTCCAGCATTCACTTACATAATTTAAATCAATTAACAAATAAAGCATTAAACCTCGTAAGCAATTAATTTAGACCCGCCATTTATTTGACACAGGCAAGTATTTACTTAAATGTGTGCGGTTGCCCGGCTATTAAAAAGGACAGGCGGCTATTTGAGACTCAGCATTTAATTGAAGTTTTACGGTAGTCATGTATTAAATCTAGTTGTTCAAAGTGTTTCAATGTCTGGCATAGTTTGTAAATCTGCTGTCCATGTTTTTTCCTCCCAGTGAAGGACGCAAGTAAATTCTTCTTTGGCAGCGCTGGCGCCACCGGCAAGATGATGTTCAGCTCCTCTGCCGGGGAGGAACCCTTCTCCTTCATCCCAAAATCCACTTCCCCCGCCCTAAGGAGCACAAGCTCCCCTCCTCCCAGCATGTCAGGGGAGCCTGTGAGGCCCACCCCCACCTTCAGAGTGGAGCCCCAGGCACCCAAGGTGGTCGGAGGAGAGACCCTGGGGAGTTTCTCGGATCTACGCGTGGGCCAGGGGGATGAAGAGAAGCCCTCAGCGGCCACGTTTAGCTTTGGCCAGCCGGACAATGGAATGGGACTAGGTTTAGGCACGGGGACGACCCAGTTTAGTTTCGGGTCGACCCTCCAGCAAGGGAAGCCAGCTGAGGCTGCGTTTGGTGAGGCGGATTCTACCGTGACAGACTTATACAAGACTGCATTCAAGCCTCCCGAACCGGCAGCCCTGTCGATCACCAAGCCTGCGTTCTCCACGTCAGCAGCCACCTCCTTCAGCAGCCTCCTAGCTACACCTCTCTCTTCCCCGTCCCCCACCTTGGAGAAAGAGCCCCCCAAAGCCCCCACCCCCCCATCAGACCCCACTCCACCCCCAGAGCCTGTTCCCTCACAGCCCAGCCCCGCTGTTGCTGAGCCTGAGGTTACTACCTCCCCAGTTTCCTCAGTCATCCCCACCCATACCATTCCTGAAAAAGCCCCAACTCCCCCTGCCTCGGCCCCCTCCCCAGCTCCCCCCATTGCCTCCACCACCCCTGTCCCTCCTGCCTCTACCACCCCACCAGCCCAGGCAGCCCCCAGCACTACCCCAGAACCTGCCCCCGAGGCCCCACCACCCGCTATCACCCCTACCCCGGAGGCCCCACCACCAGCCTACCCGGCCCCCAGCTCTGACAAACCTGGCTCCATCTTCACCCAGCCACCAGCCATCACCACAGATAGCACCACTATAGCTGTCACCAGTCTCACGACGGTCATAAACACCGCAGCCCCCGCCGCCGCCACCACCACCACCCCTACTGACTCCAACACCGCAGCCCCGGCCACAGGCTCAGTTTTCGGACAGCCTGCTTCAGCGGCTGCCGGCGGCTTTAGTTCCACCGGCTTTGGTGCTCCACCTGCAGGTGCAGGGGCTGGCTTTGGAAAACCTGTATTCGGGCAGACAGTTGGCGGGTTCGGTCAGCCTGTTGCTAACGCAGCCGGTGGCTTCGGTTTTGGCCAGTCTGCGTTCGGGGCCAGCCCTGGATTTGGACAGCCTGCAGCAGCCATCACTGCTGCAGCTGCTAGTACCGCTGCTAGTGGAGGTGGTCTGTTTGGAGCCCCCAGTGCCAGCAATGCCAGCAGTTTTTCTTTTGGCACCCCCAATGCCAGTACGGCCGGCAGTACGGGCACAGGCCTGTTTGGGCAGCCGAGCGCAACCCCGGCCTTCGGGCAGCAGAGTGCTGGGTTTGGACAAGGCTCTGTGTTTGGAAGCAACACCACCACCACATCCTCTATTGGCTTCAGCTTTGGACAGCCTGCAGGTGAGTGCATCTGTGATATGTCACATGTTTGTGAAAATGCACTAATACGAAGTAGCTGTTAGTCCTCTGCATTCCATATCACAAAACTGGAAATGAATCGGCAATGTAATGTTATGTATTTTATATGTGGCAGACAGCTCAGGACAGTGGTCTTATTGGAAGAGTATCCCTTGGACATCACCATGACACTATTAAGTTGGTTTAAGCCTCTAGCATTTACACAGACGGCCACTCAAGCTGCCAATCTGTCTTATTGACTGGATGTACAATCTCTTTAGGAATCAGATGATACCTTAAATGTTTATGGATTGGATTACCAGATTCTAGTTGATTTTGATTGATCTCCAATATCCATATTTAAGACTACTAAGCTGGTATTATTTCAGCCATGGTATGTTGACCTATACAACTGCTGCATCAGTGCCTTCGGAAAGTATTCAGAGCACCTGACTTTTTCCACATTTGAAGTTACAGCCTTATTCTAAAATGTATTAAATATGGATTTTTCCTCATCAATCTACACACAATACCCCATAATGACAAAGCAAAAACAGGGTTTTCAAAATGTTTGCTTGGTTATTCAAATAAAAAACGTCATCATATTTACGTAAGTATTCAGACCCTTTACTCTACTTTGTTGAAACACCTTTGACAGAGATTACAGCATTGAGTCTTCTTGGGTATGATGCTACAAGCTTAGCACACCTGTTTGGGCAGTTTCTCCCATTCTTCTCTGCAGACCCTCTCAAGCTCTGTCGTGTTGGGTGGGGAGCGTCGGTGCACAGCTATAGGACATTGAGACTTGTTCCAAAGCCACTCCTGCATTGTCTTGGCTGTGTGTTTAGGGTCGTTGTCCTGTTGGAAGGTGAACCTTCTGAGGTCCTGAGTGCTCTGGAGCAGGTTTTCATCAAGGATCTCTCTGTACTTTGCGCCGTTCATCTTTCTTTCGAACCTGACTAGTCTCCCAGTCCCTGCCGCTGAAAAATATCCCTACCGCATGATGCTGCCACCGCCATGCTTCACCGTAGTGATTATGCCAGGTTTCCTGCAGACTTGACATTCAGGCCAAAGAGTTTCATCTTGGTTTCATCAGACCAGATAATCTTGTTTCTCATGGTCTGAGAGTCTTTAGGTGCCTTTTTGGCAAACTCCAAGCGGCCTGTCATGTGCCTTTTACTGAGGAGTGGCTTCCGTCTGACCACTCTACCATAAAGGCCTGATTGGTGGAGTGCTGCAGAGATGGTTGTCCTTCTGGAAGGTTCTTCCATCTCCACAGAAGAGTTTAGAGCTCTGTCAGAGTGACCATCAGGTTCTTGGTCACCTCGCTGACCAAGGCCCTTCTCCCCCGATTGCTCAGTTTGGCTGGGCGGCCAGCTCTAGGAAGAGTCTTGGTGGTTCCAATCATCTTTCATTTAAGAATGATGGAGGCCACTGTGTTATTGGGAACCTTCAATGCTGCAGTATTGTTTTTGGTACCCTTCGCCAGATCTGTACATCGACACAATCCTGTCTCGGAGCTCTACGGACAATTTATTCAACCTCATGGGCATGCACTGTCAACTGTGGGACCTTATATAGACAGGTGTGTGTGCCTTTCCAAATAATGTCCAATCAATAGAATTTACCACAGGTGGACTCCAAGTTGTAGAAACATCTCAAGGATGATCAATGGAAACAGGATGTACCTGAGCTCAATTTCGAGTGTCATAGCAAAGGCTGAATACTTATGTAAATAAGGTATTTCTGTTTTTATTTTCAATAAATATGCAAACATTTCTAAAAACCTGTTTTCGCTTTGTCATTATGCTGTTTTTTTTATTCATTTCTGAGGAATTTTTATTGTCGTTTTAGAATAAGGCTGTAATGTAACAAAATCTGGAAAAAGTCAAGGTGTCTGAATACTTTCCGAAGGCGCAGTATGTAGGGAACGAAGCAATGGGGCATCCTTGATCAAAGCAGTTACCTCAGTTACTCATCCAGTCAGAGCTGCTGCCAAAGTGCTTAAATTAATGTAGTTGTTTTCCCTCTGTGGGACTGAGCAGCATCATTAGGATGGGTATTTATCACACCATTAGGATAATGGAGCTTAGAGAGAAGGCCACTACTCTCTGATGGTCTTATCCAGTCCAATCCCATCCATCCATCAGGGCCTGTTAGGATCTGCTGGTATTGGCTGGCAGACCATACTCCTCCATGTGTCCATGGGTCATAGGCCTCTTTGAACCACCATGCTGGAGGAAGTTGGCATTGACCACTGGTATAGGGTCAGTTTTGTTTCACCTGGTACCGATGTGATTAGGGTTGAGGATGGTGGTTAGCTGATCCCTGATCTTTACTTCTAGGGGTAAGCTCTACCTTGACCCTGTAAACCCAAGTATAAGGTAAACACTCTACTTATTGCCGGGACGATACCATATTTCAATAGTCGTTAGTATCGTCACAAGGAAAACAAAAACAATGCAAATTTAACTTCTTTAGGAAAACAGCCCTAATTTTGGAAACAAACATTGTTTATATCCAGAGTCACATTTATTTATTTTCCAAAATATAGCCATATTTTACATACTACAGGTTTTTAAAGAACCAAAGAGTTTCTGTTTAAAATGTTCACGTTACTGGTATTGTCACAACCCTACTGTACATGTTAGCAAAAATTGCAGAACTGCAAATTATAGAAGATTCAATGTTTTGTTTGATTATGCAAATGATAGCATTTTAGCAACATTAAATCTTATTATAATCTGTTCATATACACCCCCAGGAAGAATATAACAGTTTCTTTACATTTTCTGACAAACGAGCACTTTAAATATGGTAATTTTCATGTTTTCATAAATTCTTAGAATGTTTGGGAATTATGTATACTAAGGCATTTGTGAATATTCTATAGCAATATAGTGGGAAAGCAGCCTTGCCTTTGGACAATTAATAGACACTGCAGGAAATAATACCTAATAAAAACATATCTCCTCCAGGACCGGAATCTATGGAGACCGGTGTGCCATAGCCAATCGGAGCTTCAGTAGGCCTTTATACAAATAACCCATTTGCCACACGGGCCTGCCATCATTCACTTTGAACTGTACTGTGTGTTTACAGGCAGTAGCAACTGGCGACTTTAGATCATTAAAACGCATTCACCAAAATCCACAAAATACACCTGAATGGATTTTTTCAAAAATGTAAATACCACGAGTTCTCTTACATTTTGGAACTTTACAGTCCTATTGATCAAACAACCATGAAAAGGTAGGCTCTCTCTCCCTCAGTTATGCACATCAACAATAAGATCAACAACTAATGCTAGTCAGAGCGAGATGAGCTAAAATCTAACGAGGGAACATTCCCTTTCACACTTTTTCAGCTTGTTGGCCATCAGAATTTCACTGATAAAAGATGGGTAGCCTGTTTGACCTTCTGCAGCTTGCCTGCCAAAGCATATTTGTCCCAACCAAGCACCCAAGCTAACTGGCTTAAGTTGTCGAACTTGCTAGCTAGCTACTTCCAGACACAAAAAGAACACCTCACTCTGACCGTTTTACTCGCACCAGCAGAGCTGATTATCTAGAGCGTTCTTGACTAACTTACTTTTTTTGCCTACGTTTACTGACACTGGTCATATTCAGTGGGTGTTGCACGTTTATGTTCATCAGTTATTCTGCACACTCAGATGAGTGCTCTGAAATCGGAGTAGATCGAGTGAATTTGGAAACGCAGGAGATATGCTAACTGGATAACAGTTGTTCAGCATAGCTAGCTAGCAAAGCAAAGCGATTCACATTTCTTGCTAGCTAACCAAATGACACCTGCATCTCTAGCTGTGTAGCCACCGAAAAATGATATGAGTGGAAAAAGTCACTCACCCACTCCACTGTGTTTTGAGCATGCTACATAAATATATATACTAGCCTATTTGCCACGTTATGACTGACTTGTCATCATTGCCCTTGCTAGTTTGATTGTATTGACATTCCCAGCCTTGGACTACCAAAAAAATGTATTGGTAAATAATGTTAATCAAACATTGAACTGTATCCATTTATTCTGCCAACAGTGCCTTACTGTATGTCATGGAATGTTGAATCAAACCAAACCTGTTTTTAAAACCTCTTGTAACATTGGTTTTGTAGCATAAACTGGGAATTTGATATTTTTTACTGCTATGATTCTGTTTCATAATTGCAAAGTAGTTAAAACACTGTCAGTTCCACTTTAATTAAGCCATTATTATGGCACCACGTAAAAAAAGAACTTGGGTGGTGAAGTAATGTTGAGCCAGGAGTTGCCCTATTCCCAGGGATTCTCTGAATTCCCACCCGTGCTAAGAGGGGCTGGGCCCCAGGAAGACAGTTGACCTGTCTGTGTGTGTCACAACAACTCAGCAGTTACTGAAGCAATGTCTCGGTTCTGACTGTCCTAATGTTATATAATAGTGACAATGTGTCTAGAGCGTTCTTAGCTAATGCCCGTCATGTGATCGGGTCCTTCTCACATGCAGCTCAGCCCCGAAGTAGGCTACAAGTGAAGACGGACACATCAGGGACGCAGCTGCGCATGTCCTTATTATCGAATTCTGAGGCGCATATTGAAGATGTTAAAACTGTCCACATTTTATGCATGTACTAATAGTGGAGATAGGCTTACACTTCAAAGCCACGTTGGGATTACTTTTTCATTTTAATTACACAAAGAATTGAATGTTTAATGCCCCACCGGCTAACTACGCAAGACTTGTGGAAGCAGGGTTAGTCACGCTGTCATAGTGATGAGGTGAACAGGATATCTGAACTAGTTATCTGTAACGGAGGAGGTTGTGATGGGGGTTAATTGAGCTCACTGGTGCGCATGGTCTGTACCACTGCCGGTGCCTTTCAGTCTTTACTGTATTAGATAGGCAATATGTGAGGAGAGCAGGCCTTGGTCAGTCATTTATCTGCGGAGCCCCACAGCAGGTTAAACATGAATTAGGCCTACTTACCCTGCATCAGAGCAGGCCTGGTCGATGTCACTCTTAACAGAGCTTGATTAAGATGTTATAGCCAAAGACCAGACTACATTAAATTCGTCTTGAAACAGAGGAGGAACTGCCTGAACTTGTCTAATAAGAAAGCTCGATTTTACATCATAGACATGGAAGAAATCGGAGCGACTTTGACTTTGCTCTGTAAGCCCAGGGGCGATTTCTCTTAACTCTATTAGCAGTTTGGTAGAGAGGGCAGTTAGAGGTATCTAAGGGAGTGTTAATAGCCAGGGTCATGTTTGTTTCTAAATGTCTTTGTGCAGGTCTGAGGTGACAGCAACCAGTCTTATAGCTACAATAGCCAACTAGCTAGTAACGCCAGGACAGCAACAGGTGTTACACTATAAATGGCCCTAGAATTCCTATTGAGTCTCTATGTGTTATGCATTCCCATGTATTATTTCTGTCCCCTTCATGGCTGGCTATTTCAGGCAGTATATTGTCAGCATAGCTATGTGAACTAGCAAAAGGGCTGCTGTTACATTTTATTTCGTTGCACGTCCGTCGTCCGCAAACTGCACATGAACATTCGTGAATGTATTCGTTAATAAAAATGAATGTTGACTGTTCCTTAGGTCTGTCCCCGGAGAGAGGAAAAAAAGACTTGTCACTTCTTTCGACCAATCGACTGGTCAGAATTTAATATATATATATTTTTTTCCATATATAGACACACCTTATGTGATTTGATAAAATCAACTATATGTAGGCTACTGCGCTTGTCTGATGCTTTAAGCACACTGTGATTAAATACTTAACACACAAATGACTCGAGGGAGCCAGAGATCAAGATAGCCTAACCAAAAGAGAAAAAAAATATGTTCCCAAATCTCCTCCCTCTGCTGCTAGCCTTCGCACAGTCTGCCACTCGCTCTAGAAGTTGCCGGTAATAGGCTACACCAGGGGTCAGTAACCTTTTTCCATTTGGAGTGCCAATTTATCTTACCATTTCTACCGATCTGTGTGCCAGTTACGATTTTCATATGCACATTCTTGTGGAACAGTTCAATTTATTTAATAATAAAGTCTTCGTATATCAAAATCATTGTCATGTGATTAATAAAAATGATATCTAAATGAAAATTATACAAATCTAAAAGTTACTTATATTGCCATTGCCAACTATGTAAAAATAGCCAAACTGAAGCCAACAAATAAAAACATTGCAGCCTGCAGGTAGAAAAGATCCTGATAAAAATAAATGACATTGGCTATTCATGGCCTGTCTGCCAGGAACTTCAGAAATTGTATCAACTATCAACTTTGTCCAGCCTGAAGCTTGCACTAACAAACTTGCAACATTGTATAAAATATTAAGGACCCTCAGTTTCCCAGGCCAGTGAGCTCCAGACAGACACAGCTGTAGTCTATTTGCTTAAGGGATAAGTAATCAGGTATGCCTATTTTAAGACGTTTCCACCGGTTTGGAGCATGACATTTTTCCCCCACTTTTTTCGAAAGGGAGAGCTGGAAAGATTTTTCAAATAGGCTACATTGAGGAACTATTGGCATTCTCAACAGACTAAGTTTACTTGCTGTTTGCGGTGAAGAAAAAATTCCTTTGACGCTCCACAGCTCATTAGTGGTGGTGAGTTAAGAAAATCTGAAATGCTATCAGATCCCCAAATGGACACATTTATAAGCCTACGTTTACACGCAGGCCAGGTAGCCAAAGCCTACTTTTGTGTAATCCGGTACGTGTCCTTACTCAACATTGACAGGAGCCCTCCATACAAAACACAATGAATAAATAAATGGACAACTCGTAAATGGAATGAATTTAACCAAAACTTGTTTCTCACAAGTGTAACCTAGGTTGTGTGCTCTGCAAACAATGTGTCCACTCCGACAATGAGAACTGTAAAAGATTGTAATATTGAATGCCTATATTGAATGCATTAACAGAAATGACTGTAACCAAACATTGTAGATGATAAATGATGGGAATTAACAGTACATGTGATACTGGTGTGCCATCCCTGCGTTCTCCACAATAGATTAGCCCACTCAGACAGGCGTCAATCAAGACATGTGCAATACATTTTTGTTGTTGCAACTGCTCAACTAAAATATTCTCGATCGACCAACAGCCTATCAACCAAACAATCGATCAGTCAACTACATGGAGTCAGCCCTACTGTTTCTTTTATAGAAAATTAGCATACACAGTCAGAAGCATTTAATCTACGCACTAAACTTGTTCACAAAGTCACCACATGGACTAATTCAAGCCACAGTAAATGATAAGGTGGGTGTCATGAATGAGTGAGTCATTGCCAAGTCCCAGGTCCAGACTAAAGGCAGTCCCAGCATTCATTTGTAGACCTGTCCCCATACTCTGAGAGAATAACATTTCATGTTCCGCCTGATTATTGTAGGGGAATTGACTCTCGGCATGAGGGATTTAATGGACAGTCGTACAGCCCGCTTTCTAAAAGCCACCAATTTAAAGGGGGAACGAGCAGAGGCCCAGGCAAAATGGAAGTGGAATAAAAGGGAAATGTGGAGTTGACTGGTGGAAGACATCCACCAGCCAGTATGGCTGGCTTTGTCACACACGCAGGCACGCCCACACACACAGCTTACGCTCTGCCACACACACAGCATGTACGCATCCATCTAGAGTTTGTCAGAGGGCTGATCACACTGCATGCATATCCAGTGTACATGGTGGCATTGTGTCAGAGATAAATGTGGGGATTTGTCTTTTTCTGCTCCACTGTCTTCCAGCCTTAGTCATCTATAACCTGCAAAGAAAATAGTTCTGTCGCCAAAGTCTAATGCTGCTGGAACGAGACCATCCATAAAACGACTGCACTGTCAGCGTACACACACACACACACACAAACACACACACACAGTTCTGATTTCCTACCACTGACATCATCGCTAACCTTAAATGACTGCACGTCTAAAGGACAAATTGTGATAGTTTGCATGGTTGTATTGGTAGTACAGAGCCTGCTTAATGTATTTTATGTGCTACTTATTATTTTCTGTCCTCTTCCCTCCCAGCTTTTGGAAGCTCCTCCACTACCTCAGTGTTCGGTCAACAGCCCAGTACTGGGAGTGTCTTTGGACAGGTAACGTTCACATTTGACAGTGTGTACAAATAGACAACCATCCTACCATTTTGATATGTAACACTTCAGGGAAAGACTCCCAAATGCCCCTCTTCAAATGTGCACACGCCGCACCACTCACATACACATTAGATGTATTATTGCATTTTGGTAAGAATCATGGACAGAACTCATCAGGGAGGCTCATATGTACTTATTACTGCATAACCAACACTGATCATTGTGACCTTGTTGTGACCGTGGCCCTATCCTACCCAGCAGCAGCCATCCAGCGGTGGGGGTCTGTTTGGATCTGGCTCTGCCCCGGCTGCAGGCTCCCAGCAGGCAGGGGGAGGCTTTTTCAGCGGCCTGGGGGGCAAACCCAGTGAGGACGCCGCCAACAAGAACCCTTTTGGCACTGCCGCTGCCACCGGGGGCTTCGGACAGCCCAACCAGACAGGTGGGAGAACCCACAGGGGCTGAGAAGGGTTGTAGCAGAAAGGATGACTGATCTTAGATTTAAACTTCCTGTTCAATTTTAAGACGGACGGGTGCAGTTATCATCAGCAGGGGGGACCCTTTGATTGACATCCCTCTTGCACAGGATGATAAAGTCCACTGCAAGCAACACAATGCAAATTACCAGAGTTCTTAAAATTATAGCTCAAATATTTTTGCATTAATGTTATCAAGACCGATGTTTTCATGTGGGGGGAGGTAGCGAATATAATCATATTTTTTGTTTCTAAACACAGCCTCACGTAAATTGATTTTCCTCAGCATTATGCTGCAAGTCTTAATCTCAAAAGCAGAGCAGTGATTTAGCCTGTTGCTGGAGGCACTGACAGCGTATGTATCTGTGCTGTCCTATCTATGACACAACATGAGTCTGCACCATCCTCTATAGCTCCCGGTCTTATGTTACTGCTCAACAGACTGGCATAGTTTTCCATAGCAAATAGGCTTGTTTCTGTATGTTTTCTTATTCCTCTAATGCACACAAACTGCATCGAATCATCCATGTTTGTTCTGTAGATGAATGCAAATATGCTCATATTTTCCCTACCTTTGAGACCTTGAGGTGGAACGTGATTCATTTGTGTTAAACGATGTTAATGAAATCATTAGTCTACTTTTCTTCCAAGCTATATTTCACTGTGGTACTGTACATGTAGGTTTGATGAGTAGAAATGTCCACTTGAGCCACCCCCATACTGTGCTCCTATGCCCTCTTTTGTTCCGAATTGAAATGGTGCAGTATTCTGATTATGGCTATGTGAATATGTATGACCCATTTCATAGGGACTATGTGATAGTATACTATATCCCTTGTTTGCCCACGGCTTTGATTCTTATGAGATATGTCATGCTATGGCACTCATGTATTGCTTTTTATGACATTTTCCCTGAACATATTCTTACCCACATTTTTACCCATGTCTTTGCTGCATGCAGACCATTCGCTTTTAGTCAAATTCCTCAATTCCATTGTTTCTTGGACAATCACCCTTGAGAAGAGCACTGCAAATTACTATTTTCCTTGAGTAGCTCTTAACTGACAGTAGGCGTTGTGCCATGCTGCGTAATACATCAACTGTCCGTCCTAATGTCTTCCACACACACCTAATACCATTCAGCCCCATATCCATTTCCTCCCTCCTTGTCTCTGATGAAAAGTGACCCCCTTTATCTGGTAGTCAGTCAGGTAACTTGTCTATGTAACCACCCAGCCACAGGAGAATCCATTTTGATTTGAAAGGTGATTATTTTATTTTCTCAAGTTGTTTGCTTTCAAGTTACTATGTTGCAAATTGTTGGAGCGTGAAGTGCTAAATTGCATCTCAAATAAGATTTCAGTGTTGCGTGTCATTTACACACAAGTACTTTCCATGCGCAGTATTACCATTATGGTGAAAGCATTGTGCAAAAAAAGTATGAAAATGGCTCCTAGAAAATAGTCTGGACTCTCTATGCTGATTTGATATATGATGTCTGGGACTTGGAAAAGATGTGTGAAATGAACATTGCTAGAAACCTTAATTCGAAAACTAGAATTTAACGATCGGAAATTAGGCTTTTAAACATCTCTCCAGTGTCTCTCTATCAAAAAGAGAGGAAAGATTTAAAAGATTCTTGAAACATTGGCAGCATTGACATGGGGGCCACATCTGCCAGTGCAGTCGGAACAGAAAGTGACCAGTGGGCTGTGAGGTTGCAACTGATCCCAGGTCTGATGAAGAGGCCGACTTCCCAGCCATTTAAAAGTGAGACGCACTGCACTGTGAAAATCAAAAGACAGAGGGAGACCTGGGTCAACCGGAAAGTGTGTTCTCATGACAACCCGAAACAATATTCCATCACATTCTAGAGATGAACATCTAATGAGCTTGGAGGGAGATGGATGGAGAAAGAGAGCTGAGTGGATGTGTCTGAGTACGGATTCGTGGGCAGAAAAGAGAGCTCTGTGAAGCTGTCAAGGGTTTCCCATAGCATTGCTTAGGCAGGATGCTTAGCTCAGTGGCGCTCTGTCTAGAAATCTTTTGGGATCATTTTACGTCTTTAAAACTAACTCTGGGAAATATATGGTTGGTTTACTTTTGTGTAGAAACTCTTGTTTTTCTCTATCTTTTGGAAACACTAAGGCTGTTGACTTAACTATACGTTAACTGGAACTGAGTACCGGCCCTCAAATGTTCTGCTGCTTGAGTTCCTGCACCTCTTATAGAATATTAGCTCAAAACTATTGCACCTAAATATGAACAGTCCCAGCACTCAAAATGAGTACAGGCACCTATTTCAGTTTAGCACTGCTATAAATCCACTGTTAACCTCTGTTTGTCCTACAGGAGGAACTACCCTGTTTGGGAACAGCGGAGCCAAAACCTTTGGCTTTGGCTCCCCAGCGTCAACATTCGGAGGGGGGGAGCAGACAGCCAGTGGAACCTTCAGCACGGGAGGGGGGAGCGTGGCCGCTCAGGGGTTCGGCTCCTTCTCCACCCCCACCAAACAAACAGGTAGGCTACACCCTCACCCCAAAACAAGTGACAAGTCACCCAGCTCTGTCAACTCCAGACTTTTGTGTCCATGGTGATGTACTGTATATGTTCAAAAGTGTTATCCAACAATGTTACAAATAACCCTTCTGTTGTTAGCCGCACTGCTTCTTGACACACTGCCCGCTTAACCGAAGTCAGCGTGCATGCGCCCGGCCAGCCACCAGGAGGCGCTAGAGCACGATGGGACAAGGACATGCCGGCCGGCCAAACCGTCCCCTGACCCGGACGATGCTGGGCCAATTGTGCGCCGCCTCATGGGTCTCGGGTTGCGGCCGGCTGCGACACAGTCCGGGTTCGAATCCGGGTCTGTAGTTATGCCTCTAGCACTACGATGCAGTGCCTTGGGCCTCCCGAGTGGCGCAGCGGTCTCTTTACAATACTTTCTACCCTCTGTGAACGCATTCCCCATCACTATCCCCTCCATTATCTCTCCCTCTCTCTGCCAGTACAGCACTAGTGGATCATGGTTAGGCTACATTCCACAATGTAGCATCTTTCCGAGCTACAGATAAACAGATATTGGCATCTACTTGGCTAAAGAAGTCAAAGCATCAATCAATTTAGTCAGCGCAGTTATATTTCCTCAATTTAGCAAAAATATGGCATATTTTTAACACCACCGCAGTTTTGTCTTGGCATTTTACTCAGATAGCTATATAGCGGTAGCATCTACCCCTAAACTCTTCTGGTCATATTCACAACGCATCTAAGAATAGGAGTGCTGATCAAGGATCAGGTCATCCCTCTTATTCATTACCTGATCCTAGATCAGCACTTGTACTCTGAGACGCTTTATTAATACGGAACCTGGGGGTTTTTGGTACTGCTGTCACTTCTATAGCTACTATCACTGGTCAGGGTCCAAGGAATGTAATCCCATTACATTAGCCCAATCAATTATTCACTGGGCGTGCTCGTAGCCAGGCTGTTATTTCAGTGATCCCCTCTCTTTTCATCCCAGAGTGTGTGGTTGGAAATTGATTCCCATCAAGCACTCATAACCCCAATGATGTGTGTGTGCGTGCGTGCGTGCGCGCGAGAGCTGTTGTCCCTGAACAGAAATGGAGGTGTTGTAGAGCAGACCATAATACAATAAAAACTTTATTAATCATGTTGGGGCAATTAGTTTCAGGGCAACAGCAGGTGTGACATACACATCCATAAAAGTTGAGGAAGAATATAAACATTGCCTGTGTTTGCTTCTATTTTTGAAGTATTTACTTATGTATGGTTAGTATTAGACTGTGGTAAGTGTCCCCTGAGACATTCTGTCCTGCCCGCCCATCTCAACGAATTCAAGAATATTGCTCATATACGTGTCAGCTTTATTCATGTAACCGTCCCTCTCACATATTGTTATCAAAGCAAAGTCAGCCAACTTACTCTTCCTCACACCCCCTCTATCTGTACCCCTTCAGGTGGTTTTGGGAGCGCCCCTGTGTTCGGTAGCCCCCCCGCTTTCGGGGGCTCCCCAGCATTTGGGGGGTCAGCAGCGTTTGGCTCGGCCCCATCCTTCAGCAGTCCCATGGGCTCCTCAGCCAGCAAGGTGTTTGGAGAGGGCACGGCAGCCGCCAACGTGGGAGGATTCGGGTAAGAGAGACACCCCTCTTAGACATTTATTGGATATGCAGAGTGAGATGTTTTGTATTATTCTAAAATGACAGTGTAGAAGAGCTCAATATTCTTGATAATACTGACCATAAAGGCTGTAGAATGTCTTGCAAAGTTTTTATGCATTTATTGCTGTATATTTGTTATTGTCTTGGTTTTGTTATGTATATTATGTATAGGGGCGGCAGGTAGCCTAGAGGTTAGAATGTTGGGACAGTAACCGTAAGGTTGCTAGTTCGAATCCCCGAGCTGACAAGGTAACAATCTGTCATTCTGCCCCTGAACAAGGCAGTTAACCCACTGTTCCTAGGCCATCATTGTAAATATGAATTTGTTCTCAACTGACTTGCCTAGTTAAATAAAGGTTAAATAAATAAAAAATAAATATGAAAAAGGTTGCCAAATTAAAGGAAAGCAATATAGGGACAAGGGGCTTTAGCCATTCCAACTGAGAGCACGCTGACACCTCCTAGCCACTGTTTTCATATTAACACATTAACACATACATTTTAACACATGGATTTTGTGTTATTTACTTACTGATAATTAAATAATACCTTGCTAACCCCCAACCTCCTTTCTCAATTTGGGCATAATACCCTAAACCCTGCTCGGCTACACTGGCACACGTTAATGAGTTTGACATTTAATTTAGAAAAGTCCACAATAGTTGAGTATTGAAGATTTACTTACTGCATTTACGTCAAGTATTTTTGTATTTCTGGTATTTGTTTATCAGTCAGCTATAACCACCCAGACCTCCTGCAGAGTCAACCTTTTTTCTGAATTTAACCTCAACCCTCATTGTACAATTATGGGAGAAAATGGGATTATTCCTCCATCGCCTCCCGCTCAGCTCCCTCTCCCCCTGGAGCAGTCCCCCTCTCCCCCGGAGCAGTCCCCCTCTCCCCCTGGAGCAGCCCCCTGGCACGTGCAGGCCTGCTGAGGCGTTGGGCACCTCTGCCAAGCCCCAAACCACAGAGGCATGCAGAGCTAGATTATTCCAGATAATCCCACTCTGAGGTCATACCGCCAGCAGATTAAGATGGGCTAGTTCCCCCCTTCTCTCTAGCCTCCCTCTCTCTCTCCTCCCTGGGGTTGTTGTATTAGGCACAGGTCTTCTAGAGGGAATTGCCAACTAAACCCCCACCCCTCAATTCTCTACCACGCCCTCTACACACTCACACACACACGCTTTACACCCTCTGCCTCGGGTCCTGTTGGCTGCAGGGAGATGGGAGCTAGCCTTGCTGTGCGTGAACTCATCTCTGTTTTTCTTATTCTTCTCCCATTCTCTCACTCCTTTCTCTATTTAAGTTGTCAGGGTTTCATCCTATTGGGCTGTCAGATGGCAGCAGGCCCAGTGGCTTGGTGTTTTCATTCATTCCCTTCCTCCATTCAGTCACACTTACTTCTTTTTAAAAAAAAAGTGTTATTATGTCAGGACTCGTGAGGTAATTTTTTTTGCACTTTATCTCACTTGTTATCACACCGTCGTCTTGTTTATAAGGATAAATATTAATAAAGTTGTTTACGAATGCCTGTCCTAGTTTTGTTGTTTTCCAAACCCCTGCAAATATTTCTTGAAAGATGGTTCAATGATACAGTACCTCATGACTCCCTACAACCAGTAAATGTCACCCTCCCTGTCTTTTTAAAGTGGCTCCTCAATTTAGCAGTGGGCCGTACAGAGAGATGAGGCGATTGACCCAAGGGCGGTAGAGGTGGGCGGGCTGACCAGCAAGAGATTGGCTCCTGTATTAGGGTCAGAGGTCAGCCTTTATTTCTGTCCAGGGGTCTACCCATGCTGCCTCCAAGATTAAAACCAGCAGAGCAACTGAGCTGGCTGGATGGCCCGGACTATTCTCTAACCCTCTCTTGCTTTCCCTCTATATTCTCACTCTCTTCTTTCATGTCTTTATTCATCTGTCTGTTTTTCCTCTTTCCCTCTCTCTCCGTCTCCTCTCTGACCACTGCAACACACTTATTACACATGCACATAGTATAGTATATCTGTCCTTCACTCATCCTCATCCCCTCAACTCTCTGCTGATGTTTGATGACTCTAGTCAAATAATCCTGGTTCGGTTGTGTGACTGGCACTGGTCTTGTCTGTCTCGCTCAGTGCACCTGAAGCCTCTGTCAGAAGTAGCTTCCCCTCACACTGTTCTACAACACATTTAAACTCAATAAAACATCAAACACATTCTGCTCCCTTACTGTGTCGCAGCTTCCACACACAGATCCCAGATCAGTAGGGGAAGAGTCGTGGGAGCATTAGCTACTTATTCCATTGTAATTTAAATCAAGGCTTATTGCAATATGCTTTGATGTAAAGGGCTCTGATATTATTCCAGGCAAGGCTGTTCCTCTGCATATTTTAGGTTACCTCTCCTCTCTGGGTTAGAATGGTAATGGGAACAGAGTAGAGGGACTGGGGTAGTGTGCTAGACTAGCTGTACTAAACAGTCTACAGACTGGAGGGAGAGAGAGTTAAGGAGTACAGAGCATAGTAATTCTTCCTCTGACTGTATGGTGTCAGGACTGACATAGAGTATTATAAAGTGGATGTAAACGGACCAGTGCGTCCATAACGTAAGAAATCAATTGTACCAATGGTTATTCAACACAGCCTCATGAAATGTTAATTAGGCTATTGTTAGACTGTAATATTGAATATTCAGTCTTTTAATGTTTTTAATCTTTTATGTGCGTTTCTCTTCCTTCACAGCTTTGCTTCCACTCAACAAAGCACACCGTCGTTTGGTGCTCTGGCCAACCAGAGTGCCCCATCATTTGGTAATCTGGCCCAGCAGCAGCAGGGGTCAGGGTTCGGAGCTCCTCAGCCCAGCGGCTTCTCTGGGTTCGGACAGCAGGGAGGAGGTGAGTCGTAATATCTCACCCATTCAGTTCTTTCAGATCATTGCATGGGAACACCGCTCTAGATTATCCAAGCCTTAATTGACAATTTCCCTTCCCTCCCCTCCCTATTCTTGTGACTGAACTGTACCAACAGTATGAAAGGAGTCCAACCCCCAGCTTAGTCATTACTGCCCCTACAGTCTCCTCCCCACTCCCCCAGCCACGCTAATAAGGAACAAATAAACAAGGTCCTCGTTTGAAGCCTTGCCAGTGAGTCCCTTCCCCTATTCCCCTGAAGTTTTTTTTATGTAACCTTTACTTAACTAGGCAAGTCAGTTAAGAACAAATTCTTATTTACAATGACGGCCTACCGGGGAACAGTGGGTTAACTGCCTTGTTCAGGGGCAGAACGACAGATTTTTACATTGTCAGCTCTGGGATTCGATCCAGCAACCTTTCGGTTACTAGTCCAACCACTCTAACCACCTGCTGCCCCTGGTTAACTAAGCCCATTAGTGACTGTTTAAATAGCAGTCATTTAGGCTAGTGGCTAATGATATCCCCCAGCACTCTGTCTGCTGTGCAGTACATCAGGGCCACAAGATGCAGTGCTAGGTTAATTCTAGGCTTGGCTAGCCGTGGGGATGGTGGAATCCCACAAGTGGCTTCCTATTAACCCACATTCCTACTACGGTCACATGCTGCCATGCAAGTTATCTTTTTTGTTTGTATATGTCACAGTTTTCTCAAGATGGGAAGAGGAGGGTGGGAAGAACTCTTTCAGAATCTTACTCTGAACAAAAATATATACGCAACATGTAAAATGTTGGTCCCATGTTTCATGAGCCTGAAATAAAAGATCCCAGAAATGTTCAAGAAGATGATTAAACAGCATGATCATTACACAGGTGCAGGGGCAATAAAAGGCCACTCTAAAATGTGCAGTTCTGTCACACAACACAATGTCACAGATGTTTCACGTTTTGAGGGAGGGTGCAATTGGATTGCTGACTGCAGGAATGTCCACCAGAACTGTTGCCAGAGAATTCTCTACCATAAGCCGCCCTCCAATGTTGTTTTAGAGAATTTGGCAGTATGTCCAACCGGCCTCACAACCGCGGGCCACATGTATGGTTTTGTGTGGGTGAGCGGTTTGCTGATGTCAATGTTGTGAACAGAATGCCCCATGGTGGAGATATGGTATGGGCAGGCATAATCTATGGACAATGAACACAATTGCATTTTATTGGTTGCAATTTAAATGCAGAGGTACCGTGATGAGGTCCTGAGGCCTGTTATGAGGCCCATTTCTTTGTAAGATAGAGTACCAGTCAAAAGTTTGGACACCTACTCGTTCAAGGGTTTTTCTTTATTTTTACTATTTTCTAAATTGTAGAATAATAGTGAAGACCTCAAAACTATGAAATAATACATATGGAATCATGTAGTAACCAAAAAAGTGTTAAACAAATCAAAATATATTTTAGATTTTAGTCTTCAAAGTAGCCACCCTTTGCCTTGACGACTGCTTTGAACACTCTTGGTATTCTCTCAACCAGTCTTGAAGGAGTTCCCACATATGCTGAGAACTTGTTGGCTGCTTTTCCTTCACTCTGCGGTCCAACTCATCCCAAACCATCTCAATTGGGTTGAAGTCAGGTGATTGTGGAGGCCAGGTCATCTGATGCGGCACTACCATCACTCTCCTTCTTGATCAAATAGCCCTTACACAGCCTGGAGGTGTGTTTTGGGTCATTGTCCTGTTGAAAAACAAATGATAGTCCCACTCAGCGCAAACCAGATGGAATGGTGTATTGCTGCAGAACACTGTGGTAGCCATGCTGGTTAAGTGTACCTTTTTGAATTCTAAATAAATCACAGACCGTTTCACCAGCAAAGCACCCCCACACCATCACACTTCCTCCACCATGCTTCACGTGGGAACTACAAATGCGGAGATCATCCGTTCACCTACTCTGCGTCTCATAAAGACACGGCGGTTGGAACCAAAAATCTCAAAGTTGGACTCATCAGACCAAAGGACAGATTTCCACCGGTCTAATGTCCATTCCTCGTGTTTCTTGGCCAAAGCAAGTCTCTTCTTCTTTTTGGTGTCTTTTAGTAGTGGTTTCTTTACAGCAATTTGACCATGAAGGCCTGATTCACGTAGTCTCTTCTGAACAGTTGCTGTTGAGATGTCTGTTACTTGAACTTTATGAAGCATTTATTTGGGCTGCAATTTCTGAGGCTGGTAACTCTAATGAACTTATCCTTTGCAGCAGAGGTAACTCTGGGTCTTCCTTTCCTGTGACGGTCCTCATGAGAGACAATTTCATCATAGCGCTTGATGGTTTTTGTGACCGCACTTGAAGACACTTTCAAAGTTCTTGAAATGTTCCCTATTGACTGACCTTCATGTCTTAAAGCAATGATGAACGTTTGTTTCTTTTTGCTTATTTAAGCAGTTCTTGCCATAATATGGACTTGGTCTTTTACCAAATAGTGCTATCTTCTGTATACCACACCTACTTTGTCACAACACAACTGATTGGCTCAAACGCATTAAGAAGAAAAGAAATTCCACAAATAACTTTTAACAAGGACCTGTTAACTGAAATGCATTCTAGGTGACTACCGCATGAAGCTGGGTTGAGTGAATGCCAAGAATGTGCAATGCTGTCATCAAGGCAAAGGGTGGCTGCTTTGAAAAATCTCAAATATATTTTGATTTGTTTTTTGGTGAGTATGTGTTATTTAATAGGTTTGATGTCTTCACTATTATTCTACAATGTAGAAAATATTAAAAATATAAATCATTGAATGAGTAGGTATGTCGAAACTACAGATGCATATCTGTATTCCCAATCATGTGAAATCCATAGATTAGGGCCTATTTCAAATCCTGTTAGGTCTAGAGGAACTAGATAAGCAAGCACATTATTATGGTTTGTGTTGGCACCCAAGTGGTTGACTGGCTCTGGAACAGAGGTAATAGGGTGGAAGTAGTAGTAACTCACCTGGGGTTTCTCTCCCTGTTATTCAGTCAACATTTTACAGAGTAATTTTAAATAGTCTCTACTGAAAGTTCTATCTAGATCAAGGGTGTCAAACATCTGGGTGGGCGGGCAACTCAATATAATTTAAAATGACTAAAACCAAATTGGAACTGTAGAAATGATACTGAACCTACATTCATACAGTTTCTTGACTGTGTCCATCTGGCTAATAATCACAGAAATGAAAGCTAGACAGTCAGAGAGCACTGAAAATACCAAACAATTTTTGCACATTTTGACGACAAGGAAATCTAATCAATTTTCAGTGCCCCTGGGGCAAAATGAGTTTGATCTAGATTAAGTGTGTTTTGTTTTTTTGTGTGTATTTTTTTGTTGCAGGCTTTGGGTCTGCTGGCGGTTTTGGATCAAATCAGTAAGTATCACTCATCTTTGTGTGTGTGTGGATGGGTGTTTTGGTGTCTGTTCACATTTGTTGTATTCATGAGTGTCTTTGTCTTTGCTTGAGTGTATACATTTGTATGTTGAGTGTTTGAACCCTCCCTCCACGCACTCGCTTGTGTCTCTGGCAGTAGCGTGTGAAGGAAAAGTGTGACCACAGCCCACTTAAAAAGAATCTGATGGGCAGCACGAATTCATAACAAGCTGCCTTAATATATCATCCCTCCTTCCCCCCTTTGTCCCTCCTGTACCTTATTCGACCCTCACCATTCTCATCTCTAACACCACTGATCTCCTCACCCTCGAGGCCTCACCCCAGACACTCGCCTACTCGAGCCGCTTCCCCCTTTTTGCTCTTCTACCTCTTCCCTTTCTCCCTCCTTTCTTTATCTCCTCCCTCCTTTCTTTCTCTGCCCTCCCTCGCTCGCTCCCTTCCTCCCTCCCTCTCTCCTCTTTCCTCCCTCCCTCTCTCCCCTCCTGCCTCCTGCCTCCTCCCTCCCTCTCTGCCTCCCATCCTGCCTCCTCCCTCCCTCTCTCTCTCTCCCCTCCTGCCTCCTCCCTCGCTCTCCCTCCCTCCCTTCCTGCCCCCTCCCTCCCTCTCTCTCTCTCTCCCATCCTGCCTCCTCCCTCCCTCTCTCCCTCCTTTTGTGTCTGCCCTCCTTTTCCTCCTCCCACTCTCCCGTGCCTCCTCTCATTGTGCTGCTGTGTCACATGGCCCCTGTGTATTCCCCAGGGTGCATTGCAGTGGAATGCGATCTGAAGTGCTCAGGAGAGTGTGGCGACACCGCCCAGCTCAGAGTCATTCACACGCTGTTAGATAAGCTCCTCTGTCTCCCTCCATTCCGCTTCACCCTCTCCCCTCCTCTTCTCCCTGTTCTTGTCTTCTATTGCTTGCTTTCTCTTCCTCGTCCCTCCTTTAACCACCCCCATTTCCGACCTTGCTCCCTCCCTCACCCCTACTCTTCCTAATTCTCCTTCTCACTCGCTCTCCTCTCCCTCATCCCCTCATCGTACCCATTTTATAATTGTTGATGAGAGCAAAATGCTGGTAAATGCTCTGATGGATCCTCTGTGTATGTTTTAGTTTCATTTGATGCAACTAGAATGTATGCTTAAAGAAACATGGTTTATATTAATACTCTTTGACACAAGCAAGCGTTGCGTTTTTAAAAATTAATAATAATAAAGTCTTGATGTCATTCTGAATACATTTTCATGAGGCAAAGTGTTTTCATGTAGACAGAATTTACAGTGCATAACTACAGCTATATGTAGTTCTTAAATGAAGTTAATTTCATCCCCTCCTCCGTCCCATAAAAACTGATGCCACTCTTTATGTAGCTGCATCCTAGTATGACTCTGACTACCTGGACAGATCTCAAGTCCCTCTCATCACTCTTCCTCTCCTCCTTCTAGTCCCATTCCTTCTTTCTTCTCTCCACCTCCCTCAGTTCTCCCCCCCCGCCTATCTCGACCCTATCTCTCCTTCTCTGTTCCACCCATCCATTTATGCCTTCATCTTCCCTTTTTAGTGTGCAATGTGTTTATGTGTGTCGCGTTCCCTCCAGGACTCCCTCCTCATATATGTTGTATGTCCCTGTGTATACAGTATGTACATCCCTCACAGTACTGTCAGACAGCAGTAGTATTCCTCATAATCGTCAGTCAGGGCAAGGCAGGGCCTAGGGGGAAAAGTCCAAACCATCACATAATAAGGTAGCTAACTTTCCAAGCAGAATTGTTTTTTTTTGTTGTTTTTTTTGTCTTCATTGTTTTGTTTTTTTCTTCAGATCATCTTCTCAAACGTTTGGAGCCGGTCCGGGTTGGAGAAGCTAGTTTTTGTTGAACCCCCCCCCCCCTCCCCACCCTTCGCCCCGGGCAAGTGCACCCCTGGTGTGTGACCAGCAACACTGCTCTCTGCAATCAAGCTCTTTGAGTAGACGACACCTAAAGGGAGAAGGGGGAGGAAGGGTGCGCATGTTGGGGGTGGAAGGAAGGGGGGTTGTGGTGAGACAGTGCAAACTAGTTGTAAAGTATGTAGACTGACCTTATAGACCATCGTAATAGTCTTACGTCAAGTACATCAGTGGTGACTACCATGTGGAATGTGTATTTGGATGAATGAATTTACATTTTGTGTGTATTTTTCAAATCAGAAGAGTAATTATTCATCACATAAATTGATCATCCACTGTGCAAAAACGTCAAGGGCACCTAATGTAGGTTTTTGTCATAATCCCATTAATACATTTATTATAAACTTTATTGGAATATTTAGATACTTAATAATCCATTCACTTTACTTCACCTGTGCAACACCTGTATTCATATGAAATAGAATATTGTGCAGATGTCTTCATTTCCATCCACCATTGGCTGTAATGAACATTGTTTTCCTCTATAATAATTCGGCAGTTCATAATTTAGCCTCGTTCTTACATTTTGAATCTGGGAAAGTTCTAAACTTTCAATTGAAGTTTTAAGATATCTTATATTCCAAGCATTAGTAGTTCTGATAAGAATCAAATTCTTAATGTTTCTCAAAACTTGTCTTGTCTCACTAAATGGAGTAGAAAATACCATCCTCCGCAACAATAATTCATAATTTACTGACTCCAGGCAAGACTTAAGCAGGTCGTTGATAGAAGTATCAACTCTTGATTGCGTACAATGAACTGCAATATGAGAAAATATTTTGTTTTTTATAATGCCTACTGCTGGTACCCCCTATTCCTATAAATATGTATATTTTATACATGGAAAGTGGGAAATAAACTTGGCAATTCTCAAATCTGTATCTAATGTAGTCTCTCATTTTTTGACAACGCACTGAAGATGAGCACTAATTGATCGCCTTTTGTTGTTTTAATGATGACAGCCTCTGGCTATTTTCCTATTGCCTTTGTCTGTTATATTTATTTTTTATTTAACTTGGCAAGTCAGTTAAGAACAAATTCTTATTTACAATGACGGCCTACCCCGGCCACATCCTCCCCTTACCCGGACGACACTGGGCCAATTGTGCCCTGCCCTATGGGACTCCCGATCATGGCCTGTTGTGATACAGCCCGGGGTCGAACCAGGGTCTGTAGTGATGCCTCTAGTACTGCGATGCAGTGCCTTAGACCGCTGCGCCCCTCGGGAGTCTGTCTGTCTGCTTATTTAACAATTAGATGTCTTTGGACTAAATACTTTACTGACTATTGTATCCATGGGGAAAATTCTTTGCAAATTTGTGGCAGTATCATGTAAGTTGATGTATTTAATTTATGTAATTCATTCATCAACCTTGGATTTAAGAGTATTTGAATCAGAGAAGAGCTGCTGAAGAGGGTTGTCTCTGGCATTAGCTGGCGAAAAATGAAATAATTGAAGGCAGCATAAGTAAGGTAAGGGAGCTCCAGGCGGGTGGAGGATGTGGAGGAATTCACTGGCCCTTATTAAGTATTAGACATTTGGATGTAAGCCTGAGACATTGCAGGAATAAGTGTATAGTGAAAAGAGGGGTGCTAGTGTTTCGTAGTGGTATCTGGTGTTTGTGGCTGTCACCAGAATGCCATCCATGGTCACCGCAATTGAGAATGTCACCGTTGCTCTGTCCCCTTAACTCTGGCGGGCCTGGCAATGGGGTGAATGTTGCAAGCCCGGACACTCAAGTGATTGGGGAATGTTGCAGTCACAACATGTGACCTAGAGTCCTAGCTTCCCACTGTAACAGTTGAATTTATCCTCCCCTGTTTGCTAGGATATGATTGGTCACACACACTGTGGTCAGGACAGATAATATTAGAGATGGATAACAGTCAGTGGTATCAGAGGTAGGCAAGACTACAGAGAGGGAGTTACATTTGTATTGGGCTTCTGGATGTTTTCTACTGCTTATCTTTCATACTAATGTACAGTACCAGTCAAGTTTGGACAGACCTTTTTCTTTATTTTTACTATTTTCTACATTGTAGAATAATGGTGAAGACATCACAACTATGAAATAACACATGGAAACATGTAGTAACCAAAAAACTGTTAAACAAATCAAAGTTGCCACCATTTTCCTTGATGACAGCTTTGCACACTCTTGACATTCTCTCAACCAGCTTCATGAGGTAGTCACTTGGAATGCATTTCAATTAACACGTGTGCCTTGTTAATTTGTGGATTTTCTTTCCTTAGTGTTTTTGAGCCAATCAGTTATGTTATGACAAGGTAGGGGTGGTATACAGAAGATAGTCCTATTTGGTAAAAGACCAAGTCCATATTACGGCAAGAACAGATCAAGTAAGCAAAGAGAAATGACAGTCCATTACTTTAAGACATGAAAGTCAGTCAAACATTTAAAGAACTTTGAATGTTTCTTCAAGTGCAGTCGCAAAAACTATCAAGCACTATGATGAAACTGGCTCTCATGAGGACCGCGAGAGGAAAGGAAGACCCAGAATTACCTCTGCTGCAGAAGATGAGTTCATTAGAGTTACCAGCCTCAGAAATTGCAGCCCAAATAAAGGCTTAACAGAGTTCAAGTAACAGACACATCTCAACATCAACTGTTCAGAGGAGACTGCGTGAATCAGTCCTTCATGTTTGAATTGTTGCAAAGAAACCACTACTAAAGGACACAAATAAGAAGAGACTTGCTTTGGCCAAGAAACACGACCAATGGACATTAGACCGAGATTTTTGGTTCCAACCGCCGTGTCTTTGTGAGACGCAGAGTAGGTGAACGGATTATCTCCGCATGTGTGGTTCCCACCGTGAAGCATGGAGGAGGAAGTGTGATGGTGTGGGGGTGCTTTGCTGGTGACACTGTCTGATTTATTTACAATTAAAGGCACACTTAAACAGCATGGCTACCACCGCATTTCAACTGGACAATGACCCGACACACCTCCAGGCTGTGTAAGGGCTATTTGACCAAGAAAGAGAGTGATGGTAGTGCTGCATCAGATGACCTGGCCTCCACAGTCACCCGACCGCAACCCAATTGAGATGGTTTGGGATGAGTTGGACTGCAAAGTGAAGGAAAAGCAGCCAACAAGTGCTCAGTATATTTGGGATCTCCTTCAAAACTGTTGGAAAAGCATTCCAGGTGAAGCTGGTTCAGAGAATGCCATGTATGTGCAAAGCTGTCAAGGCAAAGGGAGGCTACTTTGAAGAATCTAAAATGTATTTTGATTTGTTTACCACTTATTGTTACTACTTGATTCCATATCTGTTATTTCATAGTTTTGATATCTTCACTATTTGATATCTTCACTATCTACAAATAGTAAAAATAAAGAAAAACCTTTGAATGAGTAGGTTGTCCAAACTTTTGACTGGTACTGTATGTTTTGCTTTTATTGCCCAAGGGGAGGTGTGTGTGTGTGTGTGTGTGTGTATGAAATGTCAGTCATAGGTATACGTATGTGGAATATCTGATCCGTTTCAATATCTCACTTGGCAATTAATTATACATTTTGCTACCCGGGCTATCACGGAGCCAAAACTGCACCGTTTGGATTGTAGGTTTACAGCACAGTATCCTCCCTCCTTCCCACTATTGACTTATTTGAACAGATCAAGAACAGTCTACTTTGTGTTGTGGATTTGCTGCTGCTGCGCAATGCTGATACGTACTCCGTGTCCTGTGGTGCTCAACAATGACTCCCAGAGTGCAGCACTGCCTTCACTCTCGTCCTTTTCTCTCCCTCCGTTGTTGCATCGCTCTGACAGAGAGTGGGAGAGTAGAGCAGTCATACAAGCACCCGTGGGGACAGCAGCTGTTTTTGAGGAATTCAGATAAAAATAACCACTCGGTCGGTTTCTCTCTCTCTTTTTACAGAGGGATGATTGGCATTGTTCACGCTCTCGCTGCTTCATCGGTCCAGCCTTTTCTGCTCGCTGGCTTGTCTACAAGACGGCAGAGTGTGTAATGCAATAAGCCCACCCAGTGTTGGATGTGGAGGGGATTTCTTGGGGGTCAACCTATGTTGATGTACCCAGAGACATACAGTTGAAGTTGGAAGTTTACATACACTTAGGTTGGAGTCATTAAAACTTGTTTTTCAACCACTCCAAAAATGTCTTGTTAACAAACTACAGTTTTGGCAAGTCGGTTAGGACATCTACTTTGTGCATGACAAGTAATTTTTCCAACAATTGTTTACAGACACAGTGTATTAAGTTAAATAATCACAATTCCAGTGGGTCAGAAGTTTACATACACTAAGTTGGCTGTGCCTTTTAAACAGCTTGGAAAATTCCAGAAAATGTCATGGCAGTAGAAGCTTCTGATAGGCTAGTTGACATAATTTGAGTCAATTGGAGGTGTGCCTGTGGATGTATTTCAAGGCCTACCTTCAAATTCAGTGCCTCTTTGCTTGACGACATGCGAAAATCAAAAGAAATCATCCAAGACCTCAGAAAAACAATTGTAGATCTCCACAAGTCTGATTCATCCTTGGGAGAAATTTCCAAACTCCTGAAGGTACCACGTTCATCTGTACAAACAATAGTACGCAAGCATAAACACCATGGGACCACGCAGCTGTCATACCGCTCAGGAAGGAGACGCTTTCTGTCTCCTAGAGATGAACGTACTTTGGTGTGAAAAGTGCAAATCAATCCAAGAACAACAGCAAAGGACCTTGTGAAGATGCTGGAGGAAACAGGTACAAAGTATCTATAACCACAGTAAAACGAGTCCTATATTGACATAACCTGAAAAGCTCCTCAGCAAGGAAGAAGCCACTGCTCCAAAACTGCAATAAAAAAGCCAGGCTATGGTTTGCAACGGCACATGGGGACAAAGATCGTACTTTTTGGAGAAATGTCCTCTGGTCTGATGAAACCAAAATACAACTGTTTGGCCATAATGACCATCGTCACATTTGGAGGAAAAAGGGGGAGTCTTGCAAGCCGAAGAACACCATCCCAACTGTGAAGCACGGGGGTGGCAGCGTCATGTTGTGGGGGTGCTTTGCTGCAGGTGGGAACTTGTCTACTTCACAAACTAGATGGCATCATGAGGAAGGAAAATTATGTGGATATATTGAAGCAACATCTCAAGACATCAGTCAGGAAGTTAAAGCTTGGTCGCAAATGGGTCTTCCAAATGGACAATGAATCCAAGCATACTTCCAATGTTGTGGAAAAATGGCTTAAGTACAACAAAGTCAAGGTATTGGAGTGGCCATCACAAAGCCCTGACCTCAATCCTATAGAAAATTTGTGGGCAGAACTGAAAAAGCGTGTGCGAGCAAGGAGGCCTACAAACCTGACTCAGTTACACCAGCTCTGTCAGGAGGAATGGGCCAAAATTCACCCAATTTGTAGAAGGATACCTGAAATGTTTGACCCAAGTAAAACATTTTAAAGGCAATGCTACCAAATACGAATTGAGTGTATGTGAACTTCTGACCCATTGGGAATGTGATGAAAGAAATAAAAGCTGAAATAAATCATTCTCTCTACTCTTATTCTACTCTAAGCCACTCTAAGCCACTTTTAGGTTATGGGAAAGTTATTGGCTTTAAGTTGAAGGTTTGGTCGCATGTTGTCACTGGCTAATAGAGCTTACTTGCTTTACAACTCGTTCATCCTAGGAGAATTGGATTTGATTGTCTTCAAAGCCCCAGTGACTTGTTTAGCAACAGAGGCATGGGTGCCAGAGCACACCAGGGACTCCAAATTCAAGATCAGTGAGAGGTTTACAAATTCGCACTTCAAACTGTGGTTGCTTTCTTATTGCCTGATATACAGTGGCATTAGAGGTGTAGTTAGATGAGGTGTGTGTGTGTGCCATCTCCCAGCTGCCCAGTGCTATCCCAACAACACCATGTCATGCCAAGTGCATGTAGCCAATGTTTCCTTAACGTGGTCAGAGGTTTTGAAATACTGCTTGCTCTCTGTGTGTGTGATAGATAGATAGTTGACCCTACTCCCAGTCTGTATTGCCTTGTCTGATTGGACAGTAAGGGTGAGTGCAGGAATCAGTCTGTGTGCCCTCTAGGGCTTTTACAGTAATTACATGCAGACATTTCGTATTTGATCGCCGTCTGTGCGAGGGTGCGCCAGTGAAATCAGCCATGCGACCCTGATTTTAACATCACATCAGCCAGCCAGTTATCTGATGGAGCCACAATCCACTAACTGAGGAGAGAGGAAATAACCTTCCATATCTTAAGCTGTGTGCTGTCAGTGTTTCTGTGTGGATGTATAGATTTACCTCAGCCGAGATAAGAGTGCCGCGGGCGTACATCGTAAATGAAATGAATCACAATTAGTGTCCACGCTCATCACTGATACCGGAAGAAGGCCGGTATGTTATTTAAGAGGCTCTCGGTCTTAGCGCTGTTAGCGGAGGCTGGTTATTCATGCCCGGAGTGGAAGCGCTCTTTACTGTAAAAACAACCTTCTCTCTCTTTATACTCCTGTCTGATAATATAGTACTCAATGTGTAGGTTTATATATGCCATGGGTTTAGACTGCTTGCTGTGAGTTCAGCTGCTGAATGCATCCCATGTGATAGCCCACTATTCCTCTTATTTCATCCAATGATTTAACTCACCCCTTGGTTGGTGTTACAGTTAATGGTGCCCCCCACTTTCATTGTTTGGGCATTAGCTTATCAAGTAAGAAATTGTCTTTAAACACAAATAACCTAAAAAGAAGTTGTTTCTTTCAGATGATCCAGTGGGGTCCCCTAATCCAGGAGGAAACTAAATGGTGTGTTTTCAAGTTGAGAACAAACCTGCTACAGTTAATAATGGAGGCCTGCGCAGCCATGCCGTGTCTAACACTGATGTTTCTGTGCTTTTACAGACCAAGATGGCCTGGACTACAATAAAGAATCTACGCTGTTTTCATTTTGGAGGGAGGGAGATCTGTTATTTTTGCCCACAAGATGCTTATTATGTAAGCTTGGTCTACAGTATCCATAAAGAAATGATCTATTTCATCACAGGAAAAGAGCCTAATTAAACTCAAACTTGATGTTTTTAGTCATGCTTTACTGTACCTTTACAATATTGCGAGGGATTATGCTGAAAAATACTAGCCTGACAACTCAAACTAAATTCTTCCTCTGTTCTGTCGTTCGCTACATACTTTAGTCTGAGACTGCCATCATTTAAGTTTTTTGTGGTG
This sequence comes from Salmo trutta, assembly GCF_901001165.1. Lineage (NCBI taxonomy): Eukaryota > Metazoa > Chordata > Actinopteri > Salmoniformes > Salmonidae > Salmo > Salmo trutta. Next base: position 72,375,983 of record NC_042968.1, read on the forward strand.
ACGAGGCATTGTACAAAATGTAATCAGCAATTGGATTGTCTCTGACCAATCAGAGTATGAAAGCCAATGACGAACTTTCAAACCACCGCTTTACTCACGTGTGTTCTGGCTCTGGCCCAACCCATAGGTTTCTGGACCAATCAGACGGTACCAAATGTGTTCCTATTCGGTGAAGGAGGTACTCAGATACAGACTCATTGCAGAGAAGAAACTAACATCCGTGGGCATGGTGTAGTGTTTGACCTGAACAAGGAGTGTGGGTAGCCAGGCAAGAAATACACTGGACCCTTGCAGTTTTTAGAAACAGTAGCACATTATTGACCTTTCACGGACACCATATTAGGAGTCTATCCAAAAATAGCAGAGTTGTGATTAAATTCCCTTCACATGATCAAATATTTACAGCCTGATATTCTCGTCATGATGTGGGAATATCCCCATGCTCTTCTTCGTTGGACATGGTAACCCTAACACGTACTTGTGTGTACATGGAGGTATTTCTAAAATTTTTGGTGACTGGGAGATAGATTTCAGGTTGACTACAGCGCTCAAATCATGACTTATTGCTCCCTAACTGCATTTTTTTTTTTACCACAGTTAAAGTGCCAGGGTCTATGGATGTTCTTATTATGTTTCAATAAACTGCAAACTCCTTTGGATATTTGGATAATTGTAGATTCTTGCAGTTATGGAAGCTACTCTGAAATATAGTTTATCAAGCTAGCAATTACTTCACAATGGAAGAAGTTAAGCTACATTAAAGCTACCTGTAAGAAATTGTTTACTTAATTAAAGTACTTAAATACGTTTTTTCACTACTTCCAAACTACTTTGTGAAAATAGCATATCTAATTCTGAAATGTCAGACTACAAATTGCAAGAACAGATTACTCTTGTCAGATGTTAACATAATGTGTGAGTTAGCCTATTAAACCCAAAAAGTGAGAATTAAGCACAGTGTTTCAAGTGAGAATTAGGCAAGTTGATGCCGAAGAGAGGAAATGGTTGCCTACTTCACCCATATTTTATTTTTGATTAAAATAATTGTGTGTAGTTCCTGTATTTAGCTGCTACACTACATGGCAGAAAAAGTAATTAACTAGTGAAAAACTACCAAGATTTGAATCAAGTTCAACGACCACCAAGGTACTGCAAAATGTCATTAAAAGACTAGTTCACTACTCCCCAACACTGGATTCTTGCATGAGCCGCCTTCGGAAAGTATTATGACCACCTTGACTTTTTCCACATTTTATTATGTTATAGCCTTATTCTAAAATCGATTAAAAAAACGAAAAAATCCCCAGCAATCTACACACAATATCCCATAATGACAAAGCGAAAACAGGTTTTTAGAATAAAAAAATTAAACTGAAATACCTTATTTACATAAGTATTCAGACCCTTTGCTATGAGACGTGAAATTGAGCTCAGGTGCATCCTGTTTCCATTGATCATCCTTGAGATGTTTCTACAACTTGATTGGAGTCCACCTGTGGTAAATTTAATTGATTGGACATGATTTGGAAAGGCACACACCTGTCTATATCAGGTCCCACAGTTGATAGTGCATGTCAGAGCAAAAACCAAGCCATGAGGTTGAAGGAATTGTCCGTAGAGCTCTGAGATAGGATTTTGTCGAGGCACAGATCTGGGGAAGTGTACCAAAAAATGTCTGCAGCATTGGCGGTTCCCGAGAACACAGTGGCCTCCTTCATTCTTCAATTAAAGAAGTTTGAAACCACCAAGACGCCCGGCCAAACTGCATAATCGGGGGAGAAGGGCCTTGGTCAGGGAGGTGAGCTCCAGAGTTCCTCTGTGGATATGGGAGAACCTTCCAGAAGGACAAGCATTTCTGCAGCACTCCACCATTCAGACCTTAATGGTAGAGTGGCCAGACAGAAGCCACTACTCAGTAAAAGGAACATGATAGCCCGCTTGGAGTTTGCCAAAAGGCAAGTAAAGGCTCTCAGACCATGAGAAGCAAGATTCTCTGGTCTGATGAAACCAAGATTGAACTCTTTGGTTTGAATGCCAAGCGTAAATTCTGGAAGAAACCTGGCACCATCCCTACGGTGAAGCATGGTGGTGGCAGCATCATGCTATGGGGATGTTTTTCAGCCGCAGGGACTGGGAGACTAGTCAGGATCGAGGGAAAGATGAACGGAGAAAAGTACAGAGAGATCCTTGATGAAAACCTGTTCCAGAGTGCTCAGGTCCTCCGCCTGGGGCGAAGGGTCTCCTTCCCACAGGACAACGACCCTTAGCACACAGCCCGATCAAACATTTCTGGAGAGACCTGACAATAGCTGTGCAGCAACGCTCCCCATCCAACCTGACAGAGCTTGAGAGCATCTGCAGAGAAGATTGTGAGAAACTCCCCAAATATAGGTGTGCCAAGCGTGTAGCGTCATACCCAAAAAGACTCGGCTGTAATCGCTGCCAAAGGTGTTTCAACAAAGTACTGAGTAAATGGTCTGAATACTTATTTCAGTATATTTTTTTAGAAATTAGAAACAACAAAAAAATCCTGTTTTTGCTTTGTCATTATGAGGTATTGTGTGTAGATTGAGAAAAAACAAATATCATTTTTAGAATAAGGCTGTAACCTACCAAAATGTGGAGGGGTCTGAATACTTTCTGAAGGCACTATAAACATATTGGTTTCAAAATCAATAGTGGTGTTTGAGAAATTAGTCCCATAAAATTCCAGCGCAATGAATATTTCATATTTCATGTCAAACCTTGCTTGTTGAAGATATGCAACATTTCAGACCGTGAGATGTGACTAAGAACCACAACAATATGAATACATCTCATTTGAGTTTAATTCCTTCTCAAAACTTCCCTTCCTGTTCCAGCAAATCTATAGCAGAATGATTAACTGTAGCACTGTAGAGGCAGATCTTTAACTGTTTCTGGTGATCATTCATTCTTCACTATTAGAAAAATAGGATCCAATTTATGCACAAGTCTTGCCTGTCGATCAGCTGCCTTGCTTTAGCATGGGAATAGTAGGCAACATGTTCGTGACCGGTTGTTGTGGATGTTGTAAGGTGTTACACTTGAAACAGGCATGTGGAATTTGAAGTGCACACCGATTAGACCCACACTTGGAGTGCAGTAAAAATGTTTTGTAGGTGTGCACCGTATAATGGCCTGGAGAAATGTAATCTAGTTTCAATGTGCAAAACGTTTTATTAATATGCTGGTACTATTGCAAGGCACATGCAACTGGATGCGGACGTGCACTCTACACAACTCTGACCATTACATTTACATCATTTAGCAGACGCTCTTATCCAGAGCGACTTACAAATTGGTGCATTCACCTTATGATATCCAGTGAAACAACCACTTTACAATAGTACATCTATATCTTTTTTGGGGGGGAGGGTAGGGGGGGAGGGTTAGAAAGATTACTTAATCCTATCCCAGGTATTCCTTAAAGAGGTGGGGTTTCAGGTGTCTCCGGAAGGTGGTGATTGACTTCTCTGTCCTGGAAAGTATATGGAAAGTATATGGAAAGTATATTGTTTCAAAGGGGCACTCCTTGTTCTGTCACACACAGATGCCAGTTGGCAGTGGTGCCCCCCCCCCCCACCTTTCTTAATCCTGCCATTCTTTACCTCGGTCCCCATCGAGTGTAATCCCTGTTGGATGATAAACTGTGGGGGATTGGAAGATCTGGGTGAAATGAGAGGAATCGGCCACATGTTTTATTAATGGCGGTGTGTGGGTGTGGGACTGACAGTGCCAGCTTAAAACTCTGACAGGAGAAGATCCCTTGCACAAGCCTATTTTCCTCAGTAATCTGTAAGGAAGCGTTGGTGAATTTGAAAGCAGTGTTGAAGCAACTGATCTCAGATGCAACCTCTCATAAATAAATTGCATTGGTTAAGTATATTATGCTTCAAAATGACTTTTACTGTGTTTGTATTGGTTGTAACAGTGAGTCTTGCAAATTATGCTGAATGGATTGAATTCTGCATGGATCCGATTTCAAAAGGCTTTGTGATTTATTTGACACACAGTATTGTAGTATCATTATTCAAACTGGCCTTTCACCACATCTACTTTTTCTCTGTTACCCATGCCGTTTCCCCCAGCTGCACTCTGTCAACTCTAATCTGCCCACGTAGCATCGATCAATCTGTTACATAATGTAGACATGAAGGTCGCAGCCAGGTTTTCTACACAGATCTATCTTTTTCCAAGGAACTGTTTTTGCACCCATTACACAGCATGTTACCACCATTGCAACAAAGCTTAAATAATTACAATTCTTAACAGGTATAAAACACCTGATTCTCTCACTGGCAGCTGTTGCTAAGGTGTTAGACTGACCAGGTGAATCCAGTTGAAAGCTATGATCCCAGTGGTGGAAAAAGTACCCAATTGTCATACTTGTGTAAAAGGAAAGATACCTTACATGTACATATTCTCATTCACCCCTTTAGATTGGTGTGTATTAGGTAGTTGTTGGGGATTGTTATATTACTTGTTAGATTTTACTGCACTGTCGTAACTAGAAGCACAAGCATTTCGCTACACTCGCATTAACATCTGCTAACCATGTGTATGTGACAAATACAATTTGATTTGATTTGACCTTCATACAAAATGACTCAAGTGAAAGTCACCCAGTAAAATACTGCTTGAGTAAAAGTCTAAAAGTGTTTGGTTGTAAATATACTTAAGTATCAAAAGTAAAAGTATAAATCCTTTCAAATTCCTTATTATGGAACACTGGTCATTTGTATAATGTACATACTGTTACATACAGTACTTACCTATTTCATATGTATATACTGTATTCTAGTTAAGTCCATCCTATTCAACTATTGCTGTACATATACTATTCTATTCTTTGTATTCTTCATATATATTACATATTCTTTCCACATACTGTCCATAATGTCTATACATCCCTTCACATACAGTGCCTTCGCAAAGTATTCAGACCCCTTGACTTTTTATACATTTTGTTACATTTGCCTTATTCTAAAATGTATTAAATAGTTTTTTCCCCCTCAATCTACACACAATACCCCATAATGACAAAGCAAAACATTTTTTTTTACATTTTTGCTAATTTATTAAAAATAATATCACAACATAAGTATTCAGACTCTTTACTCAGAACTTTGTTGAAGCACCTTTGCCAGCGATTACAGCATCAAGTCTTCTTGGGTATGACACTATAAGCTTGGCACACCTGTATTTGGGGAGTTTCTCCCATTCTTCTCTGCAGATCCTCTCAAGCTCTGCCAGGTTGGAAGGGGAGAATTGCTGCACAGCTATTTTCAGGACTCTCCAGAGATATTCGATCGGGTTCCCTCCGTTGTCTTGGCTCTGTGCTCATGATCGCTGTCCTATTGGAACATTCACCTAGCTGTGCAGCGACTCTCCCCATCCAATGGATCTGTAGCGTCATACCAAAGAAGACTCAAGGCTGAAATCGCTGCCATCTGTACTTCAACAAAGTACTGAGTAAAGGGTCTAAATACTTATGTAAATGTGATATTTCCTTTTTTTTTATACATATGCAAACATTTCTAAATCTGTTTTTGCTTTGTCATTATGGGGTATTGTGTGTAGATTGATGATGGGAAAAAAACTATTGAATCCGTTTTAGAATAAGGCTGTAACGTAACAAAATGTGAGAAAAATCAAGGGGTCTGAATACTTTCCGAATGCACTGTATGTTGGTGTTTCATTTATTTTGGCAGTTACATGTTTTAAAATTCAATATTGGTCCACAAAATATCAAAGGGATGCAAAATGAACCTATGTCATGGAAAGACCCTCCAATTGAAAAAACTACCCCCAGTTTAACTAGACACTAATGACTACATCAATTAATGTATACATACAATCAGGTCCATGATTATTGGGACCCTTGATAAAGATAAGCAAAAATAAATAATACAAATACTGAGCTATATTGTATGCTAAAAATGTATACAATGTATATTATTTTATACTAATACAATTGCTCAGATAAATAGTTTTTGCTTAACAAGTAATAAAAAATAAATAAAAAAAGATAGGGGTCAAAATTATTGGCACCCCTGTTTTCAATACTCTAGCAACCTCCCCTTGTGAGGACAATGACACTGAGCCTTTTTCTAAAATGTTTTTTTGAGATTGGAGAACATGTTTGGATGGATTGACCATTCCTCCAAACAGAATCTTTCCAGATCCTTGATATCCTTCGTCTGCTCTTATGGACTGCCCTCTTCAATTCAAACCACAGGTTTTAAATGGGTTTCAAGTCCGGAGACTGAGATGGCCGTTGCAAAATGTTGATTTTGTGGTCGATTAACCATTTCTTTGTGGATTTTGATTAGTGCTTGGGGTTATTGTCATGCTGGAAGACCCACTTGCAGCCAAGTGTCATCCTCCACGGCTCCACAGTGAGTCCCTGAGCCATAGGAAAAGATCATGGATTTTCCTGGCTCCTAGGTCTTGGAAAGCTTATTCTGAACTCCAACGTCTTCCATGTATACTGGGATGATATGCTATTTTATCAATACAATTCAAAAGGACTGGAAGGTGTGCTTTTAGAATCTTTTTGACATAAGGCTGAAGATTAAACCAAAGATACCCGCAGACTGCTTACAGTATTTCATTCGCAATGCTTTTTTTGAATGAGAATTTCTGTGCCACCGAATTCAATTTGTCTTTGTATACACAGCACTTGAGAAACACTGGATCTGTGTACACCGCTGTGAGACTTTGATTCTAGTTGCCAGTGTGTTATGTTACAAACCTGTGTTTTGTTTGTTTGTGTTTGTACCCCGGGGTGTATTTCTGTAGGTTAGCACTATGATTCTTAGACATACACTATGAGTTGGAACATGCATTCTATGTCCCTATGGGAATCTGCGCTGTATACACACACAGTATATCTCCCTGTTGTCATTTCCCCTGTGTGTCTGTCTAGTTGGCTATATCTATTCCTTTCTGTCTGTCATGTGACTCGCATCCCCACTCCCAGTGGAATGGCTACAGCCAGTATCAGACATTTGATTGGTGCCTCCCGGAGCAGACCGTTCCATCCCAGCGCTCCTCTCTCTCTCCATGGGGGACACAGGGTGCGCTTTGATTGACACACGTATGAGTCCATGTTCCGTGCCGCTAGTCATGCCCCATACCACGCTGGCAGCACTGTGACAGTCAGGCAGAGAGTCCAGTAATGCAAGTCCAAGGGGAGAGGGACTTACAGACAACGCATAGGTGGGGAGATGGCAGCTACTTCTCTTGCTTAATGTCTGTCTGCCTTCCACTTTACCGTGATAATTTAGCATTTTAGAGTCAATAGCGCCTCAATTGTCTACCCATGTGTTTATATACGTAGACATTCTTATTGTCTACTGGGGGAACAAATGGTTGTACGATCGGAGCAGTGAATATTTTCATTCATACAGTAGGAGAAAGGAATGGCTATTCCCAAAAAGATCTGTGAGATGGAAAGAAGGGATGAAAAGGAAGAGAGAGAACAGGGTAGAGCGATGGAGTGACTGTCTCCCTTAAAGGTTGTTTACAGCTGGGCCAGTGGGGGAGTTGATATTCTGCTCACCGCAGCAGACGGTACAGCACAGTCCACCCCTGCTTCAAAAGCACCAGCCAGTCAGTCGCATGGACTTGGCTTCAATCAAAGAAGATCCATCATTACTGTTTCAGTTATTTACTTTATCACCCAGAGAGGAAACGATTGAATCCACACAACCATGAGCTGTCAATCATTCATTACAAATGGCTAAAAGAAGGTAGTTGATGAAGAGAGAAAAGAGCTGCCATTGAATGAAATTACTGATTATCCTGCCCTGATTGAATCCATTGAGGTTCACACACCATACTCTATAGTACATGCCTTTATATAACTCGTGCTGTGTAGTTATATTGAAGCAGTGTAGAAATATGCACGTCAATTAAACATGTATAACATATAAGTTATAAAGTTTGTGAAAGGAGCTATTCTATACAAATGTAATTCATAATTCATGAACACACGACTTTAGCAAAACTTTAGAGCCCCCAATCTTCTGAAGACATACTTTTGGAATGTCTGAAAACTAGCTCACGGTGTGGTGGCTGTGATTCTATTTGCCTGCCCTTTCATACAGTTTGTCGAGATATCTCAGAGGAGCAGCCTTGGGATCCAATCTAAATGTCACCTCTCCCCATAATACCATAAGCCCCAAGGCTGGTCTGCTTGATGTGATATTTCAATCAGTCTGGACTGCTGGTTGCTCCTTGAAGGAGGCTTGGCAGACATACTCTCTAACACATGCACACACACAAACACATACACACGTGAGGAAGGTTAAGATCAATCAAGTAAGCTTTTCCATGTTGGTTGCTGATCTCATTCTAGGTCATTTTAACAGAAGCATTGGTCTTGAAGTCTAGTCACAAAATCATCACTATCAACCCAAGATGGGTGATATCTTTTAAGATTTCTCTCCCTCCAACTGACACACAGATGTATAAAACGTAAAGATATTTCCTCTAGGCATAATAAGGATTCAAATGTATCCAGGACAACTCTAAAGACTACTCTATAGTACCACAAATACACATCTGTTTTATTCTTCTGGATGTAGCAGCAGTTCTTGTCCCCCCCACTTAAAGAAAGTGCTGTGGAGGTGGTGAAATGGAGGTTTCGGGTCATAGCACAGGCTTGTCGCTGTCATGGCTTTGGATGTTGATGATGATGTCAGAGGTTATCATCACCACAGTGCTCTCTGTGCTTACACATCTCTCTTCCCAGATTATACTGCTCTCTATCAATCTCTCTCTATATTTATCTTTGTATCTATCCCCCAGGTTTATCCTTGTCTCTCTCCTCTCTCCCCCCCCCACTCTCCCCTCCTCTCTCTCTCTCTCTCTCTGTCGCTTTCTCTCTCTCACTCGGTCTGTCTCTCTGTACAGTAATGGTGTTTTTCAGAGGTATTTCACAGCCCATGCACATCAGCTCATTGATTTATTGCTCCCCTGTGGCAGAGACACTCACCAGGCCCAATGCCCGAGCAGCATCATTAATAACCTGCCAATCCCCACTTTTCCTTTTCTCTCTCTCTTGCTCTCTCTCACTCACTCTCTGACATCCTCCTTGACCATCTCTCCCTCGCTCATCCTCCCCTATTCTATCACTCTTTCCACCCCCCTCTTGTTTGTACAAGGCTTACATCATCAGAACTGATGAGATCAAAATAAGTCATGTTCAGCAATGTGTGTCCTATGCACAGCAAGGTGTCCAACCCCTGGCCAATAGGGGCCCTGATGCATACAGCGTTCTTTCCCTTGACACTATAAGTAAATTAGTCATTGCGGTGTCTACACACCTGAGGGGTACGCGACGAAGCAAGCTAGATCTCCTCAGGATTTTCGAAAGATTCAGTTAGCTTCCCATTTCAGCTAAGGCTTCATCCGTACAATGACGGTGGATATTGCTCTCCTCCTGCAGCTAACTAACAGGCTTGTAACTGCACGTGCATGTCGCACGTGGCTATCCGAACGCCAAACTCTTCATTGAGACAATGCTAAAATATCAATCCATGGGCAATTCAGTGTCATGTTTTTATTTGTGCCGAAATCAAATGAAAGAAAAATTGTTCCAAATTCAGCAGGTTGTGGTGTGAAATAGGCTTTCAGAAGGGCCGTCTTTATTTTATTACTTTGATGTGTTTGGGTGTGCTTATCAATGCACAAGCACCTTTTTTCTACTCCTATCGATTAAAATAATTGTATTAAGTCATACAAAAGTTTTACTGTGTATGAAGTTTCAAATGCATTTGTCATTACTGAATGTGTAATGTAATAGGTATTTTAACATGTTTTAGCACACACATACATGTAATAATAAAATATTTAATCAGTTGTCTTCCTCAAATGAAGTGGATGATGATGCAATCTTTGCGAGAGGGAGGGGATCTGATTTCATTGGTCCTCAACTCGGGGCTCAGACCCTTCATCAGAGTAAATGGAGTTAGTCCTGAGTTATCCTGCCCCGGAGCAGGTTAGATCTGAATGATTCGTTGCCATAGCAATTTACCTGGCTTAAAGGTGACCCGCTTTCGTGGTACCGGTTTTTCCAAGTTGATCTCTGAGTTGACCAAAGTTACCTTACTAACTCCTCAAACTACATTCGTAGTATAGGGCTCTGATTTTGCTCTGAATCGGCAGTTTAGTAGTAAGAGGAGACAAAAAAAACAGCAGACACATCATATGTGGTCCTTGTGTCCTTGCATAGACACCCACTTAGTCAGGGTGGCGCAACATTAAATCAAAATCCATATAAAATGTTATTTGTCAGATGCGAATACTGTGAAATGCTTACTTACAAGCCCTTAACCAACAATGCAGTTAGAGAAATGTAGTTAAGAAAATATATACTAAATAAACTAAAGTAAAAAATAAAAAAATATATATAAAAAGTAACACAATAAAATAACAATAATGATGCTATATACAGGGGGTATCGGTACCGAGTCAATGTGCACAGGGTACAGTTTAGTCGGGGTAATATGTACATGTAGGTAGGGGTAAAGTGACTATGCATAGAAAATAAACAGCGAGTAGCAGCAGTGTCAATGCAAATAGTCCGGGTAGCCATTTGATTAGCTGTTCAGTAATCTTATGGCTTGGGGGTAGAAGCTGTTAAGGAGCCTTTTGGTCCTAGACTTGGCGCTCCGGTACCGCTTGCTGTACGGTAGCAGAGAGAACAGTCTATGACTTGGGTGACTGGAGTCTTTGACAATTTGTTGGGCCTATATAGGTCCTGGATGGCAGGAAGCTTGGCCCCTGTGATGTACTGGGCCGGACGCACTACCCTGTGTGGCGCCTTATGGTCAGATGCCGAGCAGTTGTACTTGGCGTTGATGCAACCGGTCAGGATGCTCTCGATAGTGCAGCTGTAAAACTTTTTGAGGATCTGGGGACCCATGCCAAATCTTTTCAGTCTCCTGAGGTGTTGTCGTGTCCTCTCTTGGGGCGGCAGGTGTGGTTAGAGCGTTGGGCCAGTAACCAAAAGGTTGCTGGATCGAATCCCCGAGCTGACATAGTATAAATCTGTCATTCTGGCCCTGAACAAGGCAGTTAACCCACTGTTCCCCAGTAGGCCGTCATTGTAAATAAGAATTTGTTCTTAAATGACTTGCCTAGTTAAATAAAGGTTAAATAAATAAAACATTATAATAATTCACAACTGTCTTTGTGTGTTTGGCCAATGATAGTTTGTTGGTGATGTGGAAACTCTCGGCCCACTCCACTACACCCCCGTCGATGTTAATGGGGGCCTGTTCGGCCTGCCTTTTCCTGTAGTCCACGATCAGCTCCTTTGTCTTCTCTTGTCAGTGTGGCAGATATATTGTTGCCTACCCTTACCACCTGGGGGTGGCCCGTCAGGAAGTCCAGTTGCAGAGGGAGGTGTTTAGTCCCAGGGTCCTTAGCTTAGTGATGAGCTTTGTGGGCACTATGGTGTTGAACGCTGAGCTGTAGTCAAATAACACCATTCTCACATAGGTGTTCCTTTTGTCCAGGTGGGAAAGGGCAGTGTGGAGTGCGATTGAGATTGCGTCATTTGTTGGGGCGGTATGCAAATTGGAGTGGGTCTAGGGTTTCCGGGATGATGGTGTTGATGTGAGTGATGACCAGCCTTTCAAAGCTCTTCATGGCTACCGACGTGAGTGCTACAGGGCGGTAATCATTTAGGCAGGTTACCTTTTGCTTTCTTGGGCACAGGGACTATGGTGGTCTGCTTGAAACATGTAGGTATTACAGACTCGGTCAGGGAGAGGTTGAAAATGTAATTGAAGACACTTGCCAGTTGGTCCGCACATGCTTTGTGTACATGTCCTGGTAATCAGTCTGGCTCAAAATTGTGCCCTGTTACTCAAATAATTAAATTATGTAATTTGTTACACTATACCCCAGCCTGACTCATAGCACTGGAATACAATGTTTCAAATGTTGCAGAGAGAAATGTCATGTATAGAGCTGATGCAATTCCCTATTGAATAAACTGGAGGATCATTTCTGTTGTAAGCAATACATTTCTATCTTAAGGCTCTGTCATGGTGGTAATGTCTTCAAGGAGGGGGACACTAATCCGGACGCTTATAAGAAATCCTGCTATGAGGCAAGCAACACTGAAGCATGCATGAGTACACCAGCTGTTTCGGATGACTGTGTGATCACGCTCTCCGTAACCGATGTGAGCAAGAACATTAAACAGGTCACCATTCACAAAGCCGAGGGGCTGCAAGCCCGAGTTGGAATTCCGAGTTGGATGACCATTCAAAACGATTTTCCCCAGTTGTCTTGAACACACTGAAGTCGGAAGTCAGAGAATTCCCAGTTCCCAGTTGTTTTGAATGCGGCATCAGATTGTAACTTTGGTACTTCAGAGTTGCCAGCTCAGACACCCCCTTTCCAGGGGTTTTATTTTTATTTAGCGTATAAAATTATCGTGTTTGCCCCCCATTTATTGATAAATCTCTCATCATTGTAATATTTCCTGCATCATATGCCCCCACGATACCTTTGTCCCCTCCAAACCCCCCTAAAATGGTTTTGGGTGATGATCTGTGAGGTGATAACATTTTATTTGCTTTGTGATTGGTCAAAAACTGAAAACAACTTGTCAAGTCATGTGCTCCGGTTCTTGTATACACTAACAAGTACATTAACAATTTGTAATATGCTGAAAAGTGGCTAAACTAAGTTAATATTTTTCAGGTAATGAGCGCAGCCATCTTTGACTTTGTTTATATGCGTCTACAACATTACAGTAGTCTCTTGTGCTCACCAGAGATGTGGTACATTGTAAACTAGTCTAGCTGTTAGGTCGCTAACTTATGTTTTGTTTTTTTATTAGCGCAACCTGTTATTTAGACTGCTTCATGGAATGAGTTTGGCTGTGGATGTGTTCCGTGTGATGCTTGGATGATGAAGTTCGCATTTATCTTTTACAATAAAAGGTCAAATTGAGGAATAAAGTGTAAGACCTTTATTTTCCATCAGTACAAAAACAATATTTAGATGCTGTTTAGACATCAATGCTGTTTAGACGCGTTTGTTTCGTCATACGTTCTGTTGCTACTGTTCCAATCACATATTTGAGATCGTTCGCTGCAGGGACCACTCAACAATGATCACAAATACATGATCATATGGGTCAAAGGGTTAACAAGTATAACACTAGATTGGGGTGAATAGACTAATTAGTCAAATACATACAGTGGTAATTGCCCATTAAAGCTCTGGCATTCTGATCAAAGCCTGGAAATTCATATTAGCAGGGCCAGAGCAGAGGGGAAGGACGAATGCCTCTGGTCTTCAATGGGGAGTTAAATTAATACTCTCAAACTCTAAACCAAGTCTGCCTTAGTGAAAAAATAACAAGAAAATGACTGAATTTACTGATGTTAATAGATAGTACAGTGAGGGGGAAAGGTATTTGATCCCCTGCTGATTTTGTACGTTTGCCCACTGATAAAGAAAGGATCAGTCTATAATTTTAATGGTAGGTTTATTTGAACAGTGAGGGACAGAAAAACAACAAAAATATCCAGAAAAATGCATGTCAAAAATGTTATAAATTGATTTGCATTTTAATGAGGGAAATAAGTATTTGACCCCCTCTCAATCAGAAAGATTTCTGGCTCCCAGGTGTCGTTTATACAGGTAACGAGCTGAGATTAGGAGCACACTCTTAAAGGGAGTGCTCCTAACCGCAGCTTGTTACCTGTAAAAAAGACACCTGTCCACAGATGCAATCAATCAATCAGATTCCAAACTCTCCACCATGGCCAAGACCAAAGAGCTCTCCAAGGATGTCAGGGACAAGATTGTAGACCTACACAAGGCTGGAATGGGCTACAAGACCATCGCCAAGCAGCTTGGTGAGAAGGTGACAACATTTGGTGCAATTATTAGCAAATGGAAAAAAAAAAAAAAAGAACTGTCAATATCCCTCGGCCTGGGGCTCCATGCAAGATCTCACCTCGTGGAGTTGCAATGATCATAAGAACGGTGAGGAATCAGCCCAGAACTACACGGGAGGTTCTTGTCAGTGATCTCAAGGCAGCTGGGACCATCGTCACCAAGAAAACAACTGGTAACCCACTACGCCGTGAAGGACTGAAATCCTGCAGCGCCCGCAAGGTCCCCCTGCTCAAGAATACATATACATGCCCGTCTGAAGTTTGCCAATGAACATCTGAATGATTCAGAGGACAACTGGTGAAAGTGTTGTGGTCAGATGAGACCAAAATGGAGCTCTTTGGCATCAACTCAACTTGCCGTGTTTGGAGGAGGAGGAATGCTGCCTATGACCCCAAGAACACCATCCCCACCGTCAAACATGGAGGTGGAAACATTATGCTTTGGGGGTGTTTTTCTGCTAAGGGGACAGGACAACGTCACTGCATCAAAGGGACGATGGACGGGGCCATGTACCGTCAAATCTTGGGTGAGAACCTCCTTCCCTCAGCCAGGGCATTGAAAATGGGCCGTGGATGGGTATTCCAGCATGACAATGACCCAAAACACACGGCCAAGGCAACAAAGGAGTGGCTCAAGAAGAAGCACATTAAGGTCCTGGAGTGGCCTAGCCAGTCTCCAGACCTTAATCCCATAGAAAATCTGTGGAGGGAGCTGAAGGTTAGAGTTGCCAAAAGTCAGCCTCGAAACCTTAATGTCTTGGAGAAGATCTGCTAAGAGGAGTGGGACAAAATCCCTCCTCAGATGTGTGCAAACCTGGTGGTCAACTACAAGAAATGTCTGACCAATGTGATTGCCAACAAGGGTTTTGTCACCAAGTACTAAGTCATGTTTTGCAGATGGGTTAAATACTTATTTCCCTCATTAAAATGCAAATCATTTTATAACATTTTTGACATGCGTTTTTCTGGATTTTTTTGTTGTTATTCTGTCTCTCACTGTTGAAATAAACCTACCATTAAAATTATAGACTGATCATTTCTTTGTAAGTGGGCAAACGTACAAAATCAGCAGGGGATCAAATACTTTTTTCCTCCACTGTATTTTATGTATTCCAAAGTTGACTAATGGACATTTGACTATTGATTATGGTTAAGAAATAGTTTATAAGCAGACTTTCAAATAAATGTCACCAACTCTTTTCCTTCATAAAGTATGACATGGTATCAGAGTTGATAAAAGCTAGGGTGTTGTGGGTGTGTGTGAAGCATCTTGGCAAGGCGCTTCTGTAGATAGAATCACCATGTCACAGGGTGTATATTCTCCCATCACAACACTTTAGGAGACAGATGCCAGGGAACAAATAACATTTGCAAAAAAATATTTTATCATGAAAAATACCACTCTTTTAGTTTTCAGTATTTTTTTTATCATTGTGCATTTTCACAGTTTTAAATATTTACCAATACTATTCCATTTTCAAGTATCGAGTATCAGTGTCAATGACAAAGCAAAACAAGAAAATACCGTATTTTTGTTTCAGTGCGGTGAAATATATTAGAGCATTTTTCAGAAGACAAACCAACAAACCCAAAGAAATTTGAAATACATAGCCTATTGTGTATAATCTGCTACAGTTAGCCATAGGGCTGCTCTACTGAAAACCTAGTCAGAGGTGAAGGGAGCGAATAGTAAGATGGACAGACAAATGGAATATCCAATCAACTCTTTTGTTTACATGGGGTAAGCCAATAGCAAAGGCTAGGAAACAATGGTGGGTGATCCTGAGAGTGAGCTTGGGCCTGTTATTGGTTGAACTAAAGCGAAATCTTTTCTGCTGGTCTATGAAGAGTTGCTGGACTGTTTACAGGACTCTTTTACATAAAGATCCATAGAAAAGGTGGTAGCCCTCAACTAGGAGTTGTGGTTTTAGGAAAGGAAGGCTCTACCCAGTGGCACAACCCCAGAAGGAGAAACATGAAGTCCATGAATTCCGCTCATTCAATGATGGCATCGTAATCTCATAAGAATGTTTACGTAAATGTCCATTTTTAAAAACAGAACTCAGTTAGAGGCGTGTTTCCAGGAGGCGCTTGTACATTATGAGATGGCCTCATCAGTAGCACATAACAACACGGTCAGAATCAGAGACACATTGAGGCAATCATCTCCTCTGTGACCTCCCTCTCGTGTGTGTGTTTTGCTGGGGGCCACGTGCTCTACCAATAAGCGCTGTTCACACTCGGTCCCAGTGTGATGTTGTGACGATCCGATAGGATGCAAGGAGAGACCGCCCCCGGGGGCCTCTGTCCCTGCTGTCTTATGACAACTGTGTGTGTGCCCCACCCCTTCTAACACTGACCATTGCCCTCTAGCCCTAAGAGCCCATCATATATCACTCCAGCCACCCTTGGCACAGCCCAACACAGTGCATCTGAAGGGAACTCAGTATTTCACAGCAGATATAATAATGGCAGCACTTCCCCCACCAGTCCCCTCCTCCCTCCTCCTCCCTCCTCCCTCAGCCCAGATGATAGAGACCAGAGCAGAGGCTATTTCACAGAGCTGACGCAGGGCAACGAGGGCCATCTGATTAGGCTATTATGCGGGTCCAAAATGTAATTATAACAAGGGAGAGCTGCAGTATACATACTGTATCATAGCTATCATACTGAAGATCTCATTTGGCGAGGCTATCAGTCTATCTAGTTTCCTAACCCTGTCTCTTTTTTAATTATGTTCAGCTGCTACACACTTGGCTGCTCTGTCTTTTCTCATCAGGCAAAGATGTCACATTAAGGTTGATATTTGGTTGAGACGTCAACAGATTTGAGTAATTTTAAATAAACCAAACCACGAGGTAGGCTAAAATAACGAAGGAAACAATGGTGACTCAACACATTTTTGGCCAGTTGTTGGTAGCATTTGATGGTAATATTATTACTCTATCAAGAAAGCTTTGCCTCCAAAAAATATCAAACCACAATGGCATAACATCTATACTAAAACAATACCATCTTTGACAAAAGTGGAGATGCTGTTTTCTCAACCACTTCAAAATGGTAGCTTGACCCCAGTGTTACAAAACACAAACATTGGTCCCTGTTCCTTTTTTTTAGCTCTTGTTGTCATTGATTATGTTATAAGGAGATAAAAAAGCCTGATGCCAAATTCTGCCCCACAGTCGTCCCTCTACCACACTCCCTCCCTCCCTCCCTCCTCCATGAGAGAGATTTCAGCCCGGGGTAAAGCTGCCCTTCCCACAGATAAATGAATGACTAGACATTGTCCTGTTTATGGAAGTATTTAGCTAGCCGGGGCTCTGTGCGTTATCCCTGCGAGAGGAGGAGAAAAAGCACCACATTTCTACAGCGGGCTACAACTGTCAGTGGCTACCCCTCAAGTGGGTTCATCTATATGCCAGGCTGAGCCTCGCTTTTCTACTACTGCCTGCCCTTCCTCCACACAAGGAAGACAGAGGACAGCGTGAAGAGAGGAGGGATGGAGGAAATAGAGAGATGGATCGAGGGGAGCAGAGAGAGACAGATGGATCAGAGAGAGGAGAAAGTGGGGACAGGGTGAGAGAGGGTGAATGGGGACGAACATCAGAAGTGGAGGGAGAGAGGGTGAGGGGAGCGGGGGGGACAAGGAGAGAGAATAGAGAGGGAGGGCAGTGGACTACATCCAGTTAACCTCTGCAGAGCCACCCCACACACAGGGACCCTAAAGCCAAGATTATTTATCTCCAATAGCATTGCATGGAGGACTGCTTTCTTATTGCCCCGGGATTTGAAACACAGTCATTTCCCCTGGCTACTGCTTGCTGTGATTGCTTATTAATACCAATATTGATTAGGTGCTAGCATGCCCCTCTCTTCTGACAGCTGTAGAGAGGAGAGAAGAAAGGCAGAGGGATGGATGGATGGGGCGTGGGAGGTGTGTGTGACAAACACTTTACAGTGGCAGGGGCCCTGAGATGTAGGGAGTGGTGATAAATCAAATAAAAGATAACATGATGAAAGACAGTATTCTCTCTGTAAAGGGAGGTTGTTGACAACCCTTGCTGTCTATCTGAATGTCAGCTGAATGTCACTCTCAATGGGTTTGAATGTTGTCAGAAAACCTTTTACACTGCCAAACATAACATGTGCGTTTGCATTGATGAGATGAGCAAACTGGCATTGTGAAAGGGTTTGTTTGAATGATTTTTCTCTGTATGTTCTGTGGGAGTAAAAGAGTTCTAGCAGTATTAGGACCCAATTTGGTTCCCAGTAACCCCGTAAATAATGCTAATTTAACCATTCTCCCATTTGTATAAAATGCTATATATCCTGCTACAGTGGTAAATATTTCTACAAGAATGACAATTGCTGAATGTCATTACACTTTTTGGTGTTTTGTAACAGATGTCTCACATGTTTGGGATGCTGGAATTATTTTGGTGTGGATGAACATGTGCAGGTAGCCTACTTTTTGAAGAGATTTGTTTGACAATCAGATGAAACCATCATGACTGGTTTTGTACATACCACATTAAAAGGTAATATATTTAAACTGTTAAATGACATGTGTTTACTATTAGGCCCGTAAAAACATGTCACGGTATAATTTGCACTCTGTTGCCACTGTTCCGTTCCTAAACCCACACACAACAGCACCAACAATCTGGATGGAAGAAGAGACGAGACATGTGAAGGAATATTGCATTGCACATGATTAAAGGCTAAAAGTTAAAAGCGATGTAAACTTAAGGCAGCATGGATTGAATGTCTCGCATGTTTAAAAAAGTACTAAAACTACATATGTCTCCCCGATGTGGTTCGTATTCTCTATCCCTCATGTGGAGCACAGAATAGCGCTTATTCACAAAAAGTGCACTCTCTCCAAGACCATAAATAAAAACACAACTTTGTGCATGTACCATGTACATACACACGAACATAAATACTATGTTATTTTTTCAACCCACACACGCTCCCCAACCCTCCCAAATTCCAATCCCCAAAATGCAACAAAAAATGCAAAGTTTCTGTGGGTAAATATTTTTCAATGACTTAATCTAGCACAGTGAAACCCGACCCAGATTGAAGGTAGAATGGTTGCAGTTTGTTCATTCCTGTTTTTAAAGTCCGCTCCAGCTCCCACTTATAGGCAACGAGTGTCCTCTTTCTCCAAGCTGCTCTTGTCCTTGTTTCACTTTCTCTCTCTCCCTCTCTCGCTCAATTCTTACAAAAAGCGAGAGAAGAGGTAGAAAACGTAGAGGCAAATAGAGGCAACGAGCTTGAGGGAAGGTTAAAAGGAGAAGAAAGGAAAAGGAAAGTAGATAAAAAGAGAAGAAAGGAAAAGTTAGGTGTAGGTAGAAGAGTGGGAGAAGAGAAAGAGCATTTTACCCCTAGAGGTCAGTCAGTATTTGGGCGGGATGACCACGACGGCTTCCCCGGTCTTTGGCCGCCACATGAGCACCTGAGCGTCGTTGGCATTGGGCTTGACCATGGCATTGGGGGGGATGGGTTTGTTCTTGCCCAGGATGTGGGGCTGCTCCTGGGCCACGGGCTCACGCAGCATAGCCCTCTGGCCCAGGGGCTTGTCAGAGTCCACCTCGATGTGGAGCTGCATCCTCCAGCGGATGGTCTGCAGCACCAGGGTCTCGGCCGAGGCCTGATTGATGGCCACCAGCCAGGTGGTGAAGCTCTGGTCGCGGCGGATGCTGCTGAGCTGCGGCAGGTTGCTGTCGCTCACAGGCACTCCCCACGTAACGCTGGGGTAGAAGTTGTCGTTCATGCTGACCGTGAACTTGGTGTCCTTCTTGGTGGGGCCCACAATGGTGCACGTTTCCGTGGTGTTGCCATACCAAGGGTAGTTGACGCCATCCGAGTCGCTGATGGCCTGGATCTTGCCATCCCGCAGGTCAGGGAGTTCCCAGCTCGACCTGGAAGTGGAAAAGCAGGTAGTTAGATTTAACCCGGAAGGTTAAAAAACAGAGTGAGGCTTAAAGTTCACGACAAAATCAAAGATGGTGCCAATCACTCACATTCATATGGGATTGAAGTATCCTTGTGTGTATATATATATAGCTAAATCTACACAACAGATGGTGTGAACTGTCAACGGAATTCAATTTTAGAGCACTTTTTTATGTGAATTTTGGAAAAATGATTCCTTTAACCTGGAAGTGGAAACAAGGGGAAACTTGTTTTACACATGGGAATCTCTCTGCATTTGGTTACTGCTTTCCTGACAAAACTTGTTTGAGAGATGTGTCAATCGTAATAGGCTTTTACCCACTGTTAAATAATGGCTGGAGGATAAGAAAAGTGGAGACTATCTCCCTGAGAGGCTGAAACAGCCTGGCTGAGTGGGTTTGTTATTGAGAATCAGGGCAGGGCAGCACAATCACAGCACATCCCAGGTTCCCATTGTTAACAGCCTCCCCGCCTGCATAACCCACTCCTGTGTAGTAAGTCACAGTAGATGCATGTCAATGATCTCAAATGGCTTCCTTTTCTCATTTCTCACTAACCAATGATCTGTCAGCACAGGATAGGTGAAAGCGATATGTCCTAAGCCTATCGGGATTGCTTTGCCTCGTCCACCCTTAATTCAGATCTGAGTGAATTAAGTGAAGGTGAATTTTGTAGTATTGAGACGTAGCGGGTGACATTGTGGGACAGAGGCACATCATAAACAATCCTGTCCTCCCCCTCGGCAGGAAGAAAATTAGTTTCTCCCAGAAGTGGAGGATCAGCAGAACTGCTGTAGATAACAGTGTGATCACCAGCCACATGACAGGTCTGCATGGGCATTGGTTCAGTTTCTGTATAAGCACTTTGTGACAACTGCTGATGTAAAAAGGGCTTCATAAATCGATTTGATTTATTTATTTATTCAGAGGTTCTAGATTGTGATCTTTAGGCAAGCCCCCCCCCCCCCCGTGTGTGTGTGTGTGTGTGTGTGTGTGTGTGTGTGTGTGTGTGTGTGTGTGTGTGTGTTATCCGTGTCCATTCTTGTCGCTACAAATCACTACCCTCTCTATCGATCTGGCTCCAAAACAACTTGAACAATCTTTACATCTATAAATATATCTCTGACAGGAGCCAAATTGTAACATCAATTTCACTGTGAAGGGCCAACGACTACAGACAATGGCCAACAAAGCACTACCCGTATTTTTATCTTGATAACACATGGTTTCATGAGAACAGAACATGCCCCAGAGCAAGAACATTTGGCTTTTTCTTTCTCCCCCTATTGGAGGTCTAACGATACTACCGGATCTACCTACTCTTTATAGACGGTATTGTATTATAGTACTATACTATTTTCAGTACTGTATTCAAAACCATGGGAGGTGCTCTATTGAAATAGATACTAGGAAGAACCCAACAGACATGTATTTGTGCCATCTGAGGTGATAGCTGCTCTGAGAGAGAGAGAAAGGCCTGTTAATACCAGTTTCATCTCTCTCTCGCTCACTACCCTCTCTATTCTCTTTTCATATTATGTTTCGTTTGCAGAGCCGAGGGACGTCTCTAATCTCCACACAGCATAAAAAAAAAAAATTTAATTATGTTTTTTCCATTCAGTGGCTCTTTAGGCCCAGTGCGAGAGATTAACACACACACACACAAACACACAGACAAACACACAAACACACATCTCAGAGCAGCTATCACCTCATATGGCAGAAATACTGCACACATCCTCTATTCTGGGCAGATCAATGGCCAAAGTAAATGTGCCTCTCCTATTTCATCTAAGCGACACATTTCTGCTGGTTTGGGGTTCAAAAGAAGAATGCCCCGGTAGTCTGATTTGTAAGAGGGCACAACAACACCTATTCCCCCTCTGGAGACTGAAAAGATTTGGCATGGGTCCTCAGATCCTCAAAATGTTCTACAGCTGCATAATCAAGAGCACCCTGACTGGTTGCATCACTGCCTGGTATGGCGAATGCTCGGCCCAGTACATCACTGGGGCCAAGCTTCCTGCCATCCAGGACCTCTACACCAGGCCCTGAAAATTGTCGAAGACTCCAGCCACCCTAGTCATATAATGTTCTCTCTGCTACCACATGGCAAGCAGTATCGGAGCGCCAAGTCTAGGTCCAAGAGGCTTCTAAACAGCTTCTACCCCCAAGCCATAAGACATAACATCTAATAAAATGGCTACCAACTATTTGCATTGCCCCCCCCCCCCTCTTTACACCACTGCTACTCTCTTCTGTCATCTATGCATAGTCACTTTATTAACTCTTCTTACATACATAACCACCTAAAATTAGTTCACCATCTACAGTTGAAGTGGGAAGTTTACATACACCTTAGCCAAATACATTTAAACTCAGTTTTTCACAAT
Organism: Salmo trutta; assembly: GCF_901001165.1. Lineage (NCBI taxonomy): Eukaryota > Metazoa > Chordata > Actinopteri > Salmoniformes > Salmonidae > Salmo > Salmo trutta. The sequence continues at coordinate 72,398,291 of NC_042968.1, forward strand.
TCCTGACATCACCACTTTATTTTAAGAATGTGAAATGTCAGAATAATAGTAGAGAGAATGATTTATTTCAGCTTTTATTTCTTTCATCACATTCCCAGTGGGTCAGAAGTTTACATACACTCAATTAGTATTTGGTAGCATTGCCTTTAAATTGTTTAACTTGGGTCAAACGTTTCGGGTAGCCTCCCACAAGCTTCCCACAATAAGTTGGGTGAATTCTGGCCCATTCCTCCTGACAGAGCTGGTGTAACTGAATCAGTTTTGTCAGCTTCCTTGCTCACACACGCTTTTTCAGTTCTGCTCACAAATTTTCTATAGGATTGAGGTCAGGGCTTTGTGATGGCCACTCCAATACCTTGACTTTGTTGTCCTTAAGCCATTTTGCCACAACTTTGGAAGTATGCTTGGGGTCATTGTCCATTTGGAAGACCCATTTGCTACCAAGCTTTAACTTTCTGACCGATGTCTTGAGATGTTGCTTCCATATATCCACATAATTGTCCTCCCTCATGATGCCATCTATTTTGTGAAGTGCACCAGTCCCTCCTGCAGCAAAGCACCCCCACAACATGATGCTGCCACCCCCATGCTTCATGGTTGGGATAGTGTTCTTCGGCTTGCAAGCTTCCCCCTTTTTCCTCCAAACATAATGATGGTCATTATGGCCAAACAGTTCTATTTTTGTTTCATCAGACCAGAGGACATTTCTCAAAAAAGTACAATCTTTGTCCCCATGTGCAGTTGCAAACCGTAGTCTGGCTTTTTTATTGCAGTTTTGGAGCAGTGGTTTCTTCCTTGCTGAGCGGCCTTTCAGGTTATGTCAATATAGGACTCATTTTACTGTGGAAATAGATACTTTTGTGCCTGTTTCCTCCAGCATCTTCACAAGGTCCTTTTTTCGCACCACAGTACATTCATCTCTAGGAGACAGAAGGCGTCTCCTTCCTGAGCGGTATGACGGCTGCGTGCTCCCATGGTGTTTATACTTGCGTACTATTGTTTGTACAGATGAACATGGTACCTTCAGGCATTTGGAAATTGTTCCCAAGGATGAACCAGACTTGTGGAGGTCTACAATTGTTTTTCTGAGGTCTTGGCTGATTTCTTTTGATTTTCCCATGATGTCAAGCATCATGAAGGTAGGCCTTGAAATACATCCACGGGCACACCTCCAATTGACTCAAATGATGTCAATTAGCCTATCAGAAGCTTCTAAAGCCATGAAATCATTTTCTGGAATTTTCCAAGCTATTTAAAGGCACAGTCAACTTAGTGTATGTTAACTTCTGACCCACTGGAATTGTGATACAATGAGTTATAAGTGAAATAATCTGTCTGTAAACAATTGTTGGAAAAATTACTTGTGTCATGCACAAAGTAGATGTCCTAACCGACTTGCCAAAACTATAGTTTGTTAACAAGAAATTTGTGGAGTGGTTGAAAAATGAGTTTTAATGACTCCAACCTAAGTGTATTCAAACTTCTGACTTCAACTGTACATACTACCTCAACTAACCGGTGTCCCCGCACATTGACTCTGTATCAGTACCCCCCTGTATATAGTCTCGTTATTGTTATTTTACTGCTGCTCTTTAATTACTTGTTACTTTTATTTATTATTCTTATCCGTATTTTGTTTTAACTGCATTGTTGGTTAGGGGCTCGTAAGTAAGCATTTCAGTATAAGGTCTACACCTGTTGTATTCGGCGCATGTGACTAATAACATGTGATTTGATTTAGATTTGACATAGCCAGACTAGGGCAAGGGGAGGAGGTCATGTTTGGGATTGTAGTATTTGGACAGTGTGTGTAATCTTTAACATGCAGACCCGAAACATCCCATCCTGCAACAGGTGAAGATAAACCCTCTGCATTCTGGGTATACAGTGCCTTCAGAAAGTATTCACTCCCGAGTGAATCCAGGCTGCATCACATCCGGACGTGATTGGGAGTCCCTTAGGGCGGTGCACAATTGGCCCAGCGTCGTCCGGATTTGGCCAGGTTAGGCCGTCATTGTAAATAAGAATTTGTTCTTAACTGACTTGCCTGGTTAAATCAATAAAATAAAAATTCACACCCCTTGACTTTTTCCACATTCTGTTGTGTTACAGCCTAAATATAAAATGGATTAAACTGAGATGTTGTGTGTAACTGGCCTACACACAATACCCCATAATGTCATAGTGGAATTATGTTTTTAGAAATGTGTACAAATGAATAAATAATTAACTTCTGAAATGTATTGAGTCAATAAGTATTCAACCTCTTTGTTATGGCAAGCCTAAATAAGTTCAGGAGTAAAAATGTGCATAATAAGTCACATAATAAGTTGCGTGGCCTCACTCTGTGAGCAATAATAGTGTTTAACATGACTTTTGAATGACTACCTCGTCTTTGTACCCCACACATACAATTATCTGTAAGGTCCCTCAGCCGAGCAGTGAATTTCAAACATTGATTCAACAGCTGTAATCGCTGCCAAAGGTGATTTTAACATGTATTGACTCAGGGGTGTGAATACTTATGTAAGTTAGATATTTCTGTATTTAATTTTCCAAACATTTGCAAAAATGTCCAAAAACATATTTTCACTTTGTCATTATGGGGTATTGTGTGTAGATGGGTGAGGAATAAAAATAATAATCAATTTTGAATTCAGCCTGTAACACAACAAAATGTGAAACACGCCAATAGGTGTGAATACTTTCTGAAGGCACTGTACGTCAACTTATGGTCCCCTGCCACAGGATGTGGCACGAACTGAATTTGTGTAAATCACAGACATCTGTCAATAGACAGGGGGAAGTCAATTTGAGCTCACTTTAACTCATTTTGTAATATTTGGAAAATAATGTGATTTCTCATCCCATACAGTTTCTGTTGACTCCAGTAGCCTACCTAACAGAGTGTTTATGAAAGCCTTGGCTTTAGAGAAAATTGTGGACTCAGTCCTTGCCCACCACCGCTCTATAGAATCCAACAGTGCTAAAGCGTACTGCATCTTCAAGGACACTATCACCTCTCTATGCACCAGAGACAGTGAATTGATACACTATATATGCCAACGGACGATTCTGGGTTTGGCGGATGCCAGGAGAATGCTACCTGCCCGAATGCATAGTGCCAACTGTAAAGTTTTATGTAGGAGGAATAATGGTCTGGGGCTGTTGATTCGGACTAGGCCCCTTAGTTCCAGTGAAGGGAAATCTTAACGCTACAGCATACAATGACATTCTAGACGATTCTGTGTTTCCAACTTTGTGGCAACAGTTTGTGGTAGGCCATTTCCTGTTTCAGCATGATAATGCCCCTGTGCACAAAGCGAAGTCCATACAGAAATGGTTTGCCGAGATCTGTGTGGAAGAACTTGACTGGCCTGCACAGAGCCCTGACCTCAACCTCATCAAACACCTTTGAGATGAATTGGGACACTGACTGCGAGCCAGGCCTAATTGCCCAACATCAGTGCTCGACCTCACCAATGCTCTTGTGGCTGAATGGAAGCAAGCAATGTTCCAACATCAACTCAATATTTAAAAAACTGTTCTTAATGTTTTGTACACTCAGTGTATGTATTACATATCTATCCAAAAGGCTAAAGTTGCCTATTAATATTTGAGGCTTTGAATGATATAGGGGCATAAGGTTTATCCCCATGGACATGGGATATATAAGTGGATTTTTGTCTTGATGGTTTGGTTTTTTCAATCCAATAATTGATTTGATTTCGCAAAAGGATGGATTTGCAATATGAATAAAAATGTGCCTTGGCTTTTCTGCCTTTCCTAATTTCCACTAACTTTTCTCGGGAAGTCATCATGACGCAAGTGTGTTACAGCATCGAGGTACATACAGTAGACTGTTGGCGTTCTGAAGTTAGCCCTCCAATCTCCAGAAATATCTTGGAGGTGTCAAAGCCCCAGCGCCATTGAGAGGTGAATATGAAAAATGAAGTAGATTACGGATGGCAGGTATGGTCTGGAATTTTAATTCAGGGTAATTTATATTAGGTCTTAGTCTACTCAAATGTGATTGCCTCTGCACCTGACCAGACTGTAGCCCTAAATAGCCTAGTCCATCACCTGCACCGGTGGTGAACTAGAAGTAGGCCTAGACCTACATTTCACATGGTTGTTTACGTTCCCTTGTAAGGTGGGTTGAGTTTAGGTTGATACTCACATCCCTTTGGTTCCATATTTGTTGTAGAACTCCATGTGGTTGCATGCTTGAATCCAGCCAACAGTCCACGTCTCTTTACCGGCCACCGGCGGCACTAGTACTCGAGCAGAGGCTCGGAAGTGCGGTGTTCGATAGCGCAGAACCACGTTGGATGACTCGTCGATGCTGGTTGGATTGGAGTCAATGGAGGAGTTCACCTCGAGAACGATGATACTTTCACGGAAACACTTGGGCTTACACCTGATACTCTGGATACAGCCCATTGCATTAAATAGCAACACAATCCACAACAACGTCCTGAGATCTGGAGGAGAAAGACGCATGGAAACAGCAACTAATTCACAATTGCATCCATATTTTCAATAGTTAAAAAATACAAAAAAAAACGAAAAAGGGTGGCACTGGCAAATGGCCACTCCACTGTTCTCCGTTGAGAATGACTAGACTATCACTTTGCTGACATGTTCATAAAAGCAATGCATTTTGCAACCAGTTTTGTATTCCAACACTATGAGGGAAAATTTAGTGTTTCACTCAATAATGGAACAGTTGTGAATACATTCACAGCAGTATGCTTTCTGCTTTTCTTTGGCGATCCGCTCACATCACCAAAAAAGGGCCGATGCAACTTTCTTTTCCGCGTCTTGAAGCTTCCTCCATCAATAGAAGTGCCTATTCAGATGTCTGTGCTGTGTGATCTGTTTCACCCCCACAAAAAGCGTGAAGTCGCCCGCGATCACTGGCAACTTGCGACCATCGGAGATGTACACCAGAAAATATTCACATTTAGGCCTACTTTGTGATCTAATAAAGCAGACGAAATAGCTAATTGTGACGCATAATTTACAAAAACTGCTAACGTAACATTTCGACGTCATATTGGCGGAGCTCAGCGCCTCTCATCTGTGAGCCTATTCATTTCCACTTTCATTATCCTCCTGAGTGTGCGTAAAATCAACTTTCCCTCGGATACGCATTCTGTTTTCCATAAGCCACCAGTTCGGCCACAGGTGAAAGGGTTTTATTCCAAAAAAAATTGTTTTGTGTGGATAAGAGGGCTGCAGCCAGCAACGGCTTGCATTGAGCAACGTCTTAATTATTTAACAATAAACGATTAACACTTAATGCAACAGTAAAATGGCCCCTTTCACTGACCCCAGTGTTACGACAATTATAACAATGTCACATCAAAAATACATTATGACTGAATGAGGTGCATGTACATAATAAATAACCCATCTAAAATAAGTTGCTGAAGGTCTTCACTACAACAGACACACAGCCCGCGTGCAATCCTACAATAACTCTATGCACAGGGATTATATGAGGGATAAGAATAAATATTGCTGTCAGTACCCGAAGTCGACGAACATTTTAGACATGGTATGCAAAAGGCAACAGGGCAAGTGAAACGGTTAGCTTAAAATTAAACAATTGGACGTAGTATCATTGCAAAACGCCTGTTGTAGCAGAAACCCAATATATTCTATAAAAAAATAGAGGTCCACCACACTTTTGGACAATGCAAGGCTTGTCTCCTCAAGACAGTTTATTGGACTGCCCTATATGCGTGCGCACGTGGTTGGAGTGGTAATTCCGTTATCTTCCCAGTTGGTTCCTTTCTCTTTTATTGTTACGATCAATTGCAAGGTCCAGTAGTGGTAACATTTCAATGTACAGTTATTTCATCGTCGGTTATTATAATGAACACCGCGCAACATTCAAAGGCAACCAGGTCAACTTTCCCCTCTCCGTTTGGATCCCTATCTTCTTGTAGATCAACTAATAAAAACCTATTTTAATTCTAATCATGGAATGTCCGATAACCCAACCTGGCTCCCTCCTCGTTCCCTGTCCTTTGGATATAATTTAGTCCCAATTCCAGATCAGACTGTCATTTCTCTGCGCTTGTCCCATCGCGGCTACAGGAGGTTTACCCTCCCGTATTGGTCTATTTCAGCGGCTTGAGCTGCAGCTCCTTTAAGTAGCCTACCTTTGAGACGACACTTCCCCTCGCCATTGCAAGCATTCTGGGAAATGTAGTGATGGGCTTTTTTGCTATATTTATTTAATGACACATATTTCAGGCTATAATTTGCCTACTTCTATCAGTCAAAGTGAAGTCAATAGCCCTAATTTAATTGAATATTTTGAGCGACGTTATAGGCTATAGTCTATAACTCACATCAATTTGGATGCATGACCAATTATAAAATATAAATGGGTGAATATTCAATAACAAAATAAATCATTTAAATGTAGGCCTACTTTGAATGCTCCTGAGAAAACCCATTTTATTATCTATAGGATAAAGTAAGTTTTCATAATTGAATGTTTGTTGTTTTCTTTTCATCTATTTTGGTTCGTGCTGAGAGCGTCTCTGTCGCTGTCCATTTAAGCACCTTGGAGAACTCCCATCTGGAAGAGCGCGTCCGTAGATGAGCGCGGTGGAAGTGGGATTGCGCGTAGGCTACGTCATGTCCACGGAAAACGACTGACTATCGAAAGAGCTCTCATCTTTTGTAAATACTGAATGACTCGCCGAGCTGACTATGGATGCTTGTTCCTTGATTGACTTTAATAGTATCGGGGCTACAGTCGATCTGTCTAACTAAGAATTCCTTGACGCGTTCTCCAAATTCCAATCGTGTTCCACACGAGAGGGATCTGAACGATAGCCCATTCTTAGACATTGGCCTGGTAAGACGATAACAAAAATGTGTCTTTGTCGTTGAGCATAACAGACAAAGTAAAACCAGTGTATTTAGTTTCTGCCGTTCAGGATCAAAACAAAACATTATGCTATTCCATGTTAGTTGCTGATGGTCGTATATTTTAATTCATGACATGTTAAAAGCTGATGATGTTTCACTGTAGATTGTATCTCGTTTGATTGGCCCAGGCAGATGCCAGTCAAGCCTCTTTGTGCCTGCATGGATCCGGTTGTAGGCTTAACACAGCATCATGGGCAGCGCGCATTCCAACCGGCCTAAATATATCTGGTAGGGACGCAGTGGGGGAAGGAGGGTGCGACAGGGCTTAGCTTTGGATAATTAGCCTTCGTGGTTAAAACGAGAAATTGACCTTCTGAAACGTAGTACAGTAACTTTTTTCACCAAGGAGGCGAAGTGGGACCAACCCAAAATGCCCGCAATTCCGAGTTCTAGGTCCAGGACGCGGGATCGGAACAACGTCCTGAGCAGACCCGAGTTCATGTCCCTGAACCAGCCCCTTTGGAGCGGCAACTCGGAGAGCCGGGGAAACTCAAGGCGACCTGGTCAACCCAAACACCAAGCAAGCCAGCTGTGCGACCCGCAGGAACCTACTGACAGTGCCAACAAGGATCGGAAAGAGCCCACGAAACTGCCTGAGGAGGACTGTATCCAGCTGAACCCTTCTTTCAAGGGGATAGCGATGAGCTCCCTCCTCGCCATTGACATTTGTCTGTCCAAGCGCCTGGGGGTCTGCGCCTACACGTCGTCGTCTTGGGGCACGGTTCGTTCCATGGTCACCCTACTTGCGTTTACGGGACACGGCATCACGTGGATCATTGGCACTATCGTGTGTCTGACAAGGAGTAATACGCTGGCGGGACAAGAGGTCTTGGTCAATCTATTACTTGGTAAATGCACGCCTCACTACCCAAAACACATTGTGTAATAATTAAGTTATTTAATTGTACACGTATGATTCAGCTCTTCTTTAATGGTTTTGTTATTATGCTATAGTGTGTCTATCAATGCATTTTTAATGGGTATAAGCTAGGCAGTCTACTGATATGGTCACATCTCTACTTCCTTATCCCAGGGCCTGTATTAGGCCTATATAACCCATGTCAATAGGCTAATATTTATGCCATGATTGTTAACTGTTAATGCTTCTCACTAAAATATGTCATTGTCCACCAGAAGTTAAAGCATCCCATGGTAGAGGATCAGAAGCAGGTAATTAGGAAATCCTATCCCTTAATGGTCCCTCTCTCCTTCACCCAGCACAGAAACAGGCCTGGGGAACAGGTGCTAGGCTCCACATATCACAAGTTTACTTTGGACTGAAGAACTATAAGTAGACATTTTACCAAGCCAGGGGCCTACATCGAAAGACTCAGTGAAGTCATTATCATCAGTGTCAAGCATAGCACTTCTTATCCCCACTATGGCAGCTGGTACAAAATCTACAGTGGAATCATTTTCCAAAGTACCTTATTTAAGTAAATATACTTGATTATACTTACTTCCTTAATAGGTGTTTTCCCTACATTAGCTATAGCCATGTGAATGTAACAGACTGTACCTAAAGTACGACCCCTATTTCTCTAACTAGCGGTAATGGAATCAACCTACAGTTGAAGTCGGAAGTTTACATACATACACACTTAGGTTGGAGTCATTAAAACTCGTTTTTCAACCACTCCACAAATTTCTTGTTAACAAACTATAGTTTTGGCAAGTCGGTTAGGACATCTACTTTGTGCATGACACAAGTCATTTTTCCAACAATTGTTTACAGACAGATTATTTCACTTATAATTCACTGTATCACAATTCCAGTTGGTCAAAAGTTTACATACACTAAGTTGACTCTGCCTTTAAACAGCTTGGAAAATTCCAGAAAATGATGGATCGGTATTCCGTCAATGGGACAGTTGTAAATTATGCAGCGCGTTGTCAAGATCGCAGATTTTAGAAAAACAACAAATGTCGGTACATATAAGTGTCTTATATGATGAAACAAAAATAGAACTGTTTGGCCATAATGACCATCGTTATGTTTGGAGGAAAAAGGGGGAGGCTTGCAAGCCGAAGAACACCATCCCAACCGTGAAGCACCGGAGTGGCAGCATCATGTTGTGGGGGTGCTTTGCTGCAGGAGGGACTGGTGCACTTCACAAAATAGACGTCATCATGAGGAAGGAAAATTGTTTGGATATATGGAAGCAACATCTCAAGACATCGGTCAGGAAGTTAAAGCCTGGTCGCAAATGGGTTTTCCAAATGGACAATGACCCCAAGCATACTTCCAAAGTTGTGGCAAAATGGCTTAAGTACAACAAAGTCAAGGTATTGGAGTGGCCATCACAAAGCCCTGACCTCAATCCTATAGAAAATTTGTGGGCAGAACTGAAAAAACGTGTGTGAGCAAGGAGGCCTACAAACCTGACTCAGTTCCACCAGCTCTGTCAGGACAAATGGGCCAAAATTCACCCAACTTATTGTGGGAAGCTTGTGGAAGGCAACCCGACACGTTTGACCTAAATTAAACAATTTAAAGGCAATGCTACCACATACTAATTGAGTGTATGTAAACTGCTGACCCACTAGGAATGTGATGAAAGAAATAAAAGCTGAAATAAATCATTCTCTCTACTATTATTCTGACATTTCACATTCTTAAAATAAAGTTGTGATCCTAACTGACCTAAGACAGGGAATTTTAACTAGGAATAAATGTCACGAATTGTGAAAAACTTTGTTTAAATGTATTTGGCTAAGGTGTATGTAAACTTCCGACTTCAACTGTAGAGGGTGAACTAATTTTAGGTGGTTATTTTGACACACGTCTGTGAAGGAAACCAGCAGGCTATACCCTAGACTGATTGAGTCAATTTATGCATTTCTCAGAACAAATTGGGGCCACTGTGCCAATTTGGGGTGTGTGTGTGTGTGTGTGTGTATGTGTGTGTGTGTGTGTGTGTGTGTGTGTGTGTGTGTGTGTGTGTGTGTGTGTGTGTGTGTGTGTGTGTGTGTGTGTGTGTGTGTGTGTGTGTGTGTGTGTGTGTGTGATAGTTCAAAAGTACTATACACACACATTGTTCCCATTCAGCTATGTGCCACTGAAGCAAAGCAGGGTTGGTCCTGGTTGGTCCCTGGATGGGAGACCAGATGCTGCTGGAAGTGGTGTTGGAGGTCCAGTAGGAGGCACTCTTTTCTCTGGTCTAAAAAAATACCCCAATTCCCCAGTGCAGTGATTGGGAACATTGCCCTGTGTATGGTGCTGTCTTTCAGGATGGGACGTTAAACGGGTGTTCCTCACTCTCTGTGGGCTTCCGACATGGGCTGGTTCATACCAGTGAATTCACCATGTCCCTTTTGACACCTGAAATCTTGAGGGATTTTATTGTTACTCCTGTGCTGGATGCCTGGTTGCTTTGGGCTGATGTGTGTGGGAGGGTTGTGTGTGTTATACCAGTAGAGTGATTACTCAGAAAAACACTGTAAATCTGTGGACTGAATCTACATTGTGTTCAGTCTATAATCTGTTTAATTTGGTCAAATTTGGGGTATTGTGTTTGTAGCAATGTTCAGGTCATTGTTCAGGTCATTAATGGTGATCCTGGATAGGATAGGGAACCACCGTGTTTGAACAAGCATCCTGATTAAGGCAGCTGTGAATGCAGTATCATTCACAATAGCATCTCTATCTCGCTTCATTTTGCCTTCAGGTTGAGATCCGGTGGCAGTGCTGGCCACTCCATTATAGACAGAATACCAGCTGACTGCTTCTTCCCTAAATAGTTATTGCATAGTTTGGAGCTGTGCCTTGGGTCATGGTCCTGTTGTAGGAGGAAATTGGCTCCAATTAAGCACCATCCACAGCATGGCATTTCAAAAGGGAGTGATAGCCTTCCTTCTTCAAGATCCCCTTTACCCTGTACAAATCTCCCACTTTACCACCACCAAAGCACCCCCAGACCATCACATTACCTCCACTATGCTTGACAGATGGCATCAAGCACTCCTCCAGCATTTTTTTCTGCATCTCACGAAAGTTCTTCTTTGTGATCCAAACACCTCAAACTTAGATTCGTCAGTCCATAACACTTTTTTCCAATCTTCCTCTGTCCAGTGTTTGTGTTATTTTTCCCATCTTAATATTTTATTTTTATTGACCAGTCTGAGATATGGCTTTTTATTTGCAACTCTGCCTAGAAGGCCAGCATCCCGGAGTCGCCTCTTCACTTTTGACGTTGAGACTGGTGTTTTGCGGGTACTATTTAATGAAGCTGCCAGTTGAGGACTTGTAAGGCGTCTGTTTCTCAAACTAAACACTCTAATGTACTTGTCCTCTTGCTCAGGTGTGCACCGGGGCCTCCCACTCCTCTTTCTATTCTGGTTAGAGACAGTTTGCACTGTTCTGTGGAGGGAGTAGTACATAGCATTGTACTAGATCTTCAGTTTCTTGGCAATTTCTCGCATGGAATAGCCTTCGTTTCTCAGAACAAGAATAGGCTCACGAGTTTGAGAAGAAAGTTCTTTGTTTCTTGCCATTTTGAGCCTGTAATCGAACTCACAAATGCTGATGCTCCAGATACTCAACTAGTCTATAGAAGGCCAGTTTTATTGCTTCTTTAATCAGGACAACAGTTTTTAACTGTGCTAACATAATTGCAAAAGGGTTTTCTAATGATCAACTAGCCTTTTTAAAATGATAAACTTGGATTAGCTAACAAAACGTGCCATAGGAACACAGGAGTGATGGTTGCTGATAATGGGTCTCTGTACGCCTATGTCGATATTTCATAAAAAAATCAGCCATTTCCAACTACAATAGTCATTTACAACATTAACAATGTCTACACTGTATTTCTGATCAATTTTATGTTATTTTAATGGACAAAACACTTGCTTTTCTCTCAAAAACAAGGACATTTCTAAGTGACCCCAAACTTTTGAACGGTAGTGTACATATTTTTAGCTTGGAAGTGCATCATAGATAACATTGACTCTAGGCTGGTGAAATCCGTGGCTTGGCTCTCCTCCTCCCTCACCTTCAGTAGTGCTGAGGTGGGCTATATCAGGGGGCAGAGTTGGGTCCTGTAGCTGGCACCATTGACTTTCATTGGCAGCTCAGCACTGTGTCCCCACTGTCCCAGAATGACCCCAAGGTACCTCATACTCACTTCCATGCTGTCCATTCCCCTCTCTCTGCCTTCTTTCAATTTCCTCAACTTTCCTTTTTCAGCCTTCCATCCTTTTTCATCCTTCTATCCTTAACTCCTTCCTTCCTTTCTTCCTTTCTTCCTATCTTTCCTTCCTTCATTTCCACCATCTCTCCCTCTCTCCTTCCATGCTTCCAACCTCCTTCATTCCACCAACTCCCAAATCTTAATGGTCTGTGAACACTGTGAATTCTAATTGCTAGAAGTCTACTTTACATAGAACTAGGGTGTTGTGTGTGAGTGGTTGTACAGGAAGGAGACAGTGTCATCAATGTCTGAATCCTGACAGGTTCCACAAGGTGGGGTGGAAGCCGGGTAATCAAAAATGATAGGTGGGGATTGTGGGGATATTTTGGGTTCACATAGAGGGTTGGATGCTGCTAAAAAGAGACTGAAAAGAGACACTTTAGGACGGGATCAAGTACTGTAGGTTAGTCATATCCAAATAATTAATAATGATCTATCACATCCAATCATAAGTAAGTCTATTATACTGTACATCTATATTATTCAAGTCTCTTCCATTCTTATTACAAAGGTTTCAGGTGGAAAACGTTTCTATCTCAGTATTTCACTTGCAAAAACTCTCAGCGACAGTAGCCTCAGATCAAATCACTACACAGATAGCCAAGTGCACATACAGTAAGCCAAAGCTGAACTATAAGCTAGGTGCTCTCTCAGTTCTGTGCTAGCTTCCAGACCTATTTACAGAGTAACTGGGCTGCTAGCCTGATATTGTGGCCGATTGGGATGCTGTAGCACAGAGGCTTATACATTCTGATCACACACAGGGAAGAGAGAGGGCATGTAGCGATGCGCACCTGTTCCACAAACTCTTGGCTCTTAACCTTTTACTGCAGTGGGCTAAATCAGGGTCACACAGAGTGTTTCTTGGAAGTCTGAAACAAATCTACTTTGAAACAAGCATACACTTCACACACATGTTTATGGCCTTTCAAAAAATAAGACACCTGTACAGGTCATATATATAGTGTTGGAATGCATTCAATTTTGAGTTTATATACACTACCGGTCAAAAGTTTTAGAACACCTACTCATTCAAGGATTTTTCTTTATTTTAAATATTTTCTACATTGTAGAATAATAGTGAAGACATCAAAACTATTAAATAGCACATATGGAATCATGTAGTAACCATTTTTTTTTTAAACAAATCAAAATATATTTTATATTTCAGATTCTTTAAATATCCACCATATGCCTTGATGACAGCTTTGCACACTCTTGGCATTCTCTCAACCAGCTTCACTTGGAATGCTTTTCCAACAGTCTTGAAGGAGTTCCCACATATGCTGTGCAGTTGTTGGCTACTTTTCCTTCACTCTGCGGTCCGACTCATCCCAAACCATCTCAATTTGGTTGAGGTCGGGTGATTGTGGAGGCCAGGTCATCTGATGCAGCGCTCCATCTCTCTCCTTCTTGGTCAAATAACCCTTACACAGCCTGGAGGTGTGTTTGGTCATTGCCCTGATGAAAAACAAATGATAGTCCCACTAAGCACAAACCAGATGGGATGGCGTATTACTGCAGAATGCTGTGGTAGCCATGCTGGGTAATTGTGCCTTGAATTCTAAATAAATCACAGACAGTGTCACCAGCACACCATAACACCATAACACCTCCTCCTTTGCGCTTTACGGTGGGAAATACATATGCGGAGATCATCCGTTCACCCACACCGCTTCTCACAAAGACACGGCGGTTGGAACAAAAATCTCAAATTTGGATTCCAGACCAAAGAACTAATTTCCACCGGTCTAATGTCCATTGCTCGTGTTTCTTGGCCCAAGCAAGTCTCTTCTTATTGGTGTCCTTTAGTAGTGGTTTCTTTGCAGCAATTCGACCATGAAGGCCTGATTCACGCAGTCTCCTCTGAACAGTTGATGTTGAGATGTGTCTGTTACTTGAACTTTGTGAAGCATTTATTTGGGCTGCAATTTCTGAGGCTGGTAACTCTAATGAACTTATCCTCTGCAGCAGAGGTAACTCTGGGTCTTCATTTCCTGTGGCTGTCCTCGTGAGAGCCAGTTTCATCAAAATGCTTGATGGTTTTTGCGACAGCACTTGAACAAACTTTCAAAGTTCTTGAAATGTTCCATATTGACTGACCTTCATGTCTTAAAGTAATGATGGACTGTTGTTTCTCTTTGCTTATTTGAGCTGTTCTTGCCATAATATAGTCTTGGTCTTTTACCAAATGTGGCTATCTTCTGTATACCCCCCTAACTTATCACAACACAACCGATTGGCTCAAACGCATTAAGAAGAAAATTAATTCCACAAATAACTTTTAAGAAGCCACACCTGTTAATTGAAATGCATTCCAATTGACTACCCCATGAAGCTGTTTGAGAGAATGCCAAGAGTGTGCAAAGCCGTCATCAAGGCAAAGGGTGGCTATTTGAAGAATCTCAAATATAAAATATATATTCATTTAACACTTTTTGGTTACTACATTATTCCATATGTGTTATTTCATAGTTTTGATGTCTTCACTATTATTCTACAATGTAGAAAATTGTAAAAATAAAGAAAAACTCTTGAATGAGTAGGCGTTCTAAAACTTTTGACCGGTAGTGTACATCACAGAAGACTGAAATATAACAAAACTGTTTGACATAGAAACTTTGTTTTAAATAATGTTTATTAGTTATGAAATTATGAAAAATATTAATAACATTCCACCCATGAGGCCACAAGGTCATTTGACTGCAGGAAAGGGCTACACGCCACTGTGTCATTGCTGGGGTACCGCCTGGCCTGCCTCGTTGCTTCATCACTGATGCTTAGCCCTATAACAGATATAGAGCAAATTACACAAACTACAAGCTAATTGGTCTCCATGGGTTCTTGACTGGAGATATTGTGTGTTGTGGTTTACTGACCAGTGGTTAATTGATTTAGTTTGTCTTTTTCATGCAACATCTTCTCTCCTCAGCCCTCCTGCTTGACGTCATGACAGTGGCCGGAGTCCAGAAGCTGATCAAACGCAAAGGACCCTGGGAGATGAGTCCGGGATTCCTGGACTACTGTGTCATGGATGTGTACTCCTTCCCAGCGGCCCATGCCAGCCGCGCTGCCATGGTGTCCAAGTTCCTGCTTTCCCACCTGGTCCTGGCCGTCCCGCTTCGCATCCTGCTGGTGCTCTGGGCCTTCCTGGTGGGCATGTCCCGGGTGCTGTTGGGTAGACACCACCTGACCGACATGGCGTGCGGCTTCGCCCTGGGCCTGCTGCACTTCAGCCTGGTGGAGACGGTGTGGCTGTCGTCCAGCGCCTGTCAAACCCTCATCTCTATAGGGACCCTCAGCTGGAGCTCCTTCTACTGAGCACTATCTATCAAGGCTCTCAACGCCTTTTTGAAGCTGTAAAGCCCTGGCTTTATAAAGCCTTAAAAGTAGGGCCAGGAGTTCTTCCTGATGTGATCTGGAACAGAGTTTTCCCTGATCAAATCCTACTGTCGAAGGCTGCATTAGACCTACGTATAGGCTTCATCTTGATTTCCTTTCAATTATGTTGTTTGTATTTTTCTGCTGGAAACTATCATTTGTTTAAGCTATACATTTTTGAGAAACAGGTGGACTGGACTCCAAATGTGAATAGATTTTTGCTGTCATTGAATTGTGCTGTATGTGTTAAACAAAAACATGATTGTTGTCTAGAAGATCAGGGATTTTGCTACAGGGTTAAATATTTATCCTATCCAAATAAGTTTCAAAAGATAGTTTTGATTAGTTTAAGGCAAGCGGTTTCATCATAGATCTGTATGTTGTATATTCCACATTGTTTGCCTTCTCTGCTGCAATCTAAGCATTAACCAAACAGATAGACACAGTTAATTTATGGTGCTGATTTCATGCCTCACTGAGTAACTGAACAACGTCTGTGTGAAGTCATCTACAGTACATCAGGCTTGGGGTTACCATTGATACTGTGACATATGTGTGTATATATGGGTGATTGTGTGTGTGCATATGTCTGTGTTTGTATGCCTCCATGCAAGATTTCTTATGTGTGTACCTTTGTGAGGCAAATGTAATGTCTTTTGGAGGGTAAAAGTCACTGAGTAAACCTTTGCTGGGTAAAGTCCTGAATGTTCACTGGCATGTACAAAAAATGAATTATACCCGATATCAAAGGCTTTTTATCTACTGTATGCCTTCATGTATTTCATTTATTGGTCTTCTACTATCTCTTTTGGTTGTTTATTTTTGTTGTGATATTATGGACTTGGGAACCAAACTATTTAAGCTGTAGCCTTTTTGCTTTCGCAAAAAAATATTTAATTGGGTTGAACCTGTATGTGTGTGTGTGTGTGTGTGTGTGTGTGTGTGTGTGTGTGTGTGTATGTATGTATGTGTCACGCCCTGACCTTAGAGAGCCTTTTTATTCTCTATTTTGGTTAGGTCAGGGTGTGACTAGGGTGGGTACTCTAGTTTTTTGTATTTCTATTCTGGCCTGGTATGGTTCCCAATGGGGCGGCAGGGTAGCCTAGTGGTTAGAGCGTTGGGCTAGTAACTGAACGGTTGCAAGTTCAAATCCCCGAGCTGACAAGGTACAAATCTGTCATTCTGCCCCTGAACATAGGCCGTCATTGAAAATAAGAATTTGTTCTTAACTGACTTGCCTAGTTAAATAAATAAAAAATCAGAGGCAGCTGTCTGTTGTTGTCTCTGATTGGGGATCATATTTAGGCAGCCTTTTCCCACCTGTTGTTTGTGGGATCTTGATTTTGTATTGTAGCTTTTAGCCCTACAAAGCTGTACGTTTTGTTGGTTACTCTTTATTGTTTTCTTGCCGTTTATCATAAATAAAAATTATTAACCTACCCCACGCTGCATCTTGGTCCGACCATCATTACAACGACGTTGTATGTATGTATGATATTGCATTAGTGCAAGTCAGCATGTTTTGTTTTGTACAAGGATGACAAGAAAGTCATCTTTTCATGCAGTGTTTGAATTTATCCAGTCTAATTTGCAAAATGAAGAAGATGGCTGTACTCTGAAAAAGTGGTATGTCTTTCCTGCGTTGTTTATGCATGGCCATAAATATACCATTTTCCATGACTTATGGTATATTGTTGTTTTTCTGTGTGTGTTTGTGTGTGTGTTTGTGCGTGCCCTGCGTGCAACATTCATTTTTTGATTGTGGTGGATGCTTTTAAGAACATGCCCATGTGCTAAACCCAAGTAATGGCTGTATTTGGGCTCATTGACCACAAAATTGATTGGTAGCCACCACCTGAAAACCATTGATTTACATGACTCCACTCCATCAATATGCCTCACTGTCCACAGTTACTCATCAGTAATGAAGCTGAAACAACAGCTTCCTTATTTATTACCGGCAAACCCATTGAGATACATGTATCACAGCTGACCACACACACAGAGACACACAAAGTTGCATGGTCAGCCTCTCACCATTTACATTCACTCACAGAAGGAGCTGAGCCACACTTGTCTTTGTCATGACTTCTGCCGAAGTCGGCTCCTCTCCTTGTTCGGGCGGCGTTCGGCGGTCGACGTCACCGGTTTTCTAGCCATCGCTGCTCCATTTTTCATTTATTCATTTGTTTTGTCTTGTTCCCTGCACACCTGGTTTTCATTCCCCAATCACACTACATGTATTTATTCCTCTGTTCCCCCTCATGTCTTTGTGTGTAATTGTTTTTGTGTTACGTGTTTTTGTACGCACTAGGCTTGCGTGCGTTTTTTCCTGTGTTATTTCACAAAGCATGTTTGTATTGTTATACATTTTGTGACTGTTTTGCATGCTTTACACTTTGCCTTGTTGGCTGGAGGTTTTTTGACGCAGCTGTGTCCGTCTGTATCTCTCTCCTGCCAAAATAAAGTGTGCGCCTGTTCACAATTCTCAGGCAGGGCACTCAGGGCACTCTCTAGTCGACCAATAGGGTCCGGGCTCATCAGGGAAGCCACCATCTCCCTGGCCATGGAGAAACAGGGGGGTCACGAGGAGAGAATCAGTCTCTTTCTCATTGACTCTCCCTGCGTTTCCCGTGGTACTAGGCCTTCCCTGGTTGGCTCTTTATAACCCCACCATTTCCTGGCAACAGAGGGCTCTCACGGGGTGGTTGCGAAAGTGCTCGGGGAGGTGTGTAGGGGTTTCCGTTGGTGCTACCACGGTGGAAAGTCCAGACCAGGTCTCCACCGTGCACATCCCCCCCAGAATATGCCGATTTGGCTCTCGCCTTCTGTAAAAAGAAGGCGACTCAATTACCACCCCATCGACGGGGGGATTGTGCGATAAATCTCCTGGTAGATGCTGCACTTCCCAGGAGTCACGTGTATCCCCTGTCGCAAGCGGAGACAGCGGCTATGGAGACATATGTCTCCGAATCCCTGCGTCAGGGGTACATTCGGTCCTCCACTTCACCCGCCTCCTCGAGTTTCTTTTTTGCGAAGAAGGATGGAGGTCTGCGCCCGTGCATTGACTATCGAGGTCTAAATCAAATCACGGGGAGGTACAGTTATCCGCTACCTCTTATCGCCACGGCGATTGAGTCAATGCACGGGGCGCGCTTCTTCACTAAACTGGATCTCAGGAGTGCGTACAACCTGGTGTGTATCCGGGAGGGAGGCGAGTGGAAGACGGCGTTTAGTACCACCTCAGGGCATTATGAGTACCTCGTCATGCCCTACGGGTTGATGAATGCTCCATCAGTCTTCCAATCCTTTGTAGACAAGATTTTCAGGGACCTGCACGGGCAGGGTGTAGTGGTGTATATCGATGACATTCTGATATACTCCGCTACACGGGCCGAGCATGTGTCCTTGGTGCGCAAGGTACTTGGACGACTGTTGGAGCATGACCTGTACGTCAAGGCTGAGAAATGCCTGTTCTTTCAGCAGGCCGTCTCATTCCTAGGGTATCGCATTTCCACATCAAGGGTGGAGATGGAGAGTGACTGCATTGCAGCCGTGCGTAATTGGCCGACTCCCACCACGGTAAAAGAGGTGCTGCGATTTTTAGGGTTTGCCAATTACTACCGGAGATTTATCCAGGGTTTTGGCCAGGTGGCTGCTCCCATTACCTCACTGCTGAAGGGGGGTCCTGTACGTCTGCATGGATCGGTTGAGGTGGACAGGGCTTTTGGGCACCTAAGAGCTCTGTTTACCTCGGGTCCCATGCTGGCCCATCCAGATCCCTCTTTGGCGTTCATAGTGGAGGTGGACGCGTCCGAGGCTGGGATAGGAGCCGTGCGCTCTCAGCGCTCGGACAGCCACCAAAGCTCCACCCTTGTGCTTTCTTCTCCAAGAAGCTCAGCCCGGCGGAGCGGAACTATGATGTGGGGGACCGGAAGCGGTTGGCTGTGGTTAAGGCTTTGAAGGCGTGGAGACATTGGCTTGAGGGGGCTAAACACCCTTTCCTCATTTGGACTGACCACCGCAACTTGGAGTACATCTGGGCAGCGAGGAGACTGAATCCTCGTCAGGCAAGGTGGGCCATGTTCTGTACCCGTTTTGTGTTTACCCTGTCCTACAGACCAGGTTCCCAGAATGTGAAGGCAGACGCACTGTCCCTGTCACGGGTGTCGTAGGGTTTAGACCAAAACGCTGCGGGAAAATGTATACTCATCTTCTTTTATTTAAGGACAAAGAAGGAAAACCAAAACAAACACGTATACAAAAAACACGACGACAAAGAACAGGCCGGTAAGGCACAAAGCTATACACAGCAACAATCTCCCACAAAATCCCATGACAAAAACACTCCTAAATATAGGACCTTCAATCAGAGGCAACGATAGACAGCTGCCTCCAATTGAAGGCCCCAATCCCCATTACCAAAACATAGAAATACAAACACCTAGACAGAACATAGAAAAACTAACATAGAACAATAACCAAAACCCTGGATTAATACATCAAATACCCCTCTACCTAAATACATAGCCCGAACCACATAAAACAAACACCCCCTGCCACGTCCTGACCAAACTACAAATAACAAATAACCCCTATACTGGTCAGGACGTGACAGTCCCGG
The DNA here is from genome assembly GCF_901001165.1 of Salmo trutta. Classification (NCBI taxonomy): domain Eukaryota; kingdom Metazoa; phylum Chordata; class Actinopteri; order Salmoniformes; family Salmonidae; genus Salmo; species Salmo trutta. Next base: position 72,418,442 of record NC_042968.1, read on the forward strand.
CTGTATGACACAGAGGAGTGGCCCATGGATCAGACTCCCATTCTCCTGGCCTCCTGCCTGGTAGCGCGGTCGTGTGGGAGCTGGACGCGGACAATGAGCAGGCGTTGCGTACAGAGCCCGCTCCACTCCAGTGTCCCGTCGGCCGTCTGTACGTTCTGTCTGCTGTCCGTGACCAGTTGATCTATTGGGCCCACACGTCATCCTCCTCTGGTCATCCGGGGATCGGTCGGACGGTGCGCTGTCTGACTGGGAAGTACTGGTGGCCCACCGTGACTAAGGACGTAAGGGTTTATGTTTCCTCCTGCTTGGTGTGCGCCCAGTGTAAGGCTCCTAGACACCTGCCCAGAGGTAAGCTACATCCCTCACCCATTCCACAACGGCCTTGGTCACACCTGTCGGTGGATTTCCTGACGGATCTTCCTCCTTCACAGGGAAACACCACGATCCTGGTCGTTGTGGAATCGATCCTGGTCGTTAAGTCCTGTCGTCTCCTCCCTCTGCACGGTCTCCCTACGGCCCTACAAACTGCGGAGGCCCTGTTTACACACGTCTTCCGGCACTACGGGGTGCCTGAGGATATAGTGTCTGATCGAGGTCCCCAGTTCACTTCGAGAGTCTAGAGGGCGTTCATGGAACGTCTGGGGGTCTCGATCAGCCTCACCTCGGGTTTTTCACCCCGAGAGTAATGGGCAGGTGGAGAGAGTGGACCAGGATGTGGGCAGGTTTCTGCGGTCCAATTGCCAGGACCGGCCGGGGGAGTGGGCGGCGTTCGTGCCCTGGGCAGAGATGGCGCAGAACTCGCTCCGCCACTCCGCCACTCCTCCACTAACCTCTCCCCCTTTCAGTGTGTATTGGGGTATCAGCTGGTTCTGGCACCGTGGCATCAGAGTCAGACCAAGGCTCCTGCGGTGGACGATTAGTTCAGGCGCACGGAGGAGACATGGCAAGCCGCCCATGGTCACCTTCAGCTGGCCGCGCTGCACCAAAAGACCAGCGTGGTGAGGCCCCGGTGTTCGCACCGGGGGACCGGGTCTGGCTCTCGACCCGAAACCTGCCCCTCCGCCTGCCCTGCTGGAAGCTGGGTCCGCGGTTTGTGGGGCCATTCAAAATCCTGAGGAGAGTGAACGAGGTATGTTACAGGTTACAGCTTCCCCCTGATTACCATATTAACCCCTTGTTCCATTTGTCTCTCCTCAGGCCGTGGTGGTTGGTCCGCTCCAGGAGTCTGAGTTGCGGGAGGTTCCTCCGCCCCCTCTGGACATCGAGGGGGCCTCGGCGTACTCCGTCCGTTCCATCCTGGATTCGAGGCGTCGGGCGGGGGGCCTTCAGTACCTCGTGGAGTGGGAGGGGTACGGTCCGGAGGAGAGGTGCTGGGTTCCGGTGGCGGATGTGTTGGACTCTGAACTTCTGTTTGTGTGTTACGTGTTTTTGTACGCACTAGGCCTGCGTGCGTTTTTTCCCGTGTTATTTCACGAAGCCTGTTTGTATTGTTATACATTTGATGTTTTGTGACTGTTTTGCGCGCTTTACACTTTGCCTTGTTGGCTGGAGGTTTTTTGACGCAGCTACGTCCGTCTGTATCTCTCTCCTGCCGAAATAAAGTGTGCGCCTGTTCACAATTCTCTGCTCTCCTGCACCTGACTTCACCACAAGTACGCACACGCCTGACAGTCTTCCCTTTTACGGGGAAGAAGGAAGTGAACAAAGGAGGGATAGTCTGTCTCAGCAGATGGGAAAATGGCATTTACAGTGCCTTCAGAAAGTATTCACACCGCTTGACTTTTTCCACATTTTGTTGTGTTACAGCCTGCATTTAAAATTGATAACATTTTGATTTCACTGGCATACACACAATACCCCATAATGTCAAAGTGGAATGTTTTCCATTTTATTTTATTTTTTATACAAAATTAAAAGCTGAAATGTCATGATTCAGTAAGTATTCAACCCCTTTATTATGGCACACTAAATAAGTAAAAATGTGCTTAACAAGACACAATAAATTGCATGGACTCACTTTGTGTGCAATAATAGTGTTTTTTATGACTACCTCATCTCTCTAACCCACACAGACAATGATATGTAAGTTCCCTCAGTCAAGAAGTGAATTGTAAACACAGATTCGACCACAAAGGCCAGGGAGATTTTCCAAATCCTCTCAAAGAAGGGCAACTATTGGTAGATGGGTCAACAATAAAAAGCAAACATTGAATATCCCTTTGAGCATGGTGAAGTTATTCATTACACTTTGGATACTGTATCAATACACCCAGTCACTACAAAGATACAAGGGTCCTTCTTAACTAGTTGCCGGAGAGGAAGGAAATTGCTTACGGATTTCACCATGAGGACAATGGTGACTTGAAAACACTTACAGAGTTTAATGGTTGTGATAAGAAAAAACTGAGGATGGATCAACAACACTGTTTTTACTCCACAATGCTAATCTAAATGACAGTGTGAAAAGAAGTAAGCCTGAACAGAATACAAATATTCCAAAACATGCATCCTGTTTGAAGTAAGGCACTAAATTAAAACTGCTAAAAATGTTGCAAAGAAATGAACGTTGTGCCCTAAATACAAAGCATTATGTTTGTGGTAAATCCAATACAACACATTACTGAGTACCACTCTTCATATTTTCAAGCATGGTGGTGGCTGCATCATGTTAAGGGTATGCTTGGCATCGGCAAGGACTATGTCTATCAAGGACTATTTAGGATAAAAATAAATGGAATAGAGCTAAACACAGGCAAAATCCTAGAGGGAAACCTGGTTCAATCTGCTTTCCAACAGTCACGGGGAGACAAATTCACCTTTCAGCAGGACAATAACCAAAACACAAGGCCAAATATACACTGGAGTTGCATAGCAAGACGACATTGAATGTTCCTGAGTGGCCAAGTTACAGTTAGGACTTAAATCCTAAATCGGCTTAAAATCTAAGGCAAGACTTGAAAATGGCTGGGTTAGGGTTAGGGTTAGGGTCGCAATGATCAACAACCAGCTAGAGCTTGAATAATTTGTTTAAGAATAATGTGCAAAAATTTTATAATCCAGATGTGCAAAGCTCTTAGAGACTTACCCAGAAAGACTCACAGTTGTAATAGCTGCCAAATGTGATTCTAACATGTATTAACTTGTGTAATGAGATATTTCTGTATAAAATTTTCAATAAATTTGCTAGAATTTCTAAAAAATATATTTTCACTTTGTCAATATGGGGTATTGTGTGTAGAAGGGTGAGAAAAAAATCAATTGAATCGATTTGAATTGACTGTAGGGGGTATGAATATTTTCTGAAGGCACTGTATCATAATTCCTCCATCCTCTGCTTTTGTCTTGTCCAAAGGTCACATATTATTACACACATTTACATTCAATATTATTCATTATTATTCATCCATGATGGAATGTAAACAGCATTGCACTGCATAGCTTGTATTTGCCTGCCTGTGTGACAGATACGTCTCCCAGGGGTTTCCCAGACAGAGTTTAATTTAAGAAGCTAATTCTACTTAAATTAAGTAAGGACTAACCAGTTAAGTTCTTGGTGCTGACCAGAGGATGCTTAAAAAAACAGGGATGGGATACTAATAAATAAGCATTTTGTGGAATTGGAACAAGTCACCTAAACCAAACAATGAACTGAGGTAAAACAAAACGTTCAAAGAATTTCATTGACTTTGAAAAAACCATCTTGATGCAAATTGTGTCAAACCAACCAATTATCTAGAACAGCATGACTCATCAACAGAAAACAAAAAAAGAATGCCCGGACTACCATTTGTAATTAATTAAACTCAAATGAAAAAGTAAACAAAAGGTAACTTTGAAATTGTACTTTTCTTGTCTAGCACAACAAGGTGGGGCCTAAATGTATTTGTATGACAAAACTGTAACACAAACGATATCATACATAATCTCGGATATAATTTCTATATTGTCTAGTCTTTCTAAGGTCCTGTGGAAAAACAAAAATCAACTTGCTGTTGCTCATAGGGAGCCTTTCAAGACTGGTGCAGACCCCCAGTAAGACCAGAGACAGATGAGCTGGTGGACATGTTGACCGGGATCATTGATAGCCACCAACCCCTGGAAGGTATCCCCGAGGATGACCAATTTGGACAGTTCAGATGGGGGACTGTTCCAATCCTCATTTGGTAGGACACATTCATTCAACATGTACCATCCCCGGACTGCAGGGGATGGCTGCAGGGGATGCATGTAATGTTTCCAGTCATCTCTTGACTCTTGCACATAATAAAAACTATGTAATGAATACACCACTTAAAGAAATATTGTTCTCTAATGTTGCACTGTAATCATTTTCTAGAGGCAGATGATCACCATAGCTTAAAGGGGATAAGATAGGAAGTTTACCACATCAGTCACCGGGTTTATTAATAAGTGTATCGAAGATGTTCCCAAAGTGACCGTAAGTACATATCCCAACCAGAAACCATGGATTACAAGCAAAATTCGCAATGAGCTAAAGGCTAGAGCTGCCGCTTCCAAGGAGCAGTACACTAATCCAGACACTTTAAAAGAAATCCCGCTATGACCTCCGATAAACCGTGAAATAATAAAAACGTCAATACAGGGCCTAAGATCGAATTCTACTACACCGGCTCTGATGCTCGTCGGATATGGCAGGGCTTGCAAATTATCAAAGGAAACCCAGCAGCAAACTGCCCTGTGATGCAAATCTACCAGAGGAGCTAAATTCCTTCTATGTTCGCTTCGAGACAAGCAACACTGAACCATGCATGAGAGCACCAGCTGTTCCGGAAGACTGTGTAATCTCGCTCTCCGTAGCCGATGTCAGTAAGACCTTTAAACAGGTTAACATTCACAAGGCTGCAAGGCCAGAAGGATTACCAGAACGCGTACTCAGAGCATGCGCTGACCAGCTGGCTCTGGTCAGCTGAACAGCTTCCACCCCCAAGCCATAACACTGCTAAATAGTTAGTTAAATAGTTAACCAATAGCTACCTGGACTATCTGCATTGACCCATTTTACACAAATGAATCACTTGTATTTATAAAGCCCTTTTTAAATCAGCAGATGTCACAAAGTGCTATACAGAAATCCAGCCTAAAACCTCAAAAAGCAAGCAATGCAGATGCAGAAGTACAGTGGCTAGGAAAAACTCCCTAGAACCTAGGAAGAAATCTAGAGTGGAACCAGGCTCTGGGGGGTGGCCAGTCCTCTTCTGGCTGTGCCAGGTGGAGATTATAAGAGTACATGGCTATTAAGGCCAGATTGTTCTTCAGGATGTTCAAATGTTCATAGATGACCAGCAGAGTCCAATAATAATCACAGTGATTGTAGACTAGAGGGTGCAACAGGTCAGTAAGTCTTTTGACTCATCACGCTGCTGCTACTGTTTATTATCGGTTACTTAGTCACTTAATCCCTACCTACAGTGCCTTCAGAAAGTACCCCTTGACTTATTCCACACGTTTTACAGCCTGAGTTGAAAATTAATTAAACTTTTGTTTTCACACATCTACACACAATATCCCATAACGACAACGTGAAAACATGTTTTTAGAAATGTTTACAAACGAATTGAAAATTAAATGCAGAAATATCTAATTCACATAAGTATTCACAGTGATTACAGTGGTGAGTCTTTCTGGGTAAGTCTCTAAGAGCTTTGCACACCTGGATAGTACAATATTTGCCCATTATTATTTATAACATTCTTCAAACTCTGTCAAATTGGTTGTAGATTTGGCTTTGTGTTTTAGGTTATTGTCCTGCTGAAGGTTGAATTAATCTTTATTTTTTATCCTGAAAAACTCCCCAGTCCTTAATGATTTCAAGCATACCCATAACATAATGCAGCCACCAGTATGCTTGAAAATATGGAGAGTGGTACTCAATAATGTGTTGTATTGGATTTGCGCCAAACATAACACTTTGTATTACAGTATTACAGTAAGACTTTAGTGCCTTGTTGCAAACCGGATACATGTTTTGGAATATTGGTACAGTTGAAGTCAGAAGTTTACATACACTTAGGTTGGACTCATTAAAACTCGTTTTTCAACCACTCCACAAATTTCTTGTCAACAAACTATAGTTTTGGCAAGTCAGTTAGGACATCTACTTTGTGCATGACACAAGTCATGTTTCCAACAATTGTTTACAGACAGATTATTTCACTTATAATTCACTGTATCACAATTTCAGTGGGTCAGAAGTTTACATACACTAAGATAGCTGTGCCTATTAACACCTTGGAAAATTCCAGAAAATGATGTCATGGCTTTAGAAGCTTCTTATAGGCTAATTGACATCATTTGAGTCAATTGGAGGTGTACCTGTGGATATATTTCAAGGCCTACCTTCAAACCCAGTGCCTCTTTGCTTGACATCATGGAAAAATCAAAAGAAATCAGCCAAGAGTTAAGAAAAAAAATTGTAGACCTCCACAAGTCTGGTTCATCCTTGGGACCAATTTCCAAACGCCTGAAGGTACCATCTTCATCTGTACAAGTATAAACACCATGGGACCACTCAGCCGTCATACCGCTCAGGAAGGAGGCGTGTTCTGTCTCCTAGAGATGAACGTAGTTTGGTGTGAAAAGTGCAAATCAATCCCAGAACAACAGCAAAGGATCTTGTGAAGATGCTGGAGGAAACAGGCACAAAAATATCTATATCCACAGTAAAACGAGTCCTATATTGACATGACCTGAAAGGCCGCTCAGCAAGGAAGCCACTGCTCCAAAACCGCCATAAAAAAGCCAGACTACGGTTTGCAACTGCACATGGAGACAAAGATCGTACTTTTTGGAGAAATGTCCTCTGGTCTGATGAAACAAAAATATAACTGTTTGGCCATAATGACCATTGTTATGTTTGGAGGAAAAAGGGGGACGCTTGCAAGCTGAAGAACACCATCCCAACCATGAAGCACGGGGGTGGCAGCATCATGTTGTGGGGGTGCTTTGCTGCAGGAGGGACTGGTGCACTTCACAAAATAGATGGCTTCATGAGGAGGGAAAATTATGTGGATATATTGAAGCACCATCTCAAGCCATCAGTCAGGAAGTTAAAGCTTGGTCACAAATGGGTCTTCCAAATGGACAATGACCCCAAGTATGTTTCCAAAGTTGTGGCAAAATGGCTTAAGTACAACAAAGTCAAGGTATTGGAGTGGCCATCACAAAGCCCTGACCTCAATCCCATAGAAAATTTGTGGGCAGAACTGAAAAAGTGTATGCGAGCAAGGAGGCCTACAAACCTGATTCAGTTACACCAGCTCTGTCAGGAGGAATGGGCCAAAATGCACCCAACTTACTGTGGGAAGCTTGTGGAAGGCTACCCGAAACGTTTGACCCAAGTTAAACAATTTAAAGGCAATGCTACCAAATACTAATTGAGTGTATGTAAACTTCTGACCCACTGGGAATATGATGAAGGAAATTAAAGCTGAAATAAATCATTCTCTCTACTATTATTCTGATATTTCACATTCTTAAAATAAAGTTGTGATCCTTACTGACCTAAGACAGGGAATCTTTACTAGGATTAAATGTCAGGAATTGTGAAAAACTGAGTTTAAATGTATTTGGCTAAGGTGTATGTAAACTTCCGACTTCAACTGGCCCCTGGTCTTTGTGGTTGAATCTGTGCTTGAAATTCACTGCTCGACTGAGGGACCTTTGATTGTATGTGTGTGGTACAGAGATGAGGTAGTCATTAGAAAATCATGTTAAACATTATTATTGCACACAGAGTCCATTCAACTTATTATGTGACCTGTTAAGCAAATCTTTACTCCTGAACTTATTTAAGCATGCCATAACAAAGGGGTTGAATACTTATTGACCCAAGACATTTCGGCTTTTAATGTTGTATTAATATGTAAACATTTTGACATTATGTGGTATTGTGTGTAGACCAATGACAAAACATCTCAATTAAATTTAGTTTCAATTCAGGCTGGAAGACAACAAAATGTGGAAAAAGTCAAGGGTTGTGAAGGCACTGTATATGTACATACAGTATCTACCTCAATTACCTCGTTCCCCTGCACATCAACTTGGTACTGGTACCCTGTGTATATTGCCAAGTCATCGTTACTCGTTGTGTATTTATTCCTTGTGTTATTCTTTTTATATTATTTCTATCTTTTTTCTCTTGCACTGTTGGGAAGGGCCCATCAGTAAGCATTTCACTGTTAGCGTATTCCTGTTGATTTGATTTGATTTACAATGAAATGCCTAACTTGCAAGCCCTACCCAACAGTGTAAGCCCTACCCAACAATATCAAAATAGTATAACTAATAAGTCTTTGGCAATTGTTTGGGCCTTTCTCAGACACCGCCTGGCATGTATGTCCTGGATGGCTGGGAGCTCACCCCAAGTGATATGCTGATCCGTTCACACCACCCTCTTTAGGGGCACCGGTCGAGGGCGGTGCAGTTGCCATATCAGACGGTTATACAACCAGTCAGGATGCTCTCGATGGTGCAGCTGTAAAAGTTCCTTAGGAACTGAGGGGCCATACTAAATCGTTTCAGCCTCCTGAGGGAGAAGAGGTACTGCTGTGCGTTCTTCATGACTGTGCTGGCGTGAGAGGACCATATTAAGTCCTCAGTGATGTGGACACCAATAAACTTGAAGCTCTTGACTGCGGCCCCGTCGATGTGGATAGGGTTGTGCACCCACCCCTGATTCCTGTACGCCACAATCAGCTCTTTGGTCTTGCTGACATTGATGGATAGGTTGTTGTCCTGGCACCACACTGCAAGGTCTCTGACCTCCTCCCTGGTGATCAGGCCTTCCACCGTCGTGTCATCAGGAAACTTGATGATGGCACTGGAGTTATGCGTGGCCACATGTCATCTGACTTATGAACCATAAAATAGATTGACTCCAGATTTTGTATATAGACTTAATGAATTAGTCTCTAACAAATTTGAGAATGATTCGTTGCTACATTCGAAGTCGGCCACGTTACACCACTAGATATCACCATATCACACCAGGGTTATAAGAACTGAACCAATGGACCTGACGGGGCCATGACATTTTGCATGTCAAACGTATGTATGTCCTTAGAATCTGTGGGAATATAAAGTCACTGCAACCTTAGATGGCTGCACCAGAACAGTTGGTGGCACTATAGACGTAATTGGCAACACTGGCACCATAGGATACTAGAGCAATGACCTCTGATAAACCATTAAGCAATAAAAACGTCAATACAGGCCTAAGATTGAATCCTACTACACCGGCTCTGACGCTCATCGGATGTGGCAGGGCTTGCAAGCTATTATGGACTACAAAGGGAACACCTATGTGAGAATGCTGTTCATTGACTACAGCTCAGCGTTCAACATCATAGTGCCCACAAAGCACATCACTAAGCTAAGGACATTTGGACTAAACACCCCCCTCCGCAACTGGATCCTGGACTTCCTGACGTGCCGCCCCCAGGTGTTAAGGGTAGGCAACAACACATCTGGGGCCCCTCAGGGGTGCGTGCTTAGTCTCCTCCTGTACTTCCTGTTCACGCACGCCTGCGTGACCAAGCATGACTCCAACACCATCATTAAGTTTGCTGATGACAGGAGGAGGCCTGATCACCAACAACGATGTGACAGACTATAGAGAGGAGGTCAAAGACCTGGCATTGTTGTGCCAGGACAACAACCTCTCCGTCAACGTGAGCAAGACAAACGAGCTGATCGTGGACTACAGGAAAAGGAGGGCCGATCCCTCCCCCATTCACATCGACGGGGCTGTAGTGGAGTGGGTTGAGAGTTTCAAGTTCCTTGGTGTCCACATCACCACAAACTACCATGGTCCACATTTTTAGCAACAAGAAAAAAATATATAAATACGTTTATTTATTTTTTTTAATTGGGGGCCTTGACGGTTTTGCATGTTATTTTGGTATTAATACGTGTCACATATCAGTTTGCAAAACATGTAAAAATATATATATATCATAGAGTTAATAAAGCCGCATACACACATGGTCTCTTTTTTGTTTTCTTGAGTAAGGCAGCTCCAAAATGCAGGTGTTTCAGCCTAGCTCAGTGCTTTCTGTGGTGGTGGGGTGAGCCAGCAGAAAATAGGAGCATTGCGCCGTGATTGGCTCAGTGTTCTGTCACTCATGGGGACACTACGTCATTGCCAGGTTTAAGTCCAGAGTAAGGGTAGACATCCAAAATTTCAGCCCTTTGGGTCCTGCCGTAGAGTTATATTACAAGTGCCCTTCCAAGAAGGCTCAAGGTCATTGGCCACAGGTAAAATGACGTCAAATCACGTTATTTGTATAGTAGTTTTGATTGGACTGATGTCAACATCTTACTTTCAAAGCCTTAGCTAGCAGTCATCATCATGAATCAAGTCGACAATCTACTGGCAAATCCTTTTTTAATCCTTGACATATGAAGAGAAATAATGAGGAGAAATTATAGATAAAGCGTATTGGTGCTCATTGGCCATTGGACATAAAGATTACACAACAAGATGGAAATCGCAAATTCAACAATGAGTCGTTTGGAAGGAATCAGTGGCTAACTGCAAGCATTGCAAAGCAACCACTAACGTTAGCCTGCTATTCAATGGAGGGGCAGTGCGTTTTTCTTTCCAGAATTCCCACCATAAATCTAGAGAATGCCAGACTTTGATGATAAGGTTCGATGACAAAATTTGCCCCCAATGGACCACCGCGCCACCTTCACAAGGTGAATCCAAAAATGTATTGTATGCTGCTGCGTAAATGATGTAAAATGCAAGGGAGTTATGTATACTGTAGCTAAGAAAGTAATACTAAGTGTATGTTGTCTAGTAAGCTATTATTAGCCCATGTGCCTCACCCTAATAATTTGGTCTGTTTTCACCAACGTATTGTAAACACATCTTTCATTGCCCTTGTTTGCTTGTTTGCCAACTTTTTTTTGTTTGCCAACTTTGATAGTGCTACTGATAGTAGTGGTGGCGTTTGGCTTGCTTGTGCAAATTCAGCATACACAAGATTCTATAATAGAATTGTGTTATTTGACATGTATCTTTTTTGACACGCAAAGACCCAAATGGCGTTCTATCTGCCTCACACCAATAATTTGGTAAATTTTTACCTCTTAATTTCGCCTACTGTTCTAACTTGGTGGTGCACATGTAGCCTATAACCTGTTTTAGAAAAATGTAATCATCGAATATTGTAAGAGCTTTCATTGACTGTTTATATACCCCCTTTATTTATCTTATGGTTCTGACTTGTTGTACAGGGAGTACACTGTAAGAACGGCCCATGTTCTGAATTCTGTTGCTGTACATTTCAAAGGTGCTGAACAAATAGTTATATTGACTATGTCCGTTGTCACTCACTTATTCATGTCGTAATCGAAATTACGGATTGCCTCTTATCTGCTTGTTATCCCCTTATGCCATAGTTTGTATTATGGCATCTCAATTGTTAGTAGAAACCACATTTGTTCAAGCAAGTCAGCCATACAGTGGCTTACGAAAGTATTCACCCCCTTGGCATTTTTCCAATTTTGTTGCCTTACAACCTGGAATTAAAATTGATTTTGGGGGGTTTGTATAATTTGTTTTACACAACATGCCTACAACTTTGAAGATGCAAAATATTTTTTCTTGTAAAACAAACAAGAAATAAGACCAAAAAAAAATGAAAACCTGAGTGTGCATAACTATTCACCCCCCCCCCCCCAAAGGTCAATACTTTGTAGAGCCACCATTTGCAGCAATTACAGCTGCAAGTCACTTGGGGTATGTCTCTATAAGCTTGGCACATCTAGCCACTGGGATTTTTGCCCATTCTTCAAGGCAAAACTGCTCCAGCTCCTTCAAGTTGGATGGGTTCCTCTGGTGTACAGCAATCTTTAAGTCATACCACAGATTCTCAATTGGATTGAGGTCTGGGCTTTGACTAGGCCATTTCAAGACATGTAAATGTTTCCCCTTAAACCACTCGAGTGTTGCTTTAGCAGTATGCTTGGGTCATTGTCCTGCTGGAAGGTAAACCTCCGTCCCAGTCTCAAATCTCTGGAAGACGGAAACAGGTTTCCCTCAAGAATTTCCCTGTATTTAGCGCCATCCATCATTCCTTCAATTCTGACCAGTTTCCCAGTCCATGCCGATGAAAAACATCCCCACAGCATGATGCTGCCACCACCATGCTTCACTGTGGGGATGGTATTCTCGGGGTGATGAGAGGTGTTGGGTTTGTGCCAGACGTTTTCCTTGATGTCCAAAAAGCTATATTTTAGTCTCATCTGACCAGAGTACTTTCTTCCATATGTTTGGGGAGTCTCCCACATGCCTTTTGGTGAACACCAAACGTGTTTGCTTCTTTTTTTCTTTAAGCAATGGCTTTTTTTCTGGCCACTCTTCTGTAAAGCCCAGCTCTGTGGAGTGTATGGCTTAAAGTGGTCCTATGGACAGATACTCCAATCCCCACTGTGGATCTTTGCAGCTCCTTCAGGGTTATCTTTGGTCTCTTTGTTGCCTCTCTGATTAATACCATCCTTGCCTGGTCTGTGAGTTTTGGTGTGTGGCCCTCTCTTGGCAGATTTGTTGTGGTGCCATATTCTTAACATTTTTTAGAATGGCTTTAATGGTGCTCTGTGGGATGTTCAAAGTTTCGGATATTTTTTTATAACCCAATCCTGATCTGTACTTCTCCACAACTTTGTCCCTGACCTATTTGGAGAGCTCCTTGGTCTTCATAGTGCTGCTTGCTTGATGGTGCCCCTTGCATACATGAAGGGACATCACGTGCGCCATCCGTATGGTTAGTGAGAAAGTCCATATTGCAAATGTACGCTCCCTTACTAGACGTCCGACTACGTCCGATAAATCCGCGGACGGCGTCGGGCCGCTCACAGGGGCCGGATCTTCCAGGAAGTCATCGAACGGAGTCTCTCGGACCTTCCGTTTCCGTTTAATTAAATTTTCAAATTTTGGTCATTTCCTTGCAGTCCCGGATTATTCCACGAGAGGGCGAATGGAATCATATTGCAAATGTAACATATATCACCAATCACGACACGGCTTTTTCTCCTAAACGGAAAATAATTCGAAGACGAAACTCGGTCTGCGTGGGTTTGGCATAATGGGCAGTTGGCCCCGAACAGGATGGAGTCGAGGCCTCGATGCTTTTCGAGTTAAGGCTATTTTTCTGGGATTGAAAGTCAAACAGGAAAATAGAGTGCTGATTTGACCGCTTCACATCAAACTACATGAGCCTACAGTGTCAGGAGAAAAGGAACCATGCATTTACCAATGTTCATTTCAGAGAAATTGTACAATGACACATTGGTGATATTCAACAACAAGAGGTTTTTTTTTCTAAAAAGTTACATATCCAGTTGCAGCGTGTTCAGATGAGTCCGTTAAGGCAGCTCTGCGAGATTTCTGTGATTTTCTGAAACAACACACACATGTTCAACCCTCTGTAAATAAGTCAGTTCTTAACAGAAACACTTAAAACTCAATATTCTATAAGAGCCTAACGTTCAGATTCCTGTGTCAACCAGAAATGCCTTAAAATGGTGTCATAGGGGCTGTTTTGAAGGGTTAAAAAGGTCAGATCTTTCCACAACTTCATATGTGTGACTAGGCAACCCTCATGAACTGTAAATCAGTCATTTATCCCATCAGATGTCAAATAAAAGCTCTCTCAAACACACACACAGCAAGGACGGAGTGACACAGTGCGGTGCTTAAAGACACAAAGAGCCTGCAATGGCATTACCATTATCTCTAGGCTGAGACGAGTTCAATGAGACGCCCCGCTTGACCGTAGCTTGCTCGGTATGAGCGCAGCGACCGTGAGAAAACTAGGCCCAAAATGATGCCTGCACCAATATGTCAAGTGCTTATGGGTGACAGTGAGAGAACCATTAGGGTTAGAAGCACAATTCAACCCCAGGAGCGTTCCTGAGGTCCTCCCGATCTGTGCAAGCCTAACCTTGACCCTGTGGCATTAACCCTTCACAGTGAAAAGAAGGTGTTTAGATCAAACTGTGTGCAATGACTTCTCTCCCCATAGGAATACATTGACAATTTTCCTAAATTCAACCTGAAGTCTATGTGGGTTATGAATGCCTTATGAACCTGTCTTCTATAACAATCCATCAGGCTACTGTGAGGTCTACCTGTGTCGATTCTAAGGTTCCTGGAGCAACCGGAAAATGTTAAAATCACCCTAGAGCTATTGTCATATAAGCAACATGCAGATTGTGAAAATCACGCAACTCAACCATCTGTTATTCAGTCAATTCTTAAGGTAGAGACTTCATATTCAGGATTCTGTTTATGTCTAACCCAAAGACAACGTGTGTGAAGCAAGAGCTTCCTGTGACAACCGGAAGTGTTTAAAAACAGCCTAGAGCTATTGTCATATGGTCAACCTGCATATAGTGAAAATCACGCAACTCAACCATCTGTCATTCAGTCAATTCTTAAGGTAGAGACTTCTTATTCAGGATTCTGTTTATGTCTACCCCAAAGACAACGTGTGTGAAGCAAGAGCTTCCTGTGACAACCGGAAGTTGTTAAAAACAGCCTAGAGCTATTGTCATATTACGTGCGCATAGTGAAAATCACGCAACTCAACCATCTGTTATTCAGTCAATTCTTAAGGTAGAGACTTCATATTCAGGATTCTGTTTATGTCTACCTCAAAGACAACGTTTTTGAAGCAAGAGATTCCTGTGTCAACCGGAAGTGGTTAAAAACAGCCTAGAGCTATTGTCATATGGTCAACCTGCATATAGTGAAAATCACGCAACTCAACCATCTGTTATTCAGTCAATTCTTAAGGTAGAGACTTCTTATTCAGGATTCTGTTTATGTCTACCCCAAAGACAACGTGTGTCTATTCTTTTTGCAAAAAAAAAACACACACACACAATTTGGCCATAGGTACATATTGTGGGGCTTAGAGGCTTATACCGCCTTCAATAGTTACTTTTGTTCAAAGATTCAAGAACCGTCAGACCTAGAGCTCCGAAATTTTAGAAACCTGTTCTAGAGCTCAAGTCAATAGTGCACGGTGATTTATGGGGCTCTAGAAGGTTCTCAGACCGAGAAACCGCCTCGTGCATTTGCAATATGTTCAATTCATTTTGAATATCATGGACATGGCGACATGTAGAAATGTCCCAGAGTCGCAAGACTAGGTGCATTGAAACCGGCTCGGCCCATAGAGACGGACCCCAATGTCTCTGTCCGATAGCTCATTCAGGGACCCCGTAGTAACGCCCTGAAAAAGTGGATTTTCAGCACCAATTAAGGCCATTGCTCGGGCACCGAATGACCTATCGAGCCGAAACTTGAGATTCGGGGTCGCCTCACATAGGCCTACACATAATGTCAGAGCTGGACCCGCAGCTATAACGTAACTATGTGTTTTATGTTTTTTTATGGTTAAAATTGAAAGCACTGTGAATTATGGGCCTTCTCTGACATATGTGATAGTTGGCTTCTATACGAGTTGGAAAAAGTGGATTTGGTGTCAGATGCTATCAGTTTGGTGTCAAAATGACATCTAATTGACTGATGGACGCTGACTGCTGGGTGACGAGCAATGGAGAGGAACCACAGTCACTGCCCGGCCATCCCGAGTTCATCGAGCCAGTCAATAATGCATTTCTGCAGTATTTTTGAGCATGCCTAAATTCGTGATGCTAAATGCCCATTGAATCATATTGCAAACGTAACGCGCAATATTGCAAATGTAACGCGCATTTGCAATATGATTCAACAGCAAAAAATATCACCAAAGTTGACATGATGAAATCAACACAACGAGCGATGGAGAGGAACCACAGTCACTGCACGGCCATCCCGAGATCATCGGGCCAGTCAATTATGCATTCTGAGCATGTCAAATTCGTTAAAAATGTTAAAAGCAACAGAGTCCCACTTCTCCCTCATCATACATGACAAGTAGACCATCTGCGTTGATTCATGGCTTAACATAGGGATATATATATCATTTGGGCAGTATAAATGCCATTTGGACCATGGTTCACTGACTTTTGGGTTTGGAAACTGACTTCCTATGATCGTACATGGCAAACGGACAAACATACTGATTTGGCACATTCAATACTTTCATACATGTATAATTGACAAAAAAAGAATTGGACATTTCATTTGCACATTTCTAATGGCATTTGGCCAAAAATATAAATATGTCACTTTTGACTTCCTATGAAATCATATTCCAAATGCACAAATCATATGCCTTATGCACAAGCAAATATGTCACTTTTGACTTCCTGTGAAATCATATTCCAAATGCACAAAACATATGCCTTATGCACAAGCAAAAACAACCCAAAAAATTATGTCAATAAAATATGTCAAAAGTATGTCCATACAGCTCTTATACATGTGTAATTGACATAAAAATCGAAAAAATTTCGAAAAACGGTCCAGAAACCACTTTTTAAGGGTTGAAAAGTTTTCAAAAAATATGTCATTTTTTCTAAATTTGACTCTTGGGACTTGAATTGTGTTACATTTGCAATATGAAAATTCACTGCGGAGAGCTCTAGCTATCTATTGGATATTTGCTGTGATTTGGCACATGCAATACTTTCACAATTGACAAAAAAAGCATTGGATATGTCATTTTGCAAAAAAAATGTCACTTTTTTCCTATGAAATCATATTCAAAATGCACAAAACATATGCCTTGTGCACAAGCAAAAGCAACCCAAAAAACGACGTCAATAAAAAACGTCAGAAGCATGTTCATACAGCTCTTATGCATGTGTAATTGACATAACAATTGAAAAAAATTCGAAAAACGGTCCAGAAACCACTTTTTTATAAGGTGATAAGTTTTCAAAAAAAATTTCATTTTATCAAAATCTGAGACTTGGGTAAGAATTTTGTATCATTTGCTGTATGAAAATCCACGGTGGAGCGCGCTCGCCATCTAAAGGAAATTTGGGGTGTTACAATTGGCAATTGCCATCGGAAAATTGCCATATGATTGGCCCGGAGATGGGCCGCTTTGGGTGGTTTTTGCAATCGTGTGTATGATTCGTGCTGTGCCAATATGTTCCCATATTATTTTGTCCAAATCAGGGGGGTATTCCCTTACTTAGTGGTGTTGCAGACTCTGGGGCCTTTCAGAACAGGTGTATATATACTGTAATGTGACAGATCATGTGACACTTAGATTGCACACAGGTGGACTTTATTTAACTAATTATGTGACTTCTGAAGGTAATTGGTTGCACCAAATCTTATTTAGGGGCTTCATAGCAAAGGGGTGAATACATGTGCACCCACCACTTTACAGTTTTTTATTTTTTTCATTTCACTTCACCAATTTGAACTATTTTGTGTACGTCCATTACATGAAATCCAAATAAAATTAATTTATTACAGGTTGTAATGCAACAAAATAGGAAAAACGACAAGGGGGTGAATATTTTTGCAAGGCACCATATAAGCTATGTTTTTTTAAAAGGCAATAAATGAGGCTGAATGATCTGTTTCGCTGCCAGACAAGGCTCCACTGAAAGCCAGGTGTAGCAGTGGTAAGGTGTTGGGACTCTGCTGTTGGGACAGCTTTATGTAGGCCTTAAAAGTTTATGGGTATTGTTTGTCACTGTTGTAGTGAAAGTAATGTATTGTTTGGTGTTGTGTCGTGTCGTGGCTTTGCTGGCATGCATCCCAAGTTATTTTTTTACCCCACCATGATTTACATGCTAAAATCGCCATTGCCTACAGCACTAGACTAAACTTAACTTGCATCATCCTTGTGGTATTGAGAGATAAACATGGTAATGCATTCACTGATTGCAGATAATTCCTAGATGATAGAGAGCTTGCGTTATTATCCAACTGATTTTGCATCCTTTCTGACATCCTGTGAACCCCATTCATTGCTGCTAGCAGCTATATTTCGTTATCTTTTTCTCTCACATTGCTCATGTTCACATACCTATGTTACAGTTGTCTAACGCTATCACAAGGAGATCATTTGAGAGATGATTTGCTTTTGTTACCAATGCCTGGGCGCGTGTTCTGAAACGGTTGGTGACAACTCTGTCCCACTTAAAGTTAATCACTTATAAAGCATTCATAGAGTGCATTCGTTGATTTACAAATAATTGAAAAGCAAAATCATACTACATAAACTTCTTTCTCAGACTTCCTTTTTTCCTGATCTACTTACTTCTCTACCCATTTCTCACTTTCTTCTTCTCTATCTGCATGGTCTATCTGCATTCTCTCTCCCCACTTTTTCTTTCTTCCTGTTAGTTTTAGAGTTCCTGTTCTATTTTTACATTTATGTCATTTAGCAGACGCTCTTATCCAGTGCGACTTACAAATTGGTGCATTCACCTTAAGATATCCAGTGGAACAACCACTTTACAATAGTACATCTATATCTTTTTTTGTGGGGGGGGGTTAGAAGGATTACTATATCCTATCCCAGGTATTCCTTAAAGAGGTGGGGTTTCAGGTGTCTACGGAAGATGGTGATTGACTCCGCTGTCCTGGCGTCGTGAGGGAGCTTGTTCCACCATTGGGGTGCCAGAGCAGCTCTCTCTTATTCTATGAATAATACTCACATTATGAAGGCCATCCTTTACTGAGAGGTCCTTTCAGCCCATTCATACTACCTCTGCTAGCGTCGGCCATATAACACCATCATACATCACCTCCAGATCTCTTACTCATAATGTTCATAATTAATCATTCAACAATGAGCCAATGTAATTACACCACTGATAACATGCAAAGCATTTCCTACAGATCCACTTCAAACAGCCCAGTGAAAAGCAGCTGGCTGAGGAGGGCAGTAGGCTGTATGTACAGAGAGAGAGAGAGAGAGAGAGAGAGAGAGAGAGAGAGAGAGAGAGAGAGAGAGAGAGAGAGAGCGAGAGAGGGAGAGAGAGAGAGAGAGAGAGAGAAAGAGAGAGAGAGAGAGAGAGAGAGAGAGAGAGAGAGAGAGAGAGAGAGAGAGAGAGAGAGAGAGAGAGAGAGAGAGAGAAATGAGTGTCCTTCAGGGGGTTCTGTTGCTGTCTGGCAGTAATGTTAGCGAGACGGATAATTCTGACAGCCGGAAAGAGAGAGAGAGTACTTTATATGAAGATAACCCACCCCCCTACATTGCTGCCTGCCATAAAATGAGGGACAGTGTCTGACAGACCAACCAAGGACAATGATATCAATCTCTACAATATACATTATCTTGGAAATATATGGTACCAAGTGGGCCAGATTAACCTGGAAAACTTTGGCTCTAGTGTGTAACTTCAAGTCTCTTTCACAGCGTTGTCATTGTCCTATCCTTCTTTGTCTCCTACTAGTATTCAGGCAGCTGTCAGCTCCCACTCCCTGATAACAATAGTGGTCAGGTATCCTTTGCTCAGTCTGTGGGCCAGCCCTGACTCAGCACTCTATGAATACTGGTTGCGAGATCCTATACCCCAAAACGAACTGCATCAAACACACACACACACACACACACACACACACACACACACACACACACACACACACACACACACACACACACACACACACACACACACACACACACACACACACACACACACACACACACACACATCTACACAAGCATAAGACAGCATTACTTTCAGTTTGGTTTAGAATAAAAACCTACAGCAATAATGACAGTATTGATTAACCCAATAACTTGAAAATGAGTGTTTCATTCATTTAATTTAATTATTCATTTAATTCATAAAAGGTCGTTTATGGACAGAATTACATCTAGAAATGTGTAGTTACAACACATTGTTGCAAAAAAAAATGACAACTCTTTCTTTATTGACATCGCTTATAGCCTGATATCTGTAGGCATACTTACTGCATCTAAAAGGGAAGTGAAAGGAGTTGAACGCCCCTCTGACTCATCATCAGACATGTTTATGCAGCCGTGCAATAGGCTTTCTTGCCTAACGTAACTGAGAGAGGAAGTAGCTGTTTTCCTCTGTCTTGACCATATTCTGAAATACTTTTTTTCAGAGCATTTCTGCCATATTCAAGCAGGAAGTAAAACAGATGCTGTGGATTGCACCAATCCTAATACATAGTCCAGTATTCCTTTGAACAGGAACAATAATTGGTAAAGTGTCAATGTCTAAAATTACACAATTCGGGTTATTTTTTATGTGACTTTAATAATGGAATAGGTTTTGATATTATGTGACTAAAACTGTATGTTCTCCATCTCCCCAGTATTCCCTCCCAATGCTAAAAGGGTTTCTGTCTTTAACTCTTCATTTAAAAAATAAAAAAATGTCACCTATATTTAACCAGGTAGGCAAGTTGAGAACAAGTTCTCATTTACAATTGCGATCTGACCAAGATAAAGCAAAGCAGTTCGACACATACAACAACACAGAGTTACACATGGAGTAAAACAAACATACAGTCAATAATACAGTAGAAAAATAAGTCTATATACAATGTGAGCAAATGAGGTGAGATAAGGGAGGTAAAGGCAAAAAAAGGCCATGGTGGCGACGTAAATACAATATAGCAAGTAAAACACTGGAATGGTAGATTTGGTAGATTTGCAGTGGAAGAAAGTGCAAGTAGAAATAGAAATAATGGGGTGCAAAGGAGCAAAATAAATAAATACAGTAGGGGAAGAGGTAGTTGTTTGGGCTAAATTATAGATGGGCTATGTACAGGTGCAGTAATCTGTGAGCTGCTCTGACAGCTGGTGCTTAAAGCTAGTGAGGGAGATAAGTGTTTCCAGTTTCAGAGATTTTTGTAGTTCGTTCCAGTCATTGGCAGCAGAGAACTGGAAGGAGAGGCGGCCGAAGGAGGAATTGGCTTTGGGGGTGACCAGAGAGATATACCTGCTGGAGCGCGTGCTACAGGTGGGTGCTGCTATGGTGACCAGCGAACTGAGATAAGGGGGGACTTTACCTAGCAGGGTCAGCATGAGTGAAGGATGCTTTGTTGCGAAATAGGAAGCCAATTCTAGATTTAACTTTGGATTGGAGATGTTTGATGTGAGTCTGGAAGGAGAGCTTACAGTCTAATCAGACACCTAGGTATTTGTAGTTGTCTACATATTCTAATTCAGAACCGTCCAGAGTAGTGATGCTGGACGGGCGGGCAGGTGCAGGCAGCGATCGGTTGAAGAGCATGCATTTAGTTTTACTTGTATTTAAGAGCAGTTGGAGGCCACGGAAGGAGAGTTGTATGGCATTGAAGCTCGTCTGGAGGGTTGTTAACATGGTGTCGTCTGCGTAGAGGTGGATCAGAGACTCACCAGCAGCAAGAGCGACATCATTGATGTATACAGAGAAGAGAGTCGGCTCAAGAATTGAACCCTGTGGCACCCCCATAGAGACTGCCAGAGGCCCGGACAACAGGCCATCCGATTTGACACATTGAACTCTATCAGAGAAGTAGTTGGTGAACCAGGCGAGGCAATCATTTGAGAAACCAAGGCTATTGAGTCTGCCGATGAGGATGTGGTGATTGACAGAGTCGAAAGCCTTGGCCAGGTTGATGAATCCGGCTGCACAGTAATGTCTCTTATCGATGGCGGTTATGATGTCGTTGAGGACCTTGAACGTGGCTGAGATGCACCCATGACCAGCTCTGAAACCAGATTGCATAGCGGAGAAGGTGCGGTGGGATTCGAAATGGTCGGTAATCTGTTTGTTAACTTGGCTTTCTAATACCTTAGAAAGGCAGGGTAGGATAGATATAGGTCTGTAGCAGTTTGGGTCAAGAGTGTACCCCCCTTTGAAGAGAGGGATGACCGCAGCTGCTTTCCAATCTTTGGGAATCTCAGACGACACGAAAGAGAGGTTGAAGAGGCTAGTAATAGGGGTTGCAACAATTTTGGCAGATAATTTTAGAAAGAAAGGGTCCAGATTGTCTAGCCCGGCTGATTTGTAGGAGTCCAGATTTTGCAGCTATTTCAGGACATCAGCTGACTGGATTTGGGAGAAGGAGAAATGGGGGAGGCTTCGGCGAGTTGCTGTGGGGGGTGCAGTGCTGTTGACCGGGGTAGGGGTAGCCAGGTGGAAAGCATGGCCAGCCGTAGAGAAATGCTTATTGAAATTCTCAATTATAGTGGATTTATCGGTGGTGACAGAGTTTCCTATCCTCAGTGCAGTGGGCACTGTCTCTCTGCTTAGAGACCAATCCATCAATTTACCCCTCAGAGCAGGGAAAGGAAATAACACCTTCTTCACACATTAATGACAAAACGCTGATGAGTGCATGTGGGTAAATGCCAAAGCCTCTGTGTCAAATCAAGGTTTGGCATTTAAATGCTTGTCTAGTTATTCAAATGTCTTGATAAGTGCGCTATCTAGTGGACATTATAAGCTCTTACACTGTGAGACTGGTTCTCAATCAATGAGAGAATCTCAGTTGCATACTCTTCGTGTCCTCTCTCCTTGCCTCCTTCTCAAAACCCATTGGATGAGAAAGCCAGAGGTCTGACCTCCTCCAATGGTTTTTGAGAAGGAGGCGAGGAGAAAGGAGAAAGGAGAAAGGACGCGAGGAGTATGCAATTGAGATTCTCCCTATATGTGAGCTGGTACAATGCTGGCAAATGACTGTTATTGCTCTGAAATATTGATATGTTGGTCTTTTAATTCGGATGTGTAAGTAGTGTGTACCTTTATGTCTCAGTATAGGTATTGATCGATAGTTTCAGTATGCGTTCAAAATAAAGGCCATGTGAGACTGTGGTCATGATACATGACATACACTGATAGTAGTATGCCCAAGGTTTCTTTCTACTCAACCAGACGCTTCTATGGATGAGTCATAAAGGTCAGTCTTCACAATGACATTGTAAACAACAGTCGCCGTCCTCATCGCACACCCTGACACAGACATACTCATGGACGCACTCAAAGACACACACACGCAGACGCATACACACACCACAAAAAAATATGCACACACAGATGAGGGCACACAGATACACACACACACAAATAAACACACCTCTTCACTGGTTTGAGTGACCTAAAATCTCATCAACCTGTATTCCAAAAAATAACTGCATTCATTAGTTCCACACTCACAATCACAAGGCTTCAAAAGCTGTCCAAGTGAGATTAGTAGACAATGACTGGATTCTGCTCTAAATCATAATCTGAAAGAACATAAGCAAGTACAACATCACAAGACAAATAAGGGAATTCACACACACAAACACAGAGAGAGTGAGACAGACAGAGAGAGTGAGACAGACAGACAGAGAGAGAGAGAGAGAGAGAGAGGAGAGAGAGAGAGACAGAGAGAGAGACAGAGAGAGAGAGAGAGAGAGAGAGAGAGAGAGAGAGAGAGAGAGAAAGAAGAGAGAGAGAGACACAGAGAGAGAGAGAGAGAGAGAGAGAGAGAGAGAGAGGAGAGAGAGAGAGAGAGAGAAGAAGTGAACCCAGCCATGTTAGTAGATACCTTTAGCACATCCACCTATCCCAGCTGCCTTTGGGAAGTAGTGGAGACTCTTTTGCACCCTCAGGTTAATGGGATTACTCTGGTCATTGTCTACCTCGCTCTTCTTACCCTCCAGTCACTCAATGCCTCCATTGTAAATACATGTATTCTGCTCACTGGAGATGGATTGTTGGCATCAGGTTTGGCATTATTTGCCAATATAGTTATTAAAATTCATGTGATACAGTGCTGCTGGCTGCAGTTTGTGTTGTCCACCACTGAACTTCATATTGGAGCCACAGCAGTTAAGGGTAAGATTTCTGTCATTGGTCGAGTAGACTGAGCAAAGCGTTGGTACTGACTCATTGATCTTTATGAAAACAGTGTTTTTGGCCATGAATCAAGGCATCGTTTTCTTAAAGCAGAGGATAGACAGGTTTTCCACAAGAAACATGACATGTTTTAATGCAAGAAACTATCCTCCTTTTCAACACCTAATTATTACAAAGAAATACAACCTAGAGAAGAACCTAAGGGAAAACCAATCACAAAAGTGATATTACTGTAGCCTACGTTGCTTGCAACCAAATTACAGTTCATACAGTTTACTGTAACTCAAATGCAATGTTCTTAAACGGACACCAGCAGAGCCATGTATTTAGCAGTGTTGGAAAAAGTACCCAATTGTCATACTTAAGTAAAATAAATATACCTTAAAAGGGAAAGTAAAAGTGAAAGTCACCCAGTAAAATCCTACTTGGGTAAAAGTCTAAAAGTATTTGGTTTTAAATGTGCTTAAGTGTCAAAAGTAAATGTAATCGCTAAAATATACTTAAGTATCAAAAGTAAAAGTAAAAGTATAAATCATTTCTTATATCAAGCCAACTAAACGGCACGGTTTTCTTGATTTTTTTTAATGAACGGATAGCCAGGGACACACTTCAACACTCACGACATAATTTACAAACGAAGCATTTGTGTTTCCTGAGTCTGCCAGATACGAGGCAGTAGGATGACCTCTTGATGAGTGCGTGAATTAGACAATTTTCCTTTCCTACTAAGCATTCAAAATGTAACTTGTACTTTTGAGTGTCAGGGAAAATGTAAGGAGTATAAAGTGCATTATTTTGTTTAGGAATGTAGTGGAGTAAAAGTAGAAGTTGTCAAAAATATAAATAGTAAAGTAAAGCAGAGATACACCCCCAAAAACAACTTAAGTAGTACTTTCTAGTATTTTTACTTAAATACTTTACGCCACTGGTATTTAGAGAGTTGGGCCAATGTGGTTACTGCATTATGATGCATTTACATGACACTCCAATATTGTATGGCAGCCATGATAGCTCCCTATTAATATTACATGGGGAATATTTAAACAATATTACTGTATGTACTGTAAGTGAATGTCTAGAATTCTCGAAGTCGGTCTAACGCTGTTAAATATATGGCTCTGGACACCAGGTGTCGCTGTTACATTCGGTACGTCATATCCGTATACAGCCACAACAGAGTCGAAGAGAGCAAAGACAAAGATATTTATAACTAACCCAAGATAGTTCATCTGTGTCGTTTATAGCGGGAGCAAAGGAAGCATAGTGGGTTGAACAAGCAAGGAGGTGGCCAAAGCCATGCACAAGCTAGTTAGATCCTATTGGCGCGTTGTAGGATATATTTGCATATTTCGGTTAGGGAATGCCTACTCTGTGAAGTGCGCGTGTCAATTCGACCTTGCACTCCTTCTGAACAACGCATTTTTTAAAGTGTGAAGTCTATGCCTAGTACCCTGTATTCATAACACATTCTAGTTTTTAGAACAGAAACTCTATTGAGAGCAAATGTTTAATCGATGAGAAAATTTGCAGAATGTCGGTCCAGTTTCAACTAGTTCCGTCCTCTCCCACTACCCGCGATTGCACTTCCTCTCACTACCATATTTGGTGGTGAGAAAACGTTCTAAACGGATGCTTCAGCTTTATAGCCCCTGTGGCGTGTCTGGGTTACCCCTTCTGTCTGTGGCAAGGAATTTCATTTTCAGGCCGGGTAGGTTGCCCACCAACAACATAAGTAAACGGGAAAATATAATAAGAATAGGCAGCACAATCGCCAGCCATCCTTTGAAGCAACGTAATCTTTCGGAAACAAATCGCCATTATTGAGTACAATAAATAATAACAAGTAAAATCGGTGAGTTATGAATGTGTTTTGGAGGTATGTGTGAACTGTTTTGCAGGGACTTCACCAACTGCCCAGTTTTATTGTTGCTTTGTTCTGTGCAGCAGCCATTTTTAATCGCCTTGTCCTATAGTCATCGCCGCCTTCCGTGGTCCTGAAATTTGGCAAACTGCTAAAATAATGTTTCGTTTGTGCACTACTGTCACCTGAAAGTGAAGGGTTTCATGTGTTCTCTAAAACGCCAAATTGCTGCTTTTTCTGGGGATTTGTTTTTGGAATTCCAGACAGGAACTTAAGTTGCTTGGCCGTCTCGAAATCTTAGCTAGCTAACTTGACATCTAGCTAAACCAGTTTGGTGTCAATGTTATTATTTTGACTAAAATGGGAGTTATTATATCAATACTTAATCATGGTGGTTTTGATTAAGACCTAATGGCTATTTCAATTTGTTTTCCCACGAACTCGCAGACAAAATACGCAATCAATGTTTACATACTCAGTGATACTGGGCAGACTACCAAGCGCGTACTACTAGCTAGCTAATTCAGCAGAGATGGCTACTGTCAAATTTGACTTGTCCGTGGTTTAAAACCCTCTGAACTAATATTGCGTAGGTAACGAGTATCAACAATGTTTTGCAATAACTAGTTAGAATACGCAGAAAATGGTTAGCTAGCGAACGAATAATGGTTAGCCAGCTAGCACAGCAAACAGGCCTTTGTGGTTAGGTAGTTGTTCCTACGTTTCATTCTTAAATTCTGTTGCGATTAACCCGTTTGTTTCAGATTTTTTTATTCCCTTTGAAAATATTTGTGACCGCTAACTCTTCTTGCACAAACAACAGCTAGCTAGCAGCTTGGCTATAGAAATGTCCGTCTGTAGGCTAACTCAAGGGTTCTCCAATTTTCTGTGATCGGGTCCCCTTTTGTGATAACAAATTCATCAAATACCCCCTCATAATCAAGTTGATAGAAAAATAGCATACAAGAAGGAACATTTTTAAGGCCAGCCACTTGAGTCTTGGCATCAGAGAATGTTGCTGTTTTCAAGCGAAGTTCCTGCAATTAAAAAAATACAATTGTTATTGTTGCCGTTTCTAAGTTAATATCCGGCAATATTACACATTTTGTCATGGGGCAGAGAGATTCTTTGTTGTTGCAGCTTTAAAGCTAATATCCTGCAAAACTACACATTTTGCTACGAGGTAGAGAACTTTTAATTTAAATTACACTGCATTTATGTGAAGGGGGGAGTATTGAGTTGAAAAACTGATAATTGGTGGAGTACTGTGGATACCAATATCCCTGTAATCCTACCAAGCCCATGTTGTCCAGGGTTAAGAAATTGGAGATTAATATTAGGGTCGTTTCACCAATTCTGTGCCTTTTTCAGAAGTGTAACTTGCTATAAAAAAAAAATGTAACTGCGTTTCTCTTAATTTTAACATTCTTTCATGAAGCGCTTGTTTAACTTAATAAATGTGTTCCTACCTAGAGGTTAATTCAAATAAAAAACACTATAGTAAGTGCCAAATAAAATAACAGGGTTAATGTCTTAATACAGCCATAGATCCTCTTGTGACAGGGAGTGACAATTGAATGGGAGCTACACAAAAAAGTGAAATTAAAACATTTCTAGTCTGTCTATGGGTAACAGGGTTGACTTATGCTCGACCTGCTATTTCTTTTTTTTTAACAAAGTTCGGCTGTCCCGACTAAAAATCTTCGTCCACCATGTCTGTTCTTTTGACCAATCTAGCACCCGTTGTCTCTCTCTCCTCCCTGCTGCAGAGACGACCACAGAACATCAGTGTTTATCGTCCTGACTGTGTTGTTAAAGCTGCAACATAACTACAGCCATTTCTGACTGAAAAGTCTTGCTACTGAAATCCCTAATTTGTTTCTGAAAAACTTCCCCTATTCCCTCAACACTTGCTCTCATCGCATGCACGTAACCAAAGACCTATTCGCACGGGACTAGAGAACGCTGGTTATGTAATTATTACTCAAATGTCCGTTATTCCAGAAGACGTTTCGGACGGGATTAGGTTTTTCCAAACTGCCCGCTGTAATTCTTATTTTTGTTCAATAAATTGACAGTTATGACAGAAGCCTGGAGGTTTTTATTCTAGGTGTGAAGATGCAGTATTTCAACATGTCCAGGTGATATGGTCACTAACTCGAGCTTGGTTTCTAAACCATAGCAAACCATGTTTCATATAGCGTCGCCATTATATTTTAATTGAAGTAGTGTGATCCGCAGTATGTCTTAAATGCCCTCCAGCCTTCAAATGTGAGCTAAACAGTGCAATTGCGCTTGAGATGCGTTTTAAGGCTATGGTGATTAAAGCTATGGTTAAGAAAGTGAACTTATAATGCCAAAAGTTTAGGTCAGTTGTATGCTGCTTTGCGATCTATTAACAGCAAGGGTTGCATTAAATAGGCTCAATATTTTTTGCTGATGTATTTGGCAATATTCAGTTCATACGCACAAAACATGTAAACAAAAGCATTCACTGAAAGTTAATAAGCTGCATGTAGGCCATTCATATAGCTTATGTACAGCATTTAGTTCAATTTATCAAATCAGTTGCTCTTGCGTAAACCACAAGCAACACCTGTCAAATGTATAAATAATCTCTTAAAACAAAGGGATGTCGATTTAGCAAAGGACTCGTTTTATCAGAGGACCTTGGAGTTCACCAAAAAACAGGTTATTCTGTCTGGAATTGTAACTCTCCTGCCATGTAAATATTACATTACTCGACCTCCCACAGTAAAACTAATCCTGTCCGAATAGGGCCTGACCTATAGCATTTCATAATCACATCGACAAACTCTGAACACCGTGACAGCAAAATGGATGTAGAGGATGTGACAAATAAACCCGAAACGGGGGACTGTTTACTGGCTGCTCAGGAGGTAAAGGGAAATTCAGATGAGTGGAATAAATGTGATTAGTTGTGGGAAATACTAGGGATCAAGAAAAGGAACAAAAGGGGCAAGCGCTGTGTGCATATTATGTCTGCCAAACAGGTGCTGAAAAGATTACAATAACATTTTTTCTGACCGTTTGGAACAATGTAAAAAAACAATGAATTATGAGCGTACCAGAGAGTCTTGTAAAGTTTTTTGTAAAGCCTTTGTTACAGCAAGAACTAAAAACAGTCGCTTTCATTCGGGAATACAATTTCTGTAATGGAATGGTTTATTTGTTTCAGCAAATTATTGAAGGCTCGCTTAACTTTTATTTAAAAACTAAAATGCTTGATTGCATTTCAAATAATGAGTGACTCGTATGTTGTGTGATGACATGAATGAATGATTGATGCAGTAGCCTATATAAGTATTGAAATATAGGCCTGATTAAGTTACGGTATTAAGACTAAAAAGGTCTTATGCGCTCTTATGCCTACAGCTCAATCGTGGTTATACAAGGCTGCTATACTAAGCCTACTAATGATAATGACACTACTTGTGATCATAACAGTAAAACAACAATGAGATCAAGAAAAAGGAGCATTATTAAAAATAGTTTTCTGAAAATTTGGTAGTGTAAACAGCACACAAAAAATGTATAACACCAGAGAGGCAGTTCCAATGGAGAAAAAAAAGGTCTAAAGCCTTTATTACAGCAAAGCAAAGATTTTTATAACACTGGAATTTGTGAAATTGTTTACTTGGTATGTTGCATCAGGCTTGGTGCTCACGGAATCAGTAGGCCATTAAACAAAACTCAAACAGGCAACAGAAACAGGATCTGTTTTATTTCTGTAAATACAATGCCTTCAGAAAGTATTCAGACCCCTTGACTTTTTCAGATGTATATATTTGTTTTTAACGTTACAGCCTAATTCTAAAATGGATTAAATAAAAACAATTTGACAGGAATCTATGCACTACCCCATAATGACAAAATGAAAAACATAATAGTAAGTATAATAAGTATTCAGACCCTTTGCTATGAGACTCGAAATTGAGTTCCTGTGCATCCTGTTTCCATTGATCATCCTTGATGTTTCTACAACTTGATTGGAGTCCACTTGTGGTAAATTCAATTGATTGGACATTATTTCGAAAGGCACACGCCTGTCTATATAAGGTCCCACAGTTGACAGTGCATGTCAGAGCAAAAACCAAGCCATGAGGTCAAAGGAATGGTCCGTAGCGCTCCGAGACAGGGTTGTGTCGTGGCACAGATCTGGTCACATGCTTACTTACGAGCCCCTAACCGACAGTGCAGTTTCAAAAAATACGGATAAGAATAAAAGATAAAAGTAACCAGTAATTAAAGAGCAACAGTAAAAAATAACTATATATACAGGGGGATGCCGCTACAGAGTCAATGTGCGGGGGCACCCGTTAGTTGAGGTAGTATGTACATGTAGGTAGAGTTAAAGTGACTATGCATAGATGACAACAGAGAGTGGCAGTGGTGTGTGGGGGGGCAGGCAGGCAGGCAATGGGAGTAGTCTGGGTAGCCATTTGACTAGATGTTCAGGAGTCCTATTTAGAGGTCGACCGATTATGGTTTTTCAACGCCGATGCCGATTATTGGAGGACCAAAAAAAGCTGATGCTGATTTTTGCATTATTATTATTTTTTGTAATAATGACAATTACAACAATACTGAATGAACACTTATTTTAACTTAATATAATACATCAATAAAATCAATTTAGCCTCAAATAAATAATTAAACATGTTCAATTTGGTTTAAATAATGCAAAAACAAAGTGTTGGAGAAGAAAGTAAAAGTGCAATATGTGCCATGTAAGAAAGCTAACGTTTAAGTGCCTTGCTCAGAACATGGGAACATATGAAAGCTGGTGGTTCCTTTTAACATGAGTCTTTAATATTCCCAGGTAAGAAGTTTTAGGTTGTAGTTATTATAGGAATTATAGGACTATTTCTCTCTATACGATTTGTATTTCATAGACCTTTGACTAGTGGATGTTCTTATAGGCACTTTAGTATTGCCAGTGTAACAGTATAGCTTCCGTCCCTCTCCTCGCTCCTACCTGGGCTCGAACCAGGAACACATCGACAACAGCCACCCTCGAAGCAGCGTTACCCATGCAGAGCAAGGGGAACAACTACTCCAAGTCTCAGAGCGAGTGATGTTTGAAACGCTATTAGCGCGCACCCGCTAACTAGCTAGCCATTTCACATCGGTTACACCAGCCTAATCTTGGGAGTTGATAGGCTTGAAGTTATAAACAGCGCAATGCATTGCAAAGAGCTGCTGGCAAAATGTATGAAAGTGCTGTTTGAATGAATGCTTACGAGCCTGCTGGTGCCTACCACCGCTCAGTCAGACTGCTCTATCAAATCATAGACTTAATTATAATATAATAAACACACAGAAATACGAGCCTTAGGTCATTAATATGGTCGAATCTGGAAACTATCATCTCAAACAAAATGTTTTTTCTTTCAGTGAAATATGGAACCGGTACGTATTTTATCTAACGGGTGGCATCCCTAAGTCTAAATATTCCTGTTACATTGCACAACCTTCAATGGTATGTCATAATTACGTAATAATCTGGCAAATTAGTTCGCAACGAGCCAGGCAATGAACGCAAGAGCAGTGACACAATTTCATGTTAGCAGGCAATATTAACTAAATATGCAGGTTTAAAATTATATACTTGTGTATTGATTTTAAATAAAGGCATTGATGTTTATGGTTAGGTACATTCGTGCAACGACAATGCTTTTTTCGCAAATGCGCTTGTTAAATCATCAGTAGGCTGTGATTCGATGAGAAATTAACAGGCACCGCATCGATTATATGCAACGCAGGACACGTTAGATAAACTAGTAATATCATCAACCATGTGTAGTTAACTAGTGATTATGTTAAGATTGATAGTTTTTTATAAGATAAGTTTAATGCTAGCTAGCAACTTACCTTGGCTTCTTGCTGCCCTCGCGTAACAGGTAGTCAGCCTGCCATGCAGGCTCCTCGTGGAGTGCAATGTAAGGCAGGTGGTTAGAGCGTTGGACTAGTAACCAGAAGGTTGCAAAAACGAATCCCCGAATCCCCCCTGAACAAGGCAGTTAACCCCCGTTCCTAGGCCGTCATTGAAAATAAGAATGTGTTCTTAATCTGACTTGCCTAGTTAAATAAAGGTGTAAAAAAATAATAATCGGCAAATCGGTGGCCAAAAATACCGATTGTTATGAAAACTTGAAATCGGCCCTAATTAATCAGCCATTCCGATTGAATCGGTCGACCTCCAGTCCTATTGGTTGGGGGTAGAAGCTGTTTAGAAGTCTCTTGGACATAGACTTAGCGCCCCAGTACCGCTTGCTGTGTGGTAGCAAAGAGAATGGTCTATGACTAGGGTGGCTGGAGTCTAGGGTGGCTGGAGTCTTTGACAGTTTTTAGGGCCTTCCTCTGACACTGCCTGGTATAGAGGTCCTGGATGGCAGGAAGCTTGGCCCCAGTGATGTACTGGGTCGTTCACACTACCCTCTGTAGTGCCTTGGGGTCAGGCACGACGGTGGTCTGCTTAAAACATGTTGGTATTACAGACTCGGACAGGGAGAGGTTGAAAATGTCAGTGAAGACACTTGCTATTTGGTCAGCGCATGCTTGCAGTACACCTCCTGGTAATCTGTCTGGCCCTGCGTCCTTTTGAATGTTGACCTTTCTAAAGATCTTATTCACATCGGCTGCGGAGAACGTGACCGTGCTCCTCCGGTACAGCTGGTGCTCTGATGCATTTTTTTGTGTTATTTGCCTCAAAGCGAGCATAGAAGTAGTTTAGCTTGTCTGGTCGGCTCGTGTCACTGGGCAGCTCTCAGCTGTGCTTCCCTTTGTAGTCTGTAATGGTTTGCAGGCCCTGCCACATCCGACAAGCGTTGGAGCCGGTATAGTACAACTCGATCTTAGTCCTGTATTGATGTTTTGCCTGTTTGACGGTTCTTCGGAGGGCATAGCGGGATTTCTTATAAGCTTCTGGGTCAGAGTCCTGCTTCTTGAAAGCGCCAGCTCTAGCTTTTAGCTTATTGCAGATGCTACCTATAATCCATAGCTTCTGGTTGGGGTATGTTCGTACAGTCACTGGGGGGGGGTGTCATCGATGCACATATTGTTGAAGCCAATGGCAGATGCGGTGTACTCAATGCCATTGGAGGAATCCTGGAACATATTCCAGTCTGTGCTAGCAAAACAGTCCTGTAGTTTAGCATCTGCTTCATCTGACCATTTTTTATTTTTTTATTGATCTGGTCACTGGTGCTTCCTGCTTTAATTTTTGCTTGTAAGCAGGAATCAGGAGGATGGAATTATGGTCAGATTTGCCAAATGGAGGGCAAGGGAGAGTTTTGAATGCATCTCTGTGTGTGGAGTATAGGTGGTCCAGAGTTCTTTTCCCTCTGGTTGCACATTTGAACATTTATGCAGCATTGAAGGTCCCCAAGAACATAGTGGCCTCCATCATTCTTAAATGGAAGAAGTTTGGAACTACCAAGGCTCTTCCTAGAGCTGGCTGCCCGGCCAAACTGAGCAATCGGGGAGAGTGTAGCCACTCCTCAGTAAAAGGCACAAGAAAGCCCGCTTGGAGTTTGCCAAAAGACACCTAAAGACTCTCAGACAATGAGAAACAATATTATCAGGTCTGATGAAACCAAGATTGAACTCTTTGGCCTGGATGCCAAGCGTCACATCTGGAGGAAACCTGGCACCATCCCTATAGTGAAGCATGGTGGTGGCAGCATCATGCTTTGGTGATGTTTTTTAGCAGCAGGGACTATTCCGGATCGAGGAAAACATTAATAGAGCAAAGTACAGAGATCCTTGATGAAAACCTTTTGCAAAGAGCTCGGGACCTCAGACTGGGGGGGAAGGTTCACTTTCCAACAGGACAATGACCCTAAGCACACAGACAAGTCTCTGAATGTCCTTGAGTGGCCCAGCCAGAGCCCGGACTTGAATCCGATCAAACATCTCTGAAAATAGCTGTGCAAAATTGCTCCCCACCCACCTGACAGAACTTGGGAAGAATGGGAGAAACTCCCCAAATACAGGTGTGCCAAGCTTGCAGCGTCATACCCAAGAAGACTGAGGCTTTAATCGCTCCCAAAGGTGCTTCAACAAAGTACTGAGTAAAGGGTCTGAATACTTATGTAAATGAAATGTTCCAGTTTTTTGCGAAAATGTTTAAACATGTTTTTGCTTTGTCTTTATTGGGTAATCAATTTTGGAACAAGGCTTTAATCTAACAAAATGTGGAAAAAGTGAAGGTGGTCTGAATACTTTGATTTATAAAGCCAGGCACATTTTACAGTTAGGCTATTGA
This sequence comes from Salmo trutta, assembly GCF_901001165.1. Lineage (NCBI taxonomy): Eukaryota > Metazoa > Chordata > Actinopteri > Salmoniformes > Salmonidae > Salmo > Salmo trutta. Next base: position 72,452,350 of record NC_042968.1, read on the forward strand.
TTATAGACCTAATTAGGTTGGTTTCCTCTCTCCTTGCTTTCCTTAGACAATAGGGCAAGGGCTGTTTTCATTCTGCTGCTGCCTCGGCGCATTAACTTTGTTTCTGAACAGCACACTGTGACCACAATCCAACACGGGAGAAACGCACTTGTTCTAAAAAATATTTGTTTATTAGTGTTGCTCCATTGTTCTTATGTAATATATTCATATACAATTTCAGTAGCATATGTCTTTAGACTGATGGATTGTGCCTCCACAATGGATCAGTCAACTCAGACCAAAGCCAATCAGACGGGTGTCTTGTGCACCATGGTACTTTTTCCTATAGAATAATTTTTTGTTGTTGTTGCTAGTCCTCGGCTAAAGAAATCTTGGTCGACCAAACAGTCGACTAATGGGTCAGCCCTAATAGGAAGGAATGTGGTAGATCAGACACATTTCTCAAATGTTCAAAAAAATATGTTAGCTATGTCCGCTCATTGCAAAAATATCACTGTAAATGCAGTGCACTTGTTGAGCACTGTATTGAGATGATGCGATGTCAGTGTTTTCCCTATATTAGTTTAGCAGCTGCAAAAAAAATATGTATATGAACACCCTAGTAGCAATGATGAATCCTGAAATGGGTTTCATGTAATGTTAAGCCTACTAAGTTACTTTTATAAGAGGTAGTAGCATCAATGTCTGGTTCATCAGTCAGACCACTCAGCAGGCCTACCGTTATCTATTTTTGTAGATTCATGTTCTTTCACGTCGGGTAACACCGTTTCCAGATCACAATTTACAATAGGCCTCATCACAGTTGGGGCCAGCGATACTTGTTAGTATCGTGTCAAGGAAACAACAAAGGGGATTTAGCTTCTTTCTGGGGAAAAAAGCCAGAAGACTGCTGAACAACTAAACTGATCAAATTTCCACCCTACTATTTGCATTGAACCCTCCCCCTTTGTTTTTATACAGCTCCTACTCGCTGTTTATAAATGCATAGATAATTTACAAATTACCTCGATTAACCTAAACATTGCATTTGGGAAATTGAATTAAGATTGGTATGTTGACTTTTTTTGTCACACTTTAGAATAGATTGAATTGTAATATTACGTTCTTTCCAATTCTAAGCTGGTGTGGCTTGTGCGCTAACAGTTTCCTTTTTTCTCTCTTCAGTAAAAGAAGGCACAGCAAGAGGCGCATAGAAACATTTCCATACTCGATGACATTACATCGCAATGTCCGATCGTTTGGGGCAAATAACCAAGTCCAAGGATGGGAAAAGCAAGTATTCCTCACTCAGCCTATTTGATAAGTACAAGGGAAAGTCTATAGAAACTCAGAAAACCGCAGGTAAGTCATTGTCCATTCTTCAAGTACTACTGTGCAGACCTGGGTTTAAATACATCTGTATTTGTTACTTAAAGGCCCCCATCAGAGGGCAATGCCTCCTCTATTTCAACTTAATTTCTGTCCTATAGCGGAAATTCTCGTTTAAAACCTCTTAGTGATCCCTTCATGCGCCAATCCCGTTAGCGGGATCGATTTGACAACATCCAGTGAAATTGTAGAGCGCCAAATTCAAACTACATAAATGTCAATATTCAACATTCACGAAAATATAAGTGTAATAAATCAAAATAAAGCTTAATTTCTTGTTAATCCAGCCTCTGTGTCAGATTTCATAAAGGCTTTACGACGAAAGCAGACCATGCGATTATCTGAGGACAACGCCCCGCATACAAACACATGAAAATCATTTTTCATCCAGGCAGGTGCGACACAATAGTCAGAAATAACGATATAATAAATGCCTTACCTTTGAAGATCTTCTTTTTGCAATCCCAAATGTCTGACACAATGAATGGCCGTTTTGTTCGATAAATTCCTTCTTTATATCCCCAAAATGTCAATTTATTTGGCGCGTTTGGTTCAGAAATACACCGGTTCCAACTCGCCCAACCTGAGTACAAAGTATCTAATAAGTTACTTGTAAACTTGGTCCAAACAACGTTCCTAATCCAACCTCGGGTATCCTAAAATGTGAATAATCAATATAATTTAAGACGGGATAATCTGTTTCCAATACCGAAGAAAAATAACACAGGGCGCGCTCCTGTTCACACGCCCCAAAATAGTAGGGACCTTCAGAGTGACACGTGGAATGAATAGCACTACTTCATTTCTCAAAAGAAAGACATCGACCAATTTCTAAAGACTTGACATCTAGCGGAAGCCATAGGAACTGCAACCAGGTTCCTAATAATAAGGGTATCCCATAGAAAACCATTGGAAAATCCTATGATCTCAATTTTATTTTCTCCCCTGGATGGTTTGTCCTCGGGGTTTCGCCTGCCAAATCAGTTCTGTTATGCTCACAGGCATTATTTTAACAGTTTTAGAAACTTTAGTGTTTTCTATCCAAATCTACCAATTATATGCATATCCTAGCTTCTGGGCCTGAGTGAGTAACAGGCAGTTTAATTTGGGCACGCTTTTCATCCGGATGTCAAAATACTGCCCCGAAGTTTTAAGTTCCGCCTCCCAAGAAGGATGCAGGCTGCTAAAACATATATTCACGAATTGAGGGTGGGAACGTTGTGATTTCCACATGGTGTGGAGAAATAACAACAAATAGAGCACTGACTTATGTCAGTTTAGCTAGCTAGCATGCTAACCTTATCTAGCAAGCAAGTATATTTTGTTACTACACCCTATTCAAAGAATTAGCTGGCTAGGCTGTGGCTGATCCTGGAGCTAAATTTGCATTAGCGTTTAGGGAAAACTTAGCCACAGATATCTAGGGGAAACCAGTATCCTTGACTTTGCAATCTAAGTTTTGGCATCTTCCATAAGTTGTGGACGCGAAACCGCCATAGAAATAGAAAGAATAAGATGACGCTCCGGTAATATGGATAGCCGAACTGTTGAATGGATTGGACTACACACGTTTTTCTACATTGTAATGGACACGGTGCAACCTTGGCTGCTGGCAGGCTTTCCGGCTGCGCTACAGCAGTGCCAAGTCAGCCCTGGCTCTTGCCATGGTTCTCAAAGTTAGGGGGAAGTGAAATGATGGGCTACAATGGCTTTGCTCATGATGCACGCCGCAATGATATGTAATAACACCCTGAGCACATCAGACGCGAAAAGAAACACCAATACAAATGTTACAACAGCTCAAAATAGAAACACATTTGTGAAATTTTCGTTATGAGATAGACACTTGTGTTTTCTAGCTGCACCATCCAGTGGACTGTGGTCAAATCCATTCATCTATGGGGAGTGGGGTTCCAAAATGCAATCATTGCACATGCAGTTTTACAATGTTAAAATGGTTATTTTTTTCCATACAGACTAGGTTAAAAGTAAGTGAAGCTTGACTCATTATCCAATGCCTTATGATAATTTGATGGTTAAAGTGGAGGTTCAGCAAGTTTCATGGCTATGAGACAGATGATACTTTTACATACAAGAACTAAATACACTACTCAAAAAAATAAAGGGAACACTTAAACAACATCCTAGATCTGAATGAAAGAAAATCTTATTAAATACTTTTTTCTTTACATAGTTGAATGTGCTTACAACAAAATCACACAAAAATAATCAATGGAAATCCAATTTATCAAACCAGGGAGGTCTGGATTTGGAGTCACACTCAAAATTAAAGTGGAAAACCACACTACAGGCTGATCCAACTTTGATGTAATGTCCTTAAAACAAGTCAAAATGAGGCTCAGTAGTGTGTGTGTGTGTGTGTGTGTGGCCTCCACGTGCCTGTATGACCTCCCTACAATGCCTGGGCATGCTCCTGATGAGGTGGCGGATGGTCTCCTGAGGGATCTCCTCCCAGACCTGGACTAAAGCATCCGCCAAGTCCTGGACAGTCTGGTGCAACGTGGCGTTGGTGGATGGAGCGAGACATGATGTCCCAGATGTGCTCAATTGTATTCAGGTCTGGGGAACGGGCGGGCGGGCCAGTCCATAGCATCAATGCCTTCCTCTTGCAGGAACTGCTGACACACTCCAGCCACATGAGGTCTAGCATTGTCTTGCATTAGGAGGAACCCAGGGCCAACCGCACCAGCATATGGTCTCACAAGGGGTCTGGGGATCTCATCTCGGTACCTAATGGCAGTCAGGCTACCTCTGGCGAGCACATGGAGGGCTGTGCGGCCCCCCAAAGAAATGCCACCCCACACCATGACTGACCCACCGCCAAACCGGTCATGCTGGAGGATGTTGCAGGTAGCAGAACGTTCTCCACGGCGTCTCCAGACTCCGTCTGTCACGGCGTCTCCAGACTCCGTCTGTCCGTCTGTCACGTGCTCAGTGTGAACCTGCTTTCATCTGTGAAGAGCACAGGGCGTCAGTGGCAAATTTGCCAATCTTGGTGTTCTCTGGCAAATGCCAAACGTCCTACACGGTGTTGGGCTGTAAGTCCAACCCCCACCTGTGGACGTCGGGCCCTCATACCACCCTCATGGAGTCTGTTTCTGACCGTTTGAGCAGACACATGCACATTTGTGGCCTGCTGGAGGTCATTTTGCAGGGCTCTGGCAGTGCTCCTCCTGCTCCTCCTTGCACAAAGGCAGAGGTTGCGGTCCTGCTGCTGGGTTGTTGCCCTACTACGGCCTCCTCCACGTCTCCTGATGTACTGGCCTGTCTCCTGGTAGCGCCTCCATGCTCTGGACACTACGCTGACAGACACAGCAAACCTTCTTGCCACAGCTCGCATTGATGTGCCATCCTGGATGAGCTGCACTACCTGAGCCACTTGTGTGGGTTGTAGACTCCGTCTCATGCTACCACTAGAGTGAAAGCACCACCAGCATTCAAAAGTGACCAAAACATCAGCCAGGAAGCATAGGAACTGAGAAGTGGTCTGTGGTCTCCACCTGCAGAACCACTCCTTTATTGGGGGTGTCTTGCTTATTGCCTATAATTTCCACCTGTTGTCTATTCCATTTGCACAACAGCATGTGAAATGTATTGTCAGTCAGTGTTGCTTTCTAAGTGGACAGTTTGATTTCACAGAAGTGTGATTGACTTGGAGTTACATTGTGTTGTTTAAGTGTTCCCTTAATTTTTTTGAGCAGTATATTTAATTTGACATTAAAGATAGTAGGTCAACACTTAGATTAGTTTATGGTCATTATTTAGTTTCTTTGTATTAATGACATGCCCCTAAATGTAATGCAAATAGTTTTGTATTAGCCTTAACTGAGTGGATTGGCAGTTCTCACACTTCGTTGACGCGGTCCTGTATCAGGACTGACTGACCCTGCCAAATATCATCACTGATACTGTCTGCACCAGGTCATTGAACATAGGAAATTACTTGCATCACTTTGTATGTTATGTCTAGTTTTGTATACGTTCATAAAATGAAATGTATAGCTTTCTGCTATAAACAAAAAAAGTGGAGGTGCAAAAACATACGTTTGCCCCCATTTCTTTAATTAGCTCCATGGCTCGGGTGGCCAAGTGGATGCTACTGCGATAAGCTGTTTGGCTCAGCCAAAGATTATCTATTATATTGCTCAGTTGTGACTCACAAAGACTAACTTTGCAGGTGTTTCTGATTGTAATAAACAATGCCATGCTGGTGGGTGGTAACGTTCAATTAAAACCCGGCCCTGAAAAGAAACGCAGACTGGAAAGTATTAACACGTGATATCATCGGTGAGAAACGCTGCATTGGCATGGAAAATATCTGAAGGTACCACTTCGGATTTTCCAATTCAACCCCAAATATATCATACTTTGACTAAAATGATGACTTATTGACTTAAATTGTTGGGTAAGCTATGGGCATAGTCTTTCACCGAGAGAGGGAAATGTGTGTTTGAGTACTTTCAAATATCCCGAATCAACTACTAACATAGGAGTGTATTTCCAAATGCATTCCAATATTCAACTACTTTTTAAATAAAATATCTTTTAATACTTTGAAATGTATGTTGAAGTAATTAAGATATTTGAACCCAGGTCTGCTTCTGTGTTTAAACTCATATGTGCAAGGATTTGATTTGGCTTGGCTCATGAAGGTTGACCAATAAAAAAAATTGCAAAGAGCTTTATTCCCACCTCTATCCTTCCCTCTCTCTGTGTCCACTCTTACTCCCACTCTCCATCTTTCTCTCGCCTCTTTCTCCTCCCCTCTTCCTCTCAGCAGTTCCGCGACATGGCTTACAGAGTCTTGGCAAAGTGGCCGCAGCCCGGCGCATGCCCCCACCTGCTCACCTGCCGAGCCTGAAGTCCGAGAACAAAGGAAACGACCCCAACGTGATTATCGTGCCCAAAGACGGAACAGGATGGGCAAACAAGCAGGAACAACCCGATCAAAAGAGGTGGGTGGGAGAGCCAGGGATGGACACTGGGAAAGGTGGTCTGAATAACAGATTAATGCAGTTACATCCAACTGTTTCTTGGAGATTGAACATCTGTAGACACAGCAATTTTGCTATTTCAATCAGCAACTGATGTACACTGAACAAAAATATAAACGCAACAATTTCTTACATTTTACTCAGTTACAGTTCATATAAGCAAACCAGTCAATTGAAATAAATTCAATAGGCCCTAATCAATAGATTTTACATTGCTGGGAATACAGATATGCATCTGTTGGTCACCAATACCTTTTTATAAAAAAGGTAGTGGCCTGGATCAGGAAACCAGTCAGTATCTGGTTTGACGACAATTTGCCTCATGTAGCGTAGCACATCTCCTTCACATAGAGTTGATCAGGCTGATGACTGTGGCCCGTGGAATGTTGTCCGACTATTCAATGGCTGTACGAAGTTGCTGGATATTAGCGGGAAGTGGAACACGTTGTTGTACACCATCGATCCAGAGCATCCAAAACATGCTCATTGGGTGACATGTCTGGTGAGTATGCAGGCTATGGAAGAACTAGGACATTTTCAACTTCCAGGAATTGGCTGTCGAAGATGAGCATTTGTCCACTGAAGTCAGTTACGACGCCGAACTGCAATCAGGTTAAGACCCTAGTGAGGATGACGAGCACTCAGATGAGCTTCCCTGGGACTGTTTCTGACAGAAAATATTTGGTTGTGAAAAACCAGAGTTTCATCAGCTATCTGAGTGGCTGGTCTCAGATGATCCCGCAGGTGAAGAAGCCGGATGTGGAGGTCTTGGGTTGGCATGGATACACGTGGTGTGCGGTTGTGACACCGGTTGACGTACTGCCAAATTCTCTAAAATAACGGAGGCGGTTTATGGTAAAGAAATTAAAATCAATTATCTGGTAAAATCTCTGGTGGACATTGCTACAGTCAGCATGCCAACTGCATGCTCCCTAAACTTGAGACGTGTGACAAATGCACATTTTTAGAGTGGCCTTTTATTATTCCCAGCACACAGTGCACTTATGTAATGATCATGCTGTTAAATCGGCTTCTTGATGTGCCACACCAGTCAGGTGGATGGATTATCTTGCCAAAGGAGAAATGCTCACTAAATTTGTGTACAAATTTTCAGCACAATGTTTTTGTGCGTATGGATAATTTCTGGGATGTCAGATCATGAAACATGGGACCAACACTATTCATGTTGCGCTTTTATATTTTTGTTCAGTATAGATTGAAGAAACCAAAACAATATGAAAGTGATGCATCTCTTTCAAGGTGGGAAATTACATTTTTGGTACACCAGCCACTGTTGCAAGTAGATGAAAAAAAAAATCTAACAGCCACTCAAATGTTCTCCCTTTATTACGCCAAAAATCACGAACGTATGAGCACGCTTTGTTTCTAAAACAAATGTATTACTAGTAAGAAGTAATGTGGTGTATATTGCACAATTTCAGTTTTTGTGAACTAGTCTTTTTAACCAATGTATGCAAAAAAAGTTTTTAGATACAATAGTAAAAAGTTAAAGTTCTGCCACTGAACATCAAGAATTAACAAATTGGCTGCCCTGTCACACAATGCTGAGTGATGAGGCTTATTTGTTATTATTAGTTCAGGAGGGATCAAATGCTGAAATTTTTTGCAAGTACAAAAGTTGATATTTAGGAGCACAATGAAATTGAGTTTTTTTTTTTTTACGATAAGAAATGAATAAAAGGTTTTTGGACTGTTCCATGCTCAATCAAGCACAATTTATCCCCAAATATTTGAGTCATTAGGTGAGACAATGTTCAGCTTCCCCTTCCTTGGTCACGTCTGTGCTACCAGCAGACATTTGCTGCAAACTCAAACTAATATTGAAAAACAACCTAGTGTGTGAAAAAAGCGATGTAACTAGCCAAGATACACGAGGACAAAGTCTCAATGTAGTAGTCTTTCAGGTCTATTCAACCAACATTTGTGCTTTGGATTGTAAACTGTTCCCATATGCTGTGACCACCTGAGAACGTGGCTGGTGAAAGACATTCTTACCCAGCAATGCCAAAATTTGGTGGATGTTCATTTCCCACCATGGTCTATTTTACTAACCTATTTCTCGTTTTGTAGGCTAAGAATGAGCCTAAAAAAATGTGGCTTCATAACGCGTTCATTTAAGATCTAGCTTTAAGTGAAGTTACTTACCATATGTCGGTTTTCAACATAGTTGACGGCCAAGAAGAATCACAAAGCCAAAAAGTTACAACCGTAATCTGAACTTCACGAAAACATGTTTTTTGATTATTATTTTTTTATTAATACATTTGCACAGAGATGCCTTATTTACATAAGTATTCAGACCCTTTGCTGTGAGACTCAATTGAGCACAGGTGCATCCTGTTTCCATTGATCATCCTTGAAGTTTCTACAACTTTATTAGAGTCCACCTGTGGTAAATTTCAATTTATTGGATGTGATTTGGAAAGGCCTGTAAGGTCCTACAGAGCAAAACCAAGCAATGAGGTTGAAGGAATTGTCCGTAGAGCACCAAGACAGGATTGTGTCGAGGCACATATCTGGGGAAAGGTACCAAAAAATGTCTGCGGCATTGAAGGTTGATAAGAACACAGTGGCCTCCATCATTCTTAAATGGAGGAAGTTTGGAACCACCAAGACTCTTCCTAGAGCTGGCAGCCCGGCCAAACTGAGCAATCGGGGGAGAAGGTTTTTGGTCAGGGAGGTGACCAAGAACCCGATGGTCACTGTGGCAGAGCTCTGGAGTTCCTCTGTGGACATGGGAGAACCTTCCAGAAGGACACCCATCTCTGCAGCACTCCACCAATTAGGACTTTATGGTAAATTGGCCAGACGGAGGCCATTCCTCAGTAAAAGGCACATGACAGCCCCCTTGCCAAAAGACACCAAAAGGACTCTGACCATCAGAAACAAGATTATCTGATCTGATGAAACCAAGATTGAACTCTTTGGCCTGAATGCCAAGCGTCACGTCGGAAGGAAACCTGGCACAGTCCCTACAGTGAAGCATGGTGGTGGCAGCATCATGCTGTGGGGATGTTTTTTTTTTAGCAGCAGGGACTATTCCGGCTCGAGGAACAAATATACGGAGGAAAGTACAGTCCTTGATGAAAACCTGCTGCAAAGAGCTCGGGACCTCAGACTGGGGTGAAGGTTCACTTTCCAACAGGACAATGACTGTAAGCACACAGACAAGTCTCTGAATGTCCTTGAGTGGCTTAGCCAGAGCCCGGACTTGAATCCGATCAAACATCTCTGGAAAGACCTGAAAATAACAGTGCGAAGTTGCTCCCCACCCACCTGACAGAACTTGGGAAGAATGAGAGAAACTCCCCAAATACAGGTGTGCAAAGCTTGTAGCATCATACCCAAGAAGATTTGAGGCTGTAATCGCTGGCAAAGGTGCATCAACAAAGTACTGATTAAAGGGTCTGAATAGTTATGTAAATATGATACTAAAAATGTATTTCTTTCCATCAATTTGCAAAAATTTCTAAACCTGTTTTTTGTCATTATGGGGCGTTGTGTGTAGATTGAGGGGTGAACAATTTAATCCATTTTAGAGTATGGCTGTAATGTAACAAAGTGGAAAGTGAAGGGGTCTGAATACTTTCTGAATGCGCTGTATGTCTATCTTTCGAATACGCAGGTCTACAAAAAATATATATATTTTAAATTTTCAAAAAGTATTAGCTGGCAACGTTCAGTAAAAACAAACCCACCGTAATCTATTATAAGACACACAAAACGGCCTGTAACTAACAGGTTCTTACCGTCCTGTAGGTCCTCAGCTCGAGCAGGCATGCTAACAACGCTGCAGGAAATGTATTTAAATTAGGCTTTTCTAATTAGACTTACTTCTTGAGCATCAAATATTTAGATGAAAGGCATCGGGTAAATCAATATAATAATGTTATATACAGTACCAGTCAACTTTGGACACACCTACTCATTCAAGGGTTTTTATTGATTTTTACTATTTTTCTACATTGTACAATGATAAAGACAAACTATGAAATAACACATGTAAGCAAAAAAGTGTTAAACAAATCTAAATATATTTGAGATTCTTCAAAGTGGCCCTTTGCCTTGATGACAGCTTTGCACACTCTTGGCATGATCTCAACCAGCTTCATGAGGTAGTCAACTGGAATGCATTTAAATTAACAGGTGTGCTTTGTTAAAAGTACATTTGTGGAATTTCTTTCCTTAATGTGTTTGAGACAATCTGTTGTGTTGTGACAAGGTAGGGGTGGTATACAGAAGATGGCACTATTTGGTAAAAGACTAAGTCCATATTATGGCATGTATAGCTCAAATAAGCAAAGAGAAATAACAGTTCATTACTTTAAGACATGAAGGTCAATCAATAAGGAACATTTCAATAAATAAAGTTTCTTCAAGTGCCGTCGCAAAAACCATTGAGCTATGATGAAACTGGCTCTCATGAGGACCGTCACAGGAAAGGAAGACCCAGAGTTACCTCTGCTGCAGAGGATAAGTTCATTAGAGTTACCAGCCTCAGAAATAGCAGCCCAAATAAATGCTTCACAAAGTAAGACACATCTCAACATCAACTGTTCAGAGGAGACTGCATGAATCAGGCCTTCGTGGAGGAATTGCTGCAAAGAAACCACTACTAAAGGACACCAATAAGAAGAGACTTGCTTGGGCCAAGAAACATGAGCAATGGACATTAGACCGGTGGAAATCTGTCCTTTTGGTCTGGTGAGTCCAAATTTGAGTTTTTTTGTTGTTCCAACTGCCGTGTGAGTAAGTGAACGGATAATCTCTGCATGTGTGGTTCTCACCATGAAGCATGGAGGTGGGGTTGCTTGGCTGGTGACACTGTCTGATTTATTTAGAATTCAAGGCACTCTTAACCAGCATAGCTACCACAGGATTCTGCAGCGATACGCCATCCCATCTGGTTTGCGCTTAGTGCGACTATCATTTGTTTTTCAACAGGACAATGACCCAACACACCTCCAGGCTGTGTAAGTGCTATTTGACCAAGGAGAGTGATAGAGTATTGCATCAGATGACCTGGCCTCAACCCAATTGAGATGGTTTGGGATGAGTTGGATTGCAGTGTGAAGGAAAAGCAGCCAACAAGTGCTCAGCATATGTGCGAACTCCTTCCAGACTGTTGGAAAACCATTCCAGGTGAAGCTTGTTGAGAGAATGCCAAGAGTGCAGAGCTGTCAAGGCAAAGGGTGGCTACTTTGAATTATTTAAAATATATTTTGATATAACTTTTTTGCTTACTACATGATTCCATATGTGTTATTTCATGGTTTTGATGTCTTCACTATTCTACATTGTGTAAAATAAAGAGAAATCCTTGAATGAGTAGGTGTCCAAACTTTTGACTGGTACTGTATCTTAAATTACATTTTTACATTTTCATATATTTGGTGCTATAATCTTGAAGCCCATTCAAAGGACCCGGGACATGACCCCGGAAGTATGACGTGGGAGGATGTCACTTGCACATCGTATTGCGTGAACACTGGTCAATCAGTGTTTATTTATTCGATTAAGTTCCAGGGAGAAGAGGTAATTGGCAAACGGCGGCCAAAGGATTTAGGACACCATCACAATAATGTGAAGTGGCTGATCTTGTGTCATCGCCTTCATCCTCAGTAACCAGGTTTCCATCCAACCTTTTTATGCGAGTATATGTCGGATACAAAATGTCACGACAGGCCTAATGGAAATGTAGCTTTCCCAAATGTCGACAAAAGAAAATTACAGTAGACAAGATGGGATCTTTTTGTCTGTAAAATGTATTATGCGATAAATGGAGGTGGAAATTACTTTCTGCACAAATGTATATAATAACCATATCGAAGTGAACTTGGAGTCATTTGATATGTTGTGGTCCTACCGCTACGACTCGGGAAAGCATGCGCTTTGTTAAGCTACAGAGGAAATAAGTTAGGGTTGTGAAAGTGCATGGTGATGAGCTTGATGCTCCTTTCTAATAAATATTAAGGGTCTAATGCCGTGTGCACAGGTTTATGCTGTACGGTACATTTGTAGTCTTCACAATCCATGCTCTGCGTCACAACAAAAAGAATCGCGCTACAAATTAGGAACTACTTCTGTGGTTTACTACTGGTACCACTTGGCAAGAAATACAACGCATGCGACACACTGCATGCAGTGCAACGCAAGCTAGTCCGGAAGGATGAGTCGCGACGGTGCGGATTGCCGCCCAATGAAATGAATGGTCTTCTGCCCGGAACGCATACAGTTTGACACAACCACATTCTGGTGACATGATCGGTGCTTGGCTGCCGTTAAAATAATTATCCTGCTTTTTTTGTCCTTAATTTTGGTAGCCGCACTGTATCTGCAAGCTGTTGGCTAGAGCTCAGTGGGCACATTCACTATAAAACACTTTTTTTGTGACAAAACCATCAGTGCAGTTTTAAATTGTTTTCTATTGCATTTTAACTTGACTTTATTTCAGTACATTGGAATTTAACAGCAAATGTTTTGTGTACTATGTCATCCATCTCACCCACAGCTTTTTATCCACAAGTCAATTTGATGGAAATACAGTTGAAGTTGGAAGTTTACATACATACACCTTAGCCAAATATATTTAAACTCAGATTTTCACAATTCCTGACATTTAATCTGAGTAAGAATTCCTTGTCTTAGGTCCTTTAGGATCAGCACATTATTTTAAGAAGGTGAAATGTCAGAATAATAGTTGCGAAAATGATTTAGTTCAGCTTTATTTCAACACTTTCCCAGTGGGTCAGAAGTTTACATACACTCAATTAGTATTTGGTAGCATTGCCTTTAAATTGTTTAACTTGGGTCAAACATTTCAGGTAGCCTTCCACAAGCTTCCCACAATAAGTTCTGTGAATTTTGGCCCATTCCTCCTAACAGAGCTGGTGTAACTGAGTCAGGTTTGTAGGCCTCCTTGCTAGCACATGCTTTTTCAGTTCTGCCCACAAATTTTCTACAGGATTGAGGTCAGGGCTTTGTGATGGCCACTCCAATACCTTGACTTTGTTGTCCTTCAGCCATTTTGCCACAACTTTGGAAGTATGCTTGGGGTCATTGTCCATTTGGAAGACCCATTTGCAACCAAGCTTTAACTTTCTGACTGATGTCTTGATGTTGCTTCAATATATCCACTTTTTTCTTCTTCATGATGCCATCTATTTTGTGAAGTGCACCAGCCCCTCCTGCAACAAAGCACCCCCACAACATTATGCTGCCACTCCCGTGCTTCACGGTTGGGATGGTCATAACGATGGTCATTATGCCAAACAGTTCTCTTTTTGTTTCATCAGACCAGGGGACATTTCTCCAAAACGTATGGTCTTTGTCCCCATGTGCAGTTGCAAACCGTAGTCTGGCTATTTTATGGCGGTTTTGGAGCAGTGGCTTCTTCCTTGCTGAGCGGCCTTTCAGGTTATGTCGACATAGGACTCGTTTTACTGTGGATATAGATACCTTTTTTGTACCTGTTTCCTCCAGCATCTTCAGAAGGTCCTTTGCTGTTGTTCTGATTTTGACTTTTCGCACCAAGGTTCTGTATCCTAGAGATGAACGTACTTATCTCCTTCCTGAGTGGTATGACGGCTGCGTGGTCCCATGGTGTTTATACTTGCGTACTATTGTTTGTACAGATGAACGTGGTACCTTCAGGCGTTTTGGAAATTGCTCCCAAGCATGAACCAGACTTCTGGAGGTCTACAATTTTTTTTCTTTTTTTCTGGCTGATTTCTTTTGATTTTCCCATGATGTCAATTAGAGGCACTGAGTTTGAAGGTAGGCCTTAAAATATATCCACAATTGACTCAAATGATGGCTTTAGAAGCTTCTGATAGGCTAATTGACATGACATCATTTTCTGGAATTTAAAGGCACAGTCAACTTAGTGTATGAACTTCTGACCCACTGGAATTGTGATACAGTGAAATAATCTGTCTGTAAACAATTGTTGGAAAAATTACTTGTCATGCACAAAGTAGATGTCCTAACCGACTTGCCAAAACTATAGTTTGTCAACAAGAGATTTGTCTAGTGGTTGAAACACTTAGGTTGGAGTCATTAAAACTAGTTTATGTGAACTTCTGTCTTCAACTGTATGTCTCTGGTGGGAATATGTGCATATTGTTTTTATGCAGATTGTAGAACATTCACATGAAACTGTTGCCAGTTGGATGGAAACCTAGCTACTGATCTGAAAAGTGTTGTGCATGAATTTTGGTCACCTATTCAGTTTTTCCAGGTCCGTGCAGATAAATTAGTGGAGATGAGGAAAAGAAGCCATAATAGACTGAGATGCACTCTTGGATTAATGTATTCCCATAATGCAACATCTTTCATGAATTCAATGGGTTTTGTATTCTGAGGGAACATGTAATCACTTGCACAACCAATAGGTAACATTAGCTGGATGATACAAGAATAGGGGGATAGTGGCATTGATGAGCAAGGAAATGGGTTTTTGTTCACCTGGTACACAATTTGCTGGAGTTTGTTTCTGTACACTTTCCTGCAGAGTGTGTCTGTGCACTTTTGTATGGATGCGTTCGAACACTTAGTCCCAAGTGCAGTTGCAGGAAAGATAGTCTTGCGTCTTTGTGTCGCAGACTTGAGAGGCGTTTGTTTGCTACCTCAAGGTTAGCTGACATGCAGGCTGTAGAGCTGCCTGTGTGGGAGTTGAGTGGTGGGATGTGACCACTCTATTGTTTAGCGTGTGTGGGTGGCTGCAGGAGTGAGAGCAGGATGACCAATGTACAATGAGTATATGGCAATGTTGCATGAACACCAAACATATGGCAATTATAAAACCAGCATTCAGGGTGCTACTTTTTTAGTTTCATTTACATAGCAGGTACGTCACATTTCTCGCACTAGTCATTCGATACCAGACAGCAGAAAAGTGAGTATTTTTGTAATGCTGCCTGGTACGCGAGAAGTGGGTGTACTATTTATTTGTCTTGGTACAAGATGTGTATGCATCTAGTCTGCCTCAGTGTTCTGTCCTGAGCTGATGGAGTGATGGTTCCCTCTATTTCCTCCCTCAGTTCCATTGCATCAACACAACAGCTGCCGGAGTTGCAGCCGCAGCTGGCTTTACAGAAATCTGTCTCCAATCTCCAGAAGACCACACCGGTAGCCAGTCAGGAGGTGGGTTTGGCCTCTCTCTAGTTTTTATCTTCTACAGCTTGCGGTTTCACATTGTATTGTTTTTTTTTTTTATTGGAATTGTTTTTCATGTTAAATAAAATTCCTTTCTACAGAGCACAAACACAAGTGGACCAAAGCAATGGGCCCATCTAAATGGAAAGGCCGTAGAACTAGATGGTGAGTTGGAATGGGAAACCCAACTGCTTAAAATCACTGTCTACGGTCAACTTTGATGGATTTGCTATCAGACCTCTGACATGTGCCAATTTACTGCATGTCTCCTCCACACCTCATAATGATTCTCCAGCAGCCTCTGTTTTATTTTTTACTTATCTGACTGACAGCTGTACCACTTGTTTCCATGGCAATGGCAGGTTTAAGGGCCTCAAACCGACTGCAGCCCTTCTCTCACGAGGAATTTCCAACGCTGAAGGCTGCTGGGGAACAGGACAAGGCTGGCAAGGAAAGAAGCACCTTCGATCCGTCGTATGGGCCCGGACCAAGCCTCCGCCCCCAGAGTGAGTCCAGTGAACAATGGCTGTGGCGGCACAAAAATTGACAGAATTTCAAAATTGGCCCAAAAGTTATGAATAGTTTTAAGCCTCACAGCATAGTTGCTAATAATCTGACAAGTGCCATGGGAAAATATAGTGCACATACTTTAAAACTGAATATGCTGCAATTTCACCACTTAACTCTTATGCCATGGTCTTGTTTCCTCAAATCCATGTTCCTCTTGTCTCTCCAGATGTGACAAGTTGGAGGGAGGGTGGTGGGAGGAACCTCGTGCCCTCATCCCTGCCGGCTGGCCTGCCTTCAGAGACCGAGGGCAAGGCCAGCGGCGTGGCTGAGACTGGGAGCTCCCCCCCTCCTCTTCCCCCCTCTGCCTCCTCTATTCTCTCTGCCCCCATGGTCAGTCCCACCACTGCCACTATTGTCAGCGCCGCTCCAGCCCCGGAGCCCAAGGAGATCTCTCTGCGCCCCGCCCAGCCCCTCCGCAGGCCCGCCCCCCCTGCCCTGAGCCATCACCACCCTACCACCACCTACCATGACATGCTGCCTGCCTTTGTATGTTGTGCAGTACTACTCTCCATTTATTTTCACTTTATGACACCATAATGCAAGATTCTGTTCTGACTGTAGGCTTTTTGGCCATTGGTTTTCAGATGTGCCCCAAAGAGACTTGTGATGCTCCCGGCACTGCTGAACACACTGGCCCTGTCACTGTGGTTGCCCCAGTCCGCTTTGACAACAGGCCCACCTTCAGGCAGCCCTACCCCAATAACAACCAAGAGCCTGTCAAGTAAGTAGTCACCTGCATATGCCCACTGTCTGGAAGTGTGAGCAATGCTCAGTTAAAATGATCATGAACGATTTAAAAACGATAATACAAATGCTGGGAATTATTTATTTTACTTAGCAAAAAAAATAAATGCATACCTCTCACCTCCCCATGTTCCTATTCTCCTTGTAGTGGCGAGGTGGGGAGAGGAGAAAACCGCTTCATCCGCGGGCCCCTGCGCAACCCCTCCTCCCGACCCATCCGTCGACCTGGCGACAGACCCCCTCGTCCGGCAATCATCAACCCAGATGACCTGAAGGATCTGGATGAGCTGGACAACGACTGTGAAGATGGCTGGGCAGGTAGGGGGGTTACTGTTATTATCGTCATCATACAAAGACTGAAACAACATACATCTCAGGCAATATCTGTACATGTGCCCCAACGGAACTAGTTTGACCTTAATTAAAATGTTGCTTCCTTGCTGTTCCAGGTATCCATGAAGAAGTCGATTACGGCGAGAAACTCAAGTTCAGTGACGATGAGGAGGAGCATGCCGCTGGTGAAAAGAACAAGATGTGGTGAGATTACCCCCACCCCCTTTGTGTTTGTGACTAAATTTAATATTGTCGGTGCAATTTATGTCATTTTAAGCACAGTGACCTTGTAGCAGTGACTGATGGTGAGCTTTTCTGTGCCCATCTCTGATCCAGGGCTGAATGGGAGAACCAACGTCGTGAGCGCCAGTTGTCCCTGAGCTCAGGAGAGGGGGCATACCCCCAGGAGGGCCCTGAGGAGGAGGCTTACCTGGCCTTCCAGGAGCAGATGGCCCACAGGAACACCAATGGCAGGTTCCCCCCTGGAGAAGCACAGGTAAGATCATACTGGGGTCCACTATGCCTCAGACTGCTACCTTGCCTGGTCCCCCTAGCCTCTTCAATACCACTGATCTCTGACTTTTTGAGTTGAAAGCAATATGGCAGGAACCCGTTCAATCATTTCACCTGTCACTGCTCATAAAATAGAGGGGACCAGGGAAAGGAAGGCAATATAAAGTTTTGAGACAATGGACAAGAGAGATTGACTTTTTGTTATGTTACAGCCTTATTTTAAAATTGATTAAATTAATGTTTTTTGTCATCAATACCCTATAATGACAATTTTTGCAAATGTATTTAAAGTAAAAAACAGATACCATATTTACATAAGTATTCAGACCCTTTGCTATGAGACTTGAAATAGAGATCAGATGCATCTTGTTTCCATTGATCATCCTTGAGATGTTTCTACATCTTGATTGGAGTCCACCTCTGGTAAATTAAATTGATTGGACATGATTTGGAAAGGCACACACCTGTCTATGTAAGGTCCCACAGTTGACAGTGCACGTCAGAGCAAAAACCAATTAGTGAGGTCAAAGGAATTGTCCGTAGAGCTCCGAGACAGGATTGTGTCAAGGCACAGATTTGGGGAATTGTACCAAAACATTTATGCAGCATTGAAGGTCCCCAAGAACACAGTGGCCTCCATCATTCTCAAATGGAAGAAGTTTGGAACCACCAAGATTCTTCCTAGAGCTGGCGTCTCGGCTAAACTGAGCAATCGGTGAGAAGGGCCTTTGTCAGAGAGGTGACCAAGAACCCGATGGTCACTCTGGTAGAGCTCCGGAGTTCCTCTGTGGAGATGAGGTGAACCTTCCAGAAGGACACCCCTCCCTATAGCACTCCACCAATCAGGCCTTTATGGTAGAGGCCAGAGTGTAGCCACTCCTCAGTAAAAAGGCACATGACAGCCCGCTTGGAGTTTGCCAAAAGGTACCTAAATACTCTCAGACCATGAGAAACAAGATTCTGGTCTGATGAAGCCAAGATTGAACTCTTTGGCCTGAATGCCAAGTGTCACATCTGGAGGAAACCTGACACCATCCCTACTGTGAAGCATGTAGGGGATGTTTTCAGCTGCAGGGACTGGGACACTAGTCATGATTGAGGGAAAGATGAATGGCGCAAAGTACAGAGGGATCCTTGATGAAAACCTGCTCCAGAGCGCCCAAAGTACTGATTAAAGGGTCTGAATACTTTTGTAAATGCGATTTATAATAGTTGCAAAAAATTATAACCTGTTTTTTCTTTGTCAAAATGGGGTATTATGTGTAGATGAACAATTTAATAAATTTTAGAAGGCTTTAACGTAGCAAAATGTGGAAAGTCCGAGGTGTCTGAATATTTTCCAAATGCGCCATATATACTGTACACCTGTAGCTCAGAGAAGACTAGTCATGAGTCCATTGAGCACAGAACCCAAATCATGGAGAGTCCTTCCCATGGTAACACCTCTGTGCCGTCTATAGGCACAGCAGAAGAGCTCCGGGCCGGGCATGGCCCACCAGGGTGAGCCCCTGGAAGACCAGGAGGAGCGCCAGGTCCCAGCCCGGGCCAAGTTTGTTTCCCCTGAGCTCTCAGAGGCTGTGGAGAGAGCTCGCCGACGCAGGGAGGAGGAGGAGAGACGTGCCCGTGAGGAAAGACTGGCCGCATGCGCCGAGAAGCTCAAGAGGCTAGACGAGAAGTTTGGGAAGATGGAGAGGCAGTTGTCAAGATCTGAGGAGGAAGCAAAGGACGGGGAGAGCAAGGATACAGCACTGTCCCCTGGAAGAGAGGGCAAAAACCACCCAGAGAACTGGCAGTACGGCACGAAAGGTAACACCAAACTGCTTTTACTGTTTTTTTAATAAACATTTATCCAGGTTGGTCAGTTGAGAAAATACTAATTTGCAATTGCAACAATAGCCTTCTCAGTCATGTGTGTGTATACTTATTGTTGAAATGGAGCATTTTACTGAATGGTTTACAGAGGTAGTTATGTAAAAGTAGGATTATATCCCGCTCCCTCTCCTCTCCTGTCTCAGACGCTGAGTGTCCCTTGGAGCACTCCCCCAGACAGCAGGACTACAGGGACAAGGCCATCTCGGGCTTCGCCCCCTACCGCAGCGAGGACGATGCCGGGGCCGAATCCAACTCGCCTCTCCCGCCCCGCTTCCAAAAGCAGCAGCAGGTGAGCCGCCCGGCCGATGCAACAGCCCATTCCCTCGAGCCCCTAATCCCCCTCCCTAATTCCTGCCTGGATTAGCGCCCAGCGGCACTAGAAAGGCCCGTCAGAGTTCACATGAGCAGGTGTTTTCCGTAGCGACCGTCACCACCTTCTTGACTGGAAAGAGGAGGGTATTATGAACGGTGTGCTTGTCTCATTTCCTATTTAGTTCAGTGGTGGATACGTAGCAATAGGATACACAACAAAACAGGAATAAAAGACCCACTCACTGCTTTTAGTACAGTTCCAAGAGGTCTTTAACTGCAGCTAGTCACTTTTTATTTTATTTATGTAATTGTACCAGTGTTTATACTAAATGAGTTTCTGCTCTGTGTCCCTCCCGCTCTCAGGAGCAAGTGTATAAGATGCAGCACTGGCAGCAGCAGTCTGGTCACCCTGCCCCCTCCGGCTCCAGCCACCCCCAGAGGGGCTACTACCCCCCACACGTGCTGGGCTTTGACCCCCGCTGGATGATGATGCCCCCCTTCATGGATCCCCGCATGGCCCAGGGCCGTTCCCCTGTGGACTACTACCCTAACGCTGTCCACTCTTCAGGTTAGACCTGAGAATATAGTCTTGTTGTACTAAAGCAGGGTTTCCCAACCATCTCATTAGCCCCCCCCAGACGTTTCACATGTTTTTTTAAACTGTCACACCTGATTAAATTAGTCAACTAATCGTCAAACCTTTGACTAATTGAATCAAGTGTGCCAGTTTAGGATTAAAACAAAAATGTGAAAAGTTTGGCGAGTCTTGCGGAGAGGGTTGGGAAACCCTGTACTGAAGGGAATGGTAAGGGGATCCCTTTTAAAAGGATCTACTATCTTTTTAGTGTGACATCATATCGAACTTTATAGACTGATTATAGATTCCTAATCAATCCTGTATCCGTATTATCTCTTACTATAAAAAAACACTGTGTAGGAATGATGAAACCGCTGATGCAGCCAGACCACCTGAACAGCCCAGGGTCCACCTCTGATGAGGGCTGCCATCCCAGCATGCATCAGGAGAGGAGGGCCCCCTCCACTGAGCCCTACCCCGTGTGGAACCAAGATGGCTACCCCCCTCGCAGTTTCACCCCACCCTACCAGAGACAGCACGAGAGTTCAGACAGGAGCCAGCCAGACGACCGGATTGACAGGACCTGCTCCCAGCAGGACTTGTATGAAGAGAGGAGAAACGAGTGCCTAGACAACCCCTCTCACGACCTCTCCCATCCGGCCTACCACCAGAGCAGAGGCCCCGACAGGGACCACCACTCGCACAACCAAGGCCTGCTCTCCACAGCCCTAAGCCGGCCCCAGCAGCAGAATGCAGACGGCGACTACCCCAAACAGGAGCCCAAAGACGGGCACCTGAAGGACAGCACTGACCACCGCGACGAAGTCTTCGACACCTCCAAGGAAAAGGGCTTTGACTCAGACTTCTGGAGGCGAGATGGAGGCCAGAAGAAGGAAGGTGGTGTTGGTGTTCAGAACCAGTGGTTTGCTCCTGGCTCCACCACCTCCGCCAGCAGTGTAAGCCAGCCATCTGAGAGCAGCGGTAGGACCCTGACCCGCAGGACCGGCCCCATTAAGAAGCCTGTGCTCAAGGCCCTCAAAGTGGAAGACAAGGAGAACGAGAAGCCCAAAGTGGA
Source organism: Salmo trutta (assembly GCF_901001165.1). NCBI lineage: Eukaryota > Metazoa > Chordata > Actinopteri > Salmoniformes > Salmonidae > Salmo > Salmo trutta. The sequence continues at coordinate 72,473,906 of NC_042968.1, forward strand.
GCCCGGGGAGAAGGTAGTCCCTTACCGCCTGGAGAAAGAGGTGCTCACCAACGTATATGACCTGAAGAAAGACAACCAGCCCCTAGTAAGTAACAGACGCTCGGCCTCACCTGCTATCGAGAAGCAGCTAGAAGGGAAGCAACACCAACCACCAGCCCCTGCTAAAGTAGAGCAGTCATCCAGTCCCCATAGTGAGGATTCGCCCAAGGAGAGCAGCTTGGAAAGCGGAAAGAGCCAGCCCTCTAGAGACGACCAGGAGAGCAGGGAGCCTGCCGCACCACGACGCAACAACTGGATCTTCGTTGATGAGGAGCAGGCCTTTGCCGGAGCCAGGGGGACGGGTAGAGGTCGAAGCCGTGGCGGCTTCAGGGAGTTCAGCTCCAGAGGAGACCGCGGTAGCCTGGGAGGCCGAGGCGGAGAGAACCCCAGAGGAAGCTACAACAATAACAGCAGGGAAGCCGTTGGAGCCCAGAGACCAGGCAGAGGCAGAGGACTGCCCAGGGACTTTGTCAAGGTGGAAGACCTGCAGAGGGGGAAGCCGAGGAGGCGCAACGTCAGCGAGACTCTGAGCGAGACCTCCGAGTACGAGGAGCTGCCCAAGCGGCGGCGCCAGAAGGGCACTGAAAACGGAGAGGGTGGCAGCTACCCAGAGCAGGGAGAGACCAGGAAGGCTGACCGAGACTCGTGGAGGTCAAACAAGGTGTACACTGAAGACCAGGCGGCTAGCGACGCCCGAGACGACAAAGCCAAGGCCAGCAGCAGGGGGTTCAGCGGCCGCTCTCTGCCTCCCAGACTTGACACTGGCAGGGGCTACAACACCGGCCGGGGGTTTAACAACAGCTTCAGAGACACCACCTGGAGGGGCCGGGGGACACAGTTCGGCAGCGGCGGTGGGCCCATGCAGGAGAACGGCTATGGCCCGGGCACCGAAACCTTCTCCAGAAGACCACCACCTGCAGAGCGCGAGCCCCTCAAATACACCCCCAAGTTTACCGGCTCTACCGGTTCCTTCATGGAGAATGGCACAGAGGACCGTGGCTTGGAGGGAGAGTACTACATAGACAACGACAACCCTGGACAACAGCAGTTGAGAAGACGGCGGCCGCCACGCCAGGACAAGCCCCCGCGCTTCCGCCGACTACGTCAAGAGAGGGAGCCCGGCAGCGGCCAGTGGACCAGCGACGAGTATATCAACGGATCGGACGGATTCGCCAACCCCTGGCCGGGTCGCTCCAAGGAGGGAGGTAGAGAAGACGGCTGGCCCAGTGGCCACTACTCCGGAGGGGGAGGGAGGTCCGGTGGTCAGCATGGCCAGGCTGAGGACTGGGAGACTGGCTCGGAGAACAGCGACTTCAACGACTGGAGGGAGAAGCGAGGTGGAGGGCAGCAGCAGCAAGCCCACAGTGGAGAGATGCACTCAGACTCTGGCCACGGGGAGCTTGGCTCTGTGGAGAAGAGGGAGCTGGCCAAGAGAAGCTTCTCCAGCCAGCGCCCCCTGGTGGACCGACAGAACAGGAAGGGAGAGCCGGCCCTACTGGAAGGGAACAAGATGACACGTTCCTCAGAGAACCCCAACGCACTGCCCTCCTGCAACAGGAAAGATGGCTGGCAGAACGGAGGGGCCTCCAACCATAGGAGGTGAGTACTGTGCTAACTTTGGCTTACGCTAACTTGGTGCGAGAATGTTCAACAAAACTGGATTCTTTTTTTTTTTCTTGACTTGTTTCTTAACATCCTCATGGCATCATGATACTGTAGCTTTTGAAAGCAACAACCTTTAATGGGAACACCTGACTCATGGAATGTCTCTCCCTTTCTGCAGGAACAAAGAGGATTCAGGCCTAGTCTACTGTGTCGAGCAGTCTGAGGAGGGCCACCAGCCCAACGAACCCTCAGGGAAGAAGCTGGACAAGGAGCTGAAGACTCGGTCTGTGAAGGGAGACCTGGCTGAACCATTGTCTCAGTACGACCTCAACAGCTACCACAGTGAGTGTCAGGCACCATCTCATAGTAAAGCATGGCTCAAATGTAACCAGGGTTCTCAAACTTGTGGCCCATGGACCAGATGCGGCCCACAGACTGATTTAATGTGCTCCATGGTTGTCTTTTTGTAAATTGTATTTTCATATTTCCTATCACAGTGTGTTGTAATGGCATAAGTGTTTGTCTTCCAGTTGAGGGGGATGCTGGGGGTTCCAGTCCAGATGGGTTCCAAGACCTGTCTAAGAAACAGCAGCGTCGTCATCCACAGGAAGACGACAGGAGGAGGAAGGAACATGGAGCTCCAGTAAGTTGACAGAACATTCAAATAATCCCGAAACATTTAAATACGTCTGAAATAATGGGCACAAGGGTGTCTCGAGAATAGACCCTGTATTGAGTAAAATCTAAATTTCAAATGGATTATTGCAAGCAGCAATACTTTAAATGTTTTTTCAGAAATATCTTAAATGTATATGTTAACTATAGTTGTACATGACTTATTTTATCTTTATTTAGCTAGGCAAGTCAGTTAAGAACATTCTTATTTCCTATGACGGCCTAGGAACAGTGTCTTAACTGCCTTGTTCAGGGGCAGAACGACAGATTTTGACCTTGTCAGCTCAGGGATTCGATCTTGCAACCTTTCGGTTACTAGTCCAACGCTCTAACCACTAGGCTCATGCCACCTGCCGCCACTTGAGCAGCTATGTTGTACTTCATCTATGAAAAAATGTCTTCCTCTACCTCACACTGCAGGTGCTGGTGAAGAACAGACCGATCACCTCCAAGATGCCGCCACGGTTTGCCAAGAAGCAGGGTGGCATGACCATGGATCAGCAAGAGGAGGGCCTATCTGCCAACAACCTGGGCACTGAGATCTGGGAGACTAACAGCTCCGGTAGGAGTAGGAGCAACACCCCAGTGCTCACAACTCATCTTCCACCCCATCTGATAACTGAGAGTAACTCACTCTGTTGCCTGTACTCTGCTTTTCTTTCCAGATGAACATTGTGTTGTCAACTGTGTTAAAGAGAATCTTTGACTCCAGTGGTTCTTACATTATTTTCATACCCTTTAGCTCTGTCAGTCCAGTCATCTGGAGGAGACTCGTGGACCAAGCAGGTGTCTTATACAGGCAGTGAGCCCAACTCTGAGGACTCTGACGCGGGGCCTGAGCAGAGCAAGGAGCAGCACAAGCCCGGCCCCATCGGCAACGAGCGCTCGCTCAAGCACCGCAAGGGCTCGGAGGGTCTGGAGGGCGGGCCCATTACGCCCGTCAACGGCGTGAACCTCCACTCGGACACGGTGCTGCCTGTGCCGCCCATAGAGTTTGGCGTTAGTGCCAAGGACTCTGACTTCAGCCTGCCGCCCAGGTCCACCCCAGTTTCTGTGTCCAACCCTGTCACCAAGCTACAGGTCACCCTTGCCAGCAACGTGAGTACAAATACACTGAGTACTACCAGATTTCCATTACCTCATGATTATAGGGTGGGGTATTGAAAGGAATCCTTGAAATTGCTTCACCTTGAAGTGGCTTGATTAAATAAATATAAATTACATGAAAAATGGACAAAAGATGTCATTGACTAGTTGTGTTAACTTCTGTCTGTGTGTAGCCGGCCCTGACCCAGGCCATCCCCATGCTGCGTAGAGACCACCTGCAGCCTGGCATCAACCTCAACCCCATCTCTTTCCCCAGCGCTGACCTCACACTCAAGGTACACCACCCCCACCACACTACCTTTCACTTTCCACAAATCAGACCTCTCTTAACATTAGTCGTATTAGAGATTTAATTCTCAATAACCTACCTGGCTAAATGTCAGATCAGATAAACGTTAGTAAACTCCAAAATGTTTTTTTTTGGTGTACTTTCACTAAACAGTTGCCTCCCTACGTCCCCTCTTCCTCAGATGGAGTCAGCCCGTAAGGCGTGGGAGAACTCCCAGTCTCTCCCCGAGCAGGGCTCTCCTGGTGGGGTTGCCGCTGGTGCCCAGCCCCCCTGCACCGTAGGCTCCTCCAGTGGGGTCAGCTACAGCTCCTTTGGAGGGGTGCCCATGCCCGTGGCCTCTGTGGCGCCTTCCATGTCCATGCAGGGTAAAGGGACACTCAGACATTATTGGTATATTTGGCCAAGGACTATGCATTGTATGAAATCTACATCTGTGTGTTATTATTACAACTTTTGAAATAACATAATTGTATTTCTCTCTCTGTAGGTAACCATATCCCCCCGCTGTATTTGGACGGCCATGTTTTTCCTAGCCAGCCTCGTCTGGTGCCCCCAACCATGACCCAGCAGCAGAGCTACCAACAGGTACTTCACTCAAGTATAGGGTCTTACAGGATTTTATTCCATTTTTCTTTTTAATAAAAAACGCATTTATTGGGGGTTTTCTTTTTGGCAATAATCAACAAAACTACACTCTGTGCAGCAGAACACCAACTAATATTATAATTCACTCCTTCCCATGTGTGCATGCAGGCAGCTGCCCAGCAGATCCCCATCTCCCTGCACACCTCTCTGCAGGCCCAGGCACAGCTTGGTCTCCGGGGGGGCCTGCCCGTCTCACAGTCCCAGGAGATGTTCAACTCCATTCCCTCCTTCAGGTCCCAGGTATACATGCACCCCAATCTGTCCCAGCCCAGCCCCATGGTGCTGTCAGGTGGTGGCCCCCTCAAGGGGCCCTACTCGGCCTTCCCGGGCATGCAGCCGTCGGATATGGTCAAGCCCCAGTCTGGCTCCCACTACCAGCCAATGAATGGCAGCCAGGCCATGGTCTACGACGGCCAGATGAACCAGGGCCCTGGCATGGGCTCCTCTCAGCTCATGGACTCCCAGCTCATCCAGGTAAGGGGAGCCACTCTGTGGCACACTTGTGTTAGTTTGAAGGAAAACAGTTTGGCTTTTAATGGAAACATACTCTCATAATTCAATGTTTCAAAGTCCGATGCATTGATCATACCTCTCTCCAGGTGACCATGCCCTTGCCGGGCTCCCAGCTGCGTTATGGCTCTGCCCAGCAGCACCTCATCCTGCCCCAGTCCATCCAGCTCCAGCAGGGCCAGAACCTCTCTGTGGGAGCTGCCCGCAGAATGCTCCCCCCTGGCTCCCAGCCCCCAGTCATGACCGGCAGCAGAGAGGTGAGAGCCAGAGACCCACCAAGTGTCCCTTCCAACAATGATACAGCCCAACTACCTTGATTGGTAGTTGATTTTAGCTTTAGGTTGGATTTGGAAACATTTCATGTATAAACAGAAAAAATGCACATTGAATTAAGTGAAACCCATCCCTTTGAAATAAAGGGGAAAGTTCACCTAAATCACAATTACTTGAATGTTTTCGCAGAATTTCCCAATCTCTACTGGTCCGTATACTACTTACAAGGTAAGGAAAAACGAATGAGTGAATTTGTCATTTGGGTGAACTATGACTTTAATGCCACAACATTTCATAGATGGCATTGAGATGTCCTTACATGTACATTTAACGGGGATGTTTGTTTGTTTATCCTCTAGACCTCCCAGATGGAAATGAAAGGTTTCCAGTTCTCTGACAAGCCCAATCACTCCCAGGGCATGCCTGGAGGATACAACAGGTGAGCTGGAACAGCTAAATGTCAACCGGAAGCTGTTAGACCGCAACACGTCTACTCTTAGTTTGTATCCTTATAAACACGTGTTCATGTTATTGTAACATGGCAAAGGATTCTACATGGTTCGATGCCAGTAACATTTTTATACTTATAAACTGACAGCATATCTGCCTATGCTTTTTGTTTTCTTCTAGTTCGTAATTTAAGAAACAGTTTAGTGATCCTGTAATGGCATTCAAGTGATTTTTAAATAGATGTTATTGAAAGCTAATGGTAAATCTATCTCTGTCCCTCTCTCCCCTCAGACCAGGGTCTGCCAGCCCCAGTGGGAAGCCGTCTGGCCCCGTGCCTGGACATTACACCCAGCAGGTATGACCCAACACATAGTCATACACACATTAGGTACATACACACACCTTGGTCGCACTAGTTATTGCTCACACTCTACAATCAATCAAGGTCCTCTAGAGCACTTCACACACACTTTCATATGAACAAACACAATTTTACAGGCACTGCACACTGCTCTGACACTAGCAGGCACGACACACACACACACACACAAACGGTCATGACTCAAACAATCCCAGCTGCCTATACACACACACTCATATAGCCTCCCCCTCCCATTTCATTGGAAACAGAAGACGACCTCCATGCAGGCTGTTCAGCAACGAGGCTGGGCCTGCAGTGGCCCTGGCCTGACCTGTAGTTGCTGCTACAGAGACCCGGCCACCGGCTGGTTTGAGGCCCCGCTGTGCCCCCTCCACGGCAAGGTTATAGAAACCTCACACTCAATCATTCTGCTTGTTCAAATCACTGATGTTGTTGCACCATTTTAAATGACTGATCAGTGTTGTCATGCAGCTACCTTGAACTGCTCTCACACAATGGTAAAACGGCCACTCAAGACCTTGGTGTACTTTTGAGTCATGAGCATAAAGCAATATTATTAAATATATTTTTGGTATTCTTTCTGTGGAAAATATTTGCGGCCTTGCACAAGTTTCCACTATCCCCAAGGTTTGCCTAAAGAAAGATAACCATGCAGATATACTGAGCCATGTTGCCATGCTAACAGTGTGTGTATTTCCCTGCCTGCCGCCTCCACCCTCTAGGTCCCGCCTCAGGGCAGCATGGTTATGCACATGCGTCCCCCCACCACCGGCCCCTTCCCCACCCCCATCCAGAGACCTGTCATGCAGGTCAACAAGACCGTCATCATCCGCTCCCCCCCTTATCCCAACCCCGGGCGCGAGCCCTCCCACTCCACCCCCCCCTTGGCCCCCGAGCCCTCCGTCAAGGGGCCGGAGGATGGCATGAAGGTGAGCCACCCACTGTAAATACAGGTAATTTGATTTGAATCCATTTCGTTTTTTTGTTTTTCTCCTATCCAATGTGCAAATGTATGTAATAAGACCCATATGTCGAGAGTTTGGTCCTTGCCGTTTGTCAGATTGTAGGTTTCTGTGGATTATCACCTAAACATAATTTGATTGGTTAAAAGGGTGTCATGTGACTTAAATCGCCACTGGCAGCACCTCAACTCTCCTCCATGTTCGTTGCCAAGTGACTAGTAGTTTTCCAAGTTGGCCTGAACTCTCTTTATGAACTCCTCTGGATGTACTGCTATTAACTATTGTAGTTATTAACCTCTCTGGGGTATGTGGGAAGTGACCATCCCACCTGCGAAACACACTATTCAACAGCTAGTGAAATAGCAGGGCGCCAAATTCAAAACAACAAAAATCTCATAATTCAAATTTCTCAAACATAGAACTATTATATCCCATTTTAAAGATGCACTTCTCGTTAATCCAACCACATTGTCCGATTTCAAAAAGGCTTTACGGCCAAAGCTGTAACAAGAAAAACCACACTGTCATTTTCCAAGCAAGGAGAGGCGTCACATAAACCAGAAATACAGCTAAAATTAATCACTAACCTTTGATGATCTTCATCAGATGGCACTCATAGGACTTCATGTTACACAATACATGTATGTTTTGCTCGATAAAGTTCATATTTATATAAAAAAAAAAAAACATTTTACATTGGCGTGTAATGTTCAGAAATATTTTGCCTCCTAAAACTTCCGGTGAATGAGCACATTGATTTACAGAAATACTCATCATAAACGTTGATAAAATATTAAACTGTAATTCAAAGAATTATAGATACACTTCTTAATGCAACCGCTGTGTCAGATTTCAAAAAAACTTTACAGCGAAAGCACACTTTGCAATAATCTGAGTACAGCGTTCAGACACGAAACCAAACCCGCCATTTTGTGGAGTCAATAAAACTCAGAAATAATATTATAAATATTCACTTACCTCATCAGAATGCACTCCCAGGTATCCCAGGTCCACAATAAATGTTTGTTGTTCGATAAAGTCCATCATTTATGTCCAAATACCTCCTTTTTGTTCACGTGTTCAGTCCACTACTCCAAATGCAGGAAGCGCGCGAAAATGTAAGGACGAAAAGTCAAAAAGTTCTATTTACGTTTGTAGAAATATGTCAAACGATGTATAGCATCAATCTTCAGTAATATTCCAATGTCTTCAGAAAAGAAAAGGAACACAGAACACGTGAGCACGTGCCTCTGAGCTCAGGCCTTCTTGTTCGCTCCATATTCACAGTAGAAGCATGAAACAACGTTCTAAAGACTGTTGACATCTAGTCGAAGCCTTAGGAAGTGCAAAATTAACCCTAAGTCACTGTATCAAGGCCCACTTGAATCACTTGAAAAAACTACAAACCTCAGATTTCCACACTTCTTGGTTGGATTTTTCTCTGGTTTTTGCCTGCCATATTAGTTCTGTTATACTCACAGACATCATTCAAACAGTTTTAGAAACTTCAGAGTGGTTTCTATCCAAATCTACTAATAATATGCATATCCTACCTTCTGAGCTTGAGTAGCAGGCAGTTTAATTTGGGCACGCCTTTCATCCGGACGTCAAAATACTGCCCCCTACCCTAGAGAAGTTAATGACAGTATTGAGTCATAACCAGTAATGTGGTGCCTGAAGTGTGATTTCTCTCATCACAAGATTAATTTGTCATTGAGCTTACCTAGGGAACTGCTTTTGACTGAATGGTGCTCATAGACATAAAGCATAATCATGTAGGCACATAATAGCATTTACTGGCATATGCATTGTTTGTTTATCTGGATTTATAGTCGTCAGAAGACATCAAAATATATATGTTTCAGTGCGTAATACTTGTTACTAACAATACATTGGACTGATGCTTGATAAAAAAAATGTTTTTAATGTTGTCCAATTTTTGCTATTAGACTGTTTTTGAAACAATGTTTCAACTCTATTTCCCTTGATATTGCCTAAAAATCATATAAATTAAAAGGCAAACTTATGGGTGATTCATGATATATATCTATTTTTTTTTCTTTCTCCCCCTAAGCTTTGTTGTACAACTAAAGGTCAATACACTTCATTTCAAATAGTCTAATGATTTCAGGGCTTGTAAAAATGTATACCTAGGCTAAATATAAACAGTCCACAACCATAAGACCCACTAATAATTACATTATTTTATAAAAATAGTTTAACCTGCCCTTTTGCAATAATCACATCTGGCTGTCATGTCAGTCTATGAAAATGCCATTTTTGTTAGAAATTTTAACAGAACCATGCACATCCACTAATAATGACCAGCTTCTTGTATCAGGTGATTGCATTATAGAAAATCAACACAATCTCTCAACCCACGTGTTCGTGAGAGGTCAGCTAATCTTTATATTTGAAGTCTAGCGAACTTGGATTTATTTGCTAGGTATCAAGGTAGAACAGTTGAACTGTTATGAACACAGCCTTCTGTCTGTTTCCACCTGTTTGAACAGCATGCTAGCCTGTCCACTTTGTTTAGATGTTGAAATCAAGTGGTCTACCTGGATAAGATGCTTATTTCTCAGAATGAGAACGAGATGACAATTCCTTGTATAAATGCCTCTTTATGCAGATTGCAAATGTATAAAACACAGACTAGACTGCTAGCACAACACTCTGGCTAAAATGCTGCTAGCGGTACGTAGTATCTTAATGCCGTGCATGACAAACTGAGCATTTAATTTTCCAGAATTATTGTTAATTGATACTCCCGTTTTAGTAGGGTCTGCTCTGCGCGCAATTTTGAGAATTCAGACAAAAAATGTACGTTTTCCAGTCAAATGTCTGTTTCGGTGTCCATATTACTAATTCTGTTGGACCAAACCTCAAATGCAAATAGAGTTGAAACTGTCAGAGGGAGAAGTGGTCTTTCATCCTTGTTGTGAGTGGCAGGGGGTGGGAGTGTGTGTGTGTGTGTGTGAACTGGGAAAGGTACATAGCACAGAAGGAGTGAAGGAGACCACATCAAAAAGACATGAGAACAAACTCATCAAAACTAAATAATAAAAAAATGTATACTTGTGGTACTGGCCTTTGGTGAACATTCATTTGAATGAATTTGATATTGCCCAGCCCTACTTGTAACAGTATTTTATTGCCCATTTGAAAACCATATGAAATGTTAACCTTGCATTTCTTGTGTGTGTGTTCGAGTAAAGCCCTGCGGGATAGGCGCCAGCTGGTGGATGAGGGGAAGGCACTGTCGGGGGGCCTGATGACCAGCAACCTCCAGGAGCCCCTTCCCGGCTGGCAGGGCAAACCAGCACCATGCACCAGAGCCATCAAAGTGGAAGAGGGCAAGGCATAGCAACGGACCTTAAACCTCCTTTTAACCTTCACAAAGCCTGCTTCTGGAAGACGCAAACCCCTGCCTCGGCCCACCTCTCAGCCTTCTCTCACGAAACCCCAGGTCGGGCGCCAGACTGAAGGGCAGGCATACTGTATCAACTCCCAGAACCTGACACCAACTTTCAGAACCGGACATTATTATTATTATTAAACACCACATATAGAGATATATAAATATATATAAATATATACATAGACAATAGTTTGGGACACACTTCTAAGCAGACTCTTCAAGGTCCTCTTTATTTATTAATGTTAATGTCCTTTTTGAGAGAAGAATAATGGTAACAAAAAATAGAAATTCACGTTTTCTGTGTTGCTCGCCATCAGAGTCCGAAAAAGGAAATGGCCAGCTCCTGCAGGTAGTTCACTGTCCTAATTCACCCCTTTTTTGCCAAACTGTACTTACTCTTTTGGTCTGTAGCCTTGTAGATGAGGCAGACACTTGACATGTCACCACAAGAAAGCAAATCTATAAGTGTTTAAAAAAATGAATTGCAGAGTGGCACCTTTTTGTCCCCCCCCAACTTTGTCATTTTTCGCTGATAACTGTGGAGTTTTAATATTTTTTTTTAGTCGTCATCGCCTATTTGCTCTATTCAAGGACTCCTTTTATTCAATAAAAATCCTTCAAACCCAGATTTGAGGACATTGTGTGTAGACGTGGAAAGGCGTGACCTGGGGTGTGTCACCCTCCCAGGGTACTTCACACAGCTCGTGAACTGTGAAAAAACTGCTTAGATTGTTAGAAAATGTTTCCGTTATTTTTAAAAGGCAGTTTTTTTGCTTTTATGTCACTCTCGCCTTTATGTATTTCCTATTTTAGAGAAATCATGTTGCCTCATTTGAAGCTTCCCTGGCTTTGATGCAGTGTGTGCATGTGATGTGCTGAACATGGGTTAACCACAGGGCCTGATCCGTCACAACATTTCAAAAGGCTCTGAAGTCAGTGGACATGTGCCACTGCAGAGTGTGTGTTTTTGATCAACCAAGCTGGCAAAAAATGTGGAGTTATTCTTTAGTGTTGACTTACTGTACGGTCCCAATAGCTGATTCAAATTCTTTCTATCGCTATCCTTTTGGTTGTAATGAGTTGAAATCTGAATCACATTTGATACATGTCAAGTGATTTTATATCCCTCTCCTGGAGTGTTTTTGCTTTTTCTCCTAGAGCTATTATAAACACTTCTCTGTATAGTTTTATTTTATTTAATTTTTTTTAAACACAACTCGATGGAAAGATGGAGGTTAGTGAAGAAATTAGTAGGCATACCTCCCTAGTGAACGTTCAGCACCATGTAAGGTCTCCGGGTAATAAACGCAGCCTAACTAGAACTCTCAATCAGGGTCCAAATATCTATTTCTATGTTACAATTTGATGATAACGGAGGGGGGATTAGATGCTTGATCAATTAATGTACTATCTTCGTGTAACATTTTTTTTGTGAACGTTGCAGTTGCTTTGGGCTCTCAGAAGGAATATTAAAGCATTCATTTTTTGTTTGAAAAATGTGATCTGTTTGCATTTTTTTGTCATTTACTATTCCAATGTCATAACGGTTTAGAGATGTTACTGCTTATTATAATGCTCCATGACACTACAAAATGTTCACTCATCTTTGTCACTGATGTCTGTACATTATGCATACCTGTTCATTATATTCTGAGTTGTGGTCAGTCGGGGAGGGTGGGAGTCAAACATGTTTGATTTATATATTGTATCACTAATAAAATGATAAATGTTTAAAAGGTCACTTATGTTCTCACAGGGTGGACTGCTTTAACTTGTGGATTGGCTTATTGGACGTTGTGATGGCTTTCCTGCATTTTGCAGTGACAGGACCCTGTCAGTTTTTGGACAGGGAAAAGGTGGACACTGAAACCTCTTATACACACATGAGAAACGGCATTTGGTTTCCGCGCTCGACTTCTATCACTACCAACACCAAGATATCGCCATGACGCTTATTTTTTTTGTACTTTTAAGAGTCATATTTGATTTGTCAGGGGACCAGTGCACTCGAACTGATCCAGCAGTCTATCCTTCCTGATATGTGATCATATTCGCCCTTTCCTTGTTAATTAAGAGCTTGAGAGAGAAATAAAGCCGTTGTGCTTTTTCAAAACCGTTGTCTTTTTGAATGTGTTTTGTGTTCAAGGCTGTCAGTTGGATAAAGGTATTAGAATATTTTTTACTAATAAAATGTATTGAACCTGTGCGGCTGCAACAATACTTGGTACAAGGCCTTTCGTATCAAATAACCGACGTGGTGGTGGTTTTCACCTGCGGAAAAATAAGCCAAGTGAATGTCCTGACGTCATAAGTGTCGAATTCCACGAATTTTTGTCAGACAAAGGGGGCTTTCTACACCGAAGAGAATTGTTCAGCACTTGCACGCTAAACAGGACATCTTGGCGGAATAAATCAAGTAGAAGGTAAATATTTGAACTCAAACTTTGTGTACGTCAAGTTGTAGATACATGAGGTGGTCTAGAAAGTTGTCAACTGATGTCTTGTCGGCAAGTTACGTTTGAAAACTTTTGTCGTGCAACGCACCTCTCAAAGTAAGCTACCTCAGTCACTTTACGTTTCCTGTACAAAGTGTACTGATGGACTGCATTATAAATGGGGTAAATGTATTTACATTTTATGGGGAATAAAGTTGAATGTCAGGAATGTGTCTATGTTCTAAAACACTCGCGAATTTCGAACACTTGAACGTGGCAGTCGGCCCTTTATCGTCCAGGGAGAATGTACCCCAAAAGGCCGGCATATGGCGATATTGAGTCATTTAATTGTACAGTCCAAAGAGCATGCATGCAGCCGGCTATACACACTTTTCCCCGTGGACGAGTTCGTACATAAAACATTCAAGCTGCAAAGGCGTCGATTTCCTCCTTAACTAGATGTAACGACGAGAAGGCGGGGAAAATATGCATACTTTCTTTATGAAATACAATTTTCCACCACCACGCTAGAGTGGCTAATGCTAATTCCTAATGTTAACGCCCAGCGTTCAACCAGGGCAAAGATATGGATATAATGATTAGATACTTACTTGTATTGTCTCCGTCCTAACAATGGATTTGAAATGGTGGGCTGTCCAGCTCCTGTCCTGTCTTTGGATTTGTAGATACATCTCATTATTTGAATACTTTTTAAAATATTGATGAGGGGTGTTGCGTTAATCGCCTGTATTCAATGGAGAGTTAGATGCTATGCTAGCCTAATACATAGACTGTCTCGAATTTCAACGGGGACAACTGAGATATAAAGTGTTTTTTCTCAGTCACGTGCATCACACATATCACTCATAAAAACCTACCCATTACAAAACGTGTATTAAATAAGCCTCACAAATCAAAATAGCAGTTCATGTTCATCTTGACACTGTCTCGTTGCCCCAATACAAAAACCTCGTCAATTGCTTTATAGGCAGACCACACGACGCAAGCGTTGCAAAATAAATTTAGAAATCTATGTTATTACATTTTATGCTTGTAATCATTAAGCACTGGGGAGTTTTTCAGGATAAAAAAGAAACAGAATGGAGCTAAGCACAGGCACTGGGAGATGAATTCCCCTTTCAGCACAAATCCAAATCTACACTGTAGTTACTTACCAATACTTTTTACATTTTTTTATTTAACTAGGCAAGTCAGTTAAGAACAAATTCTTATTTACAATGACGGCCTACGATGGCCAAACCCAGCCGATGCTGGGTCAATTGTACGCCGCCCTATGGTACTCCCAATCACGGCTGGTTGTGAAACAGCCTGGAATCAAACCAGGGTGTCTGTAATGACACCTCTAGCACTGAGATGTAGTGCCTTAGACCGCTGCACCACTCAGGAGTCCATTTTGAGCATAGTGAATGTTCCTGAGTGGCCAGGCCGAGTTACAATTTTGACTTAAATCAGCTTGAAAATCTAAGGCATGACCTGAAAAGGGTTGTCCAGCAATGATCAACAACCAATTTGACAGAGCTTGAAGAATGGGCAAATGTTTCACAATCTAGGTGTGGAAAGCTCTTAGAGACTTATTACCCAGAAAGACTCACAGCTGTCATTAATGCCAAATGTGCTTTTACAAAGTATTGACTCAAGGGTGTGAATACTTATGTAAATGAGAGATTTATGTATTTAATTGTCAATAAATGTGTGTGTGTGTGTATATATATATATATATATATATATATATATATATATATATATATATATATTTGAATTCAGGCTGTAACACAACAAAATGTGGAATAAGTCAAGGGGTATGAATCTTTCTGAAGGCACTGTACGTGTATGCACGGTTTATAAATGAGGCCCCAGACCACTTGGCAGAGGCAGTAGTACATTTGTAGGGTCCAGGGAGTCAACACTCATTATGATGGAATTTGATACGTGTCTTCATTATATTTTGTTGTGCTTTGTCTCAGGATGTCAGGTAGAGCAGTCAGGCCAGACGAGGGTCTGATGATGATGCAGGAGCTTGAAGACCGTCTGAAGGAGCAGATTGATAAACTAGAGCACGTCCGCCTCTCTGCTGCTGAGCTCAAAGACAACCTTTCTGGGGTTTGTTTGCACTGTTTATTCTCTCACTCAACTACTATAGCCTATAGGCCTATTTCCCCCTTTTTCTGATCTGAATACTGATCCACTACATACAGTGCATTCAGGAAGTATTCAGACCCCTTGAATTTTTCCACATTTTGTTACGTTACAGCCTTAATCTAAAATGGATTAAATAATTTTCAACCTACACAAAATACCCCATAATGATAAAGCGAAAACAGGTTTTAGAAATAAAAAACATACCTTATTTACGTAAGTATTCAGACCCTTTGCTATGAGACTCAAAACTGAGCTCAGGTGCACCCTGTTTCCATTGATCATCCTTGAGATGTTTCTAGAACTTGATTGAAGTCCACCTGTGGTAAATTAAATTGATTGGACATGATTTGGAAAGGCACACACCAGTCTATATAAGGTCCCACGGTTGACAGTGCATGTCAGAGCCAAAACCAAGCCATGAGGTCGAAGGAATTGTCTGTAGAGCTCCGAGGCAGGATTGTGTCGAGGAATATATCTGGAGAAGTGTACAAAAACATTTCTGCAGCATTGAAGGTCCCCAAGAACACAATGGCCTCCATTCTTAAATGAAAGAAGTCAGGGAGGTTACCAAGAACCAGATGGTCAGACTTCCAGAGTTCCTCTGTGGAGATGGGATAACCTTCTGTGCAGCACTCCACCAATCAGACCTTTATGGTAATGGCCAGAGGGTAGCCACTCCTCAGTAAAAAGGCACATGACAGCTTTTGGCAAACTTGGAAGTTTGCCAAAAGACACCGAAAGACTCTCAGACCATGAGAAACAAGATTCTATTGTCTGATGATACCAACATTGAACTCTTGGCCTGAATGCAAAGCATCACGTCTGGAGGAAACCTGGCACCATCCCTATGGTGAAGCATGGTGGTGGCAGTATCATGCTGTGGGAATGTTTTTCAACGGCATGGACTGGGAGACTAGTCAGGTTGAGGGAAAGATAAACGGAGCAAAGTACAGAGAGATCTTTGATGAAAACCTGGACCTCAGACTGGGGCAAAGGTTCACCTTCCAACTGGACAGCAACCGTAAGCACACAGCCAAGACAACGCAGGAGTGGCTTCGGGACAAGACTCTGAATGTCCTTGAGTGGCCCAGCCAGAGCCCGGACTTGAACCCGATCAAACATCTCTGAAGAGACCTGAAAATAGCTGTGCAGCGACGCTCCCCATCCAACCTGACAGTTTGAGAGGATGTGCAGAGAAGAATGGGAGAAACTCCCCAAATACAGGTGTGCCAAGCTTGTAGCGTCATACCCAAGAAGACTCAAGGCTGTAATCGCTGCCAAAAGTGCTTCAACAAAATACTGTGTAAAGGATCTGAATACTAATGTAAATGTGATATTTAACTTTTTTATTTGTAATAAACTTGCAAAAAATTCTAAACCTGTTTTTGCTTTGTCGTTATGGGGTATTGTGTGTAGATTAATGATTTGAGAATAAGGCTGTAATGTAACAAAATGTGGCAAAAGTCAAATGGTCTGAATACTTTCCGAATGCACCGTACCTGTCCATGGAAGCCCCATTGAGCTCAGAGTGGGATTTATACTGAACTATGACTGTATCTGTTTCTACACCATTGCAGATCAATGGTGATCTGAACCAATCTATTGCTGACCATCTGGACTGGCTAGGTCAGCTGTCAGAGCGAGTGGAGACCCTTCAGATGAACACATCCGTCTTCGTTCAGGTGAGAGACAGGAGACATGGTAAAGGGACAGTTTAACTGACAACTGCTTCTGTCTGTGTTAAGAAGAGGTGCATGGTTTTCTATAATAGCATGGCTTTTCTGTGCAGATGAACCCGAAGCCTCGTACCTGGGGAGGGAAGCAGGGCTCCAGGCATGCTCCACGCTGGGGCCGGCTCCACAGTCTGGCTGATGATGCCCAGTCTGAGTATGGCTGGTCCCCTATCCGCACACGACGCAACAGCGACGCTGCCTCCGAGATGTCCTGTGCCTGGTGACCTGGTAGCTCAGATGGATCAGTTGGTTGAACTTGGATCAGGGTGCTGGCAATACCAGGGTTGTGTGTTTGAATTGCGTGGGACACATACTACACTGACTGTGTTAACTGCAAGTTGCTTTGGATAAATTAGTCTGCTAAATGACCATACTAAAATACATGATTACAACAAACTAACTAAGCTGCAGACAAACATACATTTTATATTATTTCACTGCCACAATATTAGTCACTATCCACTCAAATCGCTGTAATTGTATCGAATAGTTGAACATTTCACTGCAGTGTGTTATTTGAGAAATTGACTTGTATTATGCAATATAGTTATTGTTTGTATTTTGTGTACTTCTGTGGTGCTTTTCTGTCTCTTGTAAAATGTTTGTTGATATTACTCAATGTTGCTATTATTCAAAGTTAATTGATTTTGTTTTGGTCTTCTCATTGTTGTGATCTTTTGCAGCTGCCAGCTATAACCAATGATGAAGCCACAGCGCCTCCATCTTGGCACTCTCCCTACCATTGTACATTTCTTTTTAGTGGAAGCTATAGAAATGCATTAATGTCTACATTCGTTTTTGCCACATTTATTATATTACAGACACATTAATGCATACTTTAAAATTAGATTATGTGAGCTAATCATTAAAACAAATATTTTAACGTTTTCCCAATAGCTAATAGTATCATCTTTTTAGATTACTAATGATACTGTCCCTACTACAACAAAAAAATACTTACACTGAACCAAAATATAAATGCAACAATTTCCATTTTTTTACTGAGTTAAAGTTCATATAAGGAAATCAGTCAATATATATATAAATTCTTTAGGCCCTAATCTATGGATTTCACGACTGGGAATACAAATATGCATCTGTTGGTCGCAGATACCTTAAAAAAAACAAAAGGAAAGGTGCGTAGATCAGAGAACCAGTTTGTATCTGGTGTGACCACCATTTGCCTCATGCAACGTGACACATCTCCTTTGCATAGAGTTGAACAGGCTGTTGATTGTGGCCTGTGGAATGTTGTCCCCCTCTTCAATGGCTGTGCGAAGTTTCTGGATATTGGCAGGAACTGGAACACACTGTCGTATACGTCGATCCATAGCATTCCAAACATGCGCAATGGGTGACATGTCTGGGTAGTATGCAGGCCATGGAAGAACTAGGACATTTCCAGCTTCCAGTGATGTAAAGTACCTAAGTAAAAATACTTTAAAGTACTACTTAAGTCGTTTTTTTGGTGTATCTGTACATTACTATTTATTTATTTTTAACTTTTACTACATTCCTAAAGAAAATAATGTACTTTTTCTCCATATATTTTCCCTGACACCCAAAAGTACTCGTTACATTTTGACAGGAAAATGGTCTGATTCACACACTTATCAAGAGAACATCCTTGGTCATCCCTACTGCCGCTGATCAGGCGGACTCACTAAACACAAATGTTTGTAAATTATGTCTTGAGTGTTGAAGTGTGCCCCTGGCTATCCGCTAATTAATAAAAAATAAATACAATTATTCCGTCTGGTTTGCTTAATATAAGGAATTTGAAATGGATTATACTTTTACTTTTGATACTTAAGTACATTTTAGCAATTCCATTTACTTTTGATACTTAAGTATATTTAAAACCAAATACTTTTAGATTTTTACTCAAGTAGTATTTTACTGGGTGACTTTCACTTTTACTTGAGTCATTTTCTATTAAGGCATCTTTACTTTTACTCAAGTAAGACAATTGAGTACCTTTTCCACCACTGCCAGCTTCCAGGAATAGTGTACAGATCCTTGCGACAACGGCTGTACATGATCATGCTGAAACGAGCTGATGGCGACAGATGAATGGCATGACAATGGGCCTCAGGATCTCGTCACGGTATATCTGGGCATTGAAATTACCATTGATGAAATGCAATTGTGTTCGTTGTCCGTAGCTTATGCTTGCCCATACCATAACCCCACCGCCACCAAGGGGCACTCTGTTCGCAATGTTGGCATCGGCACACTGTCTTCCATCACCTCAGTGGCTACTGCTGGTGAACACCTCTGTCCCAAAGCAAGCACCAGTTAGCCTCGAGCTAGGCCCATCTCCCGGCTAGCCGAAGAGGTCTACCAGCTAATTCTTGGCCTACAATACCTCTTTTGCCAACTGGCCTGGACCCTTTATTGCCGACACGGAGCCCCTGTGATCTATCATGACTGGTCTGCCGACATGATCGCCCGAGGAGGTTTCAACAGGCTTTTCCGTTGCAACGTTGCCGAAGACCCATCTGCTAGCCCCGGCCCGCTAGCTTTCTGAATCGTTGTGTCTCCAGCTCGCCTAGCGTATTAGCGCCTAGCGTAGTAGCGACTACCGAACGGCTCCCTGACTCACTTAATTGCTGCTCATTGGACCCTATGATCACTCGGCTACACATGCCTCTCACTAACGTCAATATGCCTTGTCTACTGCTGTTTAGGTTAGTTATTGTTTTATTTCACTTTTGAGCCCCCAGCCCCGCCCAACTTGCCTTAGATAGCTCTTTTGTCCCACCCCCCACACATGAGGAGACCTCACCTGGCCTAATTAACTGGTGCCTCCAAAGACACAACCGCTCTCATCGTCACTCAATGCCTAGGTTTATCTCCACTGTACTCACATCCTACCATACCCTTGTCTGTACTTTATGCCCTGAATCTATTCTACCACGCCCAGAAATCTGCTCCTTTTATTCTCTGTTCCCAACGCACTAGACGACCAGCTCTTACAGCCTTTAGCCGTACCCTTATCCTACACCTCCTCTGGTGATGTAGAGGTTAACCCAGGCCCTGTAGTGTCCAGCACCACACCTATTCCCCAGGCGCTCTCATTTTTTTACTTCTGTAACCGTAAAAGCCTTGGTTTCATGCATGTTAACAGCAGAAGCCTCCTCCCTAAGTTTGTTTTATTCACTGCTTTAGCACACTCCACCAACCCTGATGTCCTAGCCGTGTCTGAATCCTGGTTTAGGAAGGCCATCAAAAATGCAGAAATTTCCATCCCCAACTACAACATTTTCCTACAAGATAGAACTGCCAAAGGGGCCGAAGTTGCAATCCACTGCAGAGATAGCCTGCAGAGTTCTGTCATACTATCCAGGTCCGTGCCCAAGCAGTTCGATCTTCTACTTCTAAAAATCCACCTTTCCAGAAACAAGTCTCTCACCGTTTCCGCTTGGTATTGACCCCCCTCATCCCCCAGTTGTGTCCTAGACACCATATGTGAATTGATTGCCCCCCATCTATCTTCAGAGTTCGTACTGTTAGGTGACTTAAACTGGGATATGCTTAACACCCCGGCCGTCCTACAATCTAAACTAGATGCCCTCAATCTCACACAAATTATCAAGGAACCTACCAGGTACAACCCTAAATCCGTAACCATGGGCACCCTCATAGATATCATCCTGACAAACTTGCCCTCTAAATACACCTCTGCTGTCTTCAACCAGGATCTCAGCGATCACTGCCTCATTGCCTGCGTCCGTAATGGGTCCGTGGTCAAACGACGACCCTTCATCACTGTCAAATGCTCCCTAAAACACTTCAGCGAGCAGGCCTTTCTAATCGACTTGGCCCGGGTATCCTAGAAGGATATTGACCACATCCCGTCAGTAGAGGATGCCTGGTTGCTCTTTAAAAGTGCTTTCCTCACCATCTTAAATAAGCATGCCCCATTCAAAGAAATGTAGAACTAAGAACAGATATAGCCCTTGGTTCACCCGAGACTTGACTGCCCTTGACCAGCACAAAAACATCCTATGGCGTACTGCATTATCATCGAATAGCCCCTGCAATATGCAACTTTTCAGGGAAGTCAGGAACCAATATACACAGTCAGTTAAGAAAGCTAAGGCTAGCTTTTTCAAACAGAAATGTGCATCCTGTAGCACTAATTCCCCAAAGTTTTGGGACACTGTAAAGTCCATGGAGAATAAGAGCACCTCCTCCCAGCTGCCCATTGCACTGAGGCTAGGAAACACTGTCACCACCGATAATCTACGATAATCGATAATTTCAATAAGCATTTTTCTTCAGCTGGCCATGCTTTTCACCTGACTACCCCTACCCCGGGCCAACAGCTCTGCACCCCCCGCAGAAACTTGCCCAAGTCCCCCCCGCTTCTCCTTCACCCAAATCCAGACAGCTGATGTTCTGAAAGAGCTGCAAAATCTGGATCCCTACAAATCAGCTGGGCTAGACAATCTGGACTACAAATCAGCTGCGCTAGACAATCACGCATTCTTATCGGCAGACTCAATAGCCTTGGTTTCTCAAATAACTGCCTCGCCTGGTTCACCAACTACTTCTCAGATAGAGTTCAGTGTGTCAAATTGGAGGGCCTGTTGTCCAGACCTCTGGCAATCTCTATGGGGGTGCCAAAGGGTTCAATTCTCGGGCTGGTGACTCTCTGATCCACCTCTACGCAGACGACACCATTATGTATACATCTGGCCCTTCTTTGGACACTGTGTTAACAAACCTCCAAACAAGCTTCAATGCCATACAACACTCCTTCGGTGGCCTCCAACTGCTTTTAAATGCTAGTAAAACTACATGCATGCTCTTCAACCGATTGCTGCCCGCACCCGCCCGCCCGCTAGCATCACTACTCTGGACGGTTCTGACTTAGAATATGTGGACAACTACAAATACCTAGCTGTCTGCTTAGACTGTAAATTCTCCTTCCAGACTCACCTTAAGCATCTCCAATCCAAAATTAAATCTAGAATCGGCTTCCTATTTTGCAACAAAGCCTCCTTCACTCATGCTGCCAAACTTTCCCTCGTAAAACTGACTATCCTACCATTCCTTGACTTCGGCAATGTCATTTACAAAATAGCCTCCAACACTCTACTCAGCAAATTGGATGCAGTCTATCACAGTGCCATCCATTTTGTCACCAAAGCCCCATATACTACCCACCACTGCGACCTGTATGCTCTCGTTGGCTGGCCCTCGGTACATATTCGTCGCCAAATCCACTGGCTCCAGGTCATCTTTGCTAGGTAAAGCTCCGCCTTATCTCAGCTCACTGGTCACCATAGCAGCAGCCACCCGTAGCACGCGCTCCAGCAGGTATATTTCACTGGTCATCCCCAAAGCCAACACCTCCTTTGGCCGCCTTTCCTTCCAGTTCTCTGCTGCCAATGACTGGAACGAATTGCAAAAATCACTGAAACTGGAGACTTATATCTCCCTCTCTAACTTTAAGCATCAGCTGTCAGAGCAGTCTACCGATCACTGTACCAGTACACAGCCCATCTGTAAATAGCACACCCAACTACCTCGTCCCCATATTGTTATTTATTTCATATTTTTTTACTCTTTTGCACCCCAGTATCTACTTGCACATCATCTTCTGCACATCTATCATTCCAGTGTTAATGCTAAATTGTAATTATTTCACCTCTGTGGCCTATTTATTGCCTTACCTCCCTAATATTACTACATTTGCACACACTGTACAGTCGTGGCCAAAAGTTTTGAGAATGACACAAATATTAATTTTCACAAAGTCTGCTGCCTCAGTTTGTATGATAGCAATTTGCATATACTCCAGAATGTTATGAAGAGTGATCTCTCGTTAACACAGGTGTGAGTGTTGACGAGGACAAGGCTGGAGATCACGCTGTCATGCTGATTGAGTTCAAATAACAGACTGGAAGCTTCAAAAGGAGGGTGGTGCTTGGAATCATTGTTCTTCCTCTGTCAACCACGGTTACCTGCAAGGAAACATGTGCTGTCATCATTGCTTTGCACAAAAAGGGCTTCACAGGCAAGGATATTGCTGCCAGTAAGATTGCACCTAAATCAACCATTTATCGGATCATCAAGAACTTCAAGAAGAGCGGTTCAATTGTTGTGAAGAAGGCTTCAGGGCGCCCAAGAAAGTCCAGCAAGCGCCAGCACCATCTCCTAAAGTTGATTCAGCTGTGGGATCGGGGCACCACCAGTACAGAGCTTGCTCAGGAATGGCAGCAGGCAGGTGTGAGTGCATCTGCATGCACAGTGAGGCGAAGACTTTTGGAGGATGGCCTGATGTCAAGAAGGGCAGCAAAGAAGCCACTTCTCTCCAGGAAAAACATCAGGGACAGACTGATATTCTGCAAAAGGTACAGGGATTGGACTGCTGAGGACTGGGGTAAAGTCCGCCAGGGCGGATTGCAGAGGTCTTGAAAAAGAAGGGTCAACACTGCAAATATTGACTCTTTGCATCAACTTCATGTAATTATCAATAAAAGCCTTTGACACTTATGAAATGCTTGTAATTATACTTCAGTATTCCATAGTAACATCTGACAAAAATATCTAAAGACACTGAAGCAGCAAACTTTGTGGAAATTAATATTTGTGTAATTCTCAAAACTTTTGGCCACGACTGTACATAGATTTTTCTATTGTGTTATTGATTGTACATATGTTTATCCCAGGTGTAACTCTGTGTTGGTGTTTTCGTCGCACTGCTTTGCTTAATCTAGGCCAGGTCGCAGTTGTAAATGAGAACTTGTTCTCAACTGGCCTACCTGGTTAAATAAAGGTAAAATAAAAATGTTAAAAATTCTGCCTGGTACAGTTGAAAGCAGGATTTATCCGTGAAGAGGACACTTCTCCAGCGTGCCAGTGGCCATGGAACGTGAGCATTTTCCAACTGAAGCCGGTTACGACACCAAATTGCAGTCAGGTCAAGACCTTGGTGAGGAGAAATTCTTCAGTTGTGCAAACCCACAGTTTAATCAGCTGTCTGGGTGGCTGGTCTCAGACAATCCTGCAGGTGAAGAAGCCAAATGTGGAGGTCCTGGGCTGGCGTGGTTTCATGTAGTCTGCGGTTCTGAGACTGGTTGGACGTACAGCCAAATTCTCTAAAACAATGTTAGGAGGCGGCTTATGGTAGAGAAATTAACATTCAATTATCTGGAAACAGCTCTGGTGGACATTCCTGCCGTCACCATGCCAATTGCATGCTCCCTCAGAACTTGAGATATCTGTGGCATTGTGACAAAACTGCACATTTTAGAGTGGCCTTTTATTGTCCCCAGCACAAGGTGCACCTATGTAATGATCATGCTGTTTAATCAACTTCTTGATATGCCACACCTGTCAGGTGGATGGGTTACCTTGACAAAGGAGAAATGCTCACTAACAGGGATATAAACTAATTTGTGCACAACATTTGAGAGAAATACGTTTTTTGTGCATATGGAACATTTCTGGGATCTTTCATTTCAGCTCATGAAACTTGGGACCAACACTTTACATGCTGCGTTTATATTTTTGTTCAGTGTAAATACATATAATTTTGTCCTTGAAACATTTAATTGAAATACTGTAGAATTCCATTCATTCCTATGGAACCCTAGACTGGTAATACAGCTCATACTGGGGAGTGGCTATATGGGCGACCGGTGGCTTCAAAATCTCTTTCAAGGGCCAATACATAGCATCAGCAATACATCATTGGCTAAACTTACCTAAAAAGTGTACACCTTGTTATGTAGTTATCTCAGTGTATAATAAAGAAAATACCCTCAATACAATCTGCATATGCATGTTGAACCATTTTTAAACCTGTTCCACAACAATAATAGGCAAATTCCATCAAATATTAAATTAAATCAGGAGTTAAAGGCTACAGAGAGAAATAACTAAGTTCATTCCAGTGTGTATTTGTAACATTGTTGATTACCTGTTTTATAGTCACTGTTGAAATAGAGTCAGAGCAATCAAAGCCAGGCTCCTGCACCTTGGGTCAAAGGGGGAGCCGAGCTCCAGCATCTTATGGGTCCAAAGAGGAAAGGATGATAAACTCTTAGGGTTATTATAGCCAAGGTTTGAGCCAAGGTGTGGACATGAAGCTAGGGTTATGGCTAGGGTAAGGGTTAAGTCAGCGTGTGGACATGAAGTTAGGATTATAATGTATTACCAGTCTAGGGTTGGGTTTGGTACTACAGCTATAAGTACAATATTTCCAGTCTAGAGTTAAATTTAGGGTTATGGTTGGCTCTACAGCTGTACATGTATTACCAGCCTAGGGTTAGAGTTATGGTTTGGTTGTTTCTATAGCTTTAAGTACAATGTATTACTAGGGTTATGGTTTTGGTTTGTGCTACAGCTCTAAGTACAATGTATTACCAGTCTATGGTTAGGGTTGAGGCAAGAGTTAGGGTTGAACTGGGGTGTGGACATGAAGTTAGGGTTAGGATGGACATTAGCCTGGCTGATGCGACCCATGTGGTACACAGCAGCCTTGGAGGAGGACTTCGAGTTTGTATCAGCCAGACTAGCTGGACACGGGACAAGAGGAAAGTGTGGAGAGATGGCAGATGACAGGGCATGGCTCAACCCTAATCCTAACTCTACACCTTCAAATAGAGGCTCCTCCACTCCACCTCTGAATTCCCAATCCAGTGGAGACTGCTGAGGGGAGGATTACTCATAATAATGGCTGGAAAGGAGTCAGTGGAATGGTATCAAACAAGTGATTTCCATGTGGTTGATACCATTCAATTGACTCCATTACAATCATTATTATGAGCCATCCTCCCCTCAGCAGCCTCCACCCATGTTTATATTGCTACAGTACATTGTATGGATACTTAATATCAACCACTATTACATTATGAATACGGGATACTTTGTATCTATCAACCAATTAATACTGGTTAACACAATAACCACAGCCAATAAGTCAAATTTGGCTATATCGTAAAAAATGAATGAAAGCAAAAATGTGCTTTATGATCATAATTTAAGGTTAGGCATAAAGTAAACACTTTGGTTAAGGTTAGGGTTATTACTTTGTTGTTACAGTAACTACTGACGTTCATGTAACATCAACCTATGAAGACTGGAAAACTAACATTTTACCCTGCACTACCTGAAGAAACTAAGAAAAGACATTAACATTAACTGTATTTTTTGTGTATAGCATCCAGAAACAGTTTTGCAGTTATTTTGGCATTGTCTATATGTAAAGAAATTATGGCAAGATATTTAGTTTTATAATTGTTAATATTCTTGATGACTTTTGTTTGTTATGTGAGAATGTGCTGCTCGGTTTCCTTAACTATAAGTATAAAGAAAAACAATTTTACCTCATAAATCTAATTGTGCTAATGGAAAATATCAATAAATGTAAATTCACTAATAAAAAAAACATCTTCCATGTTTTCTATAAGGAATTCGAGTAGTACATTAAGACCATTCTACATTCTTCTAATAAGAAAGCTGTTAAAACAATCAATACGTGCGTATATTTTAAGGTCTTTGTATAATCTGTAATTTGTTGTAACCCCTAGAATATTGTATCATTGTCTTTTTGTATACTTCTTGTACGTATACAGGTGTTTCTGTAATAAATAAATAAAATATATAACATGGACATTTCCTTTGTTCTCAAGCACCTTCTTTTTAACAGCAGAGGTCACTGTAGCTCTAGGTTCACATATCTATGAGCTTGTTTTGAATAGAGCTTTGGGTTTGAAAGACGCGTGGATGTTTGTTATTAGTTCGTTGTTGTTGTCAAAGCACGCGTAGGAAAGAAGTAGCCTTACGTCGCCAGATATCGTTTTGATACCCAGGCATTTTACGTTAGCTTTATTTTTGTATAATTATTGTCGTTACGGCTATCGAATAATTCCTGGAAACAATGGCAGAAAGCGACTGGGACACCGTGACGGTTTTGAGGAAGAAGGGTCCGACTGCTGCGCAGGCCAAATCTAAGCAGGTAGCTAGCTGCTAGCTAGAGCAGCTAGCATCAGCCACTTAGCATGTGAACCTGAGAAACAACTCGATATATTGTAAATAAATATGCGATTTAATTAATCAAACCACTGAGCCCATGTAGGCTGCACACTTTCACTGGCAGGGAAGCTTGCTAATAAATACCGGGGATTTGATTGTGACCTCGCCTCTCCCTGGCGTTTCCTGCTCGGTAAAACGGTCGACGGACAGAAATAGCAACTATGTGGGTTGGCGTCTAATCATTTGACTGACGTCGATGAATTGGACTTTTATCAAACATTTTCTGCGTTTTTCGTAGCCTGTGTTTTGATTCTGTGTTGGATAAGCCCCCCCTGGCCTGGCCTACTCGTCAGCAATACTAGCTAACTAAATATATCCCAGTGTTATGGAACAATGTAGAGTACATTTGAATAATGTGCAATGTTTTGTCTAGGCTATCACAGCTGCACAGAGACGTGGAGAAGACCTCGAGACTACTAAGAAATGTAAGCCTTGTTCTATATGGCAATACATGCAAGGTGCAATCCACCGACTCCCCTACTGGGAAGTCTGGGACATGAAGGTTTGATTTCTGAATTTAATTATGTTATGGCTTGTTTATGCTTACCATGCCAATGTCTCCACAGGGTCTGCAGGGCAGAACAAGCAGCACCTGATGACCAAGAACACGGCCAAGCTGGACCGTGAGACAGAGGAGCTGCAGCACCAGCGGGTCTCCCTGGAGGTGGGCAAGGTCATCCAGCAGGGCCGCCAGAACAAGGGCCTCACCCAGAAAGACCTAGCCACTGTGAGTAATGCTACTGCAAACCCATATGACCCATTAAGATATTGGTGCATTTCTGTGGCTTCCTCGTCTCCTCTGCACTCATCTAAACACAGTGTAGGTGAAAATGATGTCCACTTCTTTCACATCAGTACATATGAGCATGGGAGGACACTTTGAAGATGCCTCCAATGTATGTATACCTTAAAAGAGATGGCCTCAGTGATGATTGACATTTCAACAGTTTGACTGTACAGTGCATTCGTAAAGTATTCAGACCCTTTCCCTTGTTCCACATTTTGTTACTTTACAGCCTTATTCTAAAATTGATGAAATTATTTTTTTCACCCCATAATGACAATGTGAAAACAGGTTTCTAGAAATTGTAGCAAATTTATTGAAAGTAAAAGACGGATACCTTATTTACTTAAGTATTCAGACCCTTTACTATGAGACTCGAAATTGAGCTTAGGTGCATCCTGTTTCCATTGATTGTCCTTGAGATGTTTCTTAAGTCCACCTGTGGTAAATTCATTTATATGGACATGATTTGGAAAGGCACACACCAGTCTATATAAGTCAGTCACCAGTCTATATATGTCAGAGCAAAAACCAAGCCTAGAGGTCAAAGGAATTGTCTGTAGAGTTCCGAGACAGGATTGTGTCAAGGCACGGATCTGGGGAAGGGTACCAAAACATTTCTGCAGCATTGAAGGTCCCCAATAACACAGTGGCCTCCATTATTCAATTAAAGCAGTTTGGAACCACCAAGATTCTTCCTAGAGCTGGCCGCCCGGCCAAACTGAGCAGTCGGGGGCGAGAAGTGCCTTTGTCAGGGAGGTGACCAAGAACCCGATGGTCACTCTTACAGAGTTCCTCTGTGGAGATGGGAGAACCTTCCAGAAGGACAACCATCTCTGCAGCACTCAGCTAATCAGGCCTTTATGGTGAGTGGCCAGACGGAAACCACTCCTCAGTAAAAGGCACATGGCAACCGGCTTGGAGTTTGCAAAAAAACACCTAAAGGACTCTTAGACCATGAGAACAAGATTCTCCGGTCTGATTGAACTCTTTGGCTGGAATGCCAAGCGTCACGTCTGGAGGAAACCTAGCACAATCCCTACAGTGACGCATGGTGGTGGCAGCATCATGCTGTGGGGATGTTTTTCAGCGGCATGGACTGAGAGTCTCGTCAGGACCAAGGGAAAGATAAACGGAGCAAAGTACAGAGAGATCCTTGATGAAAACCTGCTCCAGAGCACTCAGGACCTCCGACTGGGGCGAAGGTTCACCTTCCAACAGGACAACGACCCTAAGCACACAGCTAAGACAACGCAGGAGTGGCTTCGGGACAAGTCTCTGAATGTCCTTGTGGCCCAGCCAGAGCCCAGACTTGAACCCTATCGAACATCTCTGGAAAGACCTGAAAATAGCTGTGCAGCAACACTCCCCATCCAACCTGATAGAGCTTGAGGATCTGCAGAGAAGAATGTGAGAAACTCCCCAAACACAGGTGTGCCAAGCTTGTAGCGTCATACCCAAGAAGACTCAAGGCTGTGATCACTGCCAAAGGTGCTTCAACAAAGTACTCAGTAAAGGGTCTGAATACTTATGTAAATGGGATATTTCTGTTTTTATTTTTAATACATTTGCAAAAATTCTAAACCTGTTTTTGCTTTCATTATGGGGTGTTGTGTGTAGATTGAGGGGGGAAAAAACGTAATCTGTTTTAGAATAAGGCTGTAACAAAATGTGGAAAAAGTCAAGGGGTCTGAATACTTTCTGAATGCACTGTAGGTCTAAATAAAATAAAGATTTTAGGTCACAGATTTTTACTGACATCTCTTTTGGCTTTCACTTTCAGAAAATCAATGAGAAGCCTCAGGTCATTGCTGACTATGAGTGTGGGAAAGCAATTCCCAACAATCAGGTCATGGGAAAGATTGAGAGAGCAATCAGTGAGTGGAATCTGGGAAAGACTTAAACTGACATTTCTCCTAATCAGCCCCTATGTTTAATCAGGTCTCGGAGTAGTATGCCACCTTATTCATCTGTACTTTGGCTTTTACCATTGGTACTTTTTTTTGTCTGACTTCGCAACTTTTTGTTCACAGGTTTGAAACTGCGCGGGAAAGATATTGGACTGCCCCTGGAGGCAAAACCCAAGAAGAAATGAGGACAAAGCCTCGAAATCAGCCCTTCCCCATGTACCCCATGTCCCCCACTTTCATCCTCATGTCCCCCACTTTCATCCCCACGTCCCCTACCATCATCCCTACTCCGCTATGACCCTGCCTCCCTCACCCCTCCAACCCCCCCCTCCCCTCCTCCTCTACCTGGGCTGATCTCCACCAGTCCTGCTACAGGACCTGGTGATCCACCATGTTACAAGCTGCATATACTGACAAGTCATCACAAAATACTTCTTATAAACAATGATTGAATGCATTGCAAAACTTGCAAACCAAAAGTGCTGTGAAATGTAATTTTTATTTAGTTCGTTACTGCTTTGGCATTAACTTATTTTGGGATGTTTGAAACAGACTAGGTGAATTTTACCATGGCCATGTGCATCGATTTTACTTTTTCTCGGAGCATGTTCTTTATCCATTTCGTAAGTGCTTGTTTGCGGCCTTTTCAGACACATTGTATATTAGGTCATTACAATATGAACATGTCCTGCTGTAGCTTGGTTTTGATTTTAAAATAAAGTTTGGCAGTCTACTTGTCATCTGATGGTTATTTAGAATGTTGTTTTCTTCAGTTTTACATTAGAAAAGGCCTTGAAATAAGATATTTTGGTGTCCTATATTGTTACTATCAGTAATAAAACCAGTCTGACACTGGCCCTGTACTCACTCAGGTTCTACAATTGATGTACAACCCATTTGATACAACCAATATTTTCTATGAGTTTGTCTGCAAAAAAGCACTATGCCAAGTAAAGGGGAGTGAAACTATTTGTATGGGTGAGTTATGAGTAGGGCCATGAGTTGTATGGGTTAGAGTGAAAATGTAGCTCGCATAGAGGTTGAACTGCATTAGAACTGTCACAAGTTGCTCCCCACTATACCTAAAGTGGACATTGCCATTGGCTGCACGGAGTCGCATTAACAGAAATCCCATGCAGCCTTGTTTACAAGTTTGAACACTGGAACGTGATGTAATCTACAACTTGTTTAGGATGATTCATGATTTTTCTATTTGAGTAATTATTTCTATATAGCCTACACTTTCTCGTTCTGAACATTAACGCGGGAGTGGCTTCATGACAATGATCGCAAGAGCAGCTGCTCACCGATTTCATGGTTTTAACTCAGTTCCACCTAGACACTGCCAAAACATCCACTATGCTGGTGTCTGCTATGGCCGGTTAACGCTAAATCTGATTGAGGGCTCTATTCAATCTGTAAAACTGAAGCGTTACAGATTCGGTGTAAGGTCATTTCCAATTAAGCTGACATAAGCAGTTTAACGTGAACCCTGTGTGCTAAAGCGGGAACATTGCCTTTAAATTTCAATCGTGCTGTAAAGCTGAACTTTTTCAACGCGGATTGAATAGAGCCCTTAAAGCAGCAATAAGCAGAAGAAACAATAAAGCAACCTCAACTGTTGGATTAAGCTCATGAGGCATTTATAAGTTATATTCTTTAAGAATCAATGGGTACATATTAATTTATAAGTCCAAAAATTGATGTAGCAACTGCTGATTGCCCCTTTAATCTAGACCTTAATTAGTTTAATTTAACATTGTTAGATTTCCTGTTGTGCCTAAAGCAAAGACAATACCGATATTGTATTTTGCTCTGTGACCTGGTAACTGAGCCTACCTTAAGGCTAAATAATATTGATCAGGTATCATTTGGCTTAGGTGGCTTATAATGGCAGTCCTTGATTTGTTTTCAGCCAAAACGGCAGCCCCTGCCAGTGCCACTCTATAATGCCGAGGGATGGGGACCTAGACAGTAGGCCCCTAAAACTCAACTCTGGAACATTTTTTCATTGTTCACCTGTAATCGGGGACTGATTTAGATCTGGGACACCAGGTGGGTGCAATTAATTATCAGGTAGAACAGAAAACCAGCAGGCTCTGGACCTCGTAGGGTAAGAGTCAGTGGAGGCTGGTGGGAGGAGTGCTCAATACTTGTTCAATACTGCCCCTTGAGGGTGCTGTTCCAAGATATGAGTTTACATTTTTGTTAAGGTATAGCCTACAATTGGTTTTGGCCTAGGGCTCAATTAAATCAGATCAGGTTTAGCCAACATCCGCATAGCGGTTGTTTTGGAGTGGCTCCCCACATTATACCTGGTGGGTGCAATTAATTATCAGGTAGAACAGAAAACCAGCAGACTCTGGACCTCGTATGGTAAGAGTCAGTGGAGGCTGATGGGAGGAGTTATAGGAGGACGGGCTCATTGTAATGTCTGGAATGGAAGGTGATGGTTTCCACGTTTGATAGCATTCCATTTATTCCATTCCAGCCATTACAATGAGCCCATCCTCCAATAACTCCTACCACCATTCTCCACTGGTAAGAGTTGAATACCCCCTCGCCCCAACCTGGGCTTGAACCATTCAACCTCAAAGTATCGTTACCTATCGCTCCACAAAAGCTGTGGTCCTTGCAGAGCAAGGGAATCAACTACTTCAAGGTCTCAGAGCAAGTGACGTCACCGATTGAAATGCTACTAGCGTGCACCGCTAACTAGCTAGCCATTTCACACCGGTTACACCGACGTAGGCTATAGATAGCAAAGGAACGCCGTTTTTTTGTAGGCACTAAATCCGCCATGGTTCGTTGGACAAAGCCTATGGGAAAATGAATGGATATCTTAGACATTTTGTTCTTTGAGATGATGAAGATTAACAGTCACATTTTGTGAATTTTGGAGTATTTGTGTAATCGAAAAAAAGCACATCAAGGCTACATAATTCATAAAGGTCATCTTAACTAACAATGTATACTGTGGTGCACAATTGGCCCAGCGTAATTTAAAAAAAACAATAATTGTAACTCATAGAACAAAACGTATAAGATCTCCTAAGCCTCTGTTAACCTTAGACCTTATTTTCTGAGTTTATCCAAAACCTCTATTATTTCTACATTAATTTCCCCATAGGAATGGCTGAATAAACCAGTGGTAACTAATTTCATTTTTTTAGGGCTACAAACTGGCAAGCTCTTTAGCCATGAGGCATTTATAAGCCATTGAACAGCGCTATATCAACTATGCCATCGTATGGGAGGCCATTGAACAGCAGTAAATATTGCACAT
Organism: Salmo trutta; assembly: GCF_901001165.1. Classification (NCBI taxonomy): domain Eukaryota; kingdom Metazoa; phylum Chordata; class Actinopteri; order Salmoniformes; family Salmonidae; genus Salmo; species Salmo trutta. The sequence continues at coordinate 72,506,625 of NC_042968.1, forward strand.
TGTACTAATCAAAATGTCTACTTTTATTCTGCTATCCTAGTGAACTTATTACCCAAATTCCCCATGCTACATGAGTGAGAAACCTGGATGCGATGTTTCACTGACCACAGATTGTCCCTCAATAATTGAAGGGCTGAATGTATAACATGAAGTAGTTAACCATTTCAAGCTGAAATTCAACAAATAAACCTTTCATTTTGTTGTTCAAAATATATTTAAAGTATTTATTAGATAGAGGGAGGCTGACCCGACACCCTTGATTTACACACAAAATATTATATTATTTCAACACATTGGAAACCCACTAGCATACAAAGAACAACAGTAACAAAAACTGGATTCTAAGGCTCCGTACAATGGTAGATCGCCCTGTTTAAACCAAACTGAGCACTGCAAATCACATGTCCAGTCCACATCAAGTCAGCTTCTATGATTGGGCACTTCTACAGAGAGATCATAGGTCAACCAATAGTTTCCACTGAAGAGATGGGTGCTGGTGCCACAACAGTCAAAAACACAAATTCCCTGGAAGTGACAGCATCAATGCCATACCTCACCAGTCATCATTGAAAGAATGCATGTCCACTTATTGACAGCTGACTGTCTCTTCAGTGAAGTATCAGGGACTCTTGTAGAATAGTCAACATTCATGGCAATATATAATTCCCAATATATATTACTTTGCATACCAGTATACAGTTTGTTTTATAGGAACTCTGTAGGTTCAGTCTGAAATTGCCACTAACTCACACATTTTCATGTACCAAAAATGCATTTAATCTCATTTAAAGATTTCACTAACACCTGTAGGTGAGCCCTTATTCACTCAGATGGAAACATCTGCCTCCATACAACGTTGTATGGCTGGATAGTGTACTGTACGTACTTTCCCTCATCAACTGTCCATGCAATAGTACAGTATAGATCTATAGTGTGTTCCTGGAAGTACTTGAGAGTATCCTGCATAGTGCATCCAAGTCCTCTCTCTCAGGTTCTCCTCCCTTGGTTCTGCTTTTGGTTGCCCACACCATTCCTGTCACTGTATGACACACAGCTCAGTACTGTCTTGATTACGTGGATCTCCGGTCCTGTCTAAGTGTTCCTCAATGTGGCGTGTGTCATAGACCCCTTCTGGGCCCCTCTCCTGTACCTCCTCTGGGGGCAGCAGACTCTGTCTCAGCTCCATCAGAAGGTCCCGTCCCTCGCTGGACGGCAAGTTGCCTAGGTAGTACAGAGGAGCCAGCTCCACCAACCTGCACAGGAAACATTAATAGGCCAAGGTTACCAAAGTAGGTTATCAAAGTAATGCACTTAAATGCCTAGTTTACCTCAATATAATGGCATATGCACATCTCAGAAGATTGCTATATCATATTGACCTGGTTCCAGAGAAGTTTAATGCTTCTCGTTGTGCGATCTGATCATGTGCGATCTGATCACTAAAGACAACCTGGTATGCACCACTATCTTCTGACAGATAGTACAGTTTACTGTTTATCAGAGGACTAGTATTCCAAAAGGAAGTAAAGACACCACTATGAGGATGGCCCAAAGAAGTTCAGGGTTAGTGTACATTACACACTATCTACAGTTGAAGTCGGAAGTTTACATACACCTTAGCCAAATACATTTAAACTCAGTTTTTCACAATTCCTGATATTTAATCCTAGTAAAAATTCCCTGTCTTAGGTCAGTCAGGATCACCACTTTATTTTAAGAATGTGAAATGTCAGATTAATAGTAGAGAGAATGATTTATTTCAGCTTTTATTTCTTTCATCACATTCCCAGTGGGTCAGAAATGTACATACACTCAATTAGTATTTGGTAGCATTGCCTTTAAATTGTTTAACTTGGGTCAAACGTTTCGGGTAGCCTTCCACAAGCTTCCCACAATAAGTTCTGTGAATTTTGGCCCATTCCTCCTGACAGAGCTGGTGTAACTGAGTCAGGTTTGTAGGCCTCCTTGCTCGCAGACGTTTTTTCAGTACTGCCCACAAATTTTCTATAGATTGAGGTCAGGGCTTTGTGATGGCCATTCCAATACCTTGACTTTGTTGTCCTTAAGCCCTTTTGCCACAACTTTGGAAGTATGCTTGGGGTCATTGTCCATTTGGAAGACCCATTTGCGACCAAGCTTTAACTTCCTGACTGATGTCTTGAGTTGTTGCTTCAATATATCCACATAATTTGCCTTCCTCATGATTTCATCTATTTTGTGAAGTGCACCAGTCCCTCCTGCAGCAAAGCACCCCCACAACATGATGCTGCCATCCCCGTGCTTCATGGTTGGGATGGTGTTCTTCTGCTTGCAAGCCTCCCCCTTTTTCCTCCAAACATAACGATGGTCATTATGGCCTACAATTGTTTTTCTGAGGTCTACAATTGTTTTTCTGAGGTCTTGGCTGATTTCTTTTGATTTTCCCATGATGTCAAGCAAAGAGGCACTGAGTTTGAAGGTAGGCCTTGAAACACATCCACAAGTACACCTCCAATTGACTCAAATGATGTCAATTACCCTATCAGAAGCTTCTAAAGCCATGACATAATTTTCTGGAATTTTCCAAGCTGTTTAAAGGCACAGTCAACTTAGTGTATGTAGACTTCTGACCCAGTGGAATTGTGATACAGTGAATTATAAGTGAAATAATCTGTCTGTAAACAATTGTTGGAAAAATGACTTGTGTCATGCACAAAGTAGATGTCCTAACCGACTTGCCAAAACAAACTATAGTTTGTTAACAAGAAATTTGTGGAGTGGTTGAAAAACGAGTTTTAATGACTCCAACCTAAGTGTATGTAAACTTCCGACTTCAACTGTACATGGCTTTGCTCAACAACAAAAGTTCACAAAACATTTTGGGGTTACTCACATGTGGGGGTGCACCTCGGAGGCGGTGCAGATGCAGTTGTCGTGGGAGATGGTGAATTCGTGGTAGAGCACCCAGGAGGGGGGGTTGAGGCGCGGCCGGCGACACAGGTAGGAGGAGAAGGGGTGGAGGTGAGCCACGTGACGGTGAGTCAACAGGAGGTAGTTACCTGAGCCGTCCACATCATGAGCCACCTGAAAAAGAGAGGAGAAGGGAAGGGAGAAGATGAAATCAAATGAGATTGAGAGAAACAAATACAGAAAGATCAGGAGAGAACGGGGGGGTGTATATATTTCCCAGGCAAATGTTAGACACAAACAAACTAAATTACATCTTAAATGGAGAAGTGGACTGATGAGTCCTTTTACCTTGAGGAAGAACCCTGAAATGAGCGCACGCTTGATATTAGTGCAGTTGTCTTGGCAACCAAAGGAAGGAGGCGAGACGGGCAACTCTATTCGGTGCATCACCTCCAGCAGCTCCGCCCTGATCACCACAGCCAATCGTAATGCGGCGGGGTTAAGGAAGTTGGTAGTACACCAAGCATCATCCTCATTGTCTAAAATATGAATCAGAGAAACACACATATTAATATTCAAGGAGTAGAGATTGTGTGAAATACATGTCTGTTCCATGCCTATGTGTGTAGATCCATGAGTGTGTGTGTGTGTGTATAGTATATAGTCTCACGCTGTATGTAGGCGTTGTAGATGTTGATGAGGGTGAGGTGGTCTCCCTCGTTGTGCAACAGGAGGCGTCTGTGAGTGGCTGCTGCTTCCTCTCTCTGGGGTGTGGGGGTCACAAAGCAGGGGGAAGCTGGACACACACACACAGGTGGAGAATTTAAATTAATGACTGTTCAAAAACATAAGTCTAAGTTATAGAAACAAAACAAAGCAATATTCTGTAATGCATGTAAAAAGGGTTAGTAAAGGCTCATTTTACAGCCAGTAATAAGCACCTTGGTCAGTTTATGTGTGTGTCGTGTGTACCTGTGAGCATGGCAGCGATGGTGAGCAGCTCGTTGACACAGTCGAACTCGCAGGCAGCGATGAGGGCCTTGGCCAGCGGGGGCTCCAGGGGCAGCTCTGACATAATGATGCCCACCTCAGATAGGTTCCCATCATCATCCAGCGCTGCCAGGTAGTCCAGGTCCTCTAGAGCCTGCATCAGAGCTTCTGGAGCTGGGGGAGGGAGAGAGGAGAGAATAAAAGAGAGAGTGAATAAAACAGAGAGGGATGGATTGAAGAAAGTGACGGATATGGAAAGATCTTATTTTTTGCCTGATATCACAAAATAGAAGGCACCTAGTAAAAACATGAATGCTACATGAATCCCATGAATGCAAGGCAGACCTGGGTTCAAATATATTTCAAAAAAATCTCAAATACTTTTACCTACATTCAAAGTAAGTATTCAGATATATTTTATTTGAAAAGACAAGGAGTTTAATATTTTAATGTATTTGCAAATACACTTGGAAAGTATATGTAAATGCATTTAAGCCAGGTATTAGAAAATATTATTTGAAATTACCATTTGAAAATACTATTTGGTAGACTATTTGGCTTTTACAAATAACCATTCAAATACTGAAATAAAAGTACTTGTTTTTGTGCAGTGTAATTGAAAATAGTCAAATACAAAGAAAAAAGTATTTCAAATAGCATATACTCAAATAGAGATGTATTTGAACCCAGGTCTGGTGCAAGGTGCACTTTATTCATTCAAAGAAAACAACAGGGCTGAACTAGCTAGATGACGCACGGCCCTCCTTACCAGGCCTGTCCAGGAACTTGCACTGGCCCATGTCGGCGATGTCCAGCCTCTTGAGCAGCAGCACCAGGTGGCTGAGGTTCTCCTCCACCACCCCCGGGCTGCGGGTCTCCGCCATGCCCTCCTCATACAGAGCCTGGGGGTACAGACGTAAACACAGACCTGGAGGGACAGGAGAGAGGGTTCAGAAGAATACACAGAGACAGGATAGTTGTCCTGTAACAGCTTTGTATGTCCCTTCTGTCCATGATGATTTCTTACGACAGATTTGATTGACCTTAACCTACCTGGTAGGTCACCGTTTACCCTCTGCGTCCGCATGTCTGCCTGCTGCCGGCTGATTGGACGCAGGACCTGGGAGTCCGCTCTAATTTGAGGGTTGTAAACCTATGAGACGGAGGCAGGAAGAGTGGGAGGTTACGCATGGCACTGGGACTGGGTGCACCTCAATAGTCTATTGAGGTTATGCAGCATTGTGGTTACAGTGAGGAAAAAAGTATTTGATCCCCTGCTGATTTTGTACGTTTGCCCACTGACAAAGAAATTATCAGTCTATAACATTAATGGTAGGTTTATTTGAACAGTGAGAGACATAATAACAACAAAAAAATCAAGAAAAACGCATGTAAACATTTTTATAGAATAATTTGCATTTTAATGAGGGAAATAAGTATTTGACGGCCTCTCAATCAGAAAGATTTCTGGCTCCCAGGTGTCTTTTATACAGGTAACGAGCTGAGATTAGGAGCACACTCTTAAAGGGAGTGCTCCTATCTCAACTTGTTACCTGTATAAAAGACACCTGTCCACAGAAGCAATCAATAAATCAGATTCCAAACTCTCCACCATGGCCAAGAACAAAGAGCTCTCCAAGGATGTCAGGGACAAGATTGTAGACCTACACAAGGCTGGAATGGGCTACAAGACCATCGCCAAGCAGCTTGGTGAGAAGGTGACAACAGTTGGTGCGATTATTCGCAAATAGAAGAAACACAAAATAACTGTCACTCTCCCTCGGCCTGGGGCTCCATGCAAGATCTCACCTCGTGGAGTTGCAATGATCATGAGAACGGTGAGGAATCAGCCCAGAACTACATGGGAGGATCTTGTCAATGATCTCAAGGCAGCTGGGACCATAGTCACCAAGAAAACAATTGGTAACACATTACGCCGTGAAGGACTGAAATTCTGCAGCGCCCGCAAGGTCCCCCTGCTCAAGAAAGCACATATACATGCCCGTCTGAAGTTTGCCAAAGAACATCTGAATGATTCAGAGGACAACTGGGTGAAAGTGTTGTGGTCAGATGAGACCAAAATGGAGCTCTTTGGCATCAACTCAACTCGCCGTGTCTGGAGGAGGAGGAATGCTGCCTATGACCCCAAGAACACCATCTCCACCGTCAAACATGGAGGTGGAAACATTATGCTTTGGGGGTGTTTTTCTGCTAAGGGGACAGGACAACTGCACCGCATCAAAGGGACGATGGATGGGGCCATGTACCGTCAAATCTTGGGTGAGAACATCCTTCCCTCAGCCAGGGCATTGAAAATGGGTCGTGGATGGGTATTCCAGCATGACAATGGCCCAAAACACACGGCCAAGGCAACAAAGGAGTGGCTCAAGAAGAAGCACATTAAGATCCTTGAGTGGCCTAGCCAGTCTCCAGACCTTAATCCCATAGAAAATCTGTGGAGGGAGCTGAAGGTTCGAGTTGCCAAACGTCAGCCTCGAAACCTTAATGACTTGGAGAAGATCTGCAAAGAGTGGGACAAAATTCCCCCTGAGATGTGTGCAAACCTGGTGGGCAACTATAAGAAACGTCTGACCTCTGTGATTGCCAACAAGGGTTTTGCCACCAAGTACTAAGTCATGTTTTGCAGAGGGGTCAAATACTTATTTCATTAAAATGCAAATCAATTTATAACATTTTTGACATGTGTTTTTCTGGATTTTTTTGTTGTTATTCTGTCTCTCACTGTTCAAATAAACCTACCATTAAAATTATACATTGATCATTTCTTTGTCAGTGGGCAAACGTACAAAATCAGCAGGGGATCAAATACTTTTTCCCCTCACTGTATTGTGGCCACACACAGAGATGAATACAAAGCTCGCCCTCCACATGGCAAATCTGACCATAATTCCATCCTCCTGATTCCTGCTTACAAGCAAAAATTTAAGCAGGAAGCACCAGTTGACTAGGTCAATAAAAAAGTGGTCAGATTAAGAAGATGCTAAGCTACAAGACTGTTTTGCTAGCACAGACTGGAATATGTTCTGGGATTCCTCCAATGGCATTGAGGAGTACACCACATCTGTCACTGGCTTCATCAATAAGTGCATCGATGACGTCGTCCCCACAGTGACCGTACGTACATACCCCAACCAGAAGACATGGATTAAAGACAGCATCCGCACTGACCTAAAGGCTAGAGCTGCCGCTTTCAAGGAGCGGGACTCTAACCCAGAAGCTTCTAAGAACTCCCGCTACGCCCTCTGACGAACCATCAAACAGGCACAGCGTCAATACAGGACTAAGATCGAGTCGTACTACACCGGCTCTGACGCTCGTCGGATGTGGCAGGGCCTGCAAACCATAACAGACTACAAAGGGAAGCACAGCCGAGAGCTGCCCAGTGACACGAGCCTACCGGATGAGCTAAACTACTTCTGTGCTCGCTTCGAGGCAAATAACACTGAAACATACATGAGAGCACCAGCTGTACTGGAAGACTGTGTGATCACGCTCTCCGCAGCCGATGTGAATAAGATCTTTAGACAGGTCAACATTCACAAGGCCGCAGGGCCAAACAGATTACCAGGACGTGTACTGCGAGCATGCACATACCAACTAGCAAGTGTCTTCACTGATATTTTCAACCTCTCCCTGTCCGAGTCTGTAATACCAACATGTTTTAAGCAGACCACCATAGTGCCTGTGCACAAGAACACTAAGGTAACCTGCCTAAATGACTACCGACCCGTAGCACTCGCGTCTGTAGCCATGAAGTGCTTTGAAAGGCTGGTCATGGCTCACATCAACACCATCATCCCAGAAACCCACTCCAATTTGCATACCGCCCCAACAGATCCACAGATAATGTAGTCTCTATTGCACTCCACACTGCCCTTTCCCATCTGGACAAAAGGAACACCTATGTGAAAATGCATTTCATTGACTACAGCTCAGTGTTCAACACCATAGTGCCCTCAAAGCTGATCAATAAGCTAAGGACCCTGGGACTAAACACCTCCCTCTGCAACTGGATCCTGGACTTCCTGACGGGCCGCCCCCAGGTGGTAAGGGTAGGTAACAACACATCCACCACGGTGATCCTCAACACAGGGGCCTGGTATGGCAACTGCTCGGCCTCTGACCGCAAGGCACGACAGAGGGTAGTGCGAACGGCCCAGTACATCACTGGGGCCAAGCTTCCTGCCATCCAGGTGGTCCCGTGTGGCTCAGTTGGTAGAGCATGGAGTTTGCAACGCCACGGTTGTGAGTTCGATTCCCACGGGGGACCAGTACGGGGAAAAAAAATAATACAAAAAAAATACAAATGTATGAAATGTATGCATTCACTACTGTAAGTCGCTCTGGATTTTAGCGTCTGCTAAAATGACTAAAATCCAGGACCTCAATACCAGGCGGTGTCAGACGAAGGCCCTAAAAATTGTCAAAGACTCCAGCAAACCCTAGTCGTAGACTGTTCTCTCTGCTACCACACGGCAAGCGGTACCGGAGCGCCAAGTCTCGGTCCAAGAGGCTTCTAAACAGCTTCTACACCCAAGCCATAAGACTCGTGAACATCGCTACCCAGACTACTCGCATTGCCCCCCCCTCCCCACACCACTGCTACTCTCTGTTGTCATCTATGCATACAGTTGAAGTCGGAAGTTTACATACACTTAGGTTGTAGTCATAAAAAACTTGTTTTTCAACCACTCCACAAATTTCTTGTTAACAAACTATAGCTTTGGCAAGTCGGTTAGGACATCTACTTTGTGCATGACACAAGTAATTTTTACAACAATTGTTTACAGACAGATTATTTCACTTATAATTAACTGTATCACAATTCCACTGGGTCAGAAGTTTACATACACTAAGTTGACTGTGCCTTTAAATAGCTTGGAAAATTCCAGAAAATGATGTCATGGCTTTAGAAGCTTCTGATAGGCTAATTGACATCATTTGAGTCAATTGGAGGTGTACCTGTGGATGTATTTCAAGGCCTACCTTCAAACTCAGTGCCTCTTTGCTTGATATCATGGGAAAATCAAAAGAAATCAGCCATGACCACAGAAAAACAATTGTAGACCCCCACAAGTCTGGTTCATCCTTGAGAGCAATTTCCAAATGCCTGAAGGTACCACGTTCATCTGTACAAACAATAGTACGCAAGTATAAACACCATGGGACCATGTAGCCGTCATACCGCTCAGGAAGGAGACGCGTTCTGTCTCCTTGAGATGAACGTATTTTGGTGCGAAAAGTGCAAATCAATCCCAGAACAAAGGCAAAGGACCTTGTGAAGATGCTGGAGGAAACAGGTACAGAATTATCTATATCCACAGTAAAACGAGTCCTATATCGACATAACCTGAAAGGCTGCTCAGCAAGGAAGAAGCCACTGCTCTAAAACCGCCATAAAAAAAGCCAGACTACGGTTTGCAACTGCTCCTGGGGACAAAGGTCGTACTTTTTGGAGAAATGTCCTCTGGTCTGATGAAACAAAACTAGAACTGTTTGGCCATAATGACCATCGTTATGTTTGGAGGAAAAAGGGGGAGGCTTGCAAGCCGAAGAACACCATCCCAACCGTGAAGCACGGAGGTGGCAGCATCATCCTGTGGGGGTGCTTTGCTGCAGGAGGGACTGGTGCACTTCACAAAATAGATGGCATCATGAGGAAGAAAACTAAGGTGGATATATTGAAGCAACATCTCAAGACATCAGTCAGGAAGTTAAAGCTTGGTCGCAAATGGGTCTTCCAAATGGACAATGACCCCAAGCATACTTCCAAAGTTGTGGCAAAATGGCTTAAGGACAACAACGTCAAGGTATTGGAGTGGCCATCACAAAGCCCTGACCTCAATCCTGTAGAAAATTTGTGGGAAGAACTGAGAAGCGTGTGTGAGCAAGGAGGCCTAAAAACCTGACTCAGTTACACCAGCTCTGTCAGGAGGAATGGGCCAAAATTCACAGAACTTATTGTGGGAAGCTTGTGGAAGGCTACCCGAAACGTTTGACCCAAGTTAAACAATTTAAAGGCAATGCTACCAAATACTAATTGAGTGTATGTAAACTTCTGACCCACTGGGAATGTGATGAAAGAAATAAAAGCTGAAATAAATCATTCTCTCTATTATTATTCTGACATTTCACATTCTTAAAATAAAGTGATGATCCTAACTGACCTAAAACAGGGAATTTTTACTAAGATTAAATGTCAGGAATTGTGAAAAACTGAGTTTAAATGTATTTGGCTAAGGTGTATGTAAACTTTCATCTGTAGTCACTTTAATTAACTCTACCTACATGTACATACTACCTCAACTAACCGGTGCCCCCGCAAATTGACTCTGTACCAACTCTGTATATATATATTTTTTTTTACTGCTGCTCTTTAATTTCTTGTTACTTTTATCTCTTATTCTTATCCGCACTGCACTGTCGGTTAGGGGCTCGTAGTAAGCATTTCACTCTAAGGTCTACACCTGTTGTATTCGGCACATGTGACTAATAAAATTAGATTTGAGATGTGCCCGCTGTGTAGGATAGTGCAACACATACTCCTCCTCCCTCCCATCTCTAATAAATGAGTACTCACTGTCTTGAGTTGCATGCCTGTGTCTATGACATAGCGGACTCCAGATAGAGAGAAGGAGGCCTCCCCCAGGGTGTCTGTGAGGATGACCCTGCGCCTCGCTCCCATCCCCGCCCCTATCCCTGGCCCTTCCAGTCCTTCAGACCCATTGGACCCCTCCGTATCCCCAGAAGGCCCCTCTGGCTCGGCTTCATAGACGCGCTGGGTGGCCCCTCCGAGGCCTGCGTGGAGGTGCAGAACTCTGAGGGTCCCCAGCTGAGGGCTCAGGGCCACAGACTCCTTCTCCAGTAGAGAGCTACACTCGTCAATCTCCTGAGAGAGAGGGAAGAGAGAGAAGAAAGGTTTGAGAATACATACTGTTCTATCCTGGGCACTTTGTCAATCTCTTGAGAAATGTTAAGTCCTGGCATTCTAAAAGTCGTCCAGCCATAAAAAAAGTGAATGAGTGGACAAGTACAGAGAGTCATTTAAATGAAATGAGAACATGCTATTTATGCTACCTACATGCAGTGAAATGTAGTGTGTAAGGTACACATTGTCCCAAATGCATCCACTCTTTCCTCTCTCCACTGTCCCTCCAAAGCTATAATTTTTTCCCCTCCATATGGCAGCTGAGTGAGAGTGGCTATGCTAACCAGTTAAAGAGATTGCACAGAGGGCATTTAAAGGGGAAGAGTGGAACCAACATCTCATCTTTGCCCTTACCCCACCCACTGCCTCCTTGCCCTGGTAAAGTATCCATACTTTGTAATGGCTTCTTCTACTTAAGCTAGCTAGACCAATGGGTTTTCATTGTTTTAAAAAGTAAAAAAATGATCTATTGGAGCGTATTGGGACCTCTGTCCCTGTGCCCGTTCTCATGTCTCTCCCCCTCTCGCACCCTCCCTCTTTGTTTCCCTCTCCCTAAACAGACAGTGCTTATCTGTGTCCTTGTTTACTTTGTTTACACTGAGTCTTAACCAGATCCGTTCTCCTGGCTAGCTAGCTCTGTGTTATGCTGCCATGGCATCAACTACTGTACTGAAGTCCTGGTCTGCCTCAGAAATTGAAACCATATCCAGGAATTCGGCGAGGCGCTAGGGTGTGGTGATGTTGACATAGTGGCAGTGTGTGTGTGAGAGAAGTGGATGTGAATATGATGGGGCTCTGTGCTCTCTCTCTGGGCACGGCATGTACAGTTGAAGTCGGAAGTTTACATACACCTTAGCCAAATACATTTAAACTCAGTTTTTCACAATTCCTGACATTTAATCTTAGTAAAAATTCCCTGTCTTAGGTCAGTTAGGATCACCACTTTATTTTAAGAATGTGAAATGTCAGAATAATAGTAGAGAGAATGATTTACTTCAGCTTTTATTTATTTCATCACATTCCCAGTGGTCAATTAGAGTCAATTAGTATTTGGTAGCATTGCCTTTAAATTGTTTATCTTGGGTAAAACGTTTCGGGTAGCCTTCCACAAGCTTCCCACAATAAGTTCGGTGAATTTTGGCCCATTCCTCCTGACAGAGCTGGTGTAACCGAGTCAGGTTTGTAGGCCTCCTTGATCGCACACGCTTCTCAGTTCTGCCCACAAATATTCTATAGGACTGAGGTCAGGGCTTTGTGATGGCCATTCCAATACCTTGACTTTGTTGTCCTTAAAACCTCTTACATCTAGACGTTCCGCTAGCGGAACACCTGCTCCAATATCCAATGATGTGCGTGACGCGAAATACAAAGTCCTCGAAAATCCGAAAACTTCAATTTTTCAAACATATGACTATTTTACACCATTTTAAAGACAAGACTCTCGTTAATCTAACCACACTGTCCGATTTCAAAAAGGCTTTACAATGAAAGCAAAACATTAGATTATGTCAGCAGAGTACCCAGCCAGAAATAATCAGACACCCATTTTTCAAGCTAGCATATAATGTCACATAAACCCAAACCACAGCTAAATGCAGCACTAACCTTTGATGATCTTCATCAGATGACAATCTTAGGACATTATGTTATACAATACATGCATGTCTGTTCAATCAAGTTCATATTTATATCAAAAACCAGCTTTTTACATTAGCAGGTGACTAGCATGTGACTAGCATTCCCACCGAACACTTCCGGTGAATTTACTAAATTACTCACGATAAACGTTCACAAAAAACATAACAATTATTTTAAGAATTATAGATACAGAACTCCTTTATGCAATCGCTATGGCTTTTTGGTGAAAGCACATTTTGCAATATTCTGAGTAGATAGCTCGCCATCACGGGCTAGCTATTTTGACACCCACCAAGTTTAGCCCTCACCAAACTCAGATTTACTATAAGAAAAATTGGATTACCTTTGCTGTTCTTCGTCAGAATGCACTCCCGGGACTTCTACTTCAATAACAAATGTTGGTTTGGTTCCAAATAATCCATAGTTATATCCAAATAGCGGCGTTTTGTTGTGCGTTCAAGACACTATCCGAAGGGTGACGAAGGGTTACGCGCCCGACGCGTTTCGTGACAAAAATTTTCAAAATATTCCATTACCGTACTTCGAAGCATGTCAAACGCTGTTTAAAATCAATTTTTATGGGATTTTTCTCGTAAAAAAGCGCTAATATTCCGACCGGGAGTCGTTGTTTTCGTTCAAAGACTGAAAATAAAAACATGGTGTCGGCTCGTGCACGCGCCTCCAGTCTCATTGTTCTCAGATCGACCACTATCCAAATGCGCTACTGTTTTTCAGCCAGAGACAGCAGAGTCATCATTCACTGTTCTGCCGCCTTCTGAGAGCCTATGGGAGCCGTAGGAAGTGTCACGTTACAGCAGAGATCCTCAGTTTTCAATAAAGAGAGTGTAGAAGGCCAAGAAATGGTCAGAGAGGGCACTTCCTGTAAAGAATCTTCTCAGGTTTTGGCCTGCCAAATTAGTTCTGTTATACTCACAGACACCATTCAAACAGTTTTAGAAACTTTAGGGTGTTTTCTATCCAAAGCCAATAATTATATGCATATTCTAGTTTCTGGGCAGGAGTAATAATCAGATTAAATCGGGTATGTTTTTTAGCCGGCCATGAAAATACTGCCCCCTATCCATAACAGGTTAACCTCTTACATCTAGACGTTCCGCTAGCGGAACACCTGCTCCAATATCCAATGATAGGCGTGGCGCGAATTACAAATTCCTCAAAAATCCCAAAACGTCCATTTTTCAAACATATGACTATTTTAAACCATTTTAAAGACAAGACTCTCCTTTATCTAACCACACTGTCCGATTTCAAAAAGGCTTTACAGCGAAAGCAAAACAGATTATGTCAGCAGAGTACCCCGCCAGAAATAATCAGACACCCATTTTTCAAGCTAGCATATAATGTCACAAAAAACAAAACCACAGCTAAATGCAGCACTAACCTTTGATGATCTTCATCAGATGACACTCCTAGGATATTATGTTATACAATACATGCATGTTTTGTTCAATTAAGTTCATATTTATATCAAAAACCAGCTTTTTACATTAGCATGTGACGTTCAGAACTAGCATTCCCACCGAACACTTCCGTTGAATTTACTAAATTACTCACGATAAACGTTCACAAAAAACATAACAATTATTTAAAGAATTATAGATACAGAACTCCTTTATGCAATCGCGGTGTCCGATTTTAAAATAGCTTTTCGGTGAAAGCACATTTTGCAATATTCTGAGTAGATAGCCCGGCCATCATGGCTAGCTATTTTGACACCCACCAAGTTTGGTACTCACCAAACTCAGATTTACTATAAGAAAAATTAGATTACCTTTGCTGTTCTTCGTCAGAATGCACTCCCAGGACTTCTACTTCAATAACAAATGTTGGTTTGGTTCCAAATAATCCATAGTTATATCCAAATAGCGGCGTTTTGTTCGTGCGTTCAAGACACTATCCGAAGGGTAAAGAAGGGTGACGCGCCCGGCGCGTTTCGTGACAAAAAATGTCAAAATATTCCATTACCGTACTTCGAAGCATGTCAAACGCTGTTTAAAATCAATTTTTATGCAATTTTTCTCGTAAAAAAGCGATAATATTCCGACCGGGAAACCCTGTTTTCGTTCAAAGACGAAAAAATAAAAACATGGAGTCTTCTCGTGCACGCGCCCCCAGTCTCATTGTTCTCAGATCCACCACTATCCAAATGCGCTACTGTTTTTCAGCCATGGCCTGCAAAGTCATCATTCAACGTTCTGGCGCCTTCTGAGAGCCTATGGGAGCGTTAGAAAATGTCACGTTACAGCAGATATCCCCTGTTTTGGATCAAGATGATCAAGAAGGCCAAGAAATAGTCAGAGAGGGCGCTTCCTGTTTGGAATCTTCTCAGGTTTTGGCCTGCCAAATGAGTTATGTTATACTCACAGACACCATTCAAACAGTTTTAGAAACTTTGGAGTGTTTTCTATCCAAAGCTAATAATTATATGCATATTCTAGTTTCTGGGCAGGAGTAATAATCAGATTAAATCGGGTACGTTTTTTATCCGGCCGTGAAAATACTGCCCCCTATCCATAACAAGTTAAGCCATTTTGCCACAACTTTGGAAGTATGCTTGGGGTCATTGTCCATTTGGAAGACCCATTTGCGACCAAGCTTCGACTGATGTCTTGAGATGTTGCTTCAATACAGCCACATCATTTTCCTTTCTTATGATGCCATCTATTTTGTGAAGTGCACCAGTCCTTCCTGCAGCAAAGCACCCCCACAACATGATGTTCTTCACGGTTGGGATGGTGTTCTTCGGCTTGCAAGCCTCCCCCTTTTTCCTCCAAACATAACGATGGTCATTATGGCCAAACAGTTCTATCAGACCAGAGGACATTTCTCCAAAAAGTACAATCTTTGTCCCCATGTGCAGTGGCAAACTGTAGTCTGGCTTTTTTATGGCGGTTTTGGAGCAGTGGCTTCTTCCTTGCTGAGCAGCCTTTCAGGTTATGTCAATATAGGACTTGTTTTACTGTGGATATACATACTTTTGTACCTGTTTCCTCCAGCATCTTCACAAGGTACTTTGCTGTTGTTCTGGGATTGATTTGCACTTTTCGCACCAAAGTACGTTCATCTCAAGGAGACAGAACGCGTCTCCTTCCTGAGTGGTATGACGGCTGCATGGTCCCATGATGTTTATACTTGCGTACTATTGTTTGTACAGATGAACGTGGTACCTTCAGGCGTTTGGAAATTGATCCCAAGGATGAACCAGACTTGTGGGGGTCTACAATTGTTTTTTCTGAGGTCTTGGCTGATTTCTTTTGATTTTCCCATGATGTCAAGCAAAGAGGCACTGAGTTTGAAGGTAGGCCTTGAAACACATCCACAGGTACACCTCCAATTGACTCAAATGATGTCAATTAGCCTATCAGAAGCTTCTAAAACCATGACATCATTTTCTGGAATTTTCCAAGCTGTTTAAAGGCACAGTCAACTTAGTCTATGTAAACTTTTGACCCACTGAAATTGTGATACAGTGAATTATAAGTGAAATAATCTGTCTGTAAACAATTGTTGGAAAAATGACTTGTGTCATGCACAAAGTTGATGTCCAATCCGACTTGCCAAAACTATAGTTTGTTAACAAGAAATGTGTGGAGTGGTTGAAAAACAAGTTTTAATGACTCCAACCTAAGTGTATGTAAACTTCCAACTTCAACTGTATGTGTGTTCTGGATGCATTAAACAGGACACCTGACCCACCCTGATGCCATTCACCAGTCTAAGATTACAGTGTCCCTGTTTCTGTCCCCAGGGTGAGAGGCAACAACAGACAAGGAAGATGGTATGTTACAAAACACAGCATTAAGAAACAACACAGTTCAATAGGGATTTACATGTAGAAGGAAGTCTAGCTGAAACTGACAAGAAGAGGTGGGATAGAAACGACTTACATTTAACTCATAATATATATTTATATACTGTGTGGCCCGTGCGGTAAAATAATACCACAAGTCTGCTGTTGCATGCACCGACTAATCCTAACTAACTCGACCCAACGTAACCCACTGAGCCTTCTGAACCATTTCTCCGTACCAGCAGTAGGACTACTGGGCATCTACTGTCTAATGATATGATAAGGCTAAAAACTGCCCCAGTAGTTGATGAGACTAGCTATATATATTTATTATAATGTGTGTGTGTGTGTGTGTGTGTGTGTGTGTGTGTGTGTGTGTGTGTGTGTGTGTGTGTGTGTGTGTGTGTGTGTGTATGTATCTACCTGGGCACTGGAGAGAAAGACCATAACGTCCCCTTCCTCTCCCCTGCGGTGGAGATCCAACACCATGTAACATGCCGCTGCCGCAGACTCCCTCCCTCCAGGATCCCTGTACACCGTTTCCACGACAACCGGTGGCCTCCTCCTTGTCTCTGTGTCGGGTGTATCTCTGGCGGGCCGGTCCTCATCCGCGACAGGCTCATCCAGCGTTAGAACCGGAACTCCCTCACCCAGGAAGGTGGCGAGGCTGGAGGCAAGGGAGGGGTCGGTGAGGAGGACCACACGGAGGTCGTCGGGGCGCTGGCAGCACACGTCCAGCAGCAAGCCCAGAAGGACGTCGGAGGGCACAGTGCGCTCCTGGACCTCATCCACCACCAGCACCCCATACTGACGCAGCAGGGGGTCCGACATCATCTCCCCCAGGAGCAGAGAGTCACTGACGAACCTGAGAGAGGGAGGGGGGAGAGAGAGGGTGAGGGGGGAAGAGGGTGAGGGGAGAGAAACGACCCCATACTTTAATCCTATTGTCTTGCACTGTTATAAACCTCAGGGGAGAAAAAGAGAGAGGAGGAAACAAGGACTACAGTATTCTTTCCCAGGTCGGGGGAAGCTTAAAGGAGGTTGGATATGAGTTAGAAAAGATGAGTATGAAACGTGCCATCAGATTGGGTGATGTGTGTGTACCCAAGCTTGCATCTATGTGGTATGTGTGTGTACATACACATGCGCCAATGTTCATGCACACCTGGGTGTCTACATCTCTCCTCACCTAAGTAGTGTATCAGGGGTACAGCCATTGTCGTGGGGTACCCAGTAGCCCACCTCCAGGCCCAGACTCAGGTCCATCTCATCAGCCACCCTGAGGGCCAGACTCCCTGCAGCCACAGCATAGGGCTGGGAACAGCACACCAAGCCCTGAGAGAACTCATGGGACAGGGCATACTCCACACACCACTGGGGCACCTGGGAGAGAGAGGATGAGGGAGAGAGAAAGAGGGAGACTAAGTGAGAGACTAAGTGAGAGACTGATATGCACACAAAGTCAGTGTGTATAGCATGATAGCCTGTGTGCTTAGTTGCTTGAGTTAGTACAGCGGTCTGTCTTTAAGTCCATCTTCAGTGTCTGAATATTGTGTACGTTTGGAGGGTCCCTAGCCATATATGTGTACAAGTGTGAATGTGTGTATCCTATGCCTACCTGTATGTTTGGCATGTTTCCCCACCTTTGCTTTCTCTGGGCTCTTCATCACCAGTGCTAATGTGTGTGCCTATACCTGTGTGCATGTTTGTATGTTCTTTGCATGCCTCTTACCTGTGTGCTCTTGCCTGTGCCACTGGGGGCGCTGACCACCACCATGCTGTGTGTCTCCAGGTGCTCCAGCAGGCGGTACTTGAGGCTCCACAAGGGAAGCGTCTTCCTCTCCTCCAGCAGAGAGTAGTAGCGTGACGAGAAGGGCAAGCCATCATACGGGTTCACCTCCAGGTCCCCCAGGCCCCCCTCCTCCCCCTCTCCATCCCCCACCTCATCCTCTAGGTCCCCGGACAGTAGAGAGGACATGGAGAGAGAGTCTAGGGCGGAGGGGGGGCAGAGGGTGGGGGGGGACGTTGTCAAGGGGGTGGCCACGGAGGGTGATGACATCATCGCAGGGTGGGTTGGGGAGAGGGGATGGGGGGTGGTAACAGAGTGACTGGAGATTACCTGAAAGTTGTATAGCAAGTTTTAGATTTCACCCAACTTAGTTGACCCCTGTCACTGAAGGAAATGTAATATACAGTATCAGTCAAACGTTTGGAGACACCTACTAATTCCAGGGTTTTATTTTTTTAACTATTTTCTACATTGTAGAAATAACACATATGGGATCATGTAGTAACCAAGAAAAGTGTAAAACAAATCAAAATATATTTTCTATTTGAGATTCTTCAAAGTAGCCACCCTTTGCCTTGATGACAGCTTTGCACACTCTTGGCATTCCCTCAACCAGCTTCATGAGGTAGTCACTTGGAATACATTTAAATTAATAGGTGCCTTGTTAAAAGTTATTTGTGGAATTTCTTTCCTTCTTAATGTGTTTCAGCCAATCAGTTGTGTTGTGACAAGGTAGGGGGGTATACAGAAGATAGCCATATTTGGTAAAAGACCAAGTCCATATTATGGCGAGAACTGCTGAAATAAGCAAAGAGAAACGACAGTCCATCATTACTTTAAGACATGAAGGTCACTCTCATGAGGACTGACACAGGAAAGGAAGACCCAGAGTTACCTCTGCTGCAGAGGATACATTTATTAGAGTTAACTACACCTCAGATTGCAGCCCAAAGAAATGCTTCACAGAGTTCAACAGACACATCTCAACATCAACTGTTCAGAGGAGACTGCGTGAATCAGGCCTTCATGGTGGAATTGCTGCAAAGAAACCACTTCTAAAGGACACCAATAAGAAGAGACTTGCTTGGGCCAAGAAACACGAGCAATGGACATTAGACCGTCTGATGAGTCCAAATTTTAGATTTTTGGTTCCAACCACCGTGTCTTTGTGAGACGCAGAGTAGGTGAACGGATGATCTTTTCATGTGTGGTTCCCACCATGAAGCATGGAGGAGGAGGTGTGATGGTGTGGGGTTGCTTTGCTGATGACACTGTCTGTGATTTATTTAGAATTCAAGGCACACTTAACCAGCATGGCTACCACAGCATTCTGCAGCGATACGCCATCCCATCTGGTTTGCGCTTAGTGGGACTATCATTTGTTTTTCAACAAGACAATGACCCAACACACCTCCAGGCCGTGTAAGGGCTATTTGACCAAGAAGGAGAGTGAATAAGATGTATAAACTAAAGGAAGAAGTCTAAGTGTTATTGTTTATTAGTTTACTCCAATTGGGGGAAGGGTGGTAAGGTTTGCAGGGAATAATAGGTATATTCGAAAACAAAAGTATGTATATCTATATAGGTATGTATATAGGTATGTATATATATATATATATATATATATATGTATATGTATGCATATGTATATGTATGGGTATGTACGTGTATGTATATGGATATATTTACCAAAAAAAGATATGGGGGATTGGAAATTATGCAGACAATTACATTGATGGAAGCAACAATCTTCCCGCAATATTAAGCTGATCCACCCCTATAGAAAAAAAAGAAAAAGGAAAGTGATGGAGCGCTGCATCAGATGACCTGGCCTCTACAATCACCCGACCTCAACCCAACCGCAGAGTGAAGGAAAAGCAGCCAACAAGCGCTTAGCATATGGGGGAACTCATTCAAGATGGTTGGAAAAGCATTCCAGCTGAAGCTGGTTGAGAGAATGCCAAGATTGTGCAAAGCTGTCATCAAGGCAAAGGGTGGCTACTTTGAAGAATCTCAAATATATTTTGATTTGTTTAACACTTTTTTGGTTACTGCATGATTCCATATGTGTTATTTCATAGTTTTGATGTAAAGAAAAACACTTGAATGAGTAGGTTTTTCCAAACTCTTGACTGGTATTGTATATCATATGTTATTTCAAAAATATGATGTATGATTCTGAGAGAGAAAGTTTGATGTAGTGTAAAAAGCCTCAAACCTTTCACAGGGGTAAGGGCAATGTCAACCTTGACTAAATACGTATATAGTAACAGTTGTGCTATACAGAGTGCATCATTTCTAGTGTAGTCACTGAAGGCCTAGGAAGTCAGACAGCTTCAGTCAGAAAGCACAGAGTAGCTGTAGCTCTGTACAGCAGCTGTGGGCCTGTGCTATCCCATTCACTCCTGGAATGTCTGCATTTGCCCAGAAGGCATTAGGCAATACACACAAGACCATTATCTCACACACACACACACACACACACACACACACACACACACACACACACACACACACACACACACACACACACACACAATCACTTATGGTTAACACCCACTCTAGACTGAGGCTGTCTTTGTACATTCACAAGAAATCTCTGATAAAAATGGTATAAGAGTAACTTCACTAAAACGATGGATAAAATAATTGATATGACTTTAAGATGGATGGGATGGGTACAATATGAACATACTGCATGAAATAAGTAGGCTACGGTTCTTACATAAGGTAATAATAGCTTGGGTAGATTTTGTAATGGGTACACCTCAATTGATATGTCAACAAACAGAAGTGGCACGAGATTTGGCCTAGCTTCACTATATACACAAAAGTATGTGGACACCCCTTTAAATTAGTGGATTTGGCCATTTCAGCCACACCCGTTACTGACACACACACACAGCCATGCAATCTCTATAGACAAACATTGGCAGTAGAATGGACTTACTGAAGAGCTCAGTGACTTTCAATGTGGCACCATCATAACCTTTCAAACAAGTCAGTTTGTCAAATTTCTGCTCTGCTAGAGCTGACCCAGTCAACTATAACAGGCTGACTACACTGCTCGCGTCGCGTGTGCGAGCGTTGCAAAATAAATTTAGAAATCTATGTTATTCAATTATTGCACCCACACTGCTCGCGCGCACCAACGTCTGCGTTGCCAAGAGCTAAAATAGAATTCAGTTCTATTTCTGACGCAGATCACGCTGCAAGTCCTGCCTCTCCCATCTCCTCATTGGTTTATAGAAGCAGGTACCCACGTGCCATCTCCTCATTGGTTATACCCAGTGGGTGACTGAAAGACGAACGAAGTCAGTGGCGGTAATGCACCTAATTTATGAAAGTTGCCAATCGTAATATAAAGTCAAGAGAAGAAAAATCCTGGAAGGAGGAGAGATGACTAGAAACGATTCAGTTGACCGTTTTATGTGTGGATTAATTGGCAGAGTAGAGGACCTTGTGCATTTCAGGTAAAATAACAACTCAATGTTTATATCCCAGGACAAATAGGCTAGCAATAGCAAGCTAGCTAAAAAGGACAAATTAGCTAGCAAGTGCAAGCTTGCTAAATTGCCATAAATGTTTCATGCTTTTCGACCTGTCCCCAAATTAATACAATTGGTTCAGAGTTTGTTTTGATATTTTAACCTGCATGTCGTGATCGCGTTTGGTGTGGGGGGACAAAATACATTTATGCACGATGGCGCACACGCGCAGCCGGGTTCTGGGTAACCGGGTTCCGTGTAAGTGCTGTTATTGTGAAGTGGAAATGTCTAGGAGCAGTGTTGTGTTCGAGACCATCTAAAGCGAGACCAATTTAAGACCAAAACCGGAGTAAATCGAGTCCAAGTCAAGACCAAGCCCGGAGGGGGGAGGGAGACCGAGTCAAGACCGAGACCGGGAGGGAGACGAGGGGTCCGAGACCAAGTCAAGACCGAGATCAGAAAAATGCGAGTCCAATTCAAGACGATGATTGTAATTTTGTCAAATCACCACCATAATAAGAGTTTAAAATGTCCAGTATTTCTGTGTTCATATTTCAGAACAACATATGGTTTCTTTAGACATTCAGAATGGTGGAAAAAATGCATGCTGAAAGGCAAATAGAGCCATTTTACACATTTAAAATATATATATATTTCACCTTTATTTAACCAGGTAAGCCAGTTGAGAACAAGTTCCCATTTACAACTGAGACCTGGCCAACATAAAGCAAAGCAGTGTGACAAAAACAACAACACAAAGTTACAAATAGACAAACGTACAGTCAATAAAACAAAAGAAAGGAAAAATAGAAAACAATTATATGTACAGTCTGTGAAAATATAAAAGAGTAGGGAGGTAGGCAATAAATAGTTACAATAATTACAATTTAGCATTAATACTGGAGTGATAGATGTGCAGATGATGAATGTGCAAGTAGAGATACTGGGGTGCAAAAGAGCAAGAGGGTAAGTAATAATATGGGGATGAGGTAGTCGGGTGTGCTATTTACAGATTGTCTGTGTACAGGTACAGTGATAGGTAAGCTGCTCTGACAGCTGATGCTTAAAGTTAGGAAGGGAGATAGAAGACTCCAGCTTCAGAGATTTTTGCAATTCGTTCCAGTCATTGGCAGCAGAGAACTGGAAGGAAAGGTGGCCAAAGGAAGTGTTGGCTTTGGGGATGACCAGTGCAATATACCTGCTGGAGCGTGTGCTATGGGTGGGTGTTGCTATGGTGACCAGAGAGCTGAGATAAGGCAGGGCTTTACTTAGCAAAGACTTATAGACGACCTGGAGCCAGTGGGTTTGGCGACGGATATGTAGTGAGGGCCAGCCAACGAGAGCATACAGGTCGCAGCGGTGGGTAGTATATGGGGCTTTGGTGATAAAATGGATGGCACTGTGATAGACTACATCCAGTTTGCTGAGTAGAGTGTTGGGGGCTTGAGTGAAGCATGAGTGAAGGACCCTTTGTTGCGAAATAGG
The DNA here is from genome assembly GCF_901001165.1 of Salmo trutta. Lineage (NCBI taxonomy): Eukaryota > Metazoa > Chordata > Actinopteri > Salmoniformes > Salmonidae > Salmo > Salmo trutta. Next base: position 72,529,664 of record NC_042968.1, read on the forward strand.
AAGCCGAATCTAGATTTAATTTTGGATTGGAGATGCTTAATGTGAGTCTGGAAGGACAGTTTACAATGTAACCAGACACCTAGGTATTTGTAGTTGTCCACATATTCTAGGTCAGAACCGTCCAGAGTAGGGATGATAGTTGGGCGGGAGGGTGTGGGCAGCAATCGGTTGAAGAGCATGTACTTAGTTTTACTAGCATTTAAAAGCAGTTGGAGGCCACGGAAGGAGTGTTGTATGGCGTTGAAGCTCGTTTGGAGGTTTGTTAACACAGTGTCCAAAGAAGGGACAGATGTATACAGAATGGTGTTGTCTGCGTAGAGGTGGATCAGAGAATCACCAGCAGCAAGAGCGACATCATTGATATATACAGAGAAAAGAGTCGGCCCGAGAATTGAACCCTGTGGCACCCCCATAGAGACTGCCAGAGGTCCGGACAACAGGCCCTCCAATGTGACACACTGAATTCCATTTGAGAAGTAGTTGATGAACCAGGCGAGGCAGTCATTTGAGAAGCCAAGGCTATTGAGTCTGCCGATAAGAATACGGTGATTGACAGAGTCGAAAGCCTTGGCCAGGTCGATGAAGATGGCTGCACAGTACTGTCTTTTATCGATGGTGGTTAGGATATTGTTTAGGACCTTGAGTGTGACTGAGGCGCACCCATGACCAGCTCGGAAACCATATTGCATAGTGGAGAAGGTACGGTGGGATTCTAAATGGTCGGTGATCTGTTTATTAACTTGTCTTTCGAAGATTTTGGTGTTGGTGCAGGGGTGCTGAGATGTTGGCCAGGGTAGGGGTAGCCAGGTGGAAATCATTGCCAGCTGTGGAAAAATGCTTATTGAAATGATTGATTATTGTAGATTTATCGGTGGTGACAGTGTTTCCTATCCTCAGTCCAGTGGGCAGCTGGGAGGAGGTGCTCTTATTCTCCATGGACCTTACAGTGTCCCAAAACTTTTGGGACTTAGTGTTACAGAAAGCAAATTTCTGTTTGAAAGAGCTAGCCTTTGCTTTCCTAACTGACTGAGTATATTGGTTCCTGACTTCCCTGAAAAGTTGCATATCGCGGGGGCTATTCGATGCTAATGCAGAACACCACAGGATGTTTTTGTGCTGGGCAAGGGCAGTCAAGTCTCGGGTGAACCAAGGGCTATATCTGTTCTTAGTTCTACATTTTTTGAATGGGGCATGCTTATTTAAGATGGTGAGGAAAGCACTTTTAAAGAGCAACCAGGCATCCTCTACTGACGGGATGTGGTCAATATCCTTCTAGGATACCCGGGCCAGGTCGATAAGAAAGGCCTGCTCGCTGAAGTGTTTTAGGGAGCGTTTGACAGTGATGAAGGGTGGTCGTTTGACCACGGACCCATTACGGATGCAGGCAATGAGGCAGTGATCGCTGAGATCCTGGTTGAAGACAGCAGAGGTGTATTTAGAGGGCAGGTTTGTCAGGATGATATCTATGAGGGTGCCCATGGTTACGGATTTAGGGTTGTACCTGGTAGGTTCCTTGATAATTTGTGTGAGATTGAGGGCATCTAGCTTAGATTGTAGGACGGCCGGGGTGTTAAGCATATCCCAGTTTAAGTCACCTAACAGTACGAACTCTGAAGATAGATGGGGGGCAATTAATTCACATATGGTGTCCAGGACACAGCTGGGGGATGAGGGGGGTGTATAACAAGCAGAAACGGTGAGAGACTTGTTTCTGGAAAGGTGGATTTTTAGAAGTAGAAGCTCAAACTGCTTGGGCACGGACCTGGATAGTATGACCGAACTCTGCAGGCTGTCTCTGTAGTGGATTGCAACTCTGCCCCCTTTGGCAGTTCTATCTTGCCAGAAAATGTTGTAGTTGGGGATGGAAATTTCTGCATTTTTGGTGGCCTTCCTAAACCAGGATTCAGACACGACTAGGACATCAGGGTTGGTGGAGTGTGCTAAAGCAGTGAATAAAACAAACTTAGGGAGGAGGCTTTGATGTTAACATGCATGAAACCAAGGCTTTTACAGTTACAGAAGTCAACAAATGAGAGCGCCTGGGGAATGGGAGTGATGCTGGGGGCTGCAGGGCCTGGGTTAACCTCCACATCACCAGATGAACAAAGGAGGAGTAGGATAAGAGTACAGCTAAAGGCTAAAAGAACTGGTTGTCTAGTGTGTTCAGAACAGAGAGTAAAAGGAGCAGGTTTCTGGGCGCGGAAGAATAGAATATAGGCATAATGTACAGACAAGGGTATGGTAGGATGTGAGTACAGTGGAGGTAAGCCTAGGTATTGAGTGACGATGAGAGAGGTTTTGTCTCTAGAGGCACCATTTAAGGCAGGTGCGGTCACCGCATGTGTGGGGGGTGGAACATAAGGGCTAGCTAAGGCATATTGAGCAGGGCTGGAGGCTCTACAGTGAAATAAGACAAAAAGTACTAACCAAAACAGCAATAGACAAGGCATATTGACATTAGGGAAAGGCATGTGTAGCCGAGTGATCATAGGGTCCAGTGACTAGCTAGGCGAGCTGGAGGCACGGCGATTCAGACAGCTAGCAGGCTGGGGCTAGCAGCAGGCTAGCAGATGGGCCTCAGGGGGACATCGCAACGGGAGAGTCTGTTGAAACCCCCTTGGACGGTTACGTCGGCAGACCAGTCGTGATGGATCGGCGGGGCTCCATGTTGTTAGCAAAGGGTCCAGGCCAATTGGCAGAAGAGGTATTGAAGCCCAGGAATTATCTGATGAAATTCTTCGGCTAGCTGGGAGAAGGGCCTAGCTCGAGGCTAGCTCCAGGCTAACTGGCGCTTGCTTCGGGATAGAAACTCCCTCGGACGGTTACGTCAGTAGACCAATCATGATGGATCGGCGGGGCTCCGTGTCGGCAGCAAAGGGTCCAGGCCAATTGGCAAAAGAGGTAATTGAAGCCTAGGGATTGCTTGATGGAATCTCTTCAGCTAGCCGGGAGATGGGCCTAGTTCGAGGCTTGCTCCAGGCTAACTGCTGCTTGCTTCGGGACAGAGACGTTAGACAGGAGAAGCCACTCAGATAGCAGCTAGCTAGCTGTGATAATCCGGAGGAAAGGTTCAGAGCTTGCGGTAGGAATCCGAAGATGTGGTAGAGAAAAGCAGTCCAATACGCTCTGGGTAGATATCGCGCTGTGCAGGCTGGCAGGAGTTGCCCGGGCTGAGGCTGGCAGTCCGCGTTAACGGTGATGGCCGCTAGCAGTGGCTAACTGACTACTAGCTAGTTAGCTCGCTAGCTTCTGAAGGGGGTTCTGGTTAAAAAAAATAACAGATCCATACCACATTGGGTGAGGCGGGTTACAGGAGAGTATGTTCAGTCCGTAGATGGAAAATGAGATTAAAAAAAGAATACAAATATATACAAAATATATATCAAGAAAAACAATATATACAAGGGATGGGACAAGACAATCAAAACAGACATCACCACTGCTACGCCATCTTGGAAAGAAGACGGCAGGATGATTAGTTAGTCATAAATGATGACTAACCCAAACACAGTAGGGAACAATGAGGGCTTTATAAAATAGACAAACGTATAAAATTTATAAAATAACAAATATGAATAATTATTTTCAATGATGTTCTGATTTAATCTCTTCAGTTTTTGTTAGAAAGGAAAGGGTTAACACCAAAGATAAAAAAATATCCAATCAGGATTTTTCTTTGGTGGTCTCTGGGGAGATAAATCTACCTAGCTAAGTCAGTCATTGGCTAGGCCATCAGACGCTTGATAGAAGGCATCTGCCATTCAACTGTACTATGGCAACATTTTGGAGTGATAGTGGAATCAACCAATCACATTGACTTGTAATGAGTGGGACCATTTTTACAAAAATGTATGGAAACTTCTGCCTTCTTGAAGGCCAACAGGCCACTGTACAATAGCAAGAAGTTAAGTATTTTGCAATGGGAAGTACTAGTTTCAATTGGCTAATGCTTAGCCTAATGGTTGTGTTTTTGAATTCTTATTATTGGGACCTTCTAGATTATTTTGTCCGAGTGAATGAACTGCTTATCCTTTATTAAAGTGACCAGTGATTCCATGACCATGTACAGTGCCTTAGGGATGCGAAAATTGATTTTTTTTAAATGTTTGCTAATTTATAACAAATACAAAACATAAATACGTTATTTACATAAGTATTCAGACCCTTCGCTATGAGACTCAAAATTGAGCTATGGTGCATCCTGTTTCCATTGATCATCCTTAAGATGTTTCTACAACTTGATTGGAGTCCACCTGTGGTAAATTCAATTGATTGGACATGATTTAGAAAGGCACACACCTGTCCATATAAGGTCCTACAGTTGACAGTGCATGTCAGAGCAAAACCAAGTCATGAGGTCAAAGGATTTGTCCTTTAAAGCTCCGAGATAGGATAGTGTCGAGGCACAGATCTGCAGAAGGGTACCAAAAAATGTCTGCAGCATTGACGGTCCCAAACTGAGCAATCGGGGGAGAAGGGCCTTGGTCACAGAGGTGACCAAGAACCCGATGGACACTGGGATAGAGCTCTAGAGTTCCTCAATCGAGATGGGAGAACCTTCCAGAAGGACAATCATCTCTGCAGCACTCCACCAATCAGGCCTTTATGTTAGAGTGGCCAGATGGAAGCCACTCCTCAGTAAAAGGCACATGACAGCCGGCTTGGAGTTTGCCAAAAGGCACCTAAAGGACTCTTAGACCATGAGAAACAAGATTATCTGGTCTGATGAAACCAAGATTGAACTTTTTGGCCTGAATGCCAAGCATCACATCTGGAGGAATCTTGGCACCAGTCAAGATCGAGGGAAAGATGAATGGAGCAAAGTACAGAGAGATCCTTGATGAAAACCTGCTCCAGAGCGCTCAGGACCTCACACTGGGGAGAAGGTTCAACTTCCAACAGGACAACGACCCTAAGCACACAAAGACAATTCAGGAATGGCTTCGGGACAAATCTCTGAATGTCCTTGAGTGGCCCAGCCAGAGCCCGAACTTGAACCCGATCAAACATCTCTGAGAAGACCTGAAAATAGCTGTGCAGCAACACTCCCCATCTGACCTGACAGAGCTTGAGAGGATCTGCAGAGAAGATTGAGAGAAACTCTCCAAATACAGGTGTGCCAAGCTTGTAGCGTCATACCCAAGAAGACTCTAAGCTGTAATTGCTGCCAAAGGTGCTTCAACAAAGTACTGAGTAAAGAGTTTCAGTTTTTTTATTTGTAATAAACTTGCAAAAAAAATATAAAAACCTCTTTTTGATTTGTCATTATGGAGAATTGCTTTGATGCACCTGTACTGCCTCGCCTTCTGGATGATAGCAGGGAGAAAAGGCCGTGACTTGGATGGTTACCTTTGCTTTCTTGGGTACAGGAACATTGGTGGACATCTTGAAGCATGTGGGGACAGCAGACTGGGATAGGGAGAGATTGAATATGTCCGTAAACTAGAGGTCGACCGATTAATCGGAATGGCCGATTAATTAGGGCCGATTTCAAGTTTTCATAACAATCGGAAATCGGTATTTTTGGACGCCGATTTTTTTTTTTTACACCTTTATTTAACTAGGCAAGTCAGTTAAGAACACATTCTTATTTTCAATGACGGCCTAGGAACGGTGGGTTAACTGCCTTGTTCAGGGGCAGAACGACAGATTTTTACCTTGTCAGCTCAGGGATTCAATCTTGCAACCTTACGGTTAACTAGTCCAACGCTCTAACCACCTGCTTTACATTGCACTCCACGAGGAGCCTGCCTGTTACGCGACTGCAGTAAGAAGCCAAGGTAAGTTGCTAGCTAGCATTAAACTTATCTTATAAAAACAACCAATCAATCATAATCACTAGTTAACTACACATGGTTGATGATATTACTAGTTTATCTAGCCTGTCCTGCATTGTTGCTCCAACGTGTACCTAACCATAAACATCAATGCCTTTCATAAAATCAATACACAAGTATATATTTTTAAACCTGCATATTTAGTTAATATTGCCTGCTAACATGAATTTCTTTTAACTAGGGAAAATGTGTCACTTCTCTTGCAACAGAGTCAGGGTATATGCAGCAGTTTGGGCCGCCTGGCTCGTTGCGAACTGTGAAGACTATTTCTTCCTAACAAAGACAGCCGACTTCGCCAAACGGGGGATGATTTAACAAAAGCACATTTGTGAAAAAAGCACAATCGTTGCACGACTGTACCTAACCATAAACATCAATGCCTTTCTTAAAATCAATACACAGAAGTATATATTTTTAAACCTGCATATTTAGCTAAAAGAAATCCAGGTTAGCAGGCAATATTAACCAGACGAAATTGTGTTACTTCTCTTGCATTCATTGCACGCAGAGTCAGGGTATATGCAACAGTTTGGCTCGTTGCGAACTAATTTGCCAGAATTTTACGTAATTATGACATAACATTGAAGGTTGTGCAATGTAACAGGAATATGTAGACGTAAGGTTGCCACCCGTTAGATAAAATACAGAACGGTTCTGTATTTCACTGAAAGAATAAACGTTTTGTTTTCGAGATGATAGTTTCCGGATTCAACCATATTAATGACCTAAGGTTCGTATTTCTGTGTGTTTATTATATTATAATTAAGTCTATGATTTTATAGAGCAGTCTGACTGAGCGGTGGTAGGCACCAGCAGGCTAGTAAGCATTCATTCAAACAGCACTTTCGTGCGTTTTGCCAGCAGCTCTTCGCTATGCTTCAAGCATTGTGCTGTTTATGACTTCAAGCCATCAACTCCCAAGATTAGGCTGGTGTAACCGATGTGAAATGGCTGGCTAGTTAGCGGGTACACGCTAATAGCGTTTCAAATGTCACTCGCTCTGAGACTTGGAGTAGTTGTTCCCCTTGCTCTGCATGGGTAACGCTGCTTCGAGGGTAGCTGTTGTCGATGTGTTCCTGGTTCGAGCCCAGGTAGGAGCGAGGAGAGGGACGGAAGCTATACTGTTACACTGGCAATACTAAAGTGCCTATAAGAACATCCACTAGGCAAAGGTATATGAAATACAAATCGTATAGAGAGAAATAGTCTTATAATAACTATAACCTAAAACATCTTACCAGGGAAAATTGAAGACTCATGTTAAAAGGAACCACCAGCTTTCAAATGTTCTCATGTTCTGAGCAAGGAACTTAAACGTTAAATGTCTTACATGGCACATATTGCACTTTTACTTTCTTCTCCAACACTTTGTTTTTGCATTATTAAAACCAAATTGAACATGTTTCATTATTTATTTGAGGCTAAATAGATTTTATTGATGTATTATATGAAGTTAAAATAAGTGTTCATTCAGTATTGTTGTAATTGTCATTATTACAAATATATATATATTTTTAAATTGGCCGATTAATCTGCATCGGCTTTTTTGGTCCTCCAATAATCAGTATCGGCATTGAAAAATCGTTGGCCAATAAGAACGTGAGCCAACAGTCCTCGAGAATGGGCCGCGTCGGTGGCACTGTGTTATCCTCAAAGCGGGTGAAGAAGGTGTTTAGCTTGTCGGGGAACAAGACGTCAGTGTCCACGACGTGGCTGGTTTTCCCAATGTGGCTGCTAATCCGTGATTGTCTGGAGTCTCGTGTCTAAGCCATTGAATTGCGAATCCACTTTGTCACTGTACTGACGTTTTGCCTTTTTGATTGCCTTACGGAGAGCATAACTACACTGTTTGTATTGAACCACATTCCACAACCACATTCCCAGTCATCTTACCGTGGTTAAATGCAGTGGTTCGCGCTTTCAGTTTTGTGCGAATGCTGCCATCTATCCACAGTTTTTGGTTTGGGTAGGTTTTAATAGTCACAGTGGGAACAACTACCGTATACACTTCCTGATGAACTCATTCACCGTGTCAGTGTAAACATCAATGTTATTCTCAGAAGCAAGCCGGAACATATCACAGTCCTCGTGATCAAAACAATCTTGATGCATGGATTCCGATTGGTCAGACCAGCATTGAATAGACCTTAGCAAGGGTACTTCCTGTTTGAGTTTCTGCCTACAGGAAGGAAGCAGCAGAATGGAGTCGTGATCTTATTTGCCAAAGGGAGGGTGGGGGAGGGTCTTGTAGCCTTCGCGGAAGGGAGAGTAACAGAGGTCGAGAGTTTTTGAAGTGCGAGTACTACAGGCAATGTGTTGATAGAACTTTGGTAGTATTTCCCTCAAATTTGCTTTGTCACCAGCTAGAATAAATGCAGCCTCGGGATATGTGGTTTCCAGATTGCACAAAGTCCAGAGTAGTTCCTTGAGGGCCGTTGTGATATCGGCTTGAGGGGGAATATACATGGCTGTGACTATAACTGAAGAGAATTGTATTGGAAGGTAATACGGTCTGCATTTGATAATGAAGTATTCTAGGTCGGGTGAACAAAAGGAATTGAGTTCCTGTATGTTATCACAATCACACCATGAGAAATTAATCATGAAACATACACCTCAACCTTTCTTCTTCCCGGAGTTTTATATAATAATAATACTGCTAAGTTGGTTAGGAGCTAGAAGCAGAGCTGCCATGTCTGTTGGCGCCAGCTTCACCATCTTACAGTCCGACGGACTAATATGGGTTTGGTGGATGCCAGGAGAATGCTACCTGCCCCAATGCATAGTGCCAACTGTAAAGTTTGGTGGAGGAGGAATAATGGTCTGGGGCTGTTATTCATGGGTCGGGCTAGGCCCCTTAGTTCCAATGAAGAAAAATCTTAACGCTACAGCATACAATGGCATTCTAGACGATTCTGTGCTTCCAACTTTGTGGCAACAGTTTGGGGAAGGCCCTTTCCTGTTTCAGCATGACAATGCCCCCGTGCACAAAGCGAGGTCCATACAGAAATGGTTTGTCGAGATTGGCGTGGAAGAACTTGACTGGCCTGCACAGAGCCCTGACCTCAACCCCAACAAACACCTTTTGGATGAATTGGAATGCCGAATGCAAGCCAGGCCTAATCTCCCAACATCAGTACCCAACCTCACTAATGCTCTGGTGGCTGAATGGAAGCAAGTCCCCGCAGCAATGTTCCAACATCTAGTGGAAAGCCTTCCCATAAGAGTGAAGGCTGTTATAGCAGCGAAGGGGGGATCAACTCCATATCAATGCCCATGATTTTGGAATGAGATGTTGGATGAGCAGGTGTCCACATACGCTACATGACCAAAGGTATCTTCTGATCCATGGTTACCTGCAACTCGCCTGTTTGGCACTTGCCTATGTTTAATGAGCACACTGACATAGGCCTGCATACAAAAACAAAGCATACACAGGGATTATATTGGCTATGGGGAAAACATTAGAGCTCATCTCATAAGGGGAGTCCATCCATAGGGAAAGATAAGGGGGGGGTGTTCAACATCATGTGGGAATCACGTGGGAGGGGTCTAATGTCAGCTTGGAGTTTACAGTAGACAATAAGAAAGAGCACTGGATGCATGACATCACGTGTTGTAACCATGTTATAACGTTAGCAAACAATTACTAGTCCTATTTTTTTTTTACATATAGTATTTACTATCATGCAAACAAAATCATTGTAATATTGGCATGTATTCGATTTGGCATTATGTTCAAATGCATCACAATTGTATGGCCATGATAATCTATAAGACTGATCTTTATACTGTTTTTGGTAATGAGAAACTACGGATGACGACACCTGTACCAGTCAACCCACAATAACTACAATAACTGTCCCTGCCTTCGTTCTCTTCATTCCTTATATGCCTCCTTTCCTGCCCACCTCAAGTCCAGTAGGCCTATATCGACCTGCTAGGAAATACGTGTCAGCTGACAGTCACACACGCACGATCGGCGGGAAATATAATGAAGACCACTAGGAGAGACGAAAACAACCACGTAGACAAATGTCATTGGCATCTTACCTCCGACACATTTCTCTGGAGTCTCCTAAAATCCCCACCAAGGCGCGGGATATCCAGCAAAACAATATAACCCGCTGCGCTGTCAGTGAAACGTTCTACTGCTCACTGTTGTTGCACACACATTTCTTGGAAGAGACAATATGCGGATACAATGTTTCATTTTTTTGCAACTATTCACAGATATTCTCTTCGGTTCTTCCCGGCCTCTGGTTTCTCCGTAACCGTTGACATTAATTAATAAAATAGAGCTCGTCGTCCGCAGTTGATCTATCGAATCGCTTGCCTGGCTAAGCAAACTCCTTGCTCCGGTCAAACGCTTCGCCACGCCCACAGACGTTAGTTTCTGAAGTATGTTGTGAACATACAGCCACAAAAGTTTCTAAACCCAGAGGCGCTACATCGCAAGACTTCCGGGAACGCTTGAGAAACAGACCAAACAGGCCATTTGCGGTTTGAGAAGTGAAAGGGTATTCCTTAGTTGTGAATTTTCTCGAAATCTAATGTCACAACCTAAATTCGAGTCAATGTCTTGAGTATTTGAGCTTGTTATTACTTCAACCTCGTGAGAGTGACAAGGAATGCCATTGAAATGACGGCTTGCACATGCGTAGTTTGGCGCGAGACTACCGTTAGACCCGATTACGTGTTTCTACGCATGAGTTTAGCTAGCCAACGTCGCCATGACATCGCATACAAGTGTGATGGGGGATTTCTATTGGAGAAGCAGTTTTAGTCTATCTTCATACTGTACTGTCTTCGATCGAGCAGTGTAAAAATTCAATGGCAGTTTCTTTTGCGTTGGGGATAACAGTTGTTGACAACTGTAGCATTGTAGCTATATTTAACCCTAACCTCAGTCTCCTAACCTGACACGCTAATTCACCTAGCCTAGCGGTTAAGAGTGTTGGGCCAGTAACTGAAAGGTCGCTGGTTCGAATCCCCAAGCCGAAGGTGGAACATTCTGCTGTTCTGCCCTTGAGCAAGGCCGTTAACCTAGACGTCGATTAAGAGGATTCAGAGGATTTGGGTTAAATGCGGAAGTCACATTTCGGTGGAATGCATTCAGTTGTGCAAATGACTATGTATCCCCTTCTCTAAATCATCTAACCTGCAACATCGGTTATCCTAACCTCCTATGTAAACAAATCATCTCTGTCGAGAAACCATCAGTCTCATAACACCAGGACTGACCAATGCCAGGTATCAATGGGCGTTTCCTGATGTTAGGGATTAATTACGTCATACTGGCCATGTTTTGCCAACTCACTGCTCACAGGTGGATTCAACGGAGGAGGAGCTGGCTCTTTGTCAGTGGTTAGAAATATTTTGCCAAGCCAAATCTCAAATTTACCCTTAAAGATGCAATATGCAACTTTTTGGGCGACCCGACCAAATTCACATGGAAATTAGTGAGTTATAGATTTGTCAGTCAATTAAAGCAAGTCTAAGAAGCGGTAAATCTTTTCTAGGTGCTCTATTTCTATGCTTCCTATTCTTAAATTTCATGTTTGCCTCTTTTACTTGAGTTTTTGTACACAAGCTTTAAACAGCTAAAAATACAATATTTTTGGTTATGGAAAATATATTTTACAGTGGTTTAGATGGTACAATGATTCTCTACACTACACGTATTTATTTAGTCAATCTCTGCATAGTGCATCTTTAAGATATTTTATACACTATTAGATTGTAACATTTAAAAAATGTATGAATGTGTTAATTTAATAAATACATAATTATTTTTAGTCCATGGCATATTGTGGAGAATTAGAGGGCAACCCCGGCTGTGACTCGAACCCTGGTCCAGCTACTGTCAAGCCAACACCTTTATGCCAAGAGGATCAAACCTCTTGAGGATGTCACTAGTTAATGTCGTTACAATATTTTTAGCACAATTTCGAGATATCAGCTATAATTATTAGATGCATTAAAATATGGCCACTAAACGCCTTTCAAAATGTGCCTCTCCACACAAATATCATTTTTTCTCAATGTCATTTTTTTTGCATTATCATGTAGGGCTTTGACGTCAATTGATGTTTTTCCATTATATGGACTGAGTAATAATTGGTGTAGGCCTAATTAGAAAAATTAAGTTGGGGTGGAAATAGGCCTAACAATGTCCAGATAATGACTTGAGTTAAATTCATAGGATCTCTCCAGGTTAAAACATAATGACAAATACATGATTAACACATGGTGAGGTCAAGGTCAACCGTGCTCTTGTTATTAATAAGGACAATGAGAACCTTTTAATCATCCCTTGAGCCATTTCTCTATTTATCTGAAGTTCTCTCTTCCTCTTATTACATTAGTTGTTACATAGCCAATACAGGCTGAGTAAAGTCATACATACAAACACACACACACACAATAATAGATTGCAACGTAATTTTTTTTAAATGAATGTGTTAATTTAATAAATAAAGGATTCTTCATAGTCCGTGGCATATTGTGGAGAATTAGGGGGCAACCCCCCCCGGCCATGACTCGAACCCTGGTCCAGCAGAGGGAGCACGCTCCTATCCACATCAACAGGACCACAATGGAGAAGGTGAAAAGCTTCATGTTCCTCTGCGTACACATCACTGACAATATGAAATGGTCCACCCACACAGAAAGTGTGGTGAAGAAGGCGCAACAGCGTCTCTTCAACCTCAGGAGGCTGAAGAAATTCAGCTTGGCCCCTAAGACCCTCACAAACTTTTACAGATGCAAAATTGAGAGCATCCTGTTTGGCTGTATCACCGCCTGGTACGGCAACTGCACTGCCCGCAACCACAGGACTCTCCAGAGGGTGGTGCGGTCTACCAAACGCATCACCAGGGGCACACTGCCTGCCCTCCAGGACACCAACAGCACCCGATGTCACAGGAAGGCCAAAAAGATCATCAAGGACATCAATCACCCGAGCCACGGCCTGTTCACAACGCTACCATCCAGAAGGCGAGGTCAGTGCAGGTACATCAAAGCTGGGACGAGAGACTGAAAAACAGCTTCTATCTCAAGGCCATCAGACTGTTAAATAGCCATCACTAGCCGGCCACCACCCGGTTACTCAACCCTGCACCTTAGAGGCTGCTGCCCTATATTCATACTACATACATACTATATACATAGACATGGAATCACTGGCCACTTTAATAATGGAACACTGGTCACTTTAATAATGTTTACATACTGCTTTACTCATTTCATATGTATACACTGTATTCTATTCTATGTCACTCCAACATTGTTTGTCCTAATGTTTATACATTTCTTAATTCCATTATTTTACTTTTAGATTTGTGTGTATTGTTGTGAATTGTTAGATACTACTGAACTGTTGGAGCTAGAAACACAGGCATTTCGCTACACCCGCAATAACATCTGCTAAATTTGTGTATGCGACCAATATAATTTGATTTGATTTGACAAACAAATCAACTCTGAAGTCATAGCGCCCTCCTGTTTTATCCTTTTCATCCCCCTTTCCCTCCTACCCTTGTTGTTCATCCCATAACATTTATAAACACAACGTACTGTAGAATCAGTGTTGTAGTACTCGAGACCGGTCTCAAGACCATATTAGGAGTGTCTCGGTCTTGTCTCGGTGTCAGATACATTTGTACTTGGTCTTGACTCGGTCTCGGATTCATAATTTCTTCCGGAGACCAGCCAAGACCAGCGGAGTAAAAAACTCATAATTATCAGCTTCCATTTATTAAGCGCATAAAACCGCTTCAAAGGTCAAATATATACACTCCATTCTTGATACCTTAATTCCTGAACAGTCTTTATATCTATTATAGAAGTTTGCGCAGTGGCGAACCTATTGGACCTAGGCCTTTAGTGTGTGACAACTTAGTCAGGACAGCAACAGTAATACTGACAGCAACAGTAATAGGAGAGTGCACTTTTTGTAAAACACAAAAAGTCCATAAACAATTATTATAGTTATTTTTTTATTAATCCTTAGAGGCGTAGAGGGCCCTCATTGTTCCCCACTGTGTTTGGGTTAGTAATCATTTGTATGGTGGCTCTTTTTTCCATCAGCATGCATTTATTCTGAACGTCTAAAGAATCCACATGTTGTCCTGAAATATGAACACAGAAATCCTGAACATTTTGAATTATTATGGTGGTGATTTGACAAAATTCAAATCATGGTCTTGAATTGGACTCACATTTTTTCTGGTCTCAGTCTTGACTCGGTCTCGCCCCCCCCCCTTCTTGACTCGGACTCGATTTGCTCCGGTCTCAAACACAACACTGCGTAGAACTATGGAAACTCATATCAGTGTAAAGTAAGACTAACCAGACCCCCCATACCTCTTATGCATGGTCACGCCTGATATGCCCTTTTCTTGTCCATCTCAATGTCCATTCCCTTTACTAATCAGGTTACACAATTAGTACCTGTGGAATAACGTCTTGATTGGACTTAATTGGTGGTTTTGAGGCCATGTCACAGCCTAAGAGACAGAGCAAGAGGTATAAAAGGGTACATTTTCATGGCAAGGAACGTGAACAAAGACAATCAACCTTTATCAAGATCAACCATCAATCATCGACATATTCGCAGATCATCCTCACCAAAGCCTCAACCTCAACACAGTAAGTATGTCTTTTGTATCTCATACAGTGTTTGTATTTTCTCTGACAATCTTAAAACGACTTAATCTTAAAAAAACGAAGAAACATGTTTCTGTAACAGACTTTGCAAGAATTATTGCAGCAATAGACTGTCTATGATTGATCTTATTATCTTATCTCTATCCTGAGACAAGTAGCATCAACTTAGACAAACTTAAATCAATTTTTCCTTCTTTCTCAGTGGCTATGTTTGGCACCCCAGTGTCCGCCCTCTGTCTGCTGTTCCTGCTATCTGTATGCACTGCCTGCTACATCTCCAACTGCCCCATAGGAGGCAAGAGATCAGCACTAGCTTTCCCATCCAGAAAGGTACCAAGTAATTCTTAGCAGTTCCTCTTTGTTATTGTCTATTGTTACTGTGTGTCTGTTATAGAGTTAGATTCGTGGCTGCATATAGGCTTACATCTTAGCTTTGAAGGGTTGAGATTGCACGTTCAAATCAAAGGTTATTATATGTCAATACTGTATATCCCCCTCCTTTCCCCCGTTTTCTTTAGACTCAAAAAACACTCTTATACATATGAACAACCACTTACAGACACACAAATAATGACTCTCATCTGCCCAGATCTGCACGCTCACTAGTGCCTGCATTACTGTTTGCCACTTGGCCTTAAATTGTACCAATTCGTTTTTTCTTGGTTGCCTAGGCTATTGCAACATTTAAATAATAAAACAATCATTCTTTTCCATCGTGTCAATGATGGCGGATTGATTGATTTCCAAGTTTTTAGTAGACGTTTTTTCAAATTGAGTGATGAGAAGAGAATCGTCCAGCCCATCAGGTATCTCACTACACCCCATATACCATGTCTTGAAATATGCAGACAGACAGATTAAAAGTATGTTTACATTGTAATACTTCTGACAGACAACTTTCTAGCTCCGTCCACAACTTCAAGACTTTATAGCATTCCCAGAAAGCATGGATTGTTGAGTCATTATTAGTTTTGCACTTGAGACATGACTCTGCCGTTGTGCTGTAGAATTGAGAATTTTGTCTCTTTTATAATACATTCTATACATACGTTTATATTGGATTAAGCATACATTTTTGTCTTGGTTTTCTAAGTCCAAAATTACTTTTTAATTCTGTCATGGAAATAAATGTATTTCCTGTTACCAAGTCATTAACGGTTTCTATGCCTTTAGTTTTCCATGTGGACCAAATTAGCGGTGAATTCTGAAAAGCTATCCAAGGATTGTTCCATAAGGTTGTATTTTTAGGGAATGATATTGGTTCTTGGAGAATACTTTTCATTTTCTTCCATATTGTTAGTGTTCTTCACTATGAAGTTCTTAATGTTCTAAGTTTTATCCTTTGAAAATAGACCCGTAAAAATATTCTGCGGATGAGCATGCACATCTTCCATACATATCCATTGTTCCTCTTTAGTGCATTTAACTTAATGTCGCAAGTAAAAGCCTTGGGTAGTGAGTTTATATAATTTCAAGTCTGAAAGGTTAAAACCACCCTCAGACTTAGGAAGATGTAAAACTGTTTATTCTATTCATTTTATTTTCCCATATGAAGTCTGTTATGACCGAGTATACTTTTATAAAGAATGTCTTCAGTGGGGTAATTGGTATTACCAAAAATAAATACAAAAACTTTGTCAGCCATTCAATTCTAAGAGGTTTATTCTACCTGTGAGATTTATGGGAAAATTATTCAATTTAATTAGATCTGCTTTCATATTGTTGCTTTCATAATGGAATAAAGTTCAAATCAAATTCTATTTGTCACATGCGCCAAATACAACAGGTGTAGACCTTACCGTGAAATGCTTACAAGCCCTTAACCAACAATGCAGTTCAAGAAATAGAGTTAAGAAAATGTTTACCAAATAAACGAAAGTAAAACATTTAAAAAGTAACACAATAAGTTATATTTATATATTTGTTGTTTGTTGTTGCTTATTAAGCAAACAAAGTATTTAATATTTTCTGTGGTCCACTTAAAGCATTGCTGTAGATCGTGAGTTGTTATTTTTCTTGTCATTATTTAATTTTTTCCACATTCATTTTATAACCTGACATTTGAGTATTCTGAAAAATATTTTTTAGCAAAGGGGGCATTAGTTTCTATTCATGTTTACCAATACTAATACCTGTTACGTTAACTGGGTCCTGTCTAATTCTTTCTGCATGCGGTTCAATTGCCAGTGCAACCATGAGAGGGGAGAGGGGGCATCCCTGTCTTGTGCCTCTTTCTAAAGCAATTTCATCAGATAATGCATTATTTGTGTATATTTTGGATTTAAGACATTTATACAATATTTGTATTAAATGTAAAAGTTTTGAATAGAAAAGGCCATTCAAGACGGTCGAAAGCCTTTTTGGCATCAACAGCCATTATTGATAAATCTATATCTTTTTTTTTTTTGCGTATTGTATTAAACTGAAACATGTTCTTGTATTTGTTTGAGTTTTTTTATAAACCCTGTTTGATTATCAAGTCTGTAAGACTTTTGCCATGCTATTGCTTATAAGCTTTGGTATCATTTTATTGTCACAATTTATTAACCTTATGGGTTTATAATCAACAGGGGACAGAGAGTTTCCTGGTTTTAATATAACTGAAATAACTGTTTGATATTGAACTAGGAAGTACTGAATTGAGTGACATGTGTTGTCATTTGTGTAAATAGTGGGACTACGTTACCCCAAAATATTTAATAGAATACTATGGGAAAGCCATCTATTCTTGGTTCTTTTTAGTCTGCTGATATTTGCTTCATAGTTGTTGCGTCTAGGAAAGCTATAAGATCCATCCAACTGTTCTTTAATTTTGATATATTTACATTTTCATAGAAGCTTTTAAAATTGTATTTAATTGAATTGTTTCTAATTAATGATTTTGTATCTTTATCTTTAACAATTATAACGGGTTTAGAATGTATTTGTTTATCAATACTGTATATTGTATTGTACTGTTATGAAAAAACAAAATGTTCTATAAATATATAACTTGTATCTATAATAACAATATAAGTATAACTTTCTGTTTCCTATTATCTTTCCAGTGCATGTCATGTGGCCCCGGGGACAGGGGCCGCTGCTTTGGCCCAAATATCTGCTGTGGGGAGGGGATGGGCTGCTATGTGGGCTCCCCAGAGGCAGCTGGCTGCGTGGATGAGAACTACCTGCCCTCCCCCTGTGAGGCCGGAGGAAGAGTGTGTGGCTCTGAGGAGGGACGTTGTGCTGCACCGGGGATCTGCTGTGACGTGGGTAAGACAAAGACTATACTCCTATTTTCATGTATAGCAAATGTTTCTGTTCACACTGAATGATTCTGCAACGGAGCAAAACGCTTTGTATGCAGTAGGGTTTGTTTTTCTATGGATTGCTGGTTGTGGCAATTTAAATAGACTATTTAATTGTTAATATCATGTGCCAAGCTCTTGTGGTATTAAATACTTTGTCATTGTCAGCAACCAAACGATTTGCTCCACGATCACTTAAGAGTTTAGGAATAAATGTGGTGTTGTGTAGCCATTAGCCAATGGTAATAATGTTATCTTTACATGTATTACTTGTTGTGAGTTCATACAGATTCAGTTTTATATTACAGTTGTGTGACAGATTGTCTATTTTGATCTTTTCTCTTTTAGAGGGTTGTAGTATTGACCAATCCTGTACTGAGGAGGACGAAGCCGAATACATAAGCCAATCAGTGAGCCGTAGCCATGGCCACGATCTGCTGATGAAGCTTCTGAACATAATTAGCCACACCCCTCCCCACAGAGTCCACCAATAAAACAGCCTCTTCAGGTATTCAGGAGCAGTCCTGAGTTGAAAGACAGTGTAAAAAATCGGTCACATCTCAATGTCAGAGGCATACCTATGTACATACATTTTGTACAGAAGACAGACATAGATGTAAAGGATTAGTTTTGCTTGTAACTGTTTGTGTAATCGCTTGTGTTTCAAGAGTCAAATAAAGCTTACTGTACAAAAACAACTGTCAGGATAGTCAAGAGCTAGGTTTCCATCCAATTTGTGACCAATTTTTATGTCAATATTCTAAAATCTGCATAAAACAATTTGCATATTTTCCCACCAGAGATTTTTCCATCAAGCAAACTTTTTGTGGATTAAAGGCTGTGCGTGATGACATAGTGCACACAAAAATAACCTTTGACAATAAATTCCTATGTGCCGAATTAAAAATACAAGTTAAATGGGTTTCCATCGCATTTTCAACTACTGATGGTTATGTTACAAAAACTGTTGCGTAATATTGCAAAAGTGCCCACTCTGGTCTTTGCACATTAGCTCTAGCCAATAGCTCACAGATACAGTGTGGGCTACCTACAATATGAGATTATCATGGATGAGGGTGATATCATTTGAATTTGTCAAACAGCAGCCAAGCATCGATCATCATGTCACCAGAATAAGACCCTCAATATTTATTGGAAAGGTTCATCAAGCTCATCACATTGCACATTCACCACCCTGTGAAGTTCATCATCATTTATTTAATCTGTAGCCTAATAAACTGCATGGTTTCCCTTGTTGTAGTGGGAGGACCACTCAACATAAACTCAGCCAAAAAATAAACGTCCTCTCACTGTCAACTGCGTTTATTTTCATCAAACTTAACATGTGTAAATATTTGTATGAACATAACAAGATTCAACAACTGAGACAAACTGAACAAGTTTCACAGACATGTGACTAACAGAAATGGAATAATGTGTCCCGGAACAAAGAGAGGGTCAAACTCAAAAGTAACAGTCAGTATCTGGTGTGGCCACCAGCTGCATTAAGTACTGCAGTGCATCTCCTCCTCATGGACTGCACCAGATTTGCCAGTTCTTGCTGTGAAATGTTACCCCACTCTTCCACCAAGGCACCTGCAAGTTCCCAGACATTTCTGTGGGGAATGGCCCTAGCCCTCACCCTCCGATCCAACAGGTCCCAGACGTGCTCAATGGGATTGAGATCCAGGCTCTTTGCTGGCCGTGGCAGAACACTGACATTCTGGTCTTGCAGGAAATCACACACAGAACAAGCAGTATGGCTGGTGACATTGTTATTCTGGAGGGTCATGTCAGGATGAGCCTGCAGGAAGGGTACCACATGAGGGAGGAGGATGTCTTCCCTGTAACGCACAGCGTTGAGATTGCCTGCAATGACAGCAAGCTCAGTCCGATGATGCTGTGACACATCGCCCCAGACCATGACGGACCCTCCACCTCCAAATCGATCCCGCTCCAGAGTACAGGCCTCGGTGTAACGCTCATTCCTTCGACGATAAACGCGAATCCAACCAGACAAAACCGCGACTCGTCAGTGAAGAGCACTTTTTGCCAGTCCTGTCTGGTCCAGCGATGGTGGGTTTGTGCCCATAGGCGACGTTGTTGCCGGTTATGTCTGGTGAGGACCTGCAATACAACAGGCCTACAAGCCCTCAGTCCAGCCTCTCTCAGCCTATTGCGGGCAGTCTGAGCACTGAGGGAGAGATTGTGCGTTCCTCGTGTAACTCGGGCAGTTGTTGTTGCCATCCTGTATCTGTCCCGCAGGTGTGATGTTCGGATGTACCGATCCCGTGCAGGTGTTGTTACACGTGGTCTGCCACTGCGAGGACGATCAGCTGTCCGTCCTGTCTCCCTGTAGCTCTGTCTTAGGCATCTCACAGTACGGACATTGCAATTTATTGCCCTGGCCACATCTGCAGTCCTCATGCCTCCTTGCAGCATGCCTAAGGCACGTTTTAGTGTTTTTCAGAGTCAGTAGAAAGGCCTCTTTAGTGTCCTAAGTTTTCATAACTGTGACCTTAATTGCCTATCATCTGTAAGCTGTTAGTGTCTTAACGACCGTCAATGAACAAGCATGGGAAACAGTGTTTAAACCCTTTACAATGAAGATCTGTGAAGTTATTTGGATTATTGCAAGTTTATAATCGTGTGACTCCAAGTTAACTTCGATTTGATGGTTATTATATCAATATTTGCGCAAAAAAGCCGTATTCACTGCCATTTCTCCCATAATTCATTTTACTGACACAAAAAGATCCCACCATGTCGAACGAACAAACGTGTGAAATTGTACTGGCATTTCATGTTTCAATCAGCACGGTCGTGACTTTTTTTATGTGTCAAGTAAATAATCTGTATAAAATGTTTGGATGGAAACGTGGTTACTGTTGCAAGTCTTTCCAATACCAAAACACAAACACTAAAACTTTCCACGAGATGCTGCTGAAATATCTAAGCATTATGGATGAGTTTGTGCTTACAGTATGTGTGTACTTTGTTTGTGTTACCTTACGATGCCTGACCAGATCAGAGTAAATCGACCTGGGGGGGGTCAATGCAAATAGTCCGGATGGCCATTTGATTAATTGTTCAGCAGTCTCATATGGCTTGGGGGTAGAAGCTGTTAAGGAGCCTTTTCGTCCTAGGCTTGGCACTCCAGTACCGATTGCGGTAGCAGTGAGAACAGTCTATGACTTGGGTAACCGGAGTCTTTGACAATTGCCTCCACACCTTTTATAGTCAACATTAATAGTCAGGCAATAAACTGCAGAGGTTCAATTGCAAAAGGACTTCACATTTCATTGACAACTACACAATTTGATCTAAATTCAGATAAAACATATACAATAAACAATCATACTGTAACATACACTGAGTGTACAAAACATTATGAACACCTGCTCTTTCCATGACAGACTGACGAGGTAAATCCAGGTGAACGGTATGATCCCTTATTGATGTAACTATGTAACTAGCTATGATCCCTTATTGATGTAACTATGTAACTAGCTATGATCCCTTATTGATGTTAAATCCACTTCAGTCAGTGTAGATGAAGGGGAGGAGACAGGTTAAAGAAGGATTTTTAAGCTTTGAGACCATAGAGACATGGATTGTGTATGTGTGCCATTCAGAGGATGAATGGGCAAAACAAAATATTTAAGTGCATTCGAACGGGGTATGGTAGTAGGTGCCAGGAGCATGACACAAACCACACTCTAACAATTAGGGGTTCAACAAGGATTATTCTAAGATCCTCAAAGTTTGATAAGACAGCAGGTGCAGGCATTTAACTGAAAAATGTAGAGATCTCCTCAATTTAAGGTAAGGTTTGTCCCTTGCGTGAACTAAATTGATACTGTTTTATGATGATACCATCTATCTGTTCATATTTGTGCCAATCTTTCTAAAACAGAAAATGGACACAATTCAATGGATATCAACCAACAAAGAGGTAAGAATATGTAGACTATAAGAATATGTTAAAGGCTAGCTGTATTGGGTGCAGATGACTGAACTGCTCAATGTTGTGTCTGTGTCTGCAGGTACACAGATGAGGAGGCATACAAAGATATGGCAATTGGTATTGGTATGTTTTACAGATCACATTTACCATCCTCCTTCCTTACCTCTTCAATGAATATCCCATAGGCCTTTACATTATGGATAAGATATGTTTATGAAAACCATTATCAAAACAGTTTTCTTTTCATTCACATTCACCTCAAAAACCAAGTTATGAATTCTGTCCTGTGCACGTTTTGTTAATCATCTGTATAATTAATATTTTTTGGTTTCACAGATTTCACCCTCCCTACACCTCTGACGAATAAAACAGAAAACCTGTTAGATCACCATGCGCTGCAAAATCATTCTGGCTATGGATACAGAGAACATCAACACATTAACATCAACACGCCAGAGGATATACACATTGGACTTGGGGCTCTGCTTGGAGTTTACCTCATATTTAAAAAAAAAAATTCTGCTTTGCCACTAAAATCATAATAAACACAGAGAACTAAAATGTTGTGTTGTTGTTGTTATTGTTATGCATAATAATAATAATTAGGGGAGAGGAGGTAGTTCAAAAAATGAACCCCAAAAGGTTCTTTAAAAGGTTCTGACGATCCATTAAAATGGGTTCTTTGAAGAACCCTTTTAAAGGGTTCTTCGATTAACTTATAGGGGTTCCCCCACATTTTCAATTTGAAGAAACCTTCTCCTTCACCCAGATCCAGATAGCTGATGTTCCGAAAGAGCTGCAAAATCTGGACCCATACAAATCAGCCGGGCTAGACAATCTGGACCCTCTTTTTCTAAAATTATCTGGCGAAATTGTTTCAACCCCTATTACTAGCCTGTTCAACCTCTCTTTCATATCTTCTGAGATTCCCAAAGATTGGAAAGCTGCCGCGGTCATCCCCCTCTTCAAAGGGGGTGACACTCTAGACCCAAACTGCTACAGACCTATATCTATCCTACCCTGTCTTTCTAAGGTCTTCGAAAGCCAAGTTAACAAACAGATTACCGACCATTTCGAATCCCACCGTACCTTCTCCGCTCTGCAATCTGGTTTCAGAGCTGGTCATGGGTGCACCTCAGCCATGCTCAAGGTACTAAACGATATCATAACCACCATCGATAAAAGACAGTACTGTGCAGCCGTCTTCATCGACCTGGCCAAGGCTTTCGACTCTGTCAATCACCATATTCTTATCGGCAGACTCACAGCCTTGGTTTTTCAAATGACTGCCTCGCCTGGTTCACCAACTACTTCTCTGATAGAGTTCAGTGTGTCAAATCAGAGGGCCTGTTGTCCGGACCTCTGGCAGTCTCTATGGGGGTACCACAGGGTTCAATTCTCGGGCCGACTCTTCTCTGTATATATCAACGATGTCGCTCTTGCTGCGGGTGATTCCTCGATCCACCTCTACGCTGATAACACCATTCTGTATACATCTTGCCCTTCTTTGGACACTGTGCTAACAAACCTCCAAACGAGCTTCAATGCCATACAACTCTCCTTCCGTGGCCTCCAACTGCTCTTAAACGCAAGTAAAACTAAATTCATGCTCTTCAACCGATCGCTGCCCGCACCCTCCCGCCCGACTAGCATCCCTACTCTGGACAACTACAAATACCTAGGTGTCTGGCTAGACTGTAAACTCTCCTTCCAGACTCATATTAAGCATCTCCAATCCAAAATGAAATCTGGAATCGGCTTCCTATTTCGCAACAAAGCCTCCTTCACTCATGCTGCCAAACATGCCCTCGTAAAACTGACCATCCTACCGATCCTCAACTTCGGTGATGTCATTTACAAAATAGCCTCCAACACTCTACTCAGCAAACTGGATGCAGTTTATCACAGTGCCATCCGTTTTGTCACCAAAGCCCCATATACCACCCACCACTGCGACCTGTATGCTCTCGTCGGCTGGGCCTCGGTACATATTCGTCGCCAGACCCACTGGCTCCAGGTCATCTATAAGTCTTTGCTAGGTAAAGCTCCGCCTTATCTCAGCTCACTGGTCACCATAACAACACCCACCCGTAGCACGCGCTTCAGCAGGTATATCTCATTGGTCATCCCCAAAGCCAACACCTACTTTGGCCACCTTTCCTTCCAGTTCTCTGCTGCCAATGACTGGAACGAATTGCAAAAATCGCTGAAGTTGCAGACTTATATCTCCCTCACTAACTTTAAGCATCAGCTATCTGAGCAGCTTACCGATCACTGCAGCTGTACACAGCCCATCTGTAAATAGCCCATCCAACTACCTACCTCATCCCCATATTGTTTTTATTTACTTTTTTTTGCTCTTTTGCACACCAGTATTTCTACTTGCATATCATCATCTGCTCATCTATCACTCCACTGTTAATTTGCTAAATTGTAATTACTTCGCTACTATGGGCTATATATTGCCTTACCTCTTTACTCCCTAATTTGCACACACTGTATATAGATTTTTCCATTGTGTTAGTGACTGTACAGTACTTTTGCTTATCCCACTTTTAACTCTGTGTTGTTGTTTTTTGTTTCAGTGCTTTGCTTTATCTTGGCCAGGTCGCAGTTGTAAATGAGAACTTGTTCTCAACTGGCCTACCTGGTTAGATAAAGGTGAAATAAAATAAAATAAATAAGACATTTTTGTTTGGAGGTTAATGAGAAAGTGTTGAATTTGGTTAACAAAAAATGTGAATTTCTACACTATGCTTATTTGATCGAATAGAAGTTTCGTACTAGTTAGTTTGTTACGAATGCACTGATATACGTGTACGCAAGTGGCATTTCGGCAATTTACGCAAAAATTACTTTTTTGGAGTTGTGCCTGTTGTCATAGAGATATATAGAGGACTCATTATGGATATAACACGTTTTAGCATGGCCATTGAGGGCTTCCACTATTTTAAAGTATTCAACTGGGCGGGGATGCCTTTGAGTTGGGCAAAATCAGCCCAAAAAAAAAAGAAAATTGACTACTTTAAAATGGAGATGCTGTTACAGACACTATAATGGCACAGATACAAAGATGAGTCCTCTATCTCTATGGCCAGTTGTTCACACACATATCTGCCCTCTTATTGTCTAGAATGGTCCCACCTGATCTTGCCTCCTCCCGACTGCCTTCCATCATCTTTAAAGACATGCATTTCCATTGTTAGAACTGTCACTCGAATATATTGTCAATATAAAAGAGAATCTTTGGGGTGCCTAACATTTCCAAATATCTGCTTGAGAGCGTCACCTACTGGTCAATGCAAAAACTGCATAGAAAGTTGAGGGACAAGTTGACACAACGACATTAGGCAAAAGGTAATCTTGGCATATTTTAAAATATAAACTATAAAATCATAACATGAAGAAAAGTGGTTTCAAAATGTATCATGCTTGACACTGACCTTGATAAAATGTTGCTCCCTGTAGGCTATGTGCCATGAATAAATTGTAGCCTACTAAGCTATTGCATATGCAATAATTATATTTTTCCTTAGCTACACTTTGAAACTGCGGAGGTATGTGAATGCTTCCATACAGCCGTAACACAGTAGGTAGTGTAGCATAGCACAGAGAATTTACGACCAACCTTTACTTGGCGATACTTTCTCAATTCCCAACTTGGAAGTCAACACATCTTCTAAACTTCCATGTCTTGTTTCTCTCCATGAATTAATCCAAAAATGTGTACTCCACCATGTTGTTTATTTCAAATCTTCTCATTGACCGAGACAGGTGAGTGTCATGCGGCACTTTGGGGTGTACAGCCACCTGTCTCAATCAATGAGAGAAGATTTGAAATAGACAAGATGGCGGCGTACATATTGTTGGATTACTAAATGGATAAAACATTTATTTAGTTTAAAGATGCAGAAATCACTCCGGCATTTCCTGGTTGCTAAAATTTGAATAGTTCGCCAAATTTCATTTTGTGACTAAATAAACAAGTATAGTGCAGAGAATCATTGTACCATCTAAACCGCTGTAAAATATATTTTCCATAACCAAAAATATAGTATTTTCAGCTGATGTACAAAACCTAAAGTAAAAGACGCAAAAAGTAAACTTAACGGGAAGCATAAAAATAGCGCACATAGAACCGATCTACCGATTCTTAGACTTGCCTTCAATGACAGATCTATAACTGATATTTCTATGTGAATTTGCTGGGGTCGCCCAAAAAGTTACATATTGAAGCATTAAAGGGTAGGTAGCATAAACGTAACCACATGTAACATATGGATTTGTATTAGTATATGCATCACGGTGGAAAAATCTGCCATGCTGTCCTAGAGCAAGGCAGTTAACAACCAATAATAACTGCTCCCTGAGTGCCGATGACATGGATGAAGGCAGCCATCCCCACCTCTCTGATTCAGAGGGGTTGGGTTAAATGGACACCCACCTGTCTCAATCAATGAGAGAAGATTTGAAATAGACAAGAAGGCGGCGTACACATTATATGATTACTAAATGGATTACATTTTTTTATTTAATTTAAAGGGTAGGTAGCATAAATGTAACCACATGTAACATATGTATCTGAATTAGTATACGCATCAATGGGGAAAAATCAGCCATTCTGCACTTGAGCGTGGATGTCATGGACGTCGATTAAGGCCGCCCTCCTTTATTTTGGTACTGTCCATATGTAGCTTGTTTTTGGTCACAGGTCCAGGAATGGCTGAAGAATTGCAACATTTACCTAGAACTAACGCTGCAGATAGCAATACTGGGTGATTTCAAAAGTCATAGTCAATCGATCAATAATATAATAATTATTTTAGCAAAATTGTTTATCTTTCATTTACAATCTGTAGAAGCTATGAGAATCGAAAAGTTCAGTACTTTTGTGAAGCATCACAGCACAGTTGAAAAATATATGGGAAATAGAAATCCAAAATGGATGGTGTTAAGAGATAGATGGGAGGGGTTGAATGGAACTGAAGGGTGGGACTAATAACAACAAGATAACCAATGTAAAACATACGGGGTCTGTAAAATGTATATAGGTTCAGAAATGTGAAATAGCACAGTTACAAATAGAAATCAAACTGGTTGGACATCAGAAATAGAGGAAGGACTAAAAACAAAACAAAATATTACTATTGACAAAATAGATTGTGTCTGTAAAATGTGTATAATATGTATAAACTGAAGGTACAGTGGGGGAAAAAAGTATTTGATCCCCTGCTGATTTTGTACGTTTGCCCACTGATAAAGAAAGGATCAGTCTATAATTTTAATGGTAGGTTAATTTGAACAGTGAGAGACAGAATAACAACAAAAATATCCAGAAAAACACATGTAAAGAATGTTATAAATTGATTTGCATTTTAATGAGGGAAATAAGTATTTGACCCCCTCTCAATCAGAAAGATTTCTGGCTCCCAGGTGTCTTTTATACAGGTAACGAGCTGAGATTAGGAGCACACTCTTATAGGGAGTGCTCCTAACCGCAGCTTGTTACCTGTAAAAAAGACACCTGTCCACAGAAGCAATCAATCAATCAGATTCCAAACTCTCCACCATGGCCAAGACCAAAGAGCTCTCCAAGGATGTCAGGGACAAGATTGTAGACCTACACAAGGCTGGAATGGGCTACAAGACCATCGCCAAGCAGCTTGGTGAGGTGACAACATTTGGTGCGATTATTCGCAAATGGAAGAAACACAAAAGAACTGTCAATATCCCTCGGCCTGGGGCTCCATGCAAGATCTCACCTCGTGGAGTTGCAATGATGAAGAGAACGGTGAGGAATCAGCCCAGAACTACACGTGAGGATCTTGTCAATGATGTCAAGGCAGCTGGGACCATAGTCACCAAGAAAACAATTGGTAACACACTACGCCGTGAAGGACTGAAATCCTGCAGCACCCGCATGGTCCCCCTGCTCAAGAAAGCACATATACATGCCCGTCTGAAGTTTGCGGGGAATAATAAAGCTATATTCAAAAAAAAAGTGTGTATGTATGTCTGTATTTGTATGCATATATATATATATTTACCAAAACAATATATGGGGGATTGGAAATGATGCAGACAATTACATTGATGGAAGCAACAATCTATCCGCAATATTAAAGCTGATCCACCCGCTGGGAAAAAAGGAAATAAAAGGCCGCCCTACATCACACCTCCTCGTGATTGGTGGATTGTTGCTCACGACCGCCAACACTCTGTCTGCATGGCTAGTGGCTAATGTTAGCCACCTCAAGCTAGCTAATGCCGCATTCAAAACAACTTGGAACTCTGTGACTTCCTACTTAAGTGCGTTCAAGATAACTGGAAACCCTGGGAAAAAACGAGCTCCGACAGGGAAAAATCGTTTTGAAAGGTCATCCGACTCAAAATTCCAAGTCGGGAACTCGGGCATCTTTCTAGATCTCTGACTCTCCGACCTGAAGATCACCGATTTTGTGTCTTGAATGCATTGAAGTCGGAAGTCAGAGATTTCCCAGTTCCGAGTTCCCAGTTGTTTTGAACACGGCACCAGTTGTCTTGAAAGTACCGTAAGGCAGGGTATATTCTCCATATGAGGTTGAGAAATAGTGCATTGTGGGTAGTTTAGAAGATATCCGGAAATAAGTGAATAAATATGTAAAAACCCCAAAACGTAACTATGTTTTGGAGTTACACCTGCATTGCTTGCTGTTTGGGGTTTTAGGCTGGGTTTCTGTACAGCACTTTGAGATATCAGCTGATGTAAGAAGGGCTATATAAATACATTTGATTTGAAGGTAACCAGATCATTACTAAGTCTTTTACATTTACATTTTAGTCATTTAGCAGACGCTCTTACCACACTGTGTTGGTACTTTGAGTAAAAACTCATGCTTTCTAGCCTTTAACAACAAAGCATTTTCTAATTTCAAATGAATCCCCTGCAACTAGAAATTGAAGTTTAGAAAAGGTGTTGTCTTCCAAGTCGGGAATTGAGGAAGTAGCGCCAAGTAAAGGTTGGTCCAAAATTCTCAGTGTTATGCTTTACCTATTGTGTAACAGCTTCATTAAGGCATTCACATATCACTGCCATTTCAAAGTGTTGCTACTTTTTCCTTCAAGTAAAATCATTCAAATATGAAATCGATTACAGAGTTTAAAGACACATCAAATATAAGATTATATTAGGCAACTGAGAAGCAATTTATTTTTTGTTGTTGCTGAAAGAGGCAATTTGCTGAAGACCCTGAAAAGGGCACTATGATGGCGAAACGTTGGTGGGAGCTTATTTCTAGTGTGCGGCTGTTTAATTTTATAGCCTTCAGTATTATGTTATGTTTGATACTGGAGCTCTGAGGCATGCTTCTAAATTGCTAAACAGCCAACTTTGAAGCAGTGCGCCGATAACTGAGCTGTAATAAGAACTAGAGACAGCCTCCAATAAATAAAGTAAACGCAACAATAATCAGATGAGGCATGAAGGTCAGTAAATTAGGTGTCAACTGCCAAAACAAACAAAGGCATGCATAGAAAGAGGAATCTCTTGCTGAATGGGGAAACAGTGGCTTTATGCCACAGCTGAGCTTTCACAGGTGTGCCCCATCAGCACTGATGACCCTCCCAGCTCCGCCCACCTCTCCTGCTCTGCCCACCAATCTCCTGCAGGGAGTAAGCGCAGCAAAACCCAGCAGACAGAGCAGGGAGGGGCCGTCACAAATGTATTACCAGAAAAAAGCACGAGAAATAAGAATAGGAAATATGAAATACACAATAAAGTAAGTAAGTAAGTAAGCATACTATATACAGGAAACATTTAAAAAGTCAGATCCAATACCATATTTACTTGTGCAGGGATACTGGAGTGATGGAGGTAGATATGTATGGGGTAAAGGAACTAGGCAACAGGATATAAGATAGAGTAGTAGCAGTTTGCATGTGAGTGGGTGTGCGGGTTTGTAGAGTCAATGTAAATGTATGTGCATATTGTGTGATTGAGAAAATGATGGAGTGAGTGTTTGTGTGTGTAGGGCCCTGTGATTGTGCATAGAGACAGTGCAATACTGAAATAAAAGGTCAATAAAGATACAAGGTCAACTCAGTCCGTGGAGCTATTTTGTTATCTATTTATCAGTTGTAGTGTTTGGGGATAAAAGCTGTTCAAGAGCTTGTTAGTGTCAGACTTAATGCACCGGTACCTCTTGCCGTGCGGCAGCAGAGAAAATAGTCTATGGCTTGGGTGGTTGGGGTCTTTAATGATTTTCCGGGCCTTCTTTTTACACCGCCTGATATAGAGGGCCTGGATGGCAGGGAGTTTGGCCCCAGTGATGTACTGGGCCCTCCACACAACCCTCTGTAGCGCCATGAGATCGAGGGCGGTGCTATTGCCATACCAAGAAGTGATGCAGCCACTCAATATGCTCTCAATGGTATAGCTGTAGAACCTTTTCAGGATTTGAGGGCCCATGACAAACTTTTTCAACCTCCTGAGGGAGAGCACTCGCCCCCCGTTTCCAGTAGTCCACGATCAGCTCCTTGGTCTTGCTGACGTCGAGGGAGAGATTGTTGCTCCGGCACCACTACCAGGTCACTGACCTCCTCCCTGTAGGCTGACTCATCATTTCTGGTAATTAGGCCTACCACTGTCGTGTCGTCAGCAAACTTGATAATGGTGTTGGAGTCATGCGTGGCCAGTTGTGGGTGAACAGGGAGTACAGGGGGGACTAAGCACACAACCCTGTGTTAGGGGTCAGCGTGGTGGTGGTGATGTTGCCTACTCTCACCATTTAGGGCTGGCCCGTCAGGAGGTCCAGGATCCAGTTGCAGAGGGAGGTGTTCAGACCCAGAGTCCTAAGCTTGGTGACGAGCTTGGAGGGGACAATGGTGTTAAACGCTGAGCTGTAGTCAATGAACAGTATTCCTCTTATCTAGGTGGGTGAGGGCAGAGTGGACAGCAATTGAGATTGCGTCGTCTATGGATCTGTTGGGGCGGTATGCAAATTGAACTGGGTCTAGGGTCGCTGGAATGGTGGAGCGAATGTGTGGCACACAACTTCCTCTGTCCTACAACCCATACTCCCCACCTCTTCTTTAACTGACCGGTGCAGAGGATAAAATTGCCTCCCCCTTACTACTTCCGCCCCACACCCTTTGTCAAAGATCGAGCCCTTTTGCCCGGATCAAGGACTTGACATCCCTGCGGCCCAGCAGGACCTGAATATCTACCCCTCTCTCCTCACAGCACTCTAAGCCACCACATCGGCCTTCTCATTACCTTCCACACCCACATGGGCGGGAATCCAGCAAAAGCTTGTCACCACTCCCATCTTTTCCAATCCCATTAACAGCACCATCATGTCCACAAACAAGTCTCCCCTATCCTACCTGTCCGTCTTCACACTACTCAACACTGCAGCCGAATCAAAGCAGATCACCACTAAGGGGTTTCACCTCCTTCACCCATCTCAAACCTATGATCATGCCATTAACTCGGCCGAATACACGGACACAGTCAGTTAACCTCTTACATACTCTAACATTGACATCTGGAATATACACCCCAGCCCCCATCCTACCACTGACTGGATCCTTTGAACCATCCTTTGAACCACCAAAACGAATAAAATTGATTATCTATATACAGTTAAAGTCAGAAGTTTACATACACCTTAGCCAAATAGGTTTAAACTCAGTTTTTCACAATTCCTGACATTTAATCCTAGTAACAATTCACTGTCTTAGGTCAGTTAGGATCAGCACTTAATTTTAAGAATGTGAAATGTCAGTATAATAGTAGAGAGAATTATTTATTTCAGCTTTTATTTCTTTCATTACATTCCCAGTGGGTCAGAAGTTTACATAGAGTCAATTAGTATTTGGTAGCATTGCCTTTAAATTGTTTATCTTGGGTCAAACGTTCTCACGTTGCCTTCTACAAGCTTCCCACAATAAGTTGGGTGAATTTTGGCCCATTCCTCCTGACAGAGCTGGTGTAACTGAGTCGGGGTTTTAGGCTTTGTTCGCACACGTTTTTTCAGTTCTGCCCACAAATTTTCTATAGGATTGAGGTCAGGGCTTTGTGATGGCCAATCCAATACCTTGACTTTTTTGTCCTTAAGCCATTTTGCCACAACTTTGGAAGTATGCTTGGGGTCATTGTCAATTTGGAAGACCCATTTGCGACCAAGCTTTAACTTCCTGACTGATGCCTTGAGATGTTGCTTCAATATATCCACCTAATATTTCTTTCCTCATGATGGCATCAATTTTGTGAAGTGCACCAGTCCCTCCTGCAGCAAAGCACCCCCACAACATGATGCTGCCATCCCCGTGCTTCATGGTTGGGATGGTGTTCTTCAGCTTGTAAGCATCCCCCTTTTTCTTCCAAACATAACTAAGATCATTATGGCCAAACAGTTCTATTTTTGTTTCATCAGACCAGAGGACATTTCTCCAAAAAGTACAATCTTTGTCCCCATGTGCAGTTGCAAACCATAGTCTGGCTTTTTGGAGTCTGGCTTTTTGGCAGTTTTGGAGCAGTTGCTTCTTCCTTGCTGAGCGATAAAGGACTAGATTTACTGTGGATATAGATACTTTTGTACCTGTTTCCTCTAGCATCTTCACAAGGTCCTTTGCTGTTGATCTGGGATTGATTTGCACTTTTCACATCAAAGTACGTTCATCTCTAGGAGACGGAACACGCCTCCTTCCTGAGCAGTATGACGGCTGCGTGGTCCCATGGTGTTTATACTTGCGTACTATTGTTTGTACAGATGAACGTGGTACCTTCAGACATTTGGAAATTGCTCCCAAGGATGAACCAGACTTGTGGAGGTCTACAATTTTTTTGGAGGTCTTGGCAGATTTCTTTTGATTTTCCCATGATGTCAAGCAAAGAGGCACTGAGTTTGAAGTTAGGCCTTGAAATACATCCACAGCTACACCTCCAATTGACTCAAATTATGTTGATTATCAGAAGCTTCTAAAGCCATGACATCATTTTTTGGAATTTTCCAAGCTGTTTAAAGGCATAGTCAACTTAGTGTATGTAAACTTCTGACCCAGTGGAATTGTGATACAGTGAATTATAAGTGAAATAATCTGTCTGTAAACAATTGTTGGAAAAATTACTTGTGTCATGCACAAAATAGATGTCCTAACCGACTTACCAAAACTATAGTTTGTTGACAAGAAATTTGTGGAGTGGTTGAAAAACGAGTTTTAATGACTCCAACCTAAGCGTATGTAAATGTCCGACTTCCACTGTATCTCTCCACACACCATCTCACGTCCTCATTTTGTGCATTCTGCCAGTGTTGCCAGGGACATGGATCTGCGTGACTGCAGAGTGGTTGGAGAGGGGACATCTGCTTTCCCACCACCAGTGGGAGGGGAAATCTGCAGGCACCAGTGACCACAACCACTCTCAACATGAAAGGTAATTTTGTGTATGCAGTTGTATGCAAGTAACTTATTAAGAACTATATCATCTGTGCTCTAGCTATCTCTACATGTGCAACTCAGGAGATCTAGCAGTTAGTTGTATATTTTTTATTCAACACAACGCAATCACAATACATACCACTTGTTACAAAATGAAAAGTTGGTGAAAAAAGTTAGGCAGCTATGATTTGCCTGTTAATAATTTTAGCTGTGTCCCAATTAATCAGTAAAGTTGCCTTGTATAACAAAATGTACACAAATTGTAAATGATACAATATTTAATAAAATCTTTATGTACAAGTAGTATAATATACCAACTCCAGGATTCTATAAAACGCTCACATTGTATTTACATTGACATGAGTTATGTCAAACAAATATTAGGAGTGATGTCAGATATACTGTACTGTTTGCTGTGACATTATAGGGGTCCACCTGTCTTTTCAACATGAGTACAGCATGAGGTACTTTCTTTCTGTCCTCCTACTCAAAAACAATCAACAAGTGCGCATCAGAGTAAAAATGACAAGATAAAGAACCCCTTAGAGAAGTGGAAGGTCACGCATCCTGATGTAAATTATATGCAAATATGCTCTTATATGTATCATTTTGTACACTGAGTTTACAAAACATTAAGAACACCTCCCTAATATTTAGTTGCACCCCTTTTTGCCCTCAGAACAGCATAAATTCTTTGGGACATGGACTCTACAAGGTGTTAAAAGCGTTCCACAAGGATGCTGGCCCATGTTGACTCTAATGCTTCCCACAGTTGTGTTAAGTTGGCTGGATGTCCTTTGGGTGATGGACCATTCTTGATACACATGGGAAACTGTTGAGCGTGAAAAACCCAACAGTTCTTGACTCACTCAAACCGGTGCGCCTGGCACCTACGACCATACCCCTTTCAAAAGGCACTTCAATCTTTTGACTTGCTCATTCACCCTCTGAATGGCACACATACACAATCCATGTGTCTCAACTGTCTCAAGTCTCCTCCCCTTCTTCTACAATGCCTTCCGAAAGTATTCACACTCCAACTTTTTCCACAATTTGTTGTGTTACAGCCTGAATTTAAAATGGGTTAAATTGAGATTTTGTGTCACTGGCCTACACACAATACCCTATAATGTCGAAGTGGAATTATGTTTTTATAAATTTTTACAAATGTGCTTAACGAGTCACATAATAAATTGCTAATCTAATGCCTCGCAAAGAAGAGCACCTATTGGTAGATGGGTAAAAAAAAAAAAAGAAGCTGACATTGAATATCCCTTTAAAAGCGGTGACGTTATTAATAACACTTTGGATGGTGTATCATGGATTGTAGTTACTGCACTGTAGTTACTGCACTACATTGTAGTTACTGCACAAAACTAACAAATGAGAGTGAAAAGAAGGAAGCCTGTATATAACAAAAATATCAAATTGCATCCTGTTTGCAGAGGCACTGAAGTAAAACTGGAAAAAAATGTGGGAAAGAAATTAACTTTATGTACTGAATACAAAGCAAAGATCCAACACATCACTGAGTACCACTGAATATTTTCAAGCATGGATGTGGCTGCATCATGTTATGGGTATGGGAGTTATTTAGAATACAAATAAACAGAATAGAGTGTAGGTGTGTAAAAATGTTGAATAATAATGAAGTACATTTATCAATCTGACTCCATTATTATGTGAATAAATGCAACATGCCCTGTGCGTCACTGTAGGATCTAGCAAGACTCCATTTTAATGTTATGACCAGACAACAGGAATGTGCCTGATAACCAGTCAACTCAACATACAATTTCAATCCAGTCACTTTAAAAATACACTATCAAGAAAACATACAATGCAATAATACATATCAAAATGCATAGCTCTTTATGAAATCTTGAAACAATCCAAACATGACAATTTAATTCACACAGCAACATCAATTTTGTCAATTCAAGTTTATCAGTCGTCACACCTCTCCTGGCGTCAGACCTCAGGACTTCCTTGGGAACGTCTCTTCCCCGAGATTTCCACTGTGAAGGTGACACTCTCCTGTGAGATGCAAATATAAAGCCATCCATCCGGACAATGTCAAATTGAATCAACACGCCAGGCTGGCGTCAGCAAGCGTCATCATCGTTCACATTTGTTCACGCTCTATTTTTCGTCTACAAGAGCTAAGCACAGGAAAAATCCTAGAGGAAAACTTGGTTCAGTCTGCTTTCCAACAGAGACTGGAATACAAATTCACTTTCAGCAGGACAATAACCTAAAACACAAGGCCAAATATACACTGGAGTTGCTTACCAAGACACTCGCTTTGTGAGTTATTTTATTTGGGAATTGAACAAGTCAGCAAAACAAACACGGTGGCGATGTTGACAAACACTTAAGGTCCAGAGAGACGTCCTGGATCCATTCCTTAGATACTTTAGTCCCCAGAGGTCTTAACCTAGAGAAGGACTAAAGCATGCTTTTGCGAAGGACCCCATCGGTTTGTTGGTCCAGTGACAACCCCCCCATTCGTACTTCTTGTTTACACATGGAGGGAGCTTACTAGCTCACTAACTGTTGTCCAAACCACTTGTTAGATCTCTTTGCCTAAGCTTTTTATGTTTTTATCCCTAGTGTT
Organism: Salmo trutta; assembly: GCF_901001165.1. NCBI lineage: Eukaryota > Metazoa > Chordata > Actinopteri > Salmoniformes > Salmonidae > Salmo > Salmo trutta. Next base: position 72,565,463 of record NC_042968.1, read on the forward strand.
GCTTAGCCCTGTTAACTTTCCAATACTCAACATATTCAACATGCATTATATGGTAATATTTGTATATCAATTACACCTACGGTAGTTGAAAAAAAGCTTTCCCAGTTTTCCAATAGTTTTTTTTACTGGTTCCACTTCTGTATTTCATTACTAGGTGGAGACAATGGCCATAGCACCCCACACCCTGAGTACCAGCCTGTAGGAAGACTGGGCGGAAGACGTCTCAGGGCAGGCTGCGCTGACTTCAGACAATGAGCATTGCAGAATGGGCCCCAGCAGTCAAGTCTATGAGGGGATTGTGTTGCTGGAGCCAAGAGATTCACAATACCACAGGAACCCGAGGAGACTTAATCAGCATAAATTGGATTGGCTCGCTGTGGTTCCCTAACACTTGTAGGTTGATGGGAGTGGTATTGTGAGTGACCCGGACCTATAGAGCGCCCGACCAGCGCTCTAACGCCCACGGGAATGGAGAGGCGCTGAGTGGGGATGCCCAGCTCAGACACCAGGGTAGCATCCCCTAAAAAACTATGTCAAACGATTGAAATATAACGTGTAATATTGGGATGCACTCAAAATTGAATGCATTTCAACTCTATAACTGGCATGTTAGAGGTGTCATATTTCTTTAAGCCCATAACCATGTGTGTCAGGCGTGTACTTTTGTTTCAAAGTATGTGTTTAAGACTACCAAGAAACACTGTGTGACCCTGACTTAGGCCACTGCAGTAAAACGTTTTGAAATAACTTTCAGAAAGCAGTATGCAAGATTGATAATAGCATTAACAATAGTTTCTCTTATACTTCCAAAGCCATATGGTTATGCCTCTAATCATGCTGCTTATAAAACATCTTAGATGCACACAAGCACCATTGTCAATTCAAATGTAAAGGAGTCTTTGTATTTAACCAAGACACTATACCATTGAGGATCTGCTGCATGGTTTGTCGTATTGGATCCTCTGCTGAGCTGAAGTGTGGGAACATCGCCTAGTGATGCAGCCTGCAGCTCCACTCTAGTTAGCCAGGTAGCTCTCTGGTAGAGGCAAGGAAACAGCAGCGGCCAGCCTTGAACACAATTGAAATTGGATAAATGGTATGCGATTAACGTTAGCTGGAACACACAAGAGGACCTCAGGTATGTGGCATGTGAAAGCAAACAGTAAATGACATTCACGCCAATGAAGGAAATAAAAAATGCAGGCAAACTGGGATAGAGCTTGGGTTTGTCGGTATTGGATTTGGATCCTCACTGCTCAGCTGAGGTGTGGGAACGTTGCTTGGTGACGTCAGTAGCCTACAGTAGTAGTTTTCAGGAACAAGGGGTGTCCAAGCATAAACATGATCATTAACCCCAGTATCATGGACCTCTGACGCCACACTTTCCTCACTTACAATGATATAACTGTGATAGTCGATGTAACGTAGGCATACATCTGACACTAACTGGTGTCATTATGCAGATCCAGCATCACAGTGATATTGCTGTGACCAGCATCTGCATCCTCAACAACGTTACTTACACAGTAAGTGTGATCATGTACAGCAGACGCTTTCGCATGATCAACGTTCACACTTACCTCTGTACCAACCGTATTCCTTTGTCTTTCAATGGGGCATTGTGACCCCTTTTGAAGATGATCAGGGAAGGAGAAAATGGTGGGCACAGCAGTCCTTTCCCTTGTCATCATGCTGAAAACACTCATGTTCAAAGTGATGGGCACAGAGTCGAGAGTGTTGGCTTTGTTTGCAATTCATCCACCTATAATCTGCTACCCACTGCTGCAGCCTGAGCTTGTCATAAAATGGGAACCTGTGGAAAAAGAATGTATTTAATAGTCGGCTAGGTTTTAGCCAAGTGTAAACAGCAAACGACAGTGTAAACAGTCCTTACTTGACACTAAAAGGTTTTATTCTACACCCATTTGAATAGAAGAAAATATAATAATTTGTTTGTATAGATCTTCTCAGGGGACCTCGACCAAGTTTGGGAAGCACGTACCGAGACCACCTTTTCATCCTAATCTTCTAAAAATAAGTTTGCTCAAGCAATGTAGACACATTAATCAATGTAATTACACTCTGCCTTATTTTTACTTAACAATTATGAGCTAGATAGCAGGATAGTAATGGTGTTTACCTAGCCATCTAATTGTGTTTGAAAGCTATTTAATGCGAATTTGACACACACTAGCTTGCTAGCCTCAATCAACAACATTCAATGTGGGCTGGCTAACCAAGATACTAGCTATAGAAAATCACTAGCTAGACAAACTGCACAGATCGATTCTAAAACCTTTTATTTTTTTGGGATAAAGTATCTAGCTAACGTTAGTTATAGTCAGGCTGAGTCACACTAAGCTTGTTAGCGAGCTGGCGATCTCACTAATAGCAAGATATCTAGCTAAAATGGATCCATGTGGATTCTAGCTAGAGATAGATAGATAGATAGATATATCTATATATATCTAAGTACCAGTCAAAAGTTTGGACACCTACTCATTGAAGGGTTTTTCTTTATTTTTACTATTTTCTACATTGTAGAATAATAGTGAAGACATCAAAACTATGAACTAACACATATGGAATCATGTCGTAACCAAAACAAGTGTTAAATTGAAATATATTTTATATTCTTCAAAGTAGCCACACTGTCTTGATGACAGCTTTGCACACTCTTGGCATCATCTCAACCAGTTTCATGATAAATGCTTTTAAAACAGTCTTGGAGGAGTTCCCACATATGCTGAGCACTTGTTGGCTGCTTTTCCGTCACTCTCCAGTCCATCTCATCCCAAACCACCGCACTTGGGTTGAGGTTGGGTGATTGAGGAGGCCAAATTATCTGATGCACTACCATCACTCTCCTTCTTTGTCAAATAGCCTGGAGGTGTGTGTTGGGTCATTGTCCCGTTGAAAAACAAATGATAGTCCCACTAAGAACAAATGAGATGGGATGGCATATTGCTGTTGTAGCCATGCTGGTTAAGTGTGTCTTGAATTCTAAATAAAATCAGACAGTGTCGCATGCAAAGCACCACCACACCACCTCCTCCATGCTTCACGGTGGGAACTACACATGCGGAGATCATCTGGTTAGAAGAGGATAGCATAGAGAAAAACAAAGAACATGAGGGAAAAAAGGGAGAAAGGAATGTAATCTACAAAGTCTGATTTTCTGCGTCTCACAAAGACAGTTGGAACCAAAAATCTCACATTTGGACTCATCAGACCAAAGGAAAGATTTCCACTGCTTGTGTTTCTTGGGCCAAGCAAGTTTCTTCTTATTATTGTTGTCCTTTAGTAGTGGTTTCTTTGCAGTAATTCGACCATGAAGGCCTGATTCACACAGTCTCCTCTGAACAGTTGATGTTGAGAAGTGTCTATTACTTGAACTAAAGCATTTATTTGGGCTGCAATCTGACATGCAGTTAACTCTAAAGGACTTATCCTCTTCAGCAATGACCTGCCACTGGCATTAAACAACGCATGTGTCCATGTATGCTGATGATTCAAGCATAAATGCATCAGCAACCACAGCTAATGAAGTCACTGAAACACTTAAAAGATTTGCAGTCTGTTTTGGATTGGGTGTCCAGTAGTAAACTGGTCATGAACATCTCTACAACTAAGAGCATTTTATTTGGTACCAAATCATTCCTTAAATTCTAGACCTCAGCTGAATCTGACAGTGAATGGTGTGGCTGTTACAAAAATTGAGACTAAATTACTTGGTGTTACCTTAGATTGTAAACTGTCATGGTCAAAACAGATAGATTCAATGGTTGTAAAGATGGGGAGAGGTCTGTCCGTAATAAAGAGATGCTCTGCTTTTTTGACACCACACTCCAAAAAGCAAGTCCTGCAGCTCTAGTTTTGTATTATCTTAATTATTGTCCAGTCCTGTGGTCGAGTGCTGCAAGGAAAGACCTAGTTAAGCTGCAGCTGGCCCAGAACAGAGTGGCACGTCATTGTAATCAGAGGGCTAATATAAATACTACGCATGCCAGTCTCTCTTGGCTAAGCGTTAAGGAGAGACTGACTGCATCACTTCTTTTTAAAAGAAACATTGTTTTTTCTGACCATTTCAACAGAACATCAACAATCAATTGGCAAAACTGAATATATACAGTACTTTCAGAAAGTATTCAGACCATGACTTAATATTTTGTTACAGCCTTATTCTAAAATGGATGAAATCTATATATATCTATATCTATATAATCCATTTTAGAATAAGGCTGTAACGTAACAAAATATTAAGTCATTGTCTGAATACTTTCTGAAAGTACACACACACAGCAAGAACAGGTTTTTAGAATGTTTTGCAAATGTATTAAAAATAAAACAGAAATACCTACATAAGTATTAAGACCCTTTGCTTTGAGACTTGAAATTGAGCTCAGGTTTCCATTGATCATCCATGAGATGTTTCTACAACTTGATTGGAGTCCACCTGTGGTAAATTCAATTGATTGGACATGATTTGGAAAGGCACACGCCTGTCTTTATAAGGTCCCACAGTTGACAGTGCATATCAGAGAAAAAAGCAGGCCATGAGGTAGAAGGAATTGTCCGTAGAGCTACGAGACAGGATTGTGTTTGAGGCACAGATATGGGTACCAAAACATTTCTGCACCATTGAAGGTCCCCAAGAACATTTAAGAACCTCCATCATTCTTAAATGGAAGAAGTTTGGAACTGCCAAAACTCTTCCTAGAGCTTGACGCCCGGCCAAACTGAGCAATCGGGGGAGAAGGGCCTCGGTTAGGGAGGTAACCAAGAACCAGAGGGTCACTCAGACAGAGCTGCAGAGTTCCTCTGTAGAGATGGTTGTTCTTCTGGAAGATTCTCCCATCTCTGCAGCACTCCACCAATCAGGCCTTTATGGTAGTGGCCAGACGGAAAGCCACGCCTCAGTAAAAGGCACATAACCACTCGCTTGGAGTTTGACAAAAAGGCACTTAAAGGACTCTCAGACCATGAAAAACAAGATTCTCTGGTCTGATGAAACCAAGATTGAATTCTTTGGCCTGAATGCCAAGCGTCACGTCTGGAGGAATCCTAGCACCATCCCTACGGTGAAGCATGGTGGTGGCAGCATCATGCTGTGGGAATGTTTTTCAGCGGCAAGGACTGGGAGACTAGTCAGGATCAAGGGAAATATGAACGGAGCAAAGTACAGAGAGATCCTTGATGAAAACCTGCTCCAGAGCACTCAGGACCTCACACTGGGGAGAAGGTTCACCTTCTAACAGGAAAACGACCCTAAGCACACAGCCAAGACAATACAGGAGAGGCTTTGGGACAAATCTCTGAATGTCCTTGAGTGGCCCAGCCAGAGCCCGGACTTGAACCCGACCCAACATCTCTGGAGAGACCTGAAAATAGCTGTGCAGTGACGCTCCCCATCAAACCTGACAGAGCCTGAGAGGATCTGCAGAGAAGAATGGGAGGAACTCCCCAAATACAGGTGTGCCAAGCTTGTAGCATCATTCCCCCAAAAGACTCAAGGCTGTAATCGCTGCTTTAACAAAAGTACTGTGTAAAGGGTCTGAATACTTATATAAATGTCACATTTCCGTAAAAAATAGTGTGTATATATATATATATACACACACTTCTAAAAAACATGTTTTTGGTTTGTCATTAGGGGGTATTGTGTGTAGATTGATGAATTGTTAATCCATTTTAGAATAAGGCTGTAATGTAACAAAATGTGGAAAAAGTCAAGGGGTCTGAATACGTTTTGAATGCACTGTATATAGTGTGGGTATTTGTATTAGGGTGGTCATAGTTGGTCAGCTAACTTTAGTGTAATATTAGTAAACAAATGTTTTAGTATTACATTGTCTAAAGCTGTTCACACTGAACTCATCCATCGAGCTAAAAACTGGCATGTAAACAAGTGTTGCCATTAAAAGTGCGCTTTTGCTAAGTTACTTTGGACAAAATCAAGTTTGTTTTTATTCATCTTACTACAGCTCAATTTGAGCTAATTCTGAAAGTGATTTATTTATAGCAAATTCTGCTATACCTTAATAGTTTGATGGCCCTAGGCCACTTAAAGTGCCATACTTTATGGTACTGGATGTCCATGACCCACACATGCAGCTGTAAGATTACCTTATCTGACTGATAGCTAATCTTTGTAATTTAGCTCAATGGTTATTTGCAACCAATAGCATAACCCCTGCACCCAGAAATACTGCTAGTGGCATGTCTGTAAATTAGATCATTACAGTGCTATTACATATTTGCAATCCCTAAATGCTATTTGTTATGTATAAAAACTAGAGGTTGACCGACAATGATTTTTCAACGCCGATACCGATTATTGGAGGGCCAAAAAAGCCGATACGGATTAGTCGGATGATTTTAAAAAAATTATTAAAAAAAAATGGGGGGGGGGGGTAATAATGACAATTACAACAATACTGAAGGAAGTTATTTTAACTTAATATAATACATAAATAAAATCAATTTAGCCTCAAATAAATAATGAAACATGTTCAATTTGGTTGAAATAATGCAAAAACAAAGTGTTGGAGAAGAAAGTAAAAGTGCAATATGTGCCATGTAAGAAAGCTAACGTTTAAGTGCCTTGCTCAGAACATGGGAACATATTCCCAGGTAAGAAGTTTTAGGTTGTAGTTATAGGAATTATAGGACTATTTCTCTCTATACGATTTGTATTTCATATACCTTTGACTATTGGATGTTCTTATAGGCACTTTAGTATTGCCAGTGTAACAGTATAGCTTCCGTCCCTCTCCTCGCTCCTACCTGGGCTCGAACCAGGAACACATCGACAACAGCCACCCTCGAAGCAGCGTTACCCATGTAGAGCAAGGGGAACAACTACTCCAAGTCTCAGAGCGAGTGACGTTTGAAACGCTATTAGCGCGCACCCGCTAACTAGCCAGCCATTTCACATCGGTTACACCAGCCTAATAATCTTGGGAGTTGATAGGCTTGAAGTCATAAACAGCGCAATGCATTGCGAAGAGCTGCTGGCAAAACGCACGAAAGTGCTGTTTGAATGAATGCTTACGAGCCTGCTGCTGCATACCACCGCTCAGTCAGACTGCTCTATCAAATCATAGACTTACTTATAATATAACAAACACACAGAAATACGAGCCTTAGGTCATTAATATGGTCGAATCCGGAAACTATCATCTCGAAAACAAAACTTTTTTTTTTTTTTCAGTGAAATATGGAACCGGTCCGTATTTTATCTAACGGGTGGCATCCCTAAGTCTAAATATTCCTGTTACATTGCACAACCTTCAATGGTATGTCATAATTACGTAAAATTCTGGCAAATTAGTTCGCAACAAGCCAGGCGGCCCAAACTGTTGCATATACCCTGACTCTGCGTGCAATGAACGCAAGAGCAGTGACAATTTCATGTTGGCAGGCAATATTAACTAAATATGCAGGTTTAAAAATATATACTTGTGTATTGATTTTAAAGAAAGGCATTGATGTTTATGGTTAGGTACATTGGTGCAACGACAGTGGTTTTTTCGCAAATGCGCTTGTTAAATCATCACCCATTTGTCGAAGTAGACTGTGATTCGATGAGAAATTAACAGGCACCGCATCGATTATATGCAACGCAGGACACGTTAGATAAACTAGTAATATCAACCATGTGTAGTTAACTAGTGATTATGTTAAGATTGATAGTTTTTTATAAGATAAGTTTAATGCTAGCTAGCAACTTACCTTGGCTTCTTGTGTTAAGCATTCTAGTACAGTTAAATAGTTAAAAGCTCGCAAAAAAAATGTCATATCGGGATCGTTTTTTGGGGGGGGGACAAGGAAAATATCGGATATCAGTATCGGCCAAAAATGTAATATCCCGATATTACATTTTTTTAGCAACCTTTTAACTATTTAACTGTACTAGAATGCTTAACACACACACAGGCGCTGCGGTCTAAGGCACTGCATCTCAGTGCAAGAGGCGTCACTACAGTCCCTGGTTCGAATCCAGGCTGTATCACATCTAGCCTTGATTGGGAGTCCAATAGGGAGGCGCACAATTAGCCCAGCGTCATCCTGGTTTGGCCGTCATTGTAAATACGATTTTTTTCTTAACTGCTTTGCCTTACACACACACCTGACCAAAAATTGTTGTTGTTCATTTGTTCAGTCGTTTCATTCTCAACCAGGATTTCTCATACTATGGAACGCCGTTTGGGTCTTTGCGTGTCAAATAACACTAATTCACATGTCAAATAAGCTTGTTGAGCAATCACTAATTTCTATCATATAAAACCTCACTCAAACATTGTGGTGGTGTTATGGAGTATCCGGGGTACATTCAAGTGTCCTTTCAACCTCTACAGTGTTCGAATATGGCAATTGCACTGTTTTTACACACTGGATGTGCCAAAATGTTCTACAACACCAACCTCTCTCAAACATTGTGGTGGTGTCTGGGGACATACGCGCTGTCTGCATCCATATCCCCTGTAAGTAGGTACCAACATATTTTTGGTGCGCAAAGATTGTCACTTGGTGGACATTCGATGATGCAATTAGGTCATACATCAGATAACATTGGTAATAGGCTAGATTTGTTCCTACCAACCTAACGATTAATTTGATAACCCCCATGTAGCTATAGCTCAAACACGGACCAAATCGAAGCTTACCTTGTGTAAGATGTTTGCTCTAGAAGTTGTGTAAAATAAACATTTTTACTCTCGGGTCTGGTGATCGATAACGGTAAGTCACAGGCAGACAAATAAGATATCCACATGATCTGTGGAGTCCCGGCTTTCGGTGTGTACCAACTTACTCCGTGTTTATTTCGTTTATACTTCACAACGCTAACCGGAATGTAGGTAGCAGCCATCTTGAAATGAGGTCATTGGCTCCGCCTGCCCTATAAATGTGTATGCCCATATATGGTAGTAAGATGAGACGGCACTGATCAATAGCAAATATACTCAGCTTTCCGCAAACACCCTGCTTTTGCAGAAAGGGGCAACCGGTCTCATACCAGACTGAATTGAATTAAAACAAATATGGGGACTTGACATTTATTAAGAGTCAGTGCTTGACTTGGAATGAAATAGGCGCCAGTACTCATTTTAGGTGCCGGTAATGTTTACATTTAGGTACACGAGCTCCACAATCCTTTTGAGCTAATATTTTATAAGGATAACAGGAGCAAAACATTTGAGGTGAAGGTACTCAGGTCCGGTGAACTCCTGCATAAGTTAAGCACTGGGTTTACCCAGTACATTTTTTATAACCTACTACAGTTTACTCGCCAGCACATTTACTGTTTTGGGTGTGCCCCAGCTGATATTTTTCACTAGATGTTTTTTTGCCTTTATTAAAATTATATGCAGTGGACGTTTCAAAGGTAGATCTGATACGCACACAAACAGTCAAGGATAATGACTCTCGGTGAATCAGTCATAGGCCAAGTGATAGGTCTAATTCGCCCATACCAATAAATGTTTTCCAAATTAGCTTGAAACTATCGTCGACATAGTTGAAGTTGATTGAAGTCCCCCGATTGCAGCTGTGGGAGAACCAGCTAATTGTCGCTCACGCGTTTCACAATTGATGAGCTCACCTGAAGCCACGTTGTAATTAAGTCACCTGATGGCCACGTAGTAATTAAGTCACCTGATGTATCTATCTGTTGGTTAATAATTACCCCATTCTTTGGTATATAAAGGTAGAAGGGTCTCTCCTACATTCCACCCGCTCTTAAGTTCACGATGGCCTTCACTGGGAAATATCAGCTTGAGTCTCAGGAGAATTTTGAGCCTTTCATGAAGGCAATTGGTAAGTAACAAACTATTAGTAGGGTTATGCTCTTATCATAGACAGTATAAAACAGCCTCTTATGAATGTGCAAACAGTCAGTATTTTGTTCTGTGGTACTATCTTCTCAATTTCCACTGTCACACTTTTATAGGGATAGATAAGCCAATTTCTGACTGTTTCAACAGAACATCAACAATATAAATTGGCAAAACAATATTTAGTGGGCTGTCATAGTTGGTCAGTTAACTTTTTGTTATCTTCGCGTTAACTTACATTGTCACTCTGCACCCTGAACACCCCAATAAAACTACAGTTGCCATTAAGTCTTTGTAATTTATCAGTCAGGTAAGCAATCAAGATGTAATGTTCTGGAATTAGTCTTATTACAGCTCAATTTGAGAGAATTTGTCGTTTGTGATTTATTTACAGCAAATTCTGCTGTAACTTAAACCTTTTCCTTAATAGTTTGATGGCCCTAGGCTATTGCAGTTAAAGTGCCATACTTTATGGTACTGGATGTCCATGACCCACATGCAGCTCAGATAAGGTCATCTATGCACCAATAGCATAATCCCTGCACCCAAAAATACTGCTAGGTCAGTTGGGTTTCTCATCTTAACTATGGTGCTCCTCAGCTATGGTTATTCTTAAATCTAAAGATGTTGTCTTGACTACAAATTCCCAAATCGAAAAGCATGGATGTGTAATCCAAAGGGAACCTGCACACCATTGTGAAAGGCTATAGGCTGAAAAGTAAAATTTAGTAATAATATAGTTTGTATATAGTTCAATGTGTACTGCCAACCCCTTTTAACATGTTCCTCCTCAACACTTAGGTTTGCCAGATGATCTCATCCAGAAGGGCAAGGACATCAAGAGCTTGTCGGAGATTGAGCAGAATGGAGACCACTTCAAAGTGACCGTGACCACGGGCACCAAGGTCATAGTTAACTCGTTCACAGTTGGCCAGGAGGCTGAGCTGGAGACTTTGACTGGAGAGAAGATAAAGGTGAGTTGGTCAACCAGACATGCCTGCATTTACTTGGCCTTGTGGGCACACCTGAACATTAGTTAACTTGTATTTGACTTATAAATGACATGGGTGGGCTATTATGGTACTTGAGGGCCAAAGTATGCAGCCACTTTTCCAGTTCAACTTTTGCAAATGATAAACTGTTTCCTTAGTGCTGGTGCAAAAGTCTTGTTTCTCTCTCAACATCAGCTGTTTAGTTTTATGATTGGTTTTAAACGTACTTATGACAAGCTGTAGTGCAGTAACTTGATGTAGTTTTACTCCTATATGGTATGTCATGCACTGACTCCTCTACCCTTCCCCAGTCTACGGTGAATCTGGTTGGGAACAAGCTAATGGTCTCATTGAAGGGCATTGATTCGGTCACTGAATTCAATGGGGACACCATTATCGCTGTAAGTATGTGGTTGTTGGACCAGCATGGGTTGGAACTGTCAACAAATGTAACTGCTGTAGACCCTAATCTGTGCACCTTTCCAGACAATGACGCTGGGCCCCATCGTCTACAAGAGGATAAGCAAACGCATCTAGGGATCTCTCAACCCTCTTTGAATAAATGAAGAAAATGTATTTTGACTGTGGTTTGTCTAAAATTTCTCTGTAGCTTTGCTTGGTAGAGCTGCAGTATATAGCAATAGATGACACTCAATTATTCACTTACCTCTTATGTTCAATATTTCACATGGTACTTAGGCACATGGTTGGTACACTGATTCAATGTTTACTAGCATGAAGGTGGGAGCAATAGCATAGGACTGGGAGCAATAGCATGTAAGGCTCAAAGCATGTTTACTAGCATGTAAGGCTCAAAGTACCTTTGAGCCTTACAGATGAAGATGAGGCCTTGTATATTGTACTTCATACAGATGGAAATCTCAATGTTAAAAGCAGGAACTTCACTACTTACATTCAACATAATATCTAGCTGTTGCAAAACTGGTGTAACCCACTTTCAATGTGAGAACAGGGATACTTTTGGGTAGATTTGGCAACTACTCTCATGCCCTTGAAATGCAGTTTCTACAAATGCTTGTGGCTGAGGGCCTTTATGTTGTCAACACTGATTGCTTCAGCCATGGGCTTGTTCTGCAGGGCAGCCTCTCTCATACTGTGGTAGACATGCTCATTCTGCTTGAACATCCTCAGCTCCATCTCAGTCTGCATACGCATTGACTAGGAAACAAAGTCAGGGGTCAAAAGTCTGGTAGCAATTGAGTTAACACTACCTGACCAGTCTACACATTTCTATTTAATTTAACATTGTGCTCTACTGAACAGGGTTGCCTTTAATTCCAAAAGTTAAATTACAAGGTATTTGGTACCTCAAGGTCCTTGGTAATGGCGTGGTTGGGTCCGTGGGTGACCATGAGGATGGCATAGGCCTTGCAGATCATTTCATGGCCAACCTTGATGAGCCCTGCGTGCCAGTGGGTCACACCAGCCCGCATGGTGGCCATGCCCAAATAAGCATTATTGGGGTGGTACAACTTCCTGCTCAGGGGATAAAGATTAGGTAAGGCTAAGTGAAAGGAATGTGATTTCAATGATAGACATGCTAATCTTATGGGCACATTGGTCCCATCACTCACATGTAGCCTTCCACCAGTCTGCCTGCATATTCTGCAGCCTCTGAGAAGAACTGCAGGTAGGACAGCACCTCACTGGCTGTACTCAGCAAACGCAGATGGTACAGGTGTGTATTACCCAACACGGGCTCCTGTTTGTCTAGACACTCACGACACAGCTTCACAACCTTTGGCGGGTAAAATAGAGAGTTATATGGGCAAGAGAAAGGTGGTTATTTATCAAGCTCCAATGCCGTTCCTAATGGTAAAGGATGGGCTTGTTACCTCATGGAAGTCACCAGCAGTGCGAGCTGCCTCAACCTTGGCCAAGCACTCCAAACTGAACTCCTGTACCTCCTTTACCAGCTCATCAGAGGGCTGAGAGAATAATTTGAACAAGTGTTAGTGTAGGGCTATTTAGGGAACATGCACAGCCCCACATTCACTCACTATCATTGACAGTAAAATAAAGCTCATGACAAATGCACTACTGCAGACACCCACAAGTGACATCCACAACTCTGTTTCATTGAAGGACATGTTGCTTAACGTGTTGGTCCAGTAAGTAGTGACACACCTGGTGACCTAATCGGCAATTTGCTCCAAGTCAATGCCTATACATGGATATATAACGTATATCCAGATCCATGTCATTGACCCGTGTCTAAAGACATGGCCATGTGCCGAGGGAGTTAGTCATAGGATTTAGCAATGTCTCAGACAATCAATTGGAATTCAGCATCAGGTGACCAAATCACAGATAACCAGAATAACTTGATTTATCAACTGCTACATGTGTTTTGTTTTATGGTCTCAGCTGATGTTTAGAGTGGGGATCATGTGAGGCACGATTAAGTTGAGTTAAGGGTGAGGGGAAGCATGGAACTAGACTCAACTGAATAGTAACTAGGCTGAAGTGTTTAAGGCCCCTGGGCCCTCAGAGGTATGATCATTTTAAAAGGTGCTTCTGATGCATCAGCTGAGAGGTGCCCATCTGCATGCTAGAGTTACGTGCCCAACGTGAGTCTGGGTATGGCAGGGTCCAGGGACCCAGAACCCCATTGTTTGGAATGGAAGGAATTGACACCAACCCTGTCCTTAACCTGCCACTACTTTCCCCACCTTGTTTCTGTCAGTCTCCTTGGCAGCCATCTTTAGGTCATCCTTGAGGTGCTCACTGCAGCTTTTACAGGTACAGTCAAAGTGGTACTGATGCTTCAGGGCGCGCTGGCGGTCCGTTGACACGTTCAGGAAGTCCACGTAGCCCACCGTCAGCTCATCGTTCTCAGCAATCTTACTCAGTGCACGCAGCTCGATCCTGGGGGAGCAGGGCGGCATGGTTAGCCCTGGGCCTTAGTGTACCGGCTGCTCTAGGATCAGCTCTAAATGTCACATGCTGGGCCATAGAACAGGCCCTAGAGAAGTTGATGAGCGGGATGCTGTAGTGTGATGTCATGGGAGTAACCATAGGGGAGGGTAAAGGGGTAGTGTAGCCCCTGGAGGTCTTTGGACCTTTATGGCACAGGTGGAAGTGTGCTTTCCCTGTTAGGGTAGGGCTGTGACTGAGTTCAAGCCATCCTACAAATGGTCCCTCTCAATTGCTACGATAGCAAAAGTGCAGGAAAGCTATTGCATTGACATAGTTTGCCAGGTACCTGGCAGCATTTTGTGTCTTTATGAGATAAGGAAACTGTGAAACCTTCATTTGCCAGTCAGCAAACATAAACATCACTGATTGGATAGTCCTGGCTGCTCAAAGTTCAGAGAAGGTTATATTGATTGTTCAGAGTTCAATAACTTCTTGGACTGTTGGCTCCTGATGAGCAATAAATGAAGCTTTAGAGAAACATCAACAGCTAGCTTGCAGAGACAGTGGGGGTTTCCATTTCCCTCAACTTGAAGAAACATTCTAACAAAGCAGTTGGGGATTTTGCACTGACAGATGACCAAAAACACATCTCAGGTCATCACCACAATGCAGGCAGTCTAAAAGTAAAAAAAAAACAAATGCATTCTTGTTATGATGGGATGTTTTGAAGTAATATTAAGGTAGATGACTGTTCGATTTCAGTCTCTCACAATAGATACTCAACAAAGCCCCAAGCAGGACAGCAATTCAGTCCTACTAAGAGCTAAACAAACCATGCTCTACGTTTTAGTTAGACAGACCCAATTTGTTGAGTTTCATAATATTTAGTTTTTCCCTCCTAGGGGTTAAATTTGAGACTTATGATAATTACTCTTTTGATCTTGTTCGCTGAGAAAAATAGTCCTGTAGGCTACTGCTAAAGAAAAAATTTAGAAATGTATGGAAAATCACATCAATGTCACAGTCAAGGTTAGAATGCCTGAGTGTAATTTGGTACAGTTCTGTTTTACCTTCCTCACTAGCATCCAGTGATAGAGGTTTATAACAGGTGTTAAAGAGATCTTTGAGGATCAGATGTTCAAGGTTCAAAGGTTAGACATTAGCTCAAAGCAGGCAGGCAGACCCACCTCCTTTTAGAGTGGTAGGCTGTGTTCAGAGCTGACTGGCTGGAAGAGAAGATGGCAGTCATAAAGTTTACAAATCACATAAATCTCACTCTTTATCTTTCTCTCTCGGGATACATACTTGCCATGGTTCAGGATGACAGTACAGTTGGGCCAGCAGTCATGGTTGACCAGACACAGGTTAGGGAACAGACCCACTCCCACCGCCTGCAGACCCCTCTGGTCACTCAGAGTAAAGCCATTACACTTGATCTACAGATGGATGGAGTGAGGGAGAGGGACAGATGGAATGCCAGAAACAAAGTGGAGAGAGAGCGAATGATAGAGGGAGAGACCAAGGTTAATGATGACAATACCTCACAGTACATAGAGTAAAATAACACATACTATAGTCATAATAGATTAACCAGTGATCTTGTATGTACTGTGCCAAAGTTTGAGAGAACTGTATGGTAAGATGACTAACTCAGTGATACGTACTATGCCAAAGATGTGTGCGATGTACTCCTTGCCATGCCTGGTTTTGGGACAGTAGTCCAGGAAGTTTTGTATGTCGATCTTGAGCTCTTTGAAGTCATCAGCGAGCATGTCGGCCACGTGGTCCTCCAGCTGGTCCACAGAAGTCAGCTGGCCGTCCGACACGATGCCTGTGTCCTTCTGTATGCGCCACAGCACACGGGCACTAAGACTGGAGAGGAACAGGGAGAGTTACCATTAATTAGCATTATAGGGTTATATCAACTTGCCAAGGCATTGACAACAACCCACCCCAGTATTTCTTCCACTTCCCCTTTCCCTCCATTCTCCTCCTACTCCCCTTTCCTTTTCCTCTTCCACCTCCTCTCTTCTTTAACTCTCTCTCATTCCCCTCTCCCTCCCTTCACCCTCTCCCTCCCTTCACCCTCTCCCTCCCTTCACCCTCTCCCTCCTTGCCTCCTTACCGTACATTCTCATTAGGGGCCTTTTCGTACTTCTTGATGGCGGCACACTCCTGCTTGTGCTCATCCCAGCATGCAGTCTGGCAGGTTCGGTCACAGTAGTGGGCGAATTTACACTGGGCGCAGCGGTGCAGGTTGGCCTGGCGACGGAAGCAGCTATGGCACACCTGCTGAGACAGACTGGGGGGAGGGTAAGGGAGGTCAAGGGTTAGAGGTCATGATTCCTTATGGGGTTGCCCAGCCCCCTGGCACTCTTGTAGTCAAACCCTGTTGCAGTCTCATGCTCCCTCCTATCCTTGTTACTTTAACTATCATATTCATATGGGCTAGATATAAACAAAGCAAGGCAATAACCAGTGGATGATATCATGGAGTGGATTTATTTAGCTAGCTATTTTCACTGTGGTGGGTCTCAAAGCCAGTGATTGTGTCCATTTTTGAAACTGGGGTTGATTAGATGGCCATGGTAGTGTGTGAAGCCAGCAGGTTGGAGAGGCAAATACCAGGGATATGTTGGTGTGCTGAAGAGTAGGCTTTTAGGGATGAACGATGAGCTCTCATCAAACTGAGTGGGGAGCCATTTCTGTACCTTATCAGTAAAGAATAGGACTGTTCTGTGTCAGCATTTAAATCTAAGTCGTTACTCCTTACCTCATCATATGTCCTCTTTCCTTTTTTTCTATAGGTCTTTCATGGCTATCCTCTTGTTTCCCCTCACCCTTTTTCAGTGTCATCATACATATCCCAAAAATATTGGCTCGTATTACTTGTGTGATATATTTACGTAATGGGCTATTCTGAGATGACATTACAGAAACATGATGACATTCTCCACACACTTTCCACACCTCTCTCTCTATTTCATCTCTCCTCTTCTCTCTCTCTAAAACTCTGTACTTCATCTGAAAAAGTTTCCACTGTCATTCCATGTACTTGTCGAGCTCCACCATTATATCACTGCTGGTTTAATGTATGTATGTATGTGGGGTTCGGTGGCTAAGCTATTAGCCTCATCCATAGCTGGGAGAACTTTAGCTATTTACGGTGAAAGGTCTTGGTCTACTAGTCATATGAGAACTAGCCTATATTTCTGTTGCCTTACTATAAAGTAAGGCCCTTAGTTGTTCAGTAAACAAACTGAGTACATGACTTACTCTACCCATGACAGTTGAACATCAAGCACACATCAAAATATTTAAACAATGTGGACAACAACAAAGTTACCTTAAAACAATGAGTACTGTAATTCTCTTTGTGATTGTGCCTGTAGTTTTATAGTTTTCAATTAAAACGGGCCCCAGCTGCCTAGGGGCCCCCACTTTATATAGCCTATATATTGAATAAATTCCTAAAATTAAAAACGTATCTGAAATACATATTTTCAATTGTTGGATAAACATAATCATAGCAACTAATGTCTGTGGAAAAATGTGCCCTTTGGGGGTAGGGGGGTGGGGTGGGGGCTCAAAATGTCCCCTCAAGGGAGGACCCCTCAACAACAACAACATTCTTAAAATGCCCATGTAGACAGGCACCTGACTGGTCCCAGCTTTCACTCCCTCTGATGTGCCAACAAACAGGTACCCGAGATCGCATTTCTAAAGTAAAAAAAATCACATAATACACGAGGCTAGACTTCCTAAAAAATATATATATAATAATCTAGCAGCATTCAAACCTACTTTCTGAACATGCATGTTGTACACAACTTTATCAATCTCTGAACTTTGCCTTAAGGTGAAGGCCGGGGAGTAGAGTATGTTTTTGTATATAAAAATAGAACATTTGTGGCACACATTCAATATTCCTGGATAAACATGTCCTACTGCTCTGGACATTACTGTGTAGGCTAGACCCTCTAGAACAATTTTTTTCCTAGGTCTGCAAAAAGCAGACCTAGCATAGGTCTAGAAAGATGTGTAAGTGACACAGCAATGCCAAAAACATCATAATACTTAACAGTGGTTGCTTAAAATAAACTGCCACACCTTGAAGACAAGCTATGGGCTTGTGTGTGTGTGTGTGTGTGTGTGTGTGTGTGTGTGTGTAAACAGTTTATCCCATGGGTGTCTGGGAGTGTGTCTAATAAGAAATAACTAGTTTGTTAATGCCTGCACTGACTGTTGGCATGCTGAAAAGCTTCAAGAACACATGTGATCTTCTTTTCTAAGAAATATGAAATGACTGCCTGTTGATCTTCCTTCTGCTTTCCTGAATTTTCCAATACCTGTCTGATACATTTCAATCACTTGAAAGCATATTTAATTCAGATTTAAATTCAGCATTACCTGATTTGACATCTGTGTGTTATTTATAAGGCCAGATTCAAAAGAATCATAAAATAATTTGGACAGATTTGTTTCCGATACGCCTAGGGTCCTAAAATAGAAAATAAAATAGTGTGATGGTCAATGATAACCCTATTTTAAAACAAATGTGTTAATATTGGAGTAAATACAGTACCGAAATGCATGTTTTCAGTGGAATGCACTGTACTTCGACATTGTGAAGGTCTGCCACATCTCTCCTTTGAAAGTGAACTGAGTTATTGGATTATTATAATTTCTTTAAGCAGTTTGGCTCATTGAACAGGTCAGAGTTTGTTTGAAGTTGTTGAGTGGTATGGAGGTTTTTCGCAATACGCTGTAGATGTATGAGTTCCAGAGTAGAGATCCACAGTAGCTACTGAGTTATCTGAATGTGTTGTATTTATATGGTATTGGCTTTTCATTCTTAGTAGATCTTGATGCATTTGGCTGTTAAAATTCCTTTTTTCCCCTCAAATCCTAGCAAAGCCCCTGTACATCTGCTGTTTAGTAAGACATGGTTGGGCAGGGGGGGAAAGTATGTCACTTTAGTGGTGACATGTTGTAGATAAGCAACAAACACACAAACAGGTATTACAATGATACACTGTATAATCTTGTTAAACCTCCATCTACTACTGTACAGTTGGATGGTCACTGAATAAGACCACACTTTCAGTTCAGTGCACTCTGTTTTTATGTGTATATGAGTGTGTGTGTGTCGAGAGGTCATGGTCTCTATATTTGCTGGAATGCTGGTCACAAATATGCCTGCTTATGCTGCACTCTTAGCGTTCAGGAATTGGGTCATAATTACTAATATTTGCCAGGTCGCAGTTGTAAATGAGAACTTGTTTTCAGCTGGCCTACCTGGTTAAATAATGTATTATTGATTTATGTTTGTTTATTTCATGTGTAACTCTGTGTTGTGTGTCGAACTGCTTTGCTTTGTCTTGGCCAGGTCGCAGTTGCAAATGAGAACTTGTTCTCAACTAGCCTACCTGGTTAAATAAAGGTAAAATAAAAATCCCAAGCATTTTTAAGGCTGGAGCCAAATTAATAGGAAGAATATCACAAATCATTTCCGCCAGTCATTTTGTGCGGTTTTGTCAAAGCACCTTCTAACGAGTCATGCGCGAAAACAAATTCAACGTGCCCCACTGGCTATATAAACCTGTGGGTGCAAAGTCAAACAGCCCGCCCGCTGGTTTCGCGGTGACTACATGGTCCTAAGGAACACAGGTGCTTTTTAATTTTTTTACAGCCTGCTATTTAACCATCAAAATGTTCAGGGCTGGACCAAAAACATTGCCAGTGACAGAACCTTGACAGTGAGTGAATCCTGCCTGGTAAGAACATTGGATTATTTTTATGATCTAGTGTAACATATGTGGATGTGTGAAACTTACTCCTCGGCCGGCACCTGCGAATATCTAGCGTTTCGCGTGGCGCTGACTGGTAAGACGCTTCAGGAGGGCGGTCACGTGTGCTAGCAAGGCAGGGGTCCCGAGTTTGCGGTAGGTGTGGGCTGAATCGGGATGAAGTGGTACTCGCTAAGCAAGCAGCGTGACGTCCTTTACACTAGCTCCATGTTGATTTACAAAGCTTGGGCACCTACTACACTATACCCAACATTGAACCCAATGCTGAGGACCTCTCAAATCATACAAGTTAACACGATGAGCTGAACAATCCGCACTAATGCTAACGTTTTTCTGTGTGAAAAGCCACAATTTTGGGAAGAATAATGCTGAATCATGAATCTTGCACTCATGGAGGCAAAGGACACACAGTATGACATCACTTTACTGTATATGAGTAGCACATTCCTGAAAGTGTGTCAACAAACGCATTTGCAAGCATTTAAACAACAGGATGTGAAGTTTTGGACAAACTGAACTACCATTTATTTCAAGAATCTTTTGTTTGGTTGTAATATTAAACAGATATTAAAATTAATTACATTAATACTTGAACAGCAGGTAACCTTTTTAACCCAGCACCTGAGGAGTAACTATATGCTCATTCCACTATGAGATACCAATACTATACATGGCCACCATGAATCAGCCCCTACCCGTCAAAGACATAGCAGAATGGATATTCTTTTTAATAAAAAGATCCACAATCTCAAATTGTTAAAGATATGCATTGATACAGGAACCATGTAGGTATCATTTGTGCATTCAATTTGGCTTTATTACTGATAAATAATGGATGTGTGCATGCCACAGAGATTTTGCCATTATGACCCAAATCTCCATGCATTGGGCCCTACCTGTCGAAGACCACTGCAGCGAAGCTGGGCTCAGCGAACACTACCTCCCCAGCCCAAAGGTCTTTGGTGGTCCTAAGACCCCTGCCCTTCTCCCCAGCATCAAACACCTCTACGTTGTCCATATCCAGGTTCATTACCAAGTGGACAAGACTGGAACACCTCACAGATAGAGGTTAAAAAGAGAGGGAGGAGTAGTGCTGGCTGGAGTGCGCTTCAAAAACATTCAGCACCTGCCCTTCTCCTCAGCCTGACCCCGCCCTCCAAAAATAGACTGGCCTTCCTGGGACTGTACCATTGTGTGTGGGGTGGGGGCTGTGGGAGTCTGGGGCCTTGAAAGTGGAAGTCCTGGGAAGGCTTACTCCATAGGAGGAAGAGTTGTACGGGTCTGCCTGGATGTCCTCCCCTTCTTTGGGGTTGGTTCAGGCCAGGCCCCAGTGGTATTTTGGTCTGGCAGCTGTGTCTGTCTGTCTGTGGAGGTAGGAGGCAACTGACTTGGAAGAGGCCTGATCAAACACTTCTCTCTGTTGCTTTTGTTTTCACTCTAGCTACCGTATCTGTCAGTACCACAGTCTGCAGTTTGCTCTTCTCTGCTTTCTGTCTCATTCACATTGGCTGTTCACACTTTCCTCTCATCCAGTGTCCCTTCCTCCCTTTTGTCAATATATACATCTCAAGGACAGCAAGACTGTCATATATGAAGAATGGTCAATTGCAATTAAATACATTGTCTGTAATTTGTAGTTATATAGGATAGCCCTATTTAATACCACACAAAACCTAATTGAAAGTCGTGATTTATAGAATGCTGTAATATCCTGTCTCAACAAACCAGGACTTGACAATGACATAGATTTTGAATATATGCTGCATGGGTCATATTTTCCCTTTCACTTCACAGGGTGATTAATACTCTGAAAGAACACCACCTAAACAAAGTGAGGATGCTTCTGGGATTACACAGCCTTGTGAAGACACTGTTTACAGTGGGAGAGATGTGAGGGGAAGAGAAGTTAGAAAAGCAGTGGGGGGAGGAGAGGAGGATAGGATTCGTGTGCATGTAGCTCCTGGCAAATGTTCTTTGGAAGATGAAGATGGGAGAGACTTGAGACAGTGGCTCAGAGCATTTACCCTATTTGTCCTGTTGTACTTAAAGGTCTGACTGGTCTGGTGCTGCAGAAACAAAACACTGATCAGCTGAGTAGGAAACTATGCAACACCATCTGTGAATATAAGATCATACCACAAAGCATTTGAGTTCATAACAGCAGAATAACTGTGAATACTGTGATGTAAGCAGTCAAACGAGTATAATATTAGTTTCTACATAAAAATAAACTGCAGGAATTCTATTTTATATGATTTTCACTTTGCGGTTGAGCCGTTGTTGCTCTTGGATGTTTGCACTTCACAATAACAGCATTTACAGTTGACCGTGGCAGCTCTGGCAGGGCCAAAATTTTACGAACTGACTTGTTGGTTCCACGTTGAAAGTAACTGAGCTCTTCAGTACAGGACATTCTACAGCCAATGTTTGTCTATGGAGATTGCATGGCTGGGTGCTCGATTTTATACACCTGTCAGCAACAGGTATGGCTGAAATAGCCAAATCCACTCATTTCAAGGTGTGTCCACATACACTACATCTCCAAAAGTATCTGTATTCCTGACAGAGTGAAAAGGGAGTGGGTTACATTAATGGGTGTGTGGTTCAATACAAAAGGCCTTTAAAATGTCCCCAAAGTATTTTAAGCCAATACACAAATCAATCCCATACAGTTACATGAGAATACAACAATTAAGCAATATACAGTACTCAAACGCACACTCCATTTAACGAAAATGTCAACAGCGCATTTACAGTTCCCAACCACACTGAACACTAAAAAGTCCGCTCCAGCATAAAGCACTGGAGAGCGACAGACAGAGAGAGCCAGAGACATAATGGTCTTGGCTGTTTAACTTCCGGCTTGGAGTTGCACTCGTCTGCCTGTCTGTCCAATACACCGTTGGTTTGTCTGTCGCGCCAACCGAGAGCTCTCACACACAAACATTTACTTCCTCCTTCTTGATAGCTGGTGCGCTCTTAAAACCTCTTAAGGATCGGCCCTCTTTTTTCAATTTACGCCTAAAATGACATACCCAAATCGAACTGCCTGTAGCTCAGGCCCTGAAGCAAGGATATGCATTTTCTTGGTACCATTTGAAAGTAAACACTTTGAAGTTTGTGGAAATGTGAAAGGAATGTAGGAGAATAACACATTAGATCTGGTAAAAGATAATACAGCAAAAAAAATGTTGGTACCATATTTGAAATGCAAGAGAAAGGCCATATTGTATTATTAAATCCCAGGTGCAATTTGGATTTTGGCCACTAAGATGGCAACTATGTATGTGCAAAGTTTTAGACTGATCCAATGAACCATTAGATTTTTGAAAAATAAATGGTTTCAAGACTGCCCAAATGTGCCTAATTTGTTTATTAATAACGTTTCATGTTCAACACTGCACTCTCCTCAAACAATAGTATGGTATTCTTTCACTGTAATAGCTGATGTAAACTGGACAGTGCAGTTAAATTAACAATGTAAGCTTTCTGCCAATATCAGATATGTCTATGTCCTGGGAAATGTTCTTGTTACTTACAACCTCATGCTAATCGCATTAGTCTACATTAGCTCAACCGTCCCACAGGGAACCCACCAATCATGAAGAAGTTAAAGTGGTAGCGCACGGTGAAGGCTCTGTGCAGGATTTCACCACAACACTGAAACATATGGAATACCTCCATGAAATGCCACAAGTAGAGTGCTACAACTCTTAAAAAGCAAAGGCATTAATAAAAGTGCAGACAGGAAGATAAAGCAATTATTTTCAGTAACTACAGTAGGCCTATGGCTTTGGATGACGGAAACATCTTCAGCCTTCCTTCTCTCCATGTTTCCTTCTGATTTGGTAAAAGGTTCACTTAATCCTTACCACCACAAAAACAGGTTTAGAATCAGATCTTATTAACCCAAAACCATCTTTGAAGAAGCAAACTAACTAATCTGAACCAGTACCAGTTGTTCTGGCTATAAAAATTGTACCTACACCAGAAATATTAATCTCCAGTCTGAGCCCCACTGTGTCTTCTAGTTCCCCCCTCTCTCCCTACAGATCATAGAAATCAAGGTGTGCTCCGGAAGGGTAGTCATCCTCCAGCAGCACCTTCATTAGCTTAGCACAGGAGTCTTCACAGGTGAGTATCTGACCCTGGGAGAACATGACTGAGAAGGACTTTCTCACACCAGGGTCTGCAGTGCAGTCCCTGGCCTCCACCAGCATGTCCGTCTCCAGGGGACCTAGAGAAACACAGAGAGACAGGATCTAGTTTGGTCACAAGTCACTGGATGGTCATGTAAGAAAGGACAAAAATTGCAATATTGTGAGAATGTGTAAAGTCATGATAATCCATTTCAAGGGTAAATTTCAGCTGAATTGAAATTGACCCCATGGCCAGCTGTGTGGTCACAGCTCACTCTGCGCTGTAAGTCACGTGGGTCGTCTCAGCCAGGCTAAGGTTGAATGGCTCTTGACACACATATGAACGATGACCAAGTCAATTTCATATGCTTTTTACAAATGTTATAACTGGAATAAAGGTAAATTCAGGAGTGTGTACCTGAGGTGTATTGTTTTATTTATCAGGAGTTTAAAGCCTAAAGCTACCTGGGGAATAGTTGAGTACGCGGAGGTCCGGCTCCTCCTCTGCCAGCACACGGAACATCATTGCTCGGGCTGCCTTGCCTGTGCAGTACAGCACCCAGGAGGGGAGGGGCTTCAGAGCACACAGCGAGCTCACGTTGACTACACAGCGCCGCAGCCCCTGTCGTCGTGGAAACACCTGCAGCAGGCCGGCTGTCAGGCTGAGGGCGGAGCTTACGTTGAGTGACAGGTAGGAGTCCACCTCCGCCATGTTGGTGAAACTCTGGGCATAGCGCGACACGTCTCCCAGAGAGGCTGGAGGGGAGGGGAGCAGGGGGAAGGAATGGGAAGATGTCAGATTACACAACGGTTGAATTATATAATTGAATTGCAGTGTGTGGACTCGGCTGTATAGACCGACTATATTGTAACTTTTGGGAGATTTGATGAGCACAATCAAATACAATTAGATTTGATTAATAAATAAATTAGTATCTAAAGATGTAAAAATCCTGAGACCTAATTTGAAAATCTGTAAACTGAACACTTTTTTTGTTAGATAATTGTCATAGTTAGTAGACGTATGGAAGTCAGTAACCTGTTACAGGTGGATGAATTTACCAGCATTGTTTATCAGTATAAAATGGTCAATATCCTCGGAGGAAAACTCTTTCGCCGCCCTGACGACACTTTCCACCCCTTCTTTCATTCCCAGGTCTACGACAACACAACGAGTTACCAACCCTGCCCTGCCCGCATCCGACGAAGCCAAATTTTCCTGGAGTTCCCGTAATTTCTCATCGGAACGAGCCGCCAAAACAAGCACCGACTTCGGTTTGAGCAACAGTGAAATCTCTTTCGCTATGGTTCGGCCAAATCCTTTGGACGCCCCGGTGATGATGCACAGCGCTCTCCCTAGGTCCTTCGCGCCTGGTAAAATTACGTTGGATATAACATTGGCCTGCATTTTGGTGAAATGGGAGCGGAGATGTACAGCTTCTACTTATAAAGGCTGGCAGAGTTTTGTAAAGAACCGTTTCAAATCGATTAGATTGAGGAACGGCAGAGTTTTGTAAAGAACCGTTTCAAATCGATTAGATTGAGGAACGGATATGGATGCCAAAAAATAAACATGAAGAATGAGCACGCCTCTTATCCCGCCCACTTTACGGTGTTCAAACAGATTCGCGATTTAGTTTGTAAAATTAATAAGCAAATGTTTTATTATATGCCTAGATGTGGACTGTGCAGGCTAAAATGTGTTTTTATCAATGATGTATCATATTGTAGCGATATCCGCGCTTGTAAACTGGGGTAGCTACATTATTTACGCAAATGAAAATATAAGATAAGACAACCGAGGTAAAGACAGTTTTAAATTGGATATTCGACGGATATTCGCGCTTTCAAACCTCAATAGCCACTTGAGCCACAGACTCCAAATAAGTGTCACGATGTTGGAAACATTGCGCACAACATTGCACAGGTCTTATTTTCACTATTTGGACATTAATTCGCTTTCCAAAGCTAATAAACATGTGGAAATGTGAGCAGCATTTTGTATTCCTAGTTGAATTAGTTAGGGAGCGTAAACAAAGAACAAACTTTTTTTTACATTCAAATTTCAATAGCTCCTTGGTCATGACCTAGGGACTTCAAACAAGGTTCAGAATGTCCACTGACTACCCTTCTATATTGCACACCCTTTAATTTGTCCATTTCCATCTCACAAGATTTTACATGAATTTTTTTAAATTTAGAATTTCAATAGCTCCTTGGTCATGTGACCTAGTGACTTCAAACAAGGTTCAGAATGTCCACTCAGTGGGCCTACACAATGCACACCCTTTAGTTTGTCAATTTTCATCTCACATGGTTTTACATGAATTTTATCAAAATTAAAAATTTCAATAGCTCCTTGATCATGTGACCTAATGTCCGCTGACTACCCTTCTATATTGCACACTCTTGTTTGTGTACTGTAAAATCACACGTTGAAACATACATTTTTCATAGTTTCACATTTGCAATAGCTCCTTGGTCATGTCAATTACACACCTAAGAAGCATGCAGTGGATATACACCCATATTGCATAACCTCTAGTCATGTATCTTCTATATTGTTGTACATTAATATTAGTTTGACAATTAGGGGGTTCAGTCAGTGTTGTGTTTACCCTTTTCTTTAATATTTATCTATAATAATTGGTAGTTCTAAGTACTTATTTTCCCTGTTTTTTTTATTTTTCCACAGTATTTAACAGTGGTACACAATAGGAGAGAGACAGATAATATCTCCTTTCGTCGTTAATATCAGCCATAAAGGAAAAGGGCAAAGTACGAGAGTCATGCTATTAATTGTCCAAAGCAGGGATGGAGAGTGAACTGGTGAGGTAGGCTGCAGTGGGTTTGCTGGTCAATACATATACTGAACATGTAACCACAGTAATGGTGGCCAGTAAATCAATGAATAAAAATGTAATATTAACAAATTAAACAGAAATTGTAGACCTTTAATCTTTTCCAACATGTCAGACACTTCAAATAAGTATGAAACATTTCACAGTGTTAACTTCTCTTTATCCCTGGTTTATGTACATTTCAGAGCCTCTTCA
This sequence comes from Salmo trutta, assembly GCF_901001165.1. Taxonomy (NCBI): domain Eukaryota; kingdom Metazoa; phylum Chordata; class Actinopteri; order Salmoniformes; family Salmonidae; genus Salmo; species Salmo trutta. The sequence continues at coordinate 72,592,176 of NC_042968.1, forward strand.
GAGTGGATGGGGTATATCATGCATTTTCAGCAACAAAGACTGCACTTCCAGTTTGTGTTCTTTACTCTGTTGAACTCTTTTGTCTTCATTCCTAGGCACAGCACATGGAACCACCGTTGGCATGCAAAACATTCAATCTAAAGCAAAACAAAGCGTAACACGTTATAAATAATATCAAATATCAATGCTGAATGACGAATTAGCCATCAATTGTTGTCAAAAGATTCTAAACATGTTAAATAAAGTTACTAACCCAGTCAGTCTTTGGGCCACATCCAGGTTGTTTATCAGTGGCACACATGAAGCAGTTGTTGGCTTTGTTGAACTCTGAAATCATAGGCATGAACTGAACATATGGCTGTCCCACACAACTACATAAAAATAAAGAATTTACATTTACTTTGAATTAAATGTCATTACATACCAGACATTTTTAGTATATCCTTAGCCATTTCTTTTCGCAATTGCTCCATGTGTTTTTGAATGTTCCATATCAATTTGGGAGGGGATGTTGGGGAAGTTCTGTGCAACTTCCTTGGCCAAGACCTAGACCTAGACCAAATAATAAAATAGAGTTTTTGACCTAATTGTCACATAACAGCTAACCATTCATTATTTGAAAATATAACTATCAAACCTGCATTACAAAGACCCCACAGCTGAAGGTGTCCTGCTGCATGGTGTGGGTTATTTCCCCTCCTTTCCACTTTATGTCCACCTAGTCATCTTTTCCATGGCAGGATCTTCTCATTTTGAAGTATTCTCTTTTTTATGTAAACATAATGGAATTCTGATTAGTTATAGGCAAATGAATACACAAGACACATTTGTATGCTGTTTTCCTTATCACTACAATCTAGCAGTAATTTATTAGTAGAGGTAATTTCCTGTTTGCCCTGTTCTACACACAGCCTAAATTATAGGCACTGAACCATTTACAGGACAATAATAAAAGTATCATATAGGATCCAACCCTATCACAGAGTGAATAAATGTAGAGCATTTGTAGACTTTAAGAAAAAAATATTAAGTGACAGTTTCATCAGTACGTGCTTAAAGAAAGTCACATCACAAAGACCACAGATGACAGTGCCCACCAAATCTATGACAATAGAGAATGAATTGTAATCACCAAAGTGTGTTTGTCAAAATAATATCTGAAAATGTCAGTTGTTGAACATAATACTTCTATTTGCAGTAGCAATTTATGATATATGCAGTTGAGGAATATCCCATGTACCAACACTACATGTAGGACGGACATAAGACATTCCCACATAGAGTATTTTTTATTTATTTTTATTTCACCTTTATTCAACAAGGTAAGCCAGTTGAGAACAAGTTCTCATTTACAACTGCGACCTGGCCAAGATAAAGCAAAGCAGTGCGACACAAACAACAACACAGAGTTACACATGGAATAAACAAACGTACAGTCAATAGCACAATAGAAAAGCCTATATACAGTGTGTGCAAATGAAGTAAGATTAGGGAGGTAAGGCAATAAATAGGCCGTAGTGGCGAAATAATTACAATTTCACAAATAAACACTGGCGTGAGATGTGCAGAAGATGAATGTGCAAGTAGAGATACTGTGGTGCAAAGGAGCAAAAAATATATAAATAAATAACAATATGGGAATGAGGTAGTTGGATGGGCTATTTATAGATGGGCTACGTACAGGTGCTATGATCTGTAAGCTGCTCTGACAGCTGATGCTTAAAGATAGTGAGGGAGATATGAGTCTCCAGCTTCAGTGATTTTTGCAATTCGTTCCGGTCACTGGCAGCAGAGAACTGGAAGGAAAGGCGGCCAAAGGAGGAATTGGCTTTGGGGGTGACCTGTGAAATATACCTGCTGGAGCGAGTGCTACGGGTGTGTGCTGTTATGGTGACCAGTGAGCTGTGATAAGGCAGGGCTTTACCTAGCAAGGACTTATAGATGATCTGGAGCCAGTGGGTTTGGCGACGAATATGAAGCGAGGGCCAGCCAACGAGAGCACAGAGGTCGCAGTGGTGGGTAGTATATTGGGCTTTGGTGATAAAACGGATGGCACTGTGGTAGAGTGTTGGAGGCTATTTTGTAAATGACATTGCCAAAGTCAAGGATCGGTAGGATAGTCAGTTTTACGAGGGTATGTTTGGCAGCATGAGTGTCTGTTTGGCAGCATGAGTGAATGATGCTTTGTTGCGAAATAAGAAGCTGATTCTAGATTTAATTTTGGATTGGAGATGCTTAATATGAGTCTGGAAGGAGAGTTTACAGTCTAACCAGACACCTAGGAATTTGTAGTTGTCCACATATTCTAAGTCAGAACCGTCCAGAGTAGTGATGCTAGGCGGGTGGGCAGATGCAGGCAGTGATCGGTTGAAGAGCATGCATTTAGTTTTACTTGCATTTAAGAGCAGTTGGAGGCCACGGAAGCAGAGTTGTATGGCATTGAAGCTTGTCTGGATGTTAGTTAACACAGTGTCCAAAGAAGGGCCAGAAGTATACAGAATGGTGTCGTCTGCGTAGAGGTAGATCAGAGAATCACCAGCCGCAAGAGCGACATCATGATGTATACAGAGAAAAGAGTCAGCCCGAGAATTGAACCCTGTGGCACCCCCATAGAGACTGGCAGAGGTCCGGACAACAGGCCCTCCCATTTGACACACTGAACTCTGTCTGAGAAGTAGTTGGTGAACCAGGCGAGGCAGTCATTTGAGAAACCAAGGCTGTTGAGTCTTCCGATAAGAATGCGGTGATTGACAGAGTCAAAAGCCTTGGCCAGGTCGATGGATACAGCTGCACAATATTGTCTTTTGTCGATGGCGATTATGATATCGTTTAGGACCTTGAGCGTGGCTGATGTGCACCCATGACCAGCTCGGAAACCAGATTGCATAGCGGAGAAGGTACGGTGGGATTCGAAATGGTCGGTGATCTGTTTGTTAACTTGGCTTTCGAAGACCTTAGAAAGGCAGGGTAGGATAGATATAGGTCTGTAACAGTTTAGGTCTAGAGTGTCTCCCCCTTTGAAGAGGAGGATGACCGTGGCAGCTTTCCAATCTTTGGGGATCTCAGACGATACGAGAGGTTGAACAGGCTAGTAATAGGCGTTGCAACAATTGCGGTGGATAATTTTAGAAAGAGAGGGTCCAGATTGTCTAGCCCAGCTGATTTGTAGGGGTCCAGATTTTGCAGCTCTTTCAGAACATCAACTATCTGGATTTGGGTGAAGGAGAAATAGGGGAGGCTTGGGCAAGTTGCTGTGGGGGGTGCAGAGCTGTTGACCAGGGTAAGGGTAGCCAGGTGGAAAGCAAGGCCAGCCGCAAAAAAAAATGCTTATCGAAATGATCGATAATCGTAGATTTATCGGTGGTGACAGTGTTTCCTAGCCTCAGTGCAGTGGGCAGCTGGGAGGAGGTACTCTTATTCTCCATGGACTTTACAGTGTCCCAGAACTTTTTGAAGTTTGTGCTACAGGATGCAAATTTCTGTTTGAAAAATCTAGCCTTTGCTTTCCTAACTGCCTGTGTATATTGGTTCCTAACTTGAAAAGTTGCATATCGCGTGGGCTATTCGATACTAATGCAGTACGCCACAGGATGTTTTTGTGCTGGTCAAGGGCAGTCAGGTCTGGGGTGAACCAAGGGCTATATCTGTTCCTGGTTCTACATTTTTTGAATGGGGCATGCTTATTTAAGATGGTGAGGAAAGCACTTTTAAAGAATAACCCGGCATCCTCTACTGATGGAATGAGGTCAATATCTTTCCAGGATACCCGGGCCAGGTCGATTAGAAATGCCTGCTCGCTGAAGTGTTTTAGGGAGCGTTTGACTGTGATGAGGGGTGGTCGTTTGACCGCAGACCCATTATGGACGCAGGCAATGAGGCAGTGATCACTGAGATCCTGGTTGAAGACAGCAGAGATGTATTTAGAGGACAGATTGGTCAGGATGATATCAATGAGGGTGCCCGAGTTTACGGATTTGGGGTTGTACCTGGTAGGTTCCATGATAATTTGGGTGAGATTGAAGGCATCTAGCTTAGATTGTAGGACGGCCGGGGTGTTAAGCATATCCCAGTTTAGGTTACCTAACAGTACAAACTCTGAAGATAAATGGGGGGGGCAATTAATTTACATATGGTGTCCAGGGCGCAGCTGTGGGCTGAGGGGGGCCTGTAACAAGCGGCAGTGAGAGACTTATTTCTGGAAAGGTGGATTTTTAAAAGTAGAAGCTCGAACTGTTTGGGCACAGACCTGGATAGCATGACATAACTCTGCAGGCTGTCTCTGCAGTAGATTGCAACTCCACCCTCTTTGGCAGTTCTGTCTTGGGGGAAAATGTATACACATACATAGAGGCATTTTTCAGCCATGATTTTACCACTCAGAATCCAGAATGGTTATGACAATGGGGCCATCACAGGACGTAATACACCCTTACAACAATCTACTTTTTGATCTTCTTCACTTCTTATCTGGCAAACTGCTACTGTGTGTCAATAAAAGAGCCCCTATTAGGGGTTAGTGTACTCCAGTAAAAAAGGGCTGGTTTAGATTAAAAACTACTGCCCTTTGTCCCCGTTCATAGGGGCATGAGAGACTAGTCAGTGGTAGAATTGAGTTGGCACTTTATTGGCCCAAACACCCACAGACCCACAAGGTTGAGGTTACTCATGGACAGTAATTAGTAATACATTTTTTGCATTGATGCATTGTGTCTTCTAACTGTCCAAGAATAGGATCCAAAGTGTTAGGAAGTATTTGTTCCCATAAATACAAAGGAGGATGTCTCTCCTCATACCTCTGGCACTTTAGTCAGACTGCCAGACTGTGCACCACAGAGCCAATCAGGAGAGAATACATACAGGTCAACGGTGCCAATTGAAAGCTAAGGGGTGTGTCTGTGCCTTTTGGATTACTCTCTCTTTACAGAGAACCCCTGTGGTTCAAGTCAAGAGCTACCCTTCCCCTTTCAGTCTGCTCTGCGCACGTCTGAAAGTGACAGAGCCAGCAGCCAAGAGAGTTTTTCACAGTATGTCATAAAAAAGTATTACACTTATGAATGTATGTAAAATGCTAATATGTATTAGATCCAGTACAATGGAATAACTAAGACCTGAATTTGAATGCAGCGTGTTCCGATTCCTCCTTCTCTTTCTGTCCAGCAGGGTCAACCAAAAACACTTGGCCTGATAGTTCATGCACATACTGGGGAAGCAATATAGAAACGCATTGATCCCTTAAATGATTTTATTATTAAATGACCCATATCACAACCCTCATACCTCTTCACAAAAATGTACCTAAATCAATTTTAGAAAAAGGATTTTACTCACAAAAGATGTAGGAATTTATTTTTCCAGTTATAAATAGTAGGCCATGCATCAAATAACTATTTTCATAAGAAAAACGAACCCTCAAATGCACTATTGCATTTTGTAAGTTGTCTGCAGGTGGCTTGTTGTGAATGCACTCAAATATCAAGTCATTATCAGGTTATGTAAATTGCGTTCTAATACTCAAAGTAGAAGGATTTGTCTTAATGTACAGTATATGAAAAGGATTCTTTCACCTTATCAAGCTCACACTGACTGACAAATCATTTCCTATTACTGTGATTAAAAAGAGCATATGAAACATTGTTTTTCATGAGGCCTAACGGTGCGCCTTCCTTTAAGCACCTCTGTTTGAACACCTCTCCTGTCCTTGATCCATACCACATACAGCCATTTGTGGATCTTATCAGTGTCCATGTGAAAGATAGTTGCGAGGATGGAACATTTGTTCACTTACATATTTTTTTTAACACCCATGTAAAATGAAGGCCTGCAAGCTTACAGATTTAAGTCTAATAGCATGAGATGAAAGTAGACAAACATCAGAGTATGTGATATGAAGGTGTAACCGATGTGAAATGGCTAGTTAGTTAGCGGTGGTGCGCGCTAATAGCGGTTCAATTGGCGACGTCACTCGCTCTGCGACCTTAAGTAGTTGTTCCCCTTGCGTTGCAAGGGCCGCGGCTTTTGTGGCGTGATGGGTAACGATGCTTCGTGGGTGTCAGTTGTTGATGTGTGCAAGGGTCCCTGGTTCGAGCCCAGGTTGGGGCGAAGAAAGGGACGGAACCTACACTGTTACAAAGGCATAGTCAGTGGACATTCTGAACCTTGTTTGAGGTCACATGACCAAGGAGCTATTGAAATTCTACATTTTGAAAAATTCATGTGAAACCATGTGAGATGAAAATGGGCAAACCAAAGGGTGTGCAATATAGAAGGGTAGTCAGTTAACATTCTGAACCCTGTTTGAAGTCACCAGGTCACATGACCAAGGAGCTATTTACATTTTACATTTTGAAAAATTATTGTAAAATCATGTGAGATGAAAATAGACAAACTAAAGGGTGTGCAATGTGTAGGCCCACTGAGTGGACATTCTGAAACTTGGTTGAAATCACTAGGTCACATGACCAAGGAGCTATTGAAATACTAAATTTGGAAAAATTAATGTAAAGCCATGTGAGATGAAAATGGACAAACTAAAGAGTGTGCGATGTGTGTCTATGCATCGGGTTAGCTACAACCAGTTTTGAAAGTGTTAGGAGTAATGGTTAAAGAGCTATTGAAATGTTAACATTTTGATTTGTCACTATGTTGACAGTCCCTAACTGCTGTTGGTGGACATAACAAAAACTACAGGTGAATATCAGTCGAATATCCAATCTGAAACTGTCTTTACCTCGGTAATAAGACATTATTTACTAAATCCAATAACTTAACTCAGTGCAACTTATGTTCTTGTTTTAATTGTCTGGTATGATTGAATAGTTATCAAAATTGTGGCAATAATGAGAAAGATCAAGATATGGTTTTGAATGGCTTAACATTGTGAACAAAGATTTAGGCTTCACTACACAGGCTATGTAACACATGGGGCCTAAATGTCAAATGCTTTTCATAAAAAACAATTAACACACAGAGCATTACCGACATGTCATTGGGCAGCGTTTAGACAGCCCAATTCTGAACCTAATCCTGACCTGTGTTCCACTAATTGGTCTTTTGATCAATCACAGCAGATCTTTTCACATTATGTTTTTTAGAGCTGATCCGATTGGTCAAACTAATCATTTGTGAAAAAAAGACCAGAATTGGGCTGCCTGTCTAAACGTAGCCATATATAATAGAACAGTGTTGAGGAATGTTTTCCAGTCTCACTTGATATGTTTTGTCAAAACCAACAATCTAGTGATGCTCAACTTCCAGAGTATACAATAATGTATGCATTTTCACTAAACTAAACTATCACACCTATTTTTTTTAAATTCATTTCCTTTTTGTGCACTTCGACATTGTCCCTTATGTGTTAATTGTCTGAGTACGATGAGAGATCCATCCTCAGATGGGATCTATTCTTTATCAATGAAGAAATCTTGAGTAAATTGGTAATTTAGGTTTACATAGTCTGTACACAAGAGATTAACCATTAAGTAAATAATTAGATTTTCCAGTCTGTCTGCAATTTTAAGAATGCATACATTGCCATGTCTAAACTCGTGTGTACATGTATTTGTAACAATTGTTTGTACACCTGAATGTCACACCATACACATTTTTCTTTACAACCAGATGGAAAATAGATATGGAATTCAACATGCCACATGATTTGTTTCATAAATACTTACAGAAGAACGTGTAGCAAATCTCACCACATGACTTGACCACATGACTCAATTCACTGTATTGGCCCACATCGAAGAGCAGCTTTTATTACAACTCCTTGAATCATGTTCATATCTATTAATTACAAATCATTTATAATTACCAATTTATTACCTATAAGTTACCTTGCCACACAGACCCGTCTTTTATCTGATACAATTATCATCCATGACCAAGCAATGCATGAAATGTATAGGTCTACAGAGTAAGGGGACAGCACTTGGTCACAGCATGCAACATTATGGTTCACACAGGATGTGGCAAGTACTGTATCTACAGTACATGGTGCACGGGAGCTGAGGAATATTGCCACATAATGTCATGTTGTAGATTATAATGTATGATGATATGGATCAGAATGAAGAGGATTGTGGATGTTTAAAAAAAAAAGTCAAATGTTACACTCAGTGCTTTACTTGAGCAATTTCTACAGCTTGAGTTCCTGCACCTCTTATAGAATATTACCTCAAAAGTATTGTGGAGTTCCTGCAACTAAATATAAAGACCTATTTCAATCCAAGTCAAGCACTGGTTACGCTTTTAGCATGATATGAATCCATATCTTTCTTTTCTGTGGGAAAAGGGACAATCATTTTTAAAAGATATCCACCCACAGTACCAGTCAAAAGTTTGGACACACCTACTAAATCCAGGGTTTTTCTTTATTTTTACTATTTTCGACATTGTAGAATAATAGTGAAGACATCAAAACTATGAAATAACACAAATGGAATCATGTAGTAAGCAAAATATATTTTATATTTGAGATTCTTCAAAGTAGCCACCCTTTGCCTTGATGACAGCTTTGCACACTCTTGACATTCTCTCAACCAGCTTCATGAGGTAGTCACCAGGAATGCATTTCAAATAACAGGTGTGCCTTGTTAAAAGTTAATTTGTGGAATTTCTTAATGCATTTGAGCCAATCAGTTGTGTTGTGACAAGATAGGGGTGGTATACAGAACATAGGCCTATTGGGTAAAAGTCCATATTATGGCAAGAACAGCTCAAATAAGCAAAGAGAAACAACATGCTATCATTACTTTAAGACATGAAGGTCAGTCAATCCGGAAAAATTCAAGAACGTTGAACGTTTCTTCAAGTGGAGTCACAAAAACAATCAAGCACTATGATGAAACTGGCTCTCATAAGGACCGCCACAGGAAAGGAAGACCCAGAGTTACCTCTGCTGCATAGGATAAGTTCATTAGAGTTAACTGCACCTCTGAAATTGCAGCCCAAATAAATGCTTCAGAGTTCAAGTAACAGACACATCTCAACATCAACTGTTCAGAGGAGACTGCGTGAATCAGGCCTTCATGGTCGAATTGCTGCAAAGAAACCACTACTAAAGGACACCAATAATAAGAAGAGGCTTGCTTGCGCCAAGAAACACGCACAATGGACATTAGACCTTGGTCTGACGAGTACAAATTTGAGATTATTGGTTCCAACCGCCGTGTCTTTGTGAGACGCAGAGTAGGTGAACGGATGATCTCCGCTTGTGTGGTTCCCACCGTGAAGCATGCAGGAAGAGGTGTGATGGTGTAGGGGTGCTTTGCTGGTGACACTGTCTGTAATTTATTTAGAATTCAAGGCACACTTAACCAGCATGGCTACCACAGCAATCTGCAGCGATACGCCATCCCATCTGGTTTGCGCTTAGTGGAACTATCATTTGTTTTTCAACAGGACAATGACCCAACACACCTCCAGGCTGTGTAAGGGCTATTTGACCAAGAAGGAGAGTGATGGAGTGCTGCATCAGATCTCTCATTGATCTCTCATTGAAATAAACATTAAGTGTCAACTTGGAACTGTGGTGAATGAAGCTAACGGTATGGATAATGCCTACCTCATGCATAGAGCTTCAGACAAGTAGGGAATGTGGAGTTAATAATACATTAGCTTTAGATGATGTTTTGGTATGAGTTGAGGACAGGCGTGACAGTGGAACACCATGGTTTAATAGTACAAGTATTGTAGAAATGAGTAATGTTGTTTTCATACCAACAAAATATTAGGCCTACAGTAAATGTTGTTCGTTGACAGAGCATAGTAGTAAAATGGGGAATAAAACCCTTACTATATGATAAATTCGGGTGTTTTTAATGTAGGTTTTAACATTAAATCTTGTATGTTATTCTCACAATCACATTCTATCAAGTTCCAAGCTCCCATGATTAGGCCAATGAGGATTTGATTGGTGACGTTATCATCTAGCCACACAGTGGCAGTGTTGGTCTTTCACTTTTAAAAATGGAAGACTGTAGTTGATCATGTAACAGAGGTCTTAGAAACAGAACATAAAACACAGTGTCTCTCATGGATTGTTGGAGTAGGCAAGTGCAGCAAGTGAGGAGTGAGAGTAAAATCTCTATGGAGAATCAGTGAAATTAGTTCACGCAGACACAAGCAGGGCACCTAGAAGAGCAGGTATTCTAGAGTAGGCCGTCATTGTAAATAAGAATTTGTTCTTAACTGACTTGCCTAGTTAAATAAAGGTTAAATAAAAAATAAAACTAATACATAAACTGGGATGATGTTTGAGAATGATGTAGGTAGCATAATGGGGGAGAACACAAGACTGGTAGTAGACATGAGGAAGGTTGCTACATTTGTGACAGCAGCAATCAATTGCACAGAAAAATTACAATCTAAGACTAAGATACAGATTATAGAGGAGCAGGCAGTAAATTATCTTGGAATTACAAGACTGACATGTGAAAATGTAAAGGGTGCAGTTTGGTTTTAGAAGTGGGGGGGACATAACCTGGTGGGGTGTCCTCCCCCAGAATTTCTTTGGGCATCTAAAGCTCATTTCCTACATTTGTACACAATCCAATATGCCGCCTCTATTTAGAACAAAAAGTAAGCAAAAATGGCCACAGTCATCAAGCTAGGTAAGAGATCATTATTAAATGTTTAAGTGATTAATAAGACTGAACTAGATCAAAGGTAATTCAATAATAAATATTGTGTTGCACCTTTAACCAATAGCCTAACAAATTAACAATTCTTGAAAAAATACAAAGACTTTTGATTGTTTTTATGAAGACATCCCCTATATCAAGTTTCAGCCAGACCGACCAGCTAGCCCGAGCTGCCTACATGCCCAACCTCCACCAGTCTAGTCAATAACTCAACTCTCTCCCAACACAAGTTCCTTCCCAGTTCCCACCTTTACTTTTTTATGTTCCCAAATCATGCAAAAAACCCAACATACACCTCAAATATACATTAACACACAGAAACAGCAAATCATCCATATAATTAATCTCATAGGCCTAATAGTACTATAGAGCTGTTTTTACACAATATAGCTGGAGTGCCCAGCTATTATCCTCAGTAATTTCTCATTCAGATTGTCAGACCCCGGTGGCTTGTCATTGTTGATAGACAACAATAATTCTTTCACCTCTTCCACACTGACTTCACGGAATTCAAAAGTACAATTCTTGTCTTTCATAATTTGGTCCGATATACTTGGATGTGTAGTGTCAGCGTTTGTTGCTGGCATGTCATCCCTAAGTCTGCTTAACTTGCCACTGAAAAAGTCAGTAAAGTAGTTGGCAATATCAGTGGGCTTTGTGATAAATGAGCCATCTGATTCAATGAATGATGGAGCTTTTTTTCCAAAAGAGTTGGCTTTTTTCCTGAAAATATAATTTAAGGTGGCCCAATTTTTTTTTACAATCATTCTTTATATAATTGATCTTTGTTTCATAGTATAGTTTATTTAAATTTAGTCACATGATTTCTTAATTTGCAGTACGTTTGCCAATCAGTTGGGCTGCCAGACTTATTTGCCATACCTTTTGCCTCATCCCTCTCAACCACACAATTTTTCAATTCCTCAACAATGTAACAGTTTTTAGCCATTTTCTTAATGGGTGCGTGCTTATTAGTAACTGGAATAAGCAATTTCATAAATGTGTCAAGTGCAGCTTCTGGTTGCTCCTCATTACACACCACAGACCATCAAATATTATTTACATCATCAACATGTCACACCCTGATCTGTTTCAAATCTGCTTGGAATCAAGAGGCACTGTTCGATATGTTCCTGCATGGCGTCACGTAGGAGGTCAAGGACAAGCTTGCAGCCCAGGAGTTACCTATGGAGCTTGATTCCCTTATCACTTTGATCATCTGTATCGATGGGCGATTACGGGAACAACAGAGGGAGAGGAAATTTGATTTCGCTCGCATGCCCAGGGATCCCACCTTACCTCCGAGTCATCCCGGAAGCTCCCGACAGTTTCGTTGCCAAGAGAACCCGAGGCTTCTCGACCTGCCCTGAGGGCTGCCAAAGATGTCTGAGTCACCGCTTCCTAAGCCTATAGCACTAAGCAGAGCTAGGCTGTCGCCAGCGGAACGGCAATGAAAGAAGATGGCGCCGAAGAACATGGCTGACGTTTGACATTCTCCCAACCAATTGTGCAATTATTTTTATTTTTTTGGCGTATTGTGTAACTTATTTTTAAACGTATTGTGTACATAATGTTGCTGCTACCTTCTCTTATGACCGAAAATAACTTCTGGACATCAGAAAAGAGATTTCTCACCGCGGACTGTAAGAAATGTTTTCCTTTAACGAGTCCGACGAGAAGGATATGCTGATTCCACTGGAACAGACCTAGATCCATGCCTTTTGCGTGAAGAAAAGACGCCGGTGTCACAGGCGTCGAAAGGATTAGACCCAGGCGCAGTGTGTATAGTGCTCATCTTAGATTTTAATGAATGCACTTCAAAATAACAAACGCTCAACAGTTCTGTCAGGTATACTAACAAACTAAACAGAAAGCAACCACCCACAAAACCCAAAGGAAAACAGGCTGCCTAAGTATGGCTTCCAATCAGAGACAACGAAAGACACCTGCCTCTGATTGGAAACCATACTCGGCCAAACATGGAAAACATAGAAATAGAAAACTAGAACAAATTCCCCTAGAACCAAAAAACCCCAAAACACACAAAACAACCGCCCTGCCACGCCCTGACCATTCTACTATGGCAAATTACCCTTTTCACTGGTCAGGACGTGACAGCCGGAAAAAGAGGACGCAGATCGGGGATCGTTCTGAGAAGCCGGAGGCGAGCGAGTAAACTCCCAATGCCTTCCATTCTGCCTTCCATTCTCCTTGCTAACGTGCAATCGTTAGAAAATAAAACTGATGACCTACTTTTAAGATTATCCTACCAACGGAACATTAAAAACTGTAACATCTTATGTTTCACCGAGATGTGGCTGAACGAAGAAACGGACAATATAGAGCTGGCGGGATTTTCTACGCTACCTCTGGTCTTTTTGTCAATAACAGTTGGTCTTTTTGTTGGTCTTTTTGTCAGTAACAGTTGGTGCACGATGTCTAATATTAAAGAAGTCTTGAGGTATTCCTCGCCTGAGGTAGAGTACCTTATGATAAGCTGTCGACCACATTATCTACCAAGAGAGTTCTCTTCTGTATTATCCGTAGTTGTCTATTTACCACTACAAAGCGAAGCTGGCACTAAGACCACTCTCAACCAACTCTATAAGGCCATAAGCAAAGAAGAAAATGCTCACCCAGAAGCGGCGCTCCTAGTAGCCAGGGACTTTAATGCGGGCAAACTTAAATCCGTTTTACCTCATTTTTACTAGGATGTCACATATGCAACCAGGGTAAAAAAAATCCTAGACCACCTTTACTCCACTCACGGAGATGCATGCAAAGCTCTCCCCTGCACTCCATTTGGCAAATCTGACCATAAGTCTATCCTCCTGATTCCTGCTTACAAGCAAAAACTAAAGCAGGAAGTACCAGTGACTCGCTCAATACGGAAGCGGTCAGATGATGAGGATGCTACACTACAGGACTGTTTTACTGACTGGAATATGTTCCAGGATTCATCCAATGGCATTGAGGAATACATCACCTCAATCATCGGCTTCATCAATAAATGCATCGATGACATCGTCCCCCCAGTGACTGTATGTACATATCCCAACCAGAAGCCATGGATTACAGGCAATATCCGCATTGAGCTAAAGGCTAGAGCTGTCGCTTTCAAGGAGCGGGAGACTAATCTGGACGCTTATAAGAAATCCTGCTATGCCCTCAGATGAACCTTCAAACAAGCAAAGCGTCAATACAGGATTAAGGCTTGAATCCTACTACACCAGCTCTGATGCTCGTCGGATGTGGCAGGGCTTGAAAACTACTACAAAGGGAAACCCAGAAGCGAGCTGCCCAGTGACGCGAGCCTACCAGATGAGTTAAATGCCTTTTATGCTCACTTCGAGGCAAGCAACACTGAAGCATACACAAGAGCACCAGTTGTTCTGGATTACTGTGTGATAACGCTCTCGGTAGCCGATGTAAGTAAGACTTTTAAACAGGTCAACATTCACAAAGCTGCTGGGCCAGATGAATTACCAGGACGTGTACTCAAAGCATGCGGGGACCAACTGTCAAGTGTCTTCACTGACATTTTCAACCTCTGACCGAGTCTGTAGTACCTGCATGTTTCAAGCAGACCACCATAGTTCCTGTGCCCAAGGAAGTGAAGGTAACCTGCCTAAATGATTGCCGCCCATGGGCACTCACGTCGGTAGCCATGAAGTGCTTTGAAAGGCTGGTCATGGCTCACATCAACAGCATCCCCCCGGACACCCTAGACCCACTCCAATTCGCATACCGCCCAAACAGATCCACAGATTACGTAATCTCAATCGCACTCCACACCGCCCTTTCACACCTGGACAAAAGGAACATCTATGTGAGAATGCTATTCATCGACTACAGCTCAACGTTCAACACCATAGTGCCCTCAAAGCTCATCACTAAGCTAAGGACTCTGAGACTAAACACCTCCCTCTGCAACTGGATCCTGGACTTCCTGACAGGCCACCCCCAGGTGGTAAGAGTAGGCAACAACACGTCTGTCCCGCTGATCCTTAACACTAGGACCCCTCAGGGGTGTGTACTTAGTCCCCTCCTGTATTCCCTGTTCACCCACGACTGCATGGCCAAACACGACTCCAACACCATCATTAAGTTTGCTGACGACACAACAGTGGTAGGCCTGATCACCGACAACGATGAAACAGCCTATAGGGAGGAGGTCAGAGAACTGGCAGTGTGGTGCCAGGACAACAACCTCTCCCTCAATGTGAGCAAGACAAAGGAGCTGACTGTGGACTACAGGAAAAGGCCCCCATTAACATCAATGGGGCTGTTGTGGAGCAGGTTGAGAGCTTCAAGTTCCTTGTTGTCCACATCACCAACGAACTATCATGGTCCAAACATACCATGACAGTCGTGAAGAGGGCATGACAAAACCTTTTCCCCCTCAGGAGACTGAAAAGATTTGGCACGGGCCCCCTGATCCTCAAAATGTTCTACAGCTGCACCATCTAGAGCATCCTGACAGGTTGCATCACCGCCCGGTATGGCAACTGCTCGGCATCTGACCGTAAGACGCTACAGAGGGTAATGCGAACGGCCCAGTACATCACTGGGGCCAAGCTTCCTGCCACCCAGGACCTATATAATAAGTGGTGTCAGAGGAAAGCCCATAAAATTGTCAGAGACTCCAGTCACCGTCACCCAAGTTATAGACTGTTTTCTCTGCTACCGCACAGCAAGCGGTACCGGAGCGCCAAGTCTAGGACCAAAAGGCTCCTCAACAGCTTCTATCCCCAAGCAATTAGACTGCTGAGCAATTCATAAAAATTGCTGCCGGACAATTTACATTGACCCCCCCCCCCCCATTGTTATTCTTAATGTATTACTTTATATTTTAACTTACTTGGTAAATGTTTTTTTCTTCTTGAACTGCACTGTTGGTTAAGGGCTTGTAAGTAAGCATTTCACGGTGAAGTCTACACTTGTTGTATTCAGCGCATGTGGCAGATAAAGTTTGATTTGATTTGAATACAGGATCGACACGAAGAGTTGTTTGTATTGCTGGACTCTTGGTCATTACGTGTCCTCTTGTCCTTTAAAAAAAACAGGCACACCGGTATGAGCGAGTACTCTGGTGGGCCATATGGAGAACATTCCTGCTTCTCTTGCTCGCACTCCTTTTCATGCCATTCTGCTGTGGGGAGACCAGTCCAAATCTCTCCGGGTTCTCATTGACTATGGGGCCGATGAGAGCTTTTTGGACACTACCCTGGCGTCTGAGCTGAACATCCCCACTCAGCCCCTCTCCATTCCCCGCTGGACAGGCGCTCTATAGGCCGAGTCACCCACAACACCACTCCCATCAACCTATATGTGTGTCAGGGAACCACAGCGAGGCTATCCAGTTCCTGCTCATCAAGTCCTCTCTGATTCCCATGGTATTGGGATTCTCCTGGCTCCAGCAACACAATTTCCTCATTAACTGGTCTACTGGTGCCATCATCAGCTGGAGCCCGTTCTGCCACGCCCATTGCCTGAAGTCAGCACAACCTGACGTCTTCATGGGGGCTCGGAAGGTGCCCCGGACCTCTCTGTCATTCCCGCCAGGTACCAGGACCTCTGGGAGGTGTTCAGCAAGGCCCGGGCCACTTCGCTCCCGCTGCACCGACCTTATGACTGCGGGATTGACCTTCTCACTAGCACGACTCCGCCCCGGGTGACAACTGTACTCTCTGTCGGGACCAGAGACCAAGACGATGGAGACCTACATTGGGGACTTCCTTGCTGCAGGATTCTTCCGTTCTTCTTCTTCTTCTCCCGTCAGTGCAGGGTTCTTCTTTGCACCCATGCATCGACTACCGGGGTCTCAACGACATAAGGGTGAAAAACCGCTACCCTTTACCACTCATCTCCTCTGCCTTCAAGCCGCTCCAGGGGGTCACCATGTTTTCCAAGCTGGATCTACAGAACGCCTACCACCTGGTGTGGATACGGGAAGGGGATGAGTGGAAGACCGACCTTCAACACGGCCAGAAGTCACTATGAATATCTGGTCATGCCATTTGGCCTTACCAACTTCCCTGCAGTGTTCCAGGCTCCTGTCAATGATGTTCTCTGCGACATGTTGAACCGGTTTGTCTTTGTCTACCTAGATGACATCCTCATCTTCTCCCATTCCACCCAAGAACATGTGCTCCACGTCTGACAGGTTCTCCAAAGCCTCCTGGAGAACCAGCTGTTTGTAAAAGCAGAAGTGCGAGTTCCATCATTCCACCATTCCTTTTCTGGGTTTTAATCATCGCCGCAGGGAGTGTGCAAATGGATCCTGGGAAGGTGAGAGCATTGGTGGATTGGCCCCAGCCTACTTCCAGGGTGATGCTGCAACACTTCCTGGGGTTCGTCAACTTCTATCGTTGCTTTATCCCGGGTTACAGCACCCTGTCCACACTCACCTCGCCCAAGGTTCCGTTCATGTGGTGTCCAGCTGCTGACTGGGCGTTCCGGGGCCTCAAACATTGCTTCAACACAGCTCCCATCTTGGTATCGGCTCCCTGGTATCGTCTCGGGCAGAAGGTATGACTATCCACCCGGGATCTGCCCCTCTGGGTGGAATCCCACAAACTCTCTCCCCGGTTTATCGTCCCATTTCCCATCTCCAAGATTATTAGCCCCTCTGCTGTTCGTCTTCTGTTGCCTTATACCCTTCGTATACATCCCACCTTTCATGTGTCCAGAGTCAAACCTATGTCTCACAGCCCTTTGTCTCCTGTTCCTGCCTGCCGACCTGTACCTTTGCCCCACCTCTGGATTGTTGACCTCTGCCTACCCTGACACTGAGCCTGCCTGCCGTCTGGAACCGTTGCCCCACCTCTGGTTAACTGACCCCTGCCTGCCTTGACCTGTCTATTGCTTGCCCCTGTTGGAATATTAAACCATTGTCAATTCGACATGTCTGCATTTGGGATTTACCTTGATTTCTGATACAACATATGAATCACTACCAAACTTATTGTATTACCTCTTATACACTATATTAGGCCCAGCCTTTGGAACTTTGGTTTTTCTAGATATGGCTATTATATTGTGATCACTACATCCTATGGATTTGGATACTGCTTTAAAGCAAATTTCTGCAGCATTAGTAAGAATGTGATCAATACATGTTAATGGTTTGATTCCTGTGCTGTTTGTAACCACCCTGGTAGGTTGACTGACAACCTGATCGCAGGCACTGGTTACAGTTTGAAGTTTTCTCTTGAGTGGGCAGCTTGATGATAGCCAGTCAATATTAAAATCACCCAGAAAATATACTTCTCTGTTGATATCACATACATTATCAAGCATTTCACACATATTATCCAGATACTGACTGTTAGCACTGTCATGGATCCCTTCAGAACTGTCATTATGCACACCTGGTCCCTATTCCCATTGATTAGTAGTTATATAAGTGTGCCCTTTGTTTACCATTGTCCTGTCGATTATTGTTACAATGTGCGTTGGTCGTGTGAGTACCTGTGCTATGTTATTTTGGCTTTCGTGCCACGTATATTGTGCAGATGATTACGGGTCTCGTCCCGTGTGATAATCATTGTGCAATTGTGTATTTATTTGAGATACTCCTCTCTCTTTTGTTTGGTCTTAATCCCATTGCCTTTACACTGCACGCTGTAATTTGGGAAATAAAAACCCCTATTACGCATTCCTGTGCCTGTTTTCCGATCCCTTATGCCCACGTGACCAGCACTTGGTGGTCTATAGCAGCTTCCCACCAGAATGGGCTTTAGGTGAGACAGTTGAACCTGTAGCCATATTACTTCAACAATATTTAACATGAGACCCGATCTAAGCTTTACAGGAATGTGGTTCTGAGTATAGACTGCAACACTGCCCCCGTTGGCATTTCTCTCTTTTCGGTAGATGTTATAACCATGTATTGCTACCACTGTATCATCAAAGGTATTATCTAAGTGAGTTTCAGAGATAGTCAGAATATGAATGTCATCTGTTACAAGCAAGTTATTAACTTCATGGCCCTTGTTTCTTAGTTGTGTTATGTTCATCTGGGCTATTTTTAGCACTTTTCTGGGTTTCTTGATTGTTTTTAATGCTTTACTGGGAAGCTTATCAGAAGTAGACTTACTCATGTTATTTACATTGGAGCTGATAGCGCAGGGTAAGCTGCACAAAGATGTCTTCTTACTAGGGCACACCGCCTCAGTGCTAACAATGTAACTTTGGTTCATAGGCTCATGATTACTGCATACAATAGCTGTAGGATAAACAGAAGTATTCGGTGCAATTAGGGGTACATAAATTAAATTACTTACATTGTGTTTGCCAATGCCCCTATGATCATGTACATTTGATGCAGCATTATGACGACTCATTGTCAAAATGGTAGGGATTAATTTAGGTGGTCTTGGATGATTGACCAGTCATTGTTTTAACTTAACACAGCCTCGAAGAGAGCATTGAAGTAATTTAGCTCATCTGGTAGGCTCGTATCACTGGGCAGCTCGCGGCTGTGCTTCCTTTTGTAGTCTGTAATAGTTTGCAAGCCCTGCCACATCTGACGAGCGTCAGAGCCAGTGTAGTACGATTCAATCTTAGTCCTGTATTGATGCTTTGCCTGTTTGATGGTTCATCAGAGGGCATAGCGGGATTTCTTATAAGCTTCCGGGTTAGAGTCCCGCTCCTTGAAAGCGGCAGCTCTACCCTTTAGCTCAGTGCGGATGTTGCTTGTAATCCATGGCTTCTGGTTGGGGTATGTATGTACTGATGAAGCTAGTGACTGATGTGGTGTACTCCTCAATGCCATCGGAAGAATCCTGGAACATATTCCAGTCTGTGCTAGCAAAACAGTCCTTACAAGGCACCTGGACCTTTGGGGGGGATGAGGGCCTTGTCGGGTGTCTGAAGTAAATCCTTCCCGTCTGTCTCATTGAAGAAAAGTATTCCTCCAGTACAGGGTGAGTAATCGCTGTCCTGATATCTAGAAGCTATTTTCGTTCATAAGACACAGTGGCAGAAACATTATGTACAAAATAAGTTACAAATAATGCATACACAATAGCACAACTGGTTACGGGATCGTAAAACGGCAGCCATCTCCTTCGGCTCCTCCTTCGCCGCCATTTCTCCAGCCAGGAATCATGTATTGGTGTAACGGCTGTCATAGGAGAGAGAGGACCAAGGTGCAGCGGAGGATGTGTTCATCTTGATATTTAATGAAAAAGAGAACACTTGACAAAAATAAACGAAAGACGACAGCAAAACAGTCCTGTCAGGAAAACACACTAACAGAATACAATCACCCACAAAAACCCAAAGGAAAACAGGCTACTTATGTGTGACTCCCAATCAGCAACAACGAACTACAGCTGTGCCTGATTGGAGCCACACACGGCCCAAAACAAAGAAATACAAAAACATAGAAAAATGAACATAGAACGCCCACCCAATGTAACACCCTGGCCTAACCAAATTAAAGAACAAAAACCCCTCTCTATGGCCAGGGCGTTACAATTGGTTAATTTTCATAATGGTGTTAATCCTCCAATGGAATGCCAGAAGTTTGATGGCTAATGGGCAAGAGTTCAAAAAGTTTATTGAGGAGTTACCAGCCAAACCTGATGTGATATGTCTCCAAGTACATGGTTTAAACCTACTCTAGATTTTGTAATACAAGGTTATGCTGCAGTCTGTAGAGATAGGGTGGGAGGGGGAGGGTGTGCTGCCTTTATAAAGCTGAGGATCTGTAAGGTCTGTCGTCAGGAATGGACCAAGGCGCAGCGGGAATGTGGATACTCATATTTTTAATAAACTCGAGTAAAGCATCCACAGGAAAAAAACAATAAACACGACAGCAACAGTTTTGCAGGCTAACAAACACAGTGCAAAAACAACTACCCACAACCCCAAAGAAAAACACACACCTGTTTATAGGACTCCCAATCAAAGGCAACTCAACACACCTGCCTTCAATTGGGAGTCCAACAACCCACTCACATGTAACACAAAAATCTCTGCCACGTCCTGACCAAAACTAATACAATTGCTCCCTCTGCTGGTCAGGACGTGACAGGATCCCATATAGGCATGTGGGAGAGGGAGTTGAACAGGTGTATGTAGTGGTAGAGGTGTGGGTTGGGAGGGGGGAATATGGTAATAGTGAACTTTTACAACCCGTACAAGAGACTAGAGTTGATGGACCTTGGGAGTGTAGAAGGTCAAGATAGGAGATAGGTAATGTGGTGTAGGGATTTTAATGCTCATAGTACGCTCTGGGGAGGTTTAAGGACTGATGTAAATTGACAAGTGTTGGAGGAACTACTTGATGAGAAAGGGCTTGTGAGTCTTAATGATGGCGGGGGGAACCAGGATTGATGCAATAAATGGAAATGAATCTGCTCTGCATCTTACTCTGATCTCGAGTTCAATGGCAGACAGATGTAGTTGGGAGGTTTAGGATGAATCTACATGGCGTAGTGATCCCTATCCTAGCATGTGTACTGTACCAATGAGGGTGCAAGATTCAGTTGGAAATGGATTGAGGAGATGGATATTTGGGAAAGTGGAGTGGGGTCAATTTCAGGAGTTGAGTGAACAGGAGGTGTCTCAGGTTGATCTCAATTCAGATATATACTGTAGAATCGGTGAATGATGGAGTAAGAGGAGAATAGTAGCAGCCGCAAGGCAGGTGATTCCTATGGGTACAGGGGGGAGAAAGAGTAACGCAGTTTGCTGGTGGACTGAAGAGTGTGGAGAAGCTGTGAAGAGTAGGAACAGGGCTTTCAGAATGTTGAAAAGGTCCCATAATTACTTGCACATGATTTAGTATAAACAAGCACAAGCAGTGGTAAGGAGGATCATTAGGACAGCTAATAGGGAGTGTTGGCGCCTGTTCTGTGGAAACATAGGCAGGACCACACCTGCAGGAGAGATATGGGGGGATTATTAAGAGGATGAGTGGGGTCAGACGAGATTGGGATCTCCCTGTGCTGACAAGTGGAGAGAGTGTTGCAGTGAGCGATACGGAGAAGGAAGAGATGTTAGCCCAGGTATTTGTGAAGGTGCACAGTTCCAATAATCTGACAGAAGAGGGTCAACGTGGGAGAGAGAGGGTCAGAGGAGAACATCCGGGAGTCCTGGATCAGAGAGAGATTGTGGAGAATGCATTGAATGCACCTTTTACGTTGAAACTGGAAAAATGATTTTATTTTTGGACAATCGATACAAGAGAGGGTGGTGTGCTCTATGTAGGAAAGCTATGAGGTAGATAATGGTCATTAGTCCTTTGTTTTTCTCGATTATGATTGACAATGTATTCTCCCACGTGAGGCCTGATATTGGGAGGTCATTGTTTGCGGATGACGGGAAACTGTGGAAGAGAGGGAGAAATATTCCCCATACAGCCAGGAGAGTTCAAGAAATGATCAGTGAAGTTGAGCAGTGGTCCCTAAGGTGGGGCTTCAAGTTCTCAGTTGAGAAAACACAGACAGTTTTTTTCAAGAAGGAAGGTTGGGAGTAAATATACTTTTAGCTGTATGGAAGGAATCTGGAAAGGGTTGGAATGTTTAGGTTCCTGGGGGTCTGGGTTGACACTCAAATGTCTTTGGTGGAGCATATTAACAGAGTAGTTGTCAAAGGGAAGAAAATATTGAATGTGATGCGTTGCCTGTCAGGAATGGAGTTGGGGGCAGATAGAATGGCGTTGAAAATGCTATATACAGTGCATTCGGAAAGTATTCAGACTTTACTTTTTCCACATTTTGTTACGTTACAGCCTTGTTCTAAATTTGAACATTCACATTTTATTGGTCACATACACATGGTTAGCAGAAGTTATTGCGAGTGTAGCGAAATGCTTGTGCTTCTAGTTCCGACAGTGCAGCAATATCAAACAAGTAATCTAACAATTCCACAACAACTACCTAATACACACAAATCTAAGTAAAGGATGGAATAATGGATTAAATAGTTTTTTTCCTCATAAATCTACACACAATACCCCACAATGACAAAGCAAAAACAGGTTTTTAGAAATGTTACATAACTATTCACTCTTCACTCAGTACTTTGTTGAAGCACCTTTGGCAGAGATTACAGCCTTGAGTCTTCTTGGGTATGACGCTACAAGCTTGGCACACCTGTATTTGGGGAGTTTCTCCCATTCTTCTCTGCAGATCCTCTCAAGCTCTGTCAGGTTGGATGGGGAGCGTCGCTGCAAAGCTATTTTCAGGTCTCTACAGAGATGTTCAGGTGCAAGTCCCGGCTCTGGCTGGGTCACTCAAGGACATTCAGAGACTTGTCCTGATGCCACTCCTGCATTGTCTTGGCTGTGTGCTTCAGGTCGTTGTCCTGTTGGAAGGTGAACCTTCACCCCAGTCTGAGGTCCTGAGCGCTCTGGAGCAGGTTTTTATCAAGGATCTCTCTGTACTTTGCTCCGTTCATATTTCCCTCGATCCTGACTAGTTTTCCAGTCCCTGCCACTGAAAGAAATGATGCTGCCACCATCATGCTTCACCACAGAGATGGCGCCAGGTGTCCTCCAGAAGTGACACTTGGCATTCAGGCCAAAGTGTTCAATCTTGGTTTCATCTGACTAGAGAATTTTCTTTCTCATGGTAAGAGTCCTTTACGTGACTTTTGGCAAACTCCAAGCATCTGTCATGTGCCTTTTACTGAGGAGTGGCTTCCGTCTGGCCACTCTACCATAAAGGCTTGATTGGTGGAATGCTGCAGAGATAGTTGTCCACCTGGAATGTTCTCAACATCTCCACAGAGGAACTCTGTAGCTCTGTCAGAGTGACCACCGGGTTCATGGTCACCACCCTGATCAAGGTCCTTCTCCCCCGATTGCTCAGTTTGCCCTGGTGACCAGCTCTAGGAAGAGCTGGTCTTGGTGGTTCCAAACTTCTTCCATTTAAGAATGATGGAGGCCACTGTGTTCCTGGGGACCTTCAATGCTGCAGACATTTTTTGGTACCCTTCCCTAGATCTGTGCCTCGATATAATCCTGTCTTGTACCTCTACAGACAATTAGTTCGACCTCATGGCTTGGTTTTTGCTCTGACATGCACTGTCAAGTGTGGGACCTGATATAGACAGGTGTGTGCCTTTCCAAATCACGTCCGTTCAATAGAATTTACCACAGGTGGACCACAATCAAGTTGTAGAAACATCTCAACGATGATCAATGGAAACAGGATGCACCTGAGCTCAATTTTGAGTCTCATAGCAACGGGTCTGAATGCTTATGTAAATACATTTACATTTACATTTAAGTCATTTAGCAGACACTCTTATCCAGGTATTTCTGTATTTAATTTTTTATACAATTGCAACATTTCTATAAACCTGTTTTCGGTTTGTCATGATGGGGTATTATGTGTGGATTGATGAGGTAAAAAAAATATTTTATCAATTTTAGAATAATAATAATAAGATAACAAATTGGAAAAAGGGAAGGGGTCTGAATACTTTCCGAATGCACTGTATATCACTGTCAAGGTCATCACTGGGTTATGGAAGTGTAGCATATGGATCCCTAGCTCAGACAATTTTTAAAAAGCTAGATGTAATCCAGTCCCAAGCCCTAAGAATATGTTGTGGAGCACTCAGGATCTCCCCAGTGGCAGCGATGCAAGTTAGAAAAATGTAAAAAAAAATATATATATATATAGGGAAGGGTAAAACTGCTGGAATTACGGTGTTGGTAGAAGAAAACATTGCAGCTGTATCAATTAAAGAAAAGGCAAATGTCCTATGTGGCGCATTTGCAGCGGTTCATAGATGTGACTACCTGTAGGATGACAGTAAGAGGAGTTGTAGGGAAAAGTCAAATTAGTATGGCGATGTCTTAAAGAGAAAGAGCGTTGGAGGACTAATAATGTATTTCTTGGAGTTATGGGTTTGATGAGCATAGCACAGAGTGGGTTCAGGAGGTCTGCCATGTATGCCCTGGTGACAGTTAGAATAGAGGCCCTGACAATAAAAGAAGTGATGAGTGTTGTGTATTTTGACATTGAGAAAGCTTACGATGCCATGTGGAGGGAAGGGTTGTTATTCAAAATGAGTGCATTGGGGGATGTCTGTATGACCGGATCACTGACTTCCTGTTTGATTGAGTCATATGGGTGAGGGTGGGGTCAGAATTGTCAATGCGGTTTGAAGTGGACAATGGTACTCCTCAGGGAAGTGTGGTTAGTCCAGTGTTATTCACCTTGATGATAGATGACCCATTTAAGGAGGTGGGACAGGGAGTGGGTGTGGCCTTGTATGCCGATGATAGGGCTGTTTGGAAGAGAGATGGGAATGAGAAATGTGTGATGAGGAAGATGCAAGAAGCTGTGGGAGTTGTGGAAGATTGGTCTCTAGCATGGGGGTTTAGGATGTCTGTGGCCAAGTCCTGCATTATAGTGTTTTCTAGGAGGAAGGTTAAAGATGTTAGGCTACAAAAACAGTGGCAAGAAAAAGTATGCAGAAATACAGGTATTTCCAAAGGGTTCACATACTTTTTTATGCCATTGTAAATGGTCAGGATATAGGTAAGGTGTCTGACTTTAAGTATTTAGGTATGTGGTTTGGTGAGAGGCTTACCGTGGAATAGACATGTTGAGTATATTGAAATTAAGTAGATGAAGGTGCTGAACCTCATGAGGGCAGTGGCAGGATATGATTGGGGGTCGGATAGACAAACATTGTTGTATATGTACCAGGCATTGATCAGGTCATCTTTGGATTATGAGTGCTTTGTATATGGACCGGCAGCCAAAATGGTACTACAGTGCCTGGATAGGATACAGTCAAGGGCCCTGAGATTGAGTGTGGGTGCCTTCAGGATGACACCTGTTGAGACATTGCAGGTGGATAGTGGGGAACTGCCACTGAAGATAAGGCAGGACAAACTTGCATTAGCGTACTGGGCGAGGTTGAAAGGGATTTCAGAAAGACATCCTGCGCTCACGGCAACTGGGGAAACCTGGGAGCGAGGAGGGGGTAAGCAGAGGGCGTATGGGTGGACAATCGGGCAGAAGGTGGTAGAATATGGACTGGGGAGAAAGAGAGAGAGGGCCGGTAATTGCATTGGGGAACGTTCCTCCGTGGCTGTTTCCAAAATCAAGTGTAGATGTGGACATATGTATTTGTATGTATTATGGATCCCAATTAGCTGCTGCCAAGCAGTAGTGTAAAGTACTTAAGTAAAAATACTTGAAAGTACTACTTAAATATAAAGAATTTGAAATGATTTATACTTTTACTTTTGATACTTAAGTATACTTTAGCAATTACATTTACTTTTGATAGTTAAGTATATTTAAAGCCAAATACTTTTAGACTTTTACTCAAGTAGTATTGTACTGGCCGACTTTCACTTTCGATTCATTTTCTATTAGGTATCTTTACTTTTACTCAAGTATGACAATTGGGTACCTTCTTCACCTCTGTGGCCAAGGCAACAGCTACTCTTCCTGGGGTCCAGCAACATAAGACAGTTACATACAATTTAAAATACTACATGACATTACATTTCATAACACCTTACCCAACACATTCCAGTGTGTTCCCTCAGGCCACCACTCCACCACCACATATTTACAATACAACATCCATGTGCACGTGTGTGTAGAGTGCGTATCTTATCATGTGTCTGTGCCTGTGTGTGTCTCTTCACAGTCCTCGCAGTTCCATAAGGTGTATTTTTATCTGTTTTTTAAATCCGAATGTACTGCTTGCATCAGTTACCTGATGTGGAATAGAGTTCCATGTAGCCATGGCTCTGTGTAGTACTGTGCGCCTCCCACAGTCTGTTCTTGAGTTGGGGATTTTGAAGAGACCTTTGGTGGCATGTCTTGTGGGGTATGCATGGGTGTCTGAGCTGTGTGCTAGTAGTTTAAACAGGCACCTCGGTGCATTCAGCATGTCAACACTTCTTACAAAAAAATTTATGATGAAGTTAATCTCTCCTCCACTTTGAGAGATTTACATGCATATTATTAATGTTAGCTCTACCTGTACATTTAAGGGCCAGCCATGCAGCCCTGTTCTGAGTCAATTGTAATTTTCAGAGGTCCCTCTTTGTGGCACCTGACCACACGACCGAACAGTAGTCCAGGTGCAACAAAACTAGACCCTGTAGGACCAATCTTGTTGATAGTGTAGTTAAAAAGGCAGAGCAACACTTTATTATGGACAGGCTTCTCCCCATCTTAGCTACTATTGTATCAACATGTTTTCACCATGACCATTAACAATCCAGGGTTACTCAAAGCAGTTTAGTCACCTCAACTTCCTCATTTTCCACATAATTTATTACAAGATTTTGTTGAGGTTTAGGGAATGATTTGTCCCAAATACAATGTTTTAATCTTTTTTATATATTTAGGACTCATTTATTCTTTGCCATCCATTCTGAAACTAACTGCAGCTCTTTGTTAAGTGTTGCAGTGATTTCACTTGCTGTAGTAGCTGATGTGTATATGTTGAGTCATCCACATACATAGCCACACTGGCTTTACTCAAAGTCAGTGGCATGTCATTAGTAAAGATTGAAAAAAGTAAGGGGCCTAGACAGCTGCCCTGGGGAATTCCTGATTCTACCTAGATTATGTTGGAGGCTTCCATTAAATATCACCCTCTGTGTTCTGTTAGACAGGCAACATTTTATCCCCAATATAGTGGGTGTGTAAAGCCATAACACATACATTTTTCCATCAGCAGACTATGATCGATAATGTCTTTCATAATTTGATTAGTTATATTTGGATGTGCGGTGTCAGCGTTTGTTGCTGGCATGTCATGCCTAAGTTTGCTAATCTTGCCAATGAAAAAATCATTTAAGTTGTTAGCAAAATCAGTGGGGTTTGTGATGAATGAGCCATCTGATTCAATGAATGATGGAGCTGAGTTTTCCTTTTTGCCCAAAATGTCATTTAAGGTGCTCCAAATCTTACTGCCATTTTTTATATAATTTATCTTTGTTTCATGGTGTAGTTTCTTCTTCTTTTTATTGAATTTAGTCACATGATTTCTCAATTTGCAGTACATGTCACGTCCTGACCAGCAGAGGGAGGTATTGTATTAGTTTTGGTCAGGACGTGGCAGGTTTTTTGTGGGTTAAGTGTTGTGTTGGTGATTAGGACTCCCAATTGAAGGCAGGTGTGTTGAGTTGCCTTTGATTGGGAGTCCTATATAGGAGTGTGTGTTTTTCTTTGGGGTTGTGGGTAGTTGTTTTTGCACTGCGTTAGTTAGCCTGCAAAACTGTTGCTGTCTTGATTATTATTGGTTTTCCTGTGGATGCTTTACTCTGATTCAATAAAAATATGAGTATCCACATTCCCGCTGCGCCTTGGTCCATTTTTGAAGACAGTTGTTACAGTGCAGTTGTGCAGCCAGACTTATTTTCCATTCCTTTTGCCTCATTCCTCTCATCCATAACATTTTTAAATTCCTCATGAATCCACGGGGATTTAACAGTTTTTACAGTCATTTTCTGAATGGGTACATGCTTATTAATAACTGGGATAAGCAATTTCATGAATGTGTCAATTGCAGTGTCTGGTTGCTTCTCATTACACACCACAAGACCAGCAAATATTCTTTACATCAACAACATAGGAATCACTACAAAACTTATTGTACGACCTCATATGCACTATATTAGGCCCAGCCTTTGGAATGTTGGCAACTATATTTGATCACTAAATCCGATGGATTTGGATATTGCTTCAAAGCAAATTTCTGCAGCATTAATTAAGATGTGATCAATACATGTTGATGATTTCATTCATTTGCTGTTTGTAACTACCCTGGTAGGTTGACTGATAACCTGAACCAGGTTGCAGGCACTAGTTACAGTTTGAAGCTTTCTCTTGAGTGGGCAGCCTGATGAAAGCCAGTCAATGTTTAAATCACCCAGAAAATATACCTCTCTGATATCACATACATTATCAAGCATTTCACACATGTTATCCAGATACCTACTGTTAGCACTTGGTGATTGATAGCAGCTTCCCACCAGAATGGGCAAAAGGTAAGGCAGATGAACCCGTAGCTATATTACTTCAACAGTATTTAACATGATATCCACTCTAAGCTTTACAGGAATGTGGTTCTGAATATAAATGGCAACACCTTCACCATTGGCATTCCTGTATTATCTCTAGATGTTATAACCATGTATTGCTACCACTGTATCATCAATGGTGTTATCTAAGTGAGTTTCAGAGATTGTCAGAATATGAGTGTTATCTGTTACTAGCAAATGATTGATTTCACAATCCTTGTCACTTAAACTACATATTTTAGCATGGGCTATTTTTAGCACTTTTCTGAGATGCTTGATTGTTTTCATTGCTTTACTGGGACGCTTAGCAGAAGTAGACATGCTCATGAAATTTATGTTAGTGCAAGGTGAGCTGCACACAGTGAACTTCCTACCAGGGCACACCGCCTCAGTGATAACAGTATAACTCTGGTTCATAGGCACATGATTATCGCATACAGTGCAATAGCTGTGGGATCAGCAGAGGAATTCAAGGCAGTAAGAGGGACATACATTAGGTTACTTACATTGTGTCTTCCAACACCCCTGGGATAATGTACATTTGCTGAAGCATTTTGATAACTCAGCGACACAATGGCAGGGATTAACTGTGCTGGGCTTGGGTCCTAGGTAAGTCATTGTCTCAACGCAGCCTTATAATGCTGTGAAAGGATCCAGGAACCCAAATGATTTGGGTGGATCCCATCCTGCTCATAAAACTAGCTTTGTTTCCAGAAGGTATCAAAATTGTAAATAAATGTTACACCCACAGAGATGCAATAGTCTCGTAGCCTGTTATGGAGGGCTAAAAGTCTGCTGCCATGATTTACGGAGGGCAGAGGGCCAGATATTATGGGGCGTTTGTTGGTGTCAAGCAGTGACCCAATCAGTTCTTTAAAATCCCTCTTCAGGTGTTCTGAGCTGCCCTTCATAATGTAATTCAATCTCACATGAACTATGATAGACTAAATTTCCTGATACTGGTTTAAAATGTTTAAGAGCAGCTTATTGATGTCCTGTACTCATGCTCATAGATAGCACAACATTTTGATTGAGTGCAGCATAGTGAGGTGAGGACGTGAGACGGTGTGTGGAGACATATATAGATAATCGGTTGTATTTGTTTTTAAGGACATAAACAGATGGTTCAAAGGATCCAGTCAGTGGTAGGGTGGGTGCTGGGGTGTATATTCCAGATGTCAATGTTAGAGTATGTAAGAGGTTAACTGACTATGTGTCAGTGCATGTGGCCGAGTTGATGGCCATGATTATAGGTTTGAGATGGGTGGAGCGGGGGAAACCACTAAGAGTGGTGATCTGCTCTGATTCGGCTGCAGTATTGAGTAGTGTGAAGACGGGCAGGTCGGATACGGGAGACTTGTTTGTGGACATGATGGTGCTGTTAATGGGATTGGAGTGGATGGGAGTGGTGACAAGCTTTTGCTGGGTTCCTGCCTATGAGGGTGTGGAGGGTAATGAGAAGGCCGATGTGGTGGCTAAGAGTGCTGTGAGGAGAGAGGGGACCACCTGTGGTAATTAGCTATCTAGTTAGCAAAATATATGCTTTTAAGAAGCCTAACGCTACCGTTACTCCTTAAGGTCCCAGGACCTTATGATATTTTCAGAGGAAGACCGGCTGTAGCAGCCAAAACAGCCAAATACTCCATCTAAACATGAATCGATTCTCAATTGCGATATGGTTCAAGAAACATAAAGCCCTTCCCTTTCATATCACATCAAAATAATTTCACGAATGCAAAATACACACTTACTGTACACTGTTTTAATCGGCTTTATTACAATTGCAGCCGACAGAATTTTAGTGACAACACGTTTCACAGGTGTTCGGAGCATGCTAGATAGCTAATTACCACAGGTGCTCCATTGGTCTTTGGCTGTAACATGGAGATATGGCCGTGTGGGAACACTAACCCGATAAAGATGTATCAATTTAATGGGCTGGTCGAAATTTAGGCAATTGTTGTTACCCAGAGGAAAGCGGGGGAGGGTCATGATTTTTAGATTTCAGTCAGGTGGAGGGTTAAATATTTTTTTTATTTAGTCCAGAGGAGGATCATGACATTTTAAATCGATTATATGTTAGTATTTGTCAGCATTTTGGAATTTGTGTATTGAATTCTACTGTGCAGCTTCGTACAACATTGCTTTCTTTCTTGTTCTCATTCTCCTTGCTGAGTCTGCCTGGGTGGGCATTTAGCTTTTACCTTTCCATTGGCTATTTGATCAGTCCATCTTTGTGCTTGGCGTATCCAGAACGTGGGCGTGTAGAATATCTGGCGAATCAAATAGTGCTTGTAGTGAAGACACAAATGTGACCCGGCTCAATAAAGTCTTATGTAGCAAAATGTAAAATTGTGTTTTTTACAAGGGATAAAAGTAGAGACTCAGAGCTAGAAAATGGTATACCATACACTGCAGTTGAGGTACAATGGGAAAGTAATTCTGCTTTGAAAGCTGATAAACTTTTGAGAAAATGCTCCTTGAATAATTTGGTAAACCTTCTGGAGAGCTTTTCTTTGACTGCATCGTTCACACCCTCTTATGCCTTAACCCCACCCATCTCTTTAAGGGTTCACATGTGAGGCCATGTACTAAACAGCCAAATGTTTCAAGACTAAAGGCTGGTTAATACTACGGGTGTATTCTTAATTCAATCTGGAGTACCAGAGTGCGCTCAGAGTGCGCCCAGAGTGCGGAGTGCGCTCTGGGCGTTCGTAGCCTTCAGAGCGCACAGTGGACACTCTTTCCCAAGGAGTAGGATTGATCAGAGTGTTCTGACCTAGCAACAGCAGTCAAGCACCCAAGCTAACAGGCTAATGTTGGCTAGCTTGCAAGCTACTTCCAGACACAAATGAGAGAACAGCTCACTTTTACTCGCCCTAGCAGAGCTGGTTAGGCTGTTTTTATGTTATCCAGAGCATTGGTGACTTTAACTGTGCTGCTGGCAACAATTGAATTACACTTTTTTGCCAACGTATACTGACACCGGACATATTCAACCGTTCGTAAATTTGTCAGTTATTCTGCGCTCTGGCACACTCCGACGAGAGTTCTCTGAAATCAGAGTAGATAGCCATAGCGAATTTACCAGCTACGTCTATCAACAGTTGTCGCAGTGACATCATGAACATTCTATTGAAATGGTTACTTGCATAGTGGAGTATTTTGTTTAGACATGTAGCTAGCTAGCTAAACAATGAACCATAATCCCAACTCATAATGTTACTACCCTGCATGAATCTTCAGGTAGCTAACCATCCAGGTTCAATGTTAGCTAGCTAACTAACATTAGGCTATAACTAGCAATGCAAATGGCTCTGAGCTACGAATAATATTACTACACAGATGATACACATAACTTTAGCTAGCAAGACAGCCAGCTAACATTAGCTAGATAGCTAACAATACGCTTTAACTTGAAATGAAAACAACTTTCTGACTAAATTAGAGACATATAATATCCAGAAATGTAGCTAGCTACACATATGGATAGATGTTTCTCCCTCTGTCATGGATGCCATTGTTGCTCATAGTTTGAAGATGTAATCTGGAGACAGGTGTTTTATACAATAGCCTTCTGTGTGTTCTATTTTCAACTTCCTCTGCATATTTACAATCAAACGCCAGAATGTTCTCCATCTCCTTAGCTATCATACTCTAATTCCAATGGGCATTCCACTGATTTCAAAACTCGGTCCTCCAGAAAGTGGAGAACAACACTTTTGCAGTTCTACTACGTGATATCTTTCAAAAGCCACGTTAGAAAGGATTACCTACACATACTGACCAGCTCATGTTATAGACAGAAGCGCGCTACATGGCAGACCAATCAGAACTCATCTCTTGGCATGTCCAGCCCATCCATTATCTCAACCAATCATGGCTAGCGGGAAGGTTCCTGTCTTTTTCCATGGCTAAACCAACTAGGCTAGTAATATAACCATTTATTTGTATTTACAGATGGCATACATGTTTCTTATTAAGGCACATGAAAGTTCACATGTTCCAGAAGGCATTTCTGCCCAAAAACATTTTGATAAAAAATAAAAACTGTTTACGTTCAAATGGCTCTCCTGTGAAGTAGTGACGCGCGACATACACCTCGTTTCATGAAACGAATTACAAATGTGTTAACAAATGGTTAAAATTGGTTAAAAAAACACACACATTTCTTTCCACATGGCCGTGGGGTGAGACAGGGATGCAGCTTAATCCCCACCCTCTTCAACATATATATAACTGAATTGACAACGGCACTCGAACAGTCTGCAGCACACGGGACTCACCCTACTAGAATTTGAAGTCAAATGTCTACTATTTAATGATGATCTGGTGCTTCTGTCCCCAACCAAGGAGGGCCTACAGAAGCACCTAGATCTTCTGCACACATTCTGTCAGACCTGGGCCCTGACAGCAAATCTCAGTAAGAGAAAAATAATGGTGTTCCAAAAAATATCCAGTTGCCAGGACCATAAAATACAAATTCAATCTAGACACTGTTGCCCTAGAGCACACACAAACGATATATACCTCGGCCTAAACATCAGCGCCACAGTTAACTTCCACAAAGCTGTGAGCGATCTGAGAGACAAGGCAAGAAGGGACTTCTATGCAATCTACATACCAATTAGGATCTGGCTAAAAATACTTAAATCCGTTAAGGAACCCATCGCCCTTTATGTTTGTTAGGTCTGGGGTCAACCAAGAATTCACAAAATGGAACAAACACCAAATTGAGACTGCATGCAGAATTCTGCAAAAATATCCCCTGTGTACAACGTAAAACACAAAATAATGCATGCAGAGCAGAATAAGGCTGGTACTGTATATATAATTGTTTTTATATATAATTATTATTTATTTTATTTTCATGTTGTTGCCTGTTTTGCATGTTATTTTGTCATTAATACGTGTCACATATCAATTTGCAAACAATGTAAAAAAAATATAGAATTTGAGTTAATACAGCCGCATACAAACATGGTCTCTTTTTTGCTTTCCTTAGTAAGGCAGCTCCAAAATGCAGGTGTTTCAGCCTAGCTCAGTGCTTTCTGTGGTGGTGGGGAAGCCAGCGGAAAATTGGTAATGTTTTCTATTTGTGCCGTGATTGGCTCAGTGTTCTGTCATTCATTGGGGACACTTTGTCACCGCAAGATCTACGGGGAGAGCTCAAATTCAAGCCCCTTGGATGCTGCCATTGAGTTACATTAGAAGTGCTCATCCAAGAAGGCTCAAGGTCATTGGCTGCAGATAATTGTATGTCAAATCACGTTATATCTGCCGTAGCTTTGATTGGACTGATCATGTCAACATCATACTTTCAAAATCTTAGCTAGCAAGCTAGACAAGCAGTCATCATCATGAATAAAGTCAACAATCTACTGGAAAATCCTTTTCAATCCTTGTCATATGAAGAGAAATTACAGATAAGATGTATCGGTGCTCATTGGCCATTTGACATAAATATTACACAACAAGTTGGAAATGACTAACTGCAAGCGTTGCAAAGTAATCACTAGCCTGCTATTCAATAGAGTGGGTGTGTAGTCCAAGTCTGGGTTGAAGGGTCTCTTTTCCAAGCTTAAAAGGATAAACATTCAAATGCAATCCAGCATGACTTCTACCGCCCTCAAAACAACTGGATACTCGGAACTGGGAAATCTCCGATTTCAGTGAGTTCAAGACAACTGGGAATTTGGGGGAAAACAAGCTCCGACTGCGAATTTTTTTGGGGGAATTTGGGGGAAAACAAGCTCCGACTGCGAAAAAATGTTTGGGAATTCGGGCCTCTTTCTAGAGTTCCGACCTGAAGATCACTGACGTCACAATTCAACCTTGTTTTTTTCCCAGAGTTCCCAGTTGTCTTGAAAGCATCATAAATCCAGAGAATGCCAGACTTTGATGACAAAGCTTGATGACAAAATTTGGCCACAAGAAGGACCCCCGCGCCACCTTCCTGTTCAAGTGAGCACAGCACAACAAAGTGAGTCCAAAAATGCTGCTGCTGCATAAATTATGTAATATGCCAGGGAGATATGTATACTGTAGCTAAGAAGGTAAGTGTATGTTCTGTAGTAAGCTGTTAGTAGACCATGTGCCTCACACTAATAATTTGGTCCCTTTTCCCTTCATAACAGTCTACTGTTCTGACTTGGTGGTGCACATGTAGCCTATAGCCTATTTTAGAGAAATGTAATCAATGAATATTGTAAGAGCTTTGATTGTCAGCTTTATATGCCCCCTTTATTTATCCTATAGTTCTGACTTAGTGTACAGGGAGAATACTGTAAGAACGGCCCATGTTATGAATTCTGTCGCTGTACATTTCAAAAGTGCTGAACAAATTGTTATTTTGACAACGTCCGTCCTAGCTCGCTCATCAATGTCTTTATCAAATGTGAGCTCACCAAGTACTTTGAGGTTGCTCTAAAGGGGAAAGGTGGAATAAATGAGTCGGGAGCAGGTTTTCTTACATTGAACAAAGTTCTCTATTGAGGTATTTCTTTCTTCTCAAACAATCCCACACAATCAAGAATGATCTCACAAGGAAACACAAATGTTCTTCTTTACAGGAACAAGGAACACAAGGTGAGTAACTCTTAACTATAACATAAATTACAGGTGTGTCACCACCTTAACTATCTGCTTGTGGAGATTCCCCTTCGGGTGGTGGTGCGGATCCGTGGTTGCCATTCCCGAGGTAGTTTGTCTTCTTCTTCTCCCTTCCGTCCGGTAAGTCCTCTCCTTTCGAGAAGCATTCACTCTTTTTTTTTCTCCATTCTCCCCCACTACCGGTTCCCTCCTCTCTCTTGTAGGGGGAAGAGAATAGGTCATTAGTAGCGTCAGCTGTGCTTCGGGACTGGGAGGCCAGTCCCGAATTGCCCTGGTCTTTTCTGCCTGTGGGTGTATTTTTCTGTTCCCAGGTATTCCGCTTCGGACAGACCCAGGCAGCATTTTCTTGGCTTGTCTGTCAGCCCTGTAGCCTCCAGGCTCACGAGCATTGCCCGCAGTCGCTTTGGATGACCACATTCTCTATGTACGCCACTGCGTACTCTTGATGGGGCCGTAGAATGGCATCCATGAGGCGTTGGAAAGTTTCCGCAGCACCATGCAGTCCGAAGGGCATCCTCACATACTGAAAAAGCCCCTCCGGTGTGGCGAAGGCAGTTTTTGGGCGATCCTTCGGAGCCACCGGCACTTGACCATATCCTTTGGTCAGATCCAGGGTGGTGATGAACTTGGCCTTTCCCAAACACTCCAAGAGCTCATCCACGCGGGGCATGGGATACGCATCAAATGTAGAGATGACGTTTACGCCCCTAAAGTTGTTGCAGAGCCTCATACTACCGTCGGGTTTGGGGACCAGAACTATGGGACTGGACCACTCGTTCGTAGATGGCTCGATCAACCTCAGCATCTCCCTTACCTCGTTCTTAGCGATGACTCGGAGTGCCTCAGGAATCCTGTAAGGCCGGATATGCACCTTCTTGCCGGGTTCGGTATGGATATAGTGAAACAGGACATCTGTTTGTCCTGGGAAGGGAGAGAATACCCTGCCGAATTGCATAATCAGCTTGTCCAGCTGTCTCAACTGCTCCAGCAGGAGAGTTCGGCCACGGCACACCTGTAGTGGAGCCTCCTCTTTTTCCTTGTCCTCCACTGCCATCAAAGCCACAACCTCCTCTCTTCCATGGTACTTCTTCACCAGGTTGATATGATAGACTTGGACCTTCTTCCTACTGTCAGGTTGCTTGATGCAGTAATTGACTGGTGAGGTCCTTTCCGTTACCTCGTAGGGCCCCCTCCACTGTGCCAGCAATCAGTGTTCGGCCATGGGCATGAGTACCGTCACTTTCTCTTCCATGATGAACTCACTGTGCTTCGCTGACTTATCATAGGCCCGGCCTTGAGTCCGTTGCGCCTTCTCCATATGCTCCTTTACAATGGGCCAGACTGCTGACAGGAGGTCCTGCATCAGGGTAACATGTTCTATTGTCGACCGGAATGGGCTGGGGTGGGCCTCCCAGGTCTCCTTGGCTTAGTCGAGGATCCCTCGTCATGGTCTGCCGTACAACAACTTGAACGGGGAAAACCCTGAGGTACTTCTCACAGGGCAAACATTAAGTGGGGCAGAAGCATGTCCCAGTTTTTCCCATCTCTGGACACCACTCTTCTCAACATGCTTTTAATCATTTTGTTCAGGCGTTTGCACAAACCGTCTGTCTGTGGATGGAATATGCTTGTGCGTATCTGTGGAATCTGGTATAACCGACAGGTCCTTTATCAACCAGGACATGAACGGGGTTCCCTGGTTGATCAGGATCATCTTGGGAAGGCCCACCCGGGAGAACAGCATGAACAATTCCTTGGCGATTCCCTTTGATGACATGTTGCGAAGGGGTATGGCCTCAGGGAACTTGGTAGCGTAATATACAACAACCAGGATGTAGTCGTGTCCTCTGGCAGATTTCGGGAGGGGTCCACTGAGGTCCATAGCTATGCATTTGAAGGGGGTCTCTATAATGGGAAGAGGAATCAAAGGATTACGCAAGTGTGTTCGTGGGGCTGTATGCTGACATTGATCACACGTCCTACAATACCTGGCCACATCTCGGGTAACACGGGGCCAATAGAACCTCTGCGTGATTCTTGTCGATCGTTTTGTCCCATGCCAGGTGTCCTCCTAGGATGTGGGAATGGGCTAGCTGTAGGACAGTATCCCTGTACGGTCTAGGCACCATTAGTAATTCCTGTTTTCCCCCCTTCATTGCACGACCCAATACAAGAGGCCCTGCCTGATTGCATAGTAGGGAAGAGAGGGCTCACCTGATCCATCAACATTTTGCCCGTCAATCAACTTCACCAACCTCATAGCATCGTGTAGGTCTAGGTCTCTATGCTGAGCGGGTGCTGAACTGTCCCTTTAATTCTTGGAGCAGGTTGACCTCGGTAGAGGGGTGTGGAGGTTGTTCCCCATCGGGGGTGCCCGAGGAGAATCCCTTCCAAGTTCCCTCCTCTGACGGGGCTTCAAAAACAGTTGAAGTCGGAAGTTTACATACACTTAGGTAGGAGTCATTAAAACTTGTTTTTCAACCACTCCACAAATTTCTTGTTAACAAACTATAGTTTTGGCAAGTCGGATTGGACATCTACTGTGTGCATGATACAAGTAATTTATCCAACAATTGTTTACAGACAGATTATGTAATTTATAATTCACTGTATCACAATTCCAGTGGGTCAGACGTTTACATAGACTAAGTTGACTGTGCCTTTAAACAGCTTGGAAAATTCCAGAAAATTATGTCATAGCTTTAGAAGCTTCTGATGGGTTAATTAACATAATTTGAGTCAATTGGAGGTGTACCTGTGGACGTATTCCAAGGCCTACCTACAAACTCAGTGCGTCTTTGCTTGACATTATGGGAAAATCAAAAGAAATCAGCCAAGACCTCAGAAAAAAATTGGTAGACCTCCACAAGTCTGGTTCATCCTTGGGAGGAATTTCCAAACACCTGAAGGTACCATGTTCATCTGTACAAACAATAGTACGCAAGTATAAACACCATGGGACCACGCAGCCGTCATACCGCTCAGGAAGGAGACGCGTTCTGTCTCCTAGAGATGAACGCACTTTGGTGCGAAAAGTGCAAATCAATCCCAGAACAACAGCAAAGGATATTGTGAAGATGCTGGAGAAAACAGGTACAAAGGTATCTATATCCACAGTAAAACGAGTCCTATATGGACATAACCTGAAAGACTGCTCAGCAAGGAAGAAGCCACTGCTCCAAAACCGCCATAAAATAGCCAGACTACGGTTTGCAAGTACACATGGGGACAAAGATAGTTTTGGAGAAATGTCCTCTGGTCTGTTGAAACAAAAATAGAACTGTTTGGCCATAATGACCATCGTTATTTTTGGAGGAAAAAGGGGGATGCTTGCAAGCTGAAGAACACCATCCCAACCGTGAAGCACGGGGGTGGCAGCATCATGTTGTGGGGGTGCTTTTCTGCAGGAGGGACTGGTGCACTTCAGATAATAGATGGCATCATGAGGGAGGACAATTATGTGGATACATTGAAGCAACATCACAAGACATCAGTCAGGAAGTTAAAGCTTGGTCGCAAATGGGTCTTACAAATGGACAATGACTCCAAGCATACATCCAAAGTTGTGGCAAAATGGCTTAAGGACAACAAAGTCAAGGTACTGGAGTGGCCATCACAAAGCCCTGACCTCAATCCTATAGAAAATTTGTGGGCAGAACTGAAAAAGCGTGTGCGAGCAAGGAGGCCTACAAACCTGACTCAGTTACACCAGCTCTGTCAGGAGGAATGGGCCAAAATTGACCCAACTTATTGTGGGAAGCTTGTGGAAGGCTACCCAAAACGTTTGACCCAAGTAAAACAATTTAAAGGCAATGCTACCAAATACTAATTGCGTGTATGTAAACTTCTGACCCACTGGGAATGTGATGAAAGAAATAAAAGCTGAAATAAATCATTCTCTCTACTATTATTCTGACGACGCTGAGGCTACGTTTCTTTGTAGGGCTACTACCTCGGGCTTGTTTTTTTTTCTTTCTCTGCTTTCCTGCCCCCCTGCGGTGGCCCGGACCTTGGCGTGTGATAGAGAGACCTGATCCCCTTAATACAGTGCGTAAAGTCGTTTGCCGAAGCTCCTTATCTAGAGGACAGTCTCTCCTGATCAATAATGGTACCTTCAGCTGGGGTACTTTCCCCACCCTGACTGTACACCTTCCTTTCGGGGTTGAATGAACAGATTTGCGGTGGAATAATAGTGGGTGTCTCCATGGATACAGGAGACGGCTACTTTGTCTGGTAGCAGTGTTGCTGTGGTCAAGGGTCTGCTCCTCTACTAACGTAACCCTAATTACGGAGTCGAGAATGGCTACCACGTCTCGTTCTTCTATTCAAACCGGAATCTCTGGGGCTGGGGCTATTTCTGCTACCCAACAGGGGCGATCCTGCCCTCTCGGACAGGGATGCGTGGGGACGGGCAGCGATGACTCGGTGGCCATGGACTCGTCCTTCTGGGACATTGTGGGCCGTAATGGTCCGGAGACTGGCATTTATAGCACCGACCCTGTTGTGTGGGTGATAACTTCTCCCATGTCAGGAGCGGGTTCGGTCGTTTCGGTGGTGGATGTGCCAGGGTTAATCGGGAACGGTCATCCTTGTCCCCTTTTAACAACTCCCATGTAGATCGATACATTTCCACGGCCTTGGCTATGTCGTCGGCTGATGACGGGTTTGTTTGCCCCACGACCCTTTTTAAGTCCATGGGTAATTCCCTCAAAATCTTGTCCACTACGACATGCCCTACTACCTTTCCGGGTTCCAGACACTATTTCATTAGTCGTATGAGTGCTCGCACAGCTTGGTTGGCCATGTATGTCCATTTATGGAACTTTACAGCTCTATCGCGGGCGGTCAGTTGGTACCGGGACAGAATCTTGGTTTTTAGTCGCCCATAGTCAGCAGCTTCGCGGGGGTCCATGTCATAGTAGACTTCCTGGGCTATCCCGGTCAAAAGAGGGGCTAACGCGCTTGCCCATTCTGTGGGGGGCCACTCTTCCAAGGTGGCCGTCCTTTCGAATGTTATGATGAAAGCCTCAATATCATCCTCCTTTGAGAGGTGAGGTAAGATGGCGTGAGCAGCCGCTCTCGGCTTCACTCTCAGTTCTTCTCGTCGGCTCAGATGTTGTTGCATGAGTTCTATGGTTGTCTGCTGTGCCATGATCAACTGTTGTAATAGAGAGTTATCCATCTTTCTTGAATGGTTCCTCTGTGTCTACCGGTAGATTTTCTTTTTCCTCACTTTTCCTTGTGTAACTCGTCCACCTAATTCCCGCATTCGCCAATGTGAGCTGACCAAGTACTTTGAGGTTGCTCTAAAGCGGAAAGGTGGAATAAATGAGTCGGGAGCAGGTTCTTACATTGGACAAAGTTCTTTACTG
Source organism: Salmo trutta (assembly GCF_901001165.1). Taxonomy (NCBI): domain Eukaryota; kingdom Metazoa; phylum Chordata; class Actinopteri; order Salmoniformes; family Salmonidae; genus Salmo; species Salmo trutta. The sequence continues at coordinate 72,632,831 of NC_042968.1, forward strand.
ATGTATTTATTTCTTCTCAAACAATCCCACACAATCAAGGATGATCTCACAAGGAAAACACAAATCTTCTTCTTAACAGGAACAAGGAACACAACGTGAGTAACTTTGACTATACCATAAATTATGGGTGTGTCACTGCCTTAACTATCCGTTCATGGAGAGCACCCTTCGGGTGGTGGTGCAGATCCGTGGTTGCCATTCCCAAGAGTTAGTTTCTCCACTTCTTCTCCCTTCCGGTAAGTCCTCTCCTTTGGAGAAGCAATAACTCTTTTATTTCTTCTCCAATCTCCCCCACTACCGGTTCCCTCCTCTCTCTTGTAGGGGGAAGAGAATAGGTCATTAGTAGCATCGGCTGTGCTTAATTGCCTCTGATCACCTTGACTCACAGGCTGGGCTACTATCCGTGGGACCAGCCTGCCCCCCCGGTGGTCCTTCCACAAAAAATTAAGGATTTCCTCTTATCTGCTCGTTGTCCCCTTATGCCATAGTTTGTACATCTCAATTGTCAGAAGAAACCACATTTGTTTAAAAGACAGTATATGAGGATGAATGAACTGTTTCGCTGCCAGACAAGGCTCCGCTGAGAGCCAGGTGTAGCTGAAAAGAAAGCTCTGCTGTTAGTACAGCTTTATGTAGGCCCTTTCAGTTTGTGGGCACCGTTTGTCACCGTTATAGTGCATGAATGTATTGTGTTGTGTTGTGTAGAGGCTTTGCTAAATGAGGATGAATGAACTGTTTTGCTGCCAGACAAGGCTCCGCTGAGAGCCAGGTGTTGCTGAAAAGAAAGCTCTGCTATTGGTACAGCTTTATGTAGGCCCAAACAGTTTGTGGGCACCATTTGTCACCATTATAGTGCAATGAATGTATTATTTAGTGTTGTGTTGAGGCTTTGCTGGCATGCATCCCAATTTTTTGGGGTTGAGTTTGCCCCAACAAGATTTACATGCTAAAATCGCCACTGGGGACTGCGATGTGGTATGGAGCTCGATTTGGCCTCTGCATGACTCCTGTTCTCCACATTTGTGTCACACCCTCCATATGGAGCCTCCAACCACATTTTTGGATCAAGCATAAATTGTTTTGTAAAGGCAATAAGTATGAATGCCCTGACTTCTGGAAATGCCGTATCACCATAAATGCTGCACGGCCAATGCAGACTTCAGATTGACGTCCCAAGGACCCTGGATAGCAATGGCCTTTATAATTTCTGGTAATCCAGAGGAAGAGGAAGGGAGAGAAGGAAGCGAGGTGGTGGATGGGGGTTGGAAGAGCATGCTTGTTTGAAATGGAAAAGCGGTAGCTTTTGATAAATAAGAACATCAAGACGAAGCAGCTGCTTTATAAGTGGTATGCACTGTTGAGCGCTACATCCCGAGAGGTTCATGCTGATTGTGCAGAGCTTGTGACAGCCGGTTAAATGCCGTCCCTTGAGAAGGCAAGAACAAGATGTATGTCAGGAGAAGTGCAGTATTATCATAAGGAGACGTATACTTGGAATACAGAGGAGGAATGGAGGGAAAAAGAGAGGCAGAGGAGGTCTAAGAGAGAGAGGGAGGAAGAGGGTGAGATTGAGTCTGTTAAAAATGTCACGAAAAGGGAGAAGGTTTGTTAAAGAAGAATGGTAGAAAGTGTAAGCAGAGTGAGCTGAAGACAGGAGGAGAAATGGAAGTAAATGAGGTCGACGTATCGGAGGTGGTAGGTGTGGTGAAGTTCTCGGAGCCCGAGGCTTTTACCGAGGGTCAGCATAAAGATGAGTGTGTGACAGCAGGAGTGAAGTTTTTCAAAAAGTGGACCCTTGCCTTTTGGCTGATCCATTTGTGGGTGAAAACAGAGTTGGGTGCTGTGGAATCAGTGAGGGTAATCAGAAGTGGTCTTGTGATAATTGTTTGTGTTTCTGCTGGTCAGAGGGAGAAGGCGCTCCGTGTTAAACGAATGAGGACCAGAAATGTGATTTGTTTTTCTCCCAAGAAAAGGGTGCCATTGAAAGGAGTGATTACTGGGGTAGCAGTAAATGTAAAAGTTGACCAATTTAAGGGGAATATTCACAGTGTTTGTGATGCTTGTCGTTTGGTGCGACGCAGACAGGGTGGCGTGAGTGGTGAAACAGAAGAGTCATTATCTGTTCTTTTGAGTTTTGATGTTGAGTCTTTGCCCGACAAAGTGATGTTAGGATATATAAGTTATCCTGTACGAGCTTTAGTGTCCGAATACATTACATTGTTACAGGTGTCAAGCTTATGGGCAAGTGGCAGCAGTGTGTAGGAGGGAGGTTCCTAGGTGTGAGAAGTGTACAGAAGGGCATGACACAAAGGAATGTGTAGCATTGGGGAAAGTAGTGGTATGTGTTAATTGTAGGGGTGCCAATGGGGCTGGGGATCAGAAATGTTTGTGCGAGAGAGGCAGGTTGAGGTTTCCAGGGTTAGAGTAGTGCAGAAGTTGTCATATGCTGGGGCAGTGAAGAAAGGAGAGGAAGAAGGGTCAAGGGGGAGGGATCCTGAGAGGAGTGGTGTGAGTAGTAGATCTGTACCAGTACAGAGGGATAGGTCAACAAGTGATATATGTTTCAGCAAGATTGGATTTTTAGCATTTATAGCAATGGTTATCACCTGTACTGCAGGGATGGAACGTAAATCACATTAAATTGAGGTTGTTGTGGCAGCTGTAGAGAGGCATTTGGGTGTGCGAGACTTGACACCAGAAGAGTTACATGGTGTGAAAAGTGGTGGTGTCCCATCCTTTCATGTTTTTGGCCTGAGGTAGGGCTAAATCAATGTAAATAGTGGAGTAGGGTGGCGTTATTAGGAAGAAATTGTGAGTGTAGTGTTAAAATTAGAAGGTAGGGTATTTGTTTATTTATAACTTATTTTAAGCAAAGTATAAGGGAGGTGGCGGTAATGCAACATTTATTGGATGCCGACCGCGGTTAAACCTCATCGAAGAAGACGGAAAGGAAGAGGAAAAGAGAGGATCAACTCGGCGGCAAATCTGTCTCCCCCAGCAGGTCGCGTTTTTTCGCCCACCAAGCAAGTCGTTTTGTATGTAGGTCAATGACAATGTCGAATTTGGTCAACTAAAATATGAATGCTTTATATGCTACGTGAGATTAATTTGATCGAATAGAAGTTTCGTAATGCTTTAATTGTTATGAGTGTACAGATATAAGTAGGACACGTGACATCCCGGCAACTTTGAGAAACAACACTTTTTTATTGGAGTTGCCTCGAGATGACCATGCATATTCATGTAATGAGGCAGTAGCATAGCATAGAAAGGATAGGCGGGAACTAGACAGACCCTTTGTGGACAACAACTCCCATTTTTAGGGCGGAGAGACATGTAGTATCTTGTCAGTATATCCATTATCTTTGGCTAAATACAAACGACATAATCCCGTGTTGAAATGGATTGAGATTACGTCAACTAAGAAACAATATATTTTTTAGCCACACCTATCAGTCATTGAGATATATATGAATAATTATATGTTCGTGGATTTCATTGTTTTTTTTAGCTCGGTAAGTAACGTTAGCCATAGAAGTAGCTTGGGCAGGGTTGTTGTTATTGTGCGGATGCATTCTAAATAGCTACCTAGTTACTTGATTGATCATTTATTATCTGAGTTAATTCAGGGCACGAGAGGGGTTGGAAATGTGACATTTCGCAATGCCTAATTTTACACACCCATCATGTATAGCTAGCTTTTCAGACAATATGCTGAACAATAGACAATTCAGTTGTGTCGCATGACGTTTTTATTTTGTATTATTTGGTTATCCCTGAATAGCACGTAACGTTAGCGAGTCTACATTTTAGTTTCAAACAGACTTTGTAGTGTATTGGGCTAGGCTTGGTGCTGGTTAGTGAAGGGTTAAGTGCTATATGCATTACCTAACAACGTTAGCTAATTTTGATTCTGAGAAAATATTGCTGTTCTTTCAACAGCTCTCTCATTTGAGGTATTCCAACATTAGGTTTACAGTGTTAATGTCCCTACAACCTGCACCAGAACACTGCTTCTTAGTTAGGCTATTTTTTTTGTGTGCATAATCTCTCTTTACTTTGTAGGTGTAAACTGTATTTACATTGGAATCATATTATTATACTGAACAAAAATATAAATGCAACAATTTCAATGATTTTACTGAGTTACAGTTCATATAAGGAAATCAGTCAATTTAAATAAATGAACTAGGCCCTAATCTCTGGATTGGGCATTTGCGCAGCCATGGGAAGGCCTAGGCCTAGGAGGACATGGGCCCACCCAATTGGGAGCTGGGCCCACCCACTGGGGAGCCAGGCCCAGCCAATCAGAATCAGGTTTTCCCCACAAAAGGGCTTTATTACAAACACAAATACTCCTCAATTTCATCAGCAGCCCTGATGGCTGGTCTCAGACAGTCCCGCAGTTGTAGAAGCTGGAGGTGGAGATCCTGGGCTGGCGTGGTTACACGTGGTCTGCGGTTGTGAGGCCGGTTGGATGTACTGCCAAATTCTCTAAAACGACGATGGAGGTGGCTTATGGTAGAGAAATTAATGTTAAATTCTCTAGCAACAGCTCTGGTGGACATACCTGCAGTCAGCAGGCCAATTGCACGCTACCTCAAAACCTGTGACATTGTATTGTGACAAAACTGCACATTTTAGTGGATTTTTATTCTCCCCAGCTCAAGGTTAATATGCCACACCTGTCAGGTGGATGGATTATTTTGTCAAAGGAGAAATGCTCACTAACAGGGATGTAAATAAACTTGTGCACAAAATTGGAGAGAAATAAGCTTTTTGTGTATATGGAACATTTCTGTGGAAAACGAATTTGGCTCATGAAATATGGGACGAACACTTTACATGTTATGTTTTATATTTTTGTTCAGTATACATCTAACATAACCATACACATTGCTTGTCTGAAACAGTAAAAAAAAAATCCAGAGTCCAGACTAGTACAACACCCAGCCTAAATGCTGACATCACATCTATGCATTTGGCAGTCTCTGAGGTTGAAAAACCTTTCTCTGTTGTAAAGCAGCATCATTTTGTCTCCCCTCCAGCCATGACTCTGAGCATGTCTCCGGCTGCGGTGTGCCAGTGCTTTACGCTGGTGTCACTGTGCACATCCATTGCCGACCCAAACTGGATCCAAGTCATGAACAACACTGACCCCGGAGGCAAACAGCTCATCTATGGTGTGGCTTTCATACTGCATGCTCCCCAGAACCTCACTGACACAGGTAGGGGCAAGACTGGAGGTGGAAGAAGTGTTGTACTGAAGATTGTGTTTTCACTCTTATCAAGTTTTATTGGTCGTATGTACGGAATACACATGTTATACACCGTCCAACGAAATGCTTGCTTGCAGGTTCCTTCTCGACAATGCAACATCAATAAGAAATAAAATAATATAAACAAAGTAAATCAGTAGAATATAATAAACATTTTAGCATAAGTATAATACAGGAAGACAATATATAGTCCAATATTTACACGTGTTTTGCGGAAGGGATGGATTGGGGGGCAAGTGTCATGTTGACACTGTTAAAATGTGTTCACGCTATGTCTGATAACGTGTCTGTATTCCATTCTTCGATGTTTGCATTGTCCATATGCAATTGTGTGTATTCCCTGCTTGAGCACACTAGTCTGTGAGCAGCTGTTGGTGTACTGTAAATGTCTATACAGTGCCTTGACTTTTTCCCCATTTTGTTACGTTACAGCCTTATTCTAAAATTGATCAAATAAAAAATGTACACACAATACCCCATAATGACTAAGCGAAAACAGGTTTTTAGAATTTTTTGCAAATGTATAAAACAGAAATACCTTATTTATATAAGTATTCAGACTCTTTGCTATGAGACTTGAAATTGAGCGCATGTGCATCCTGTTTCCATTGATCATCCTTGATGTTTTTACAACTTGATTGGAGTCCACCTGTGGTAAATTCAATTGTTTGGACATGATTTGGAAAGGCACACACCTGTCTATATCAGGTCCCGAAGTTGACAGTGCATGTCAGAGCAAATACCAAGCCATGAGGTCGAAGGAATTGTCTGTAGAGCTCCTAGACAGGATTGTGTCGAGACACAGATCTGGGGAAAGGTACCAAAACATTTCTGCAGCATTGAAGGTCCCCAAGAACACAGTGGCCTCCATCATTCTTTAAATGGAATAAGTTTGGCACCATCAAGACTCTTCCTAGAGCTGTGTGCCCGGCCAAACTGAGCAATCGGGGGAGAAGGGCCTTGATCAGGGAGGTGACCAAGAACCCGATGGTCACTCTGACAGAGCTCTAGAGTTCTTCTGTGGAGATGGGAGAACTTTCCAGGACAGCCATCTCTGCAGCACTCCAACAATCAGACCTTTATGGTAGAGTGACCAGACGGAAGCCACTCCTCAGTAAAATACACATGACAGCCCGCATGGAGTTTGCCAAAAGGCACCTAAAGACTCTCAGACCATGAGAAACAAGAATCTTTGGTCTGATGAAAACAAGATGAAACTTGGTCTGAATGCCAAGCATCAAGTCTGGAGGAAACCTGGCACCATCCCTTCGGTGAAGCATGGTGGTGGCAGCATCATGCTGTGGGGATAATCTTCAGCGGCAGGGACTGGGAGACTAGTCAGGATCGAGGCAAAGATGAACAAAGCAATATACAGAGAGATCCTTGATGAAAACCACCTGCTCCAGAGCACTCAGGAACTCAAACTGGGGCAAAGGTTCACCTTCCAACAGGACAACGAGCCTAAGCACACAGCCAAGAAAACGCAGGAGTGGCTTCGGGAGAAGTCTTTGAATGTCCTTGTGTGGCCCAGCCAGAGCCCGGACTTGAACCCGATCGAACATCTCGGGACAGACCAGAAGATTGCTGTGCAGCAATGCTCCCCATCCAACCTGACAGAGCTTGAGAGGATCTGCAGAGTAGAATGGGAGAAACTCCCCAAATACAGGCGTGCCAAGCTTGTAGCGTCATACCAAAGAAGACTCAAAGCTCCCAAAGGTGCTTCAACAAAGTACTGAGTAAACGGTCTGAATACTTATAGTACCAGTCAAAAGTTTGGACACACCTGCTCATTCCAGGGTTTTTCTTTATTTTTTACTTTTTTCTACATTGTAGAATAATAGTGAAAACATCAACTATGAAATTACACATATGGAATCATGTAGTAAACAAAAAAGCGTTAAATAAATCAAAATATATTTGAGATTCTTAAAAGTAGCCACCCCTTGTTTTGATGACAGCTTTGCACACCCTTGGCATTCTCTCAACCAGCTTCATGAGGTAGTCACCTGGAATGCATTTCAATTAACAGGTGTGCCTTGTTAAAAGTTAATTTGTGGAATTTCTTTCCTTCTTAATGTGTTTGAGCCAATCAGTTGTGTTGTGAGAAGGTAGGGGTGGTATACAGAAGAGAGACATATTTGGTAAAAGACCACGGCCATATTATGGCAACAGCTCAAATAAGCAAAGAGACACGACAGTTCATCACTTTAAGACATGAAGGTCAGTCAATCCAGAAAATTTAAATAACTTTGAAAGATTCTTCAAGTGCATAAAGCACTATGATTTTAAACTGGCTCTCATGAGGACAGTCACAGGAAATGAAGACCCAGAGTTACCTCTGCTGCAGAGGATAAGTTCATTAGAGTTACCAGCCTCAGAAATTGCAGCCCAAATAAATTCTTCAAAGAGTTCAAGTAACAGACACATCTCAACATCAGCTGTTCAGAGGAGACTGTGTGAATCAGGCCAAAGAAACCACTACTAAAGGACACCAATAAAAAGAAGATACTTGCATGGGCCAAGTAACACGAGAAATGAACATTAGACCGGTTGAAATCTGTCGTTTGGTCTGATGAACCAAATTTTTGATTTATGGTTCCAACCGCCTTGTCTTTGTGAGACACAGAGTAGGTGAACGGATGATCTTTTCATGTGTGGTTCCCACCGTGAAGCATGCAGGAAGAGGTGTGATGGTGTAGGGGTGCTTTGCTGGTGACACTGTCTGTGATTTATTTAGAATTCAAGGCACACTTAACCAACATGGCTACCACAGCACTCTGCAGAGATACGCCATCCCATCTGGTTTGCGCTTAGTGGGACTATAATTTTTTTTTCAACAGGACAATGACCCAACACAGCTCCAGGCTGTGTAAGGGCTATTTGACAAAGAAGGAGAGGGATGGAATGCTGCATCAGATGACCTGGCCTCCACAATCACCTGACCGTAACCCAATTGAGATGGTTTGGGATGAGTTGGACCGCAGAGTGAAAGAAAAGCAGCCAACAAGTGCTCAGCATATGTGGGAACTCCTTCAAGACTGTTGGAAAAGCATTCCAGGTGAAGCTGGTTGAGAAAATGCCAAGAGTGTGCAAAGCTGTCATCAAGGCAAAGGGTGGCTACTTTGAAGAATATCAAATATATTTTGATTTGTTTAACACTATTTGGTTACTACATGATTCCATGTGTTATTTTGTAGTTTTGATGTCTTCACTATTCTACAATGGAGAAAATAGTACAAATAAAGAAAAACCCTTGAATGAGTAGTTGTGTCCAAACTTTTGACTGGTACTGTATGTAACTGTCATATTTCAGTTGTGTTTTTAATAAATTTGCTGTAATTTCTACAAACCTGTTTTTGCTTTGTTATTATGGGGTGTTGTGTGTAGATCCCCCCCCCCACCTGATCAATTTAATCCATTTTAGAATAAGGCTGTATCGTAATAAAATGTGGGAAAAGTCAGGTGGTCTGAATACTTTACGAATGAACTGTATGTGTACGTTCCCTCCCTGCAGGTCCCCTGGGTGGCGTAAATGGCTGGGGTGTGTGGCTGCTCTATGCCCTGGCGGCTCTGTGCTACAGTGCTGTCCTGCTCTCCAGCTCCTCCTTCCTATTGGACTTCCTGGGGACTGGGATGTCCCACCCTCGACTGGTGGTGTTACTCCACATCTCCACAGGTAACCTAACTTCTCTGTCTCTCGTTTTTATTTATTTCTCTCTTCCTCCTCTTGTTCTCTTTTGCTGTCATTATCTGTTTTCTGTGTTTTACTCACTGAGGGCTTATCACAATACTGTCATCACTTGAAGAAGAATACACTCTCACAGGTCTCTTAAAATATGAACTCTCATAGAATGACGAGCCATGTCTGCTGAGCCATGTTAGCTTACATCACTCTCTGCAGTTCTCTCTGGGATTAATTAGTATGTCATTCTCTCTCTCTCTCTTACCCACTCTCTCTCTTTTCTTCCTTCCTCTCTCCCCAGTGGTTCTCGTCCTGTCTGTTCTGGGAGTTTGTGGGGCCTGCCTGTACATCATCCACTGCAACTTTCAGGAGGGCAAGTTTGGGCCACTGTGGGAATGGGTAGGGGGCTGGACCTGGCCTGGGTCTGGCTCCAGGAGCCAGGGAGGGGCGGCGGGGATGAAGCCTTACCCAGGGGAGAGCTTCTACATCACCATGCTGGGCCTGCTCTTCTCCTGCCTGGCCGGTGTGAGCAGCCTGAGCAGCCTGGGGAACCCCACCTCCACCCAGAGGGACTACACAGCTGTGGTGGAGTGGGACGACAGTGACACAGAGCCCCTTACCCCCAGAGAGCAGGGAGTGGGACAGTCTGACGAAGAGGAGGGGGTAGGAGACGTGTTGCCTGAACTGCCTCAGGGGGAGGTGGGTGGAAGTGGAGACTGCTAAAGGGGTTTCTATGACCACTACAGAGGTAGAGGTTTGAATGTGTGGCCCAAAATGGCTTAGTTTCGAACTAGAATGCAAACCAGGACCACACCACACATGGCCTGTAACAGACTGAATTAGACAGCAGTGCTGGCGCCTTCCCTGGTCATGTTTTGAATCCCTAAAGCTTCACTGGACCAAGCTGGTGGAATCCAGTCAGGAGCCAAAAAAGAGACCAGATACGTTTCCTAATGTTGTTTTAATGTTTGTCTGCCTAAAACATGCCTTCTCGGGGTATGTACAGTTGCACAACATCAAGTCAATAACCCATTTATGGGTTAAAAAAAAAAATCCCTCACACTTGACTCGACCAATATAAATCGTTCTTTGGCTAGCTGTGATATTTGGAAAAGTGTGACAAGAATGTAACGCGGTTAAGCTATTTCTGTCTGTGTGTGACCAGGGAAAGTGAGAGTCTGTATGTTATAATCGATGTGTGACACAAATGATATGCCCTTCCTGCTCATCAATGGGAACAAGCTTTGACCCTGTTCACATTACTGCAAAATAACCACTGGGGAATGTTCCGGATCAGCGAATGGTTTGTTACCATCAGAACCAGAAAATATGTTCAATGAACAGAAGTTCAGACTGCTCAACATTGTGATCCTAACATAGCTCATGTTTGTACAATCACCTATTCTCCTCTTCTAGTTAACCTTCATCTAGGGATTTTTATGTTTTTCTGATTCTTTTAACAGGTTGTTTTTTAACCTATGCATTATTTTAACTTCTTAAACCCTTTGCACAGTCTTCCATAGTGACACTTTAAGTTTCCCAAATGGTGGAAACAAATCACAGATTTCTATGGAAGATTTACCTGAAGTGTACTGAAACTGGAGTTTCCTTTGAGAAATTCAATTTAAAAAGCCCGTTTTGGCTTCTATTATGGCCGCTATAGCTTTAATCACAAATTGAGGAACTATATATTAGCATGGTTGTTTACTACTATAGGAAAGATTGAGTGGGGATAGGAAGTCTTTCCTTTCCACAGTAGGTAGTGTAAATACATGGTTCTTGCTTTAAATGACTTGCTATCTAATCATATTTGAATATGACGTATTCAATATTTGATGTACTTAAATATTTATTGTTTCATAAAATGACACTGCTATTGGTCACTAGATACTTCAGATCACTGTGAAAATATATCCCAGTTTGGCATCTTTAGACGTCTACATTACAGCACAAACCACTGTATGTATGCTTATCCTACTTGAAGGTAACCAATAAGACAAGCTACTTGATGGTGCTTGGTTGCATGTGATGGTAGGACCATGGATATTGACTTGATAAATTAAGATGGCTGCCTAGAATCAGGTTTTCCTTACCCACTTATACCCTCAAGGCCTGTTTCCTGGACATAGATTAATCTTTGTCCTGGACTAGGAAACATTTTCAATGGAGATTATGTTTTTAGTTCAAGACTAGGCTTAATATGTGTCCGGGAAACCGTCAATCTTTTCCTCAGGTACATAGGAAGACATTCCTTCTCTTATTCCAGGGTCACAGTCCCATCTCTATGAATCAGACTTTTCATTGTTGTTGTTTATGATGCTATTTATTCATTAAACTATTTTTGCGTATTTGTAAAACATGTGTACATGCATTTTCTTTCTGTTCCAGAACAGAAGTGTCCAGTCCAGTTACTCTCATTCCCACTCATCTGCTGTATGTGTTGGTGTCCGTCATCTCTGCCTCTATAGGTTAATTTCCAACCAACATCATCAGGAAATGGTCTTCATCCAAAACCACAAGATGACCACACATGACCAGGTATTAACTTAGATTGTACATGGTAATTATCCAGTAATAACCTACAGTATGGATAACTTGTTTTCTTTGGGATTCATTTAAACAAGCCCCCACAACAGGCACCATTTGGTACTAGGTTATGAAAATGTGTTTTAATTGTTTTAAGTACCTAACACCATACTATTTCCCTAGTAAATGCCAGTCGAAACAGTACCATAAAATCAATTGCTACCAAAATTCAGCCTGTGGGAACATCTTATTATCAAATGAGGCATCTACTGTAGTTGAGGTCTAGGGATTTTCTCTTAAACCAAAAACAATGAGATCGTCCCCCGATGATGTTTGTTGTAATGGAATGTGTATATCTGACTACTCTATGCAGGGTTCCATCCTATCCAAAGAAAAGTTGTCTGGACCAATGTCAATATTTTCCATAGTTACTGGCTTGTGTTTGTGTGGGGATGTTCTTATTTGTCATGGGAGTGTCTAACAACCCTGGACATGATTGAAATATGAATCCTGTCTGTTGTTGACAGTAGGTATCCTGGGGTATATGTCAGACTCATTATAGGGACTGCTAACCTTCTCTTCATTGACAACCAGATGGCTCTAAAAATACCTCTCCATTTCAGAACTGTCCCACATCTTTCCCGAAGTCTTTCTGAATGCATAGGCAGGTTTTAGGGTTAGCCAGGCAGGACTCGCTGTGAACATGATGTCCCCTCTGTCAGCAAGCAATGACTTCAGCAGACAAACCACTCCTTGGTAAATATAAATAACCTAAAGATATGGTTGAATATAGCCTATATCTATGCTATTAGTAGATTGGCACAAGGTTGGTTTACACCTGGGTTGCACTGTTCCAATCAAAGCTTACCCCCCCTCTCTTTTCCTTTCCCCAACGCTTCCTCTACTGTCACGACTCCACTCCCTTCTCCCATTGGATGGAAACCATTGCCATAGTAACCTTGACAAATTGTTGATGTCACCAGTGAATTTGTGAATGAGAGATAAGAACGGAGAGAAGCAGGGGAGAGTCAAAGAGCCTATTTTAGTGGTGGTGTTGCGCCGATGGGTAACTGAGTGTGTGTGTGAGTCTGAGCCTGTAGGTACAATTGAAGTCGGAAGTATACATACACTTAGGTTGGAATCATTAAAACTTGTTTTTAAACCACTCCACAAATTTCTTGTTAACAAACTATAGTTTTAGCAAGTTGGTTAGGACATCTACTTTGTGCATGATACAAGTAATTTTTCCAACAATTGTTTACAGACAGATTATTTCACTTATAATTCACTGTATCACAATTTCAGTGGGTCAGAAGTTTATATACACTAAGTTGACTGTGCCTTTAAACAGCTTGGAAAATTCCTGAAAATTATGTCATGGCTTTAGAAGCTTCTGATAAGCTTATTGACATAATTTGAGTCAATTGAAGTTGTACCTGTGGATGTATTTCAAGGCCTACCTTCAAACTCAGTGCCTCTTTGCTTGACATCATGGAAAATCAAAAGAAATCAGCCAAGACCTCAGAAAAAAATTGGAGACCTCCACAAGTCTGGTTCATGATTGGGAGCAATTTCCAAACGCCTGAAGGTCCCACATTCATCTGTACAAACAGTAGTACGCAAGTATAAACACCATGGGACCACGCTGCCGTCATACCTCTCAGGAAGGATACCCGTTCTGTCTCCTAGAGATGACCATGCTTTGGTGCGAAAAGTGCAAATCAATCCCAGAACAACAGCAAAGGACCTTGTGAAGATGCTGGAGGAAACAGGTACAAAAGTATCTATATCCCCAGTAAAACGAGTCCTATATCGACATAACCTGAAAGGCCGCTCAGCAAGGAAGAAGCCACTGCTCCAAAGCCCCAATTAAAAAAGTCACTACGGTTTGCAGCTGCACATGGGGACAAAGATCGTACTTTTTGGAGAAATGTCTTCTGGTCTGATGAATCAAAAATATAACTGTTTGGCCATAATGACCATAGTTATGTTTGGAGGAAAAAGGGGGAGGCTTGCAAGCCGACGAACACCATCCCAACCGTGAAGCACGGGGGTGGCAGCATCATGTTATTGGGGTGTTTTGCTGTAGGAGGGACTGGTGCACTTCACAAAATAGATGGCATCATGAGGGAGGAAAAGTATGTGGATATATTGAAGCAACATATCAAGACATCAGTCAGGAAGTTAAAGCTTGGTCGTAAATGGGTCTTACAAATGGACAATGACCCCAAGCATTCTTCCAAAGTTGTGGCAAAATGGCTTAAGGACAACAAAGTCAAGGTATTGGAGTGGCCATCACAAAGCCCTGACCTCAATCCTATAGAAAATATGTGAGCAGAACTGAAAAAGGGTGTGCGAACAAGGAGGCCTACAAACCTGACTCAGTTACACCAGCTCTTGTCAGGAGGAATGGGCCAAAATTGACCCAACTTATTGTGGAAAGCTTGTGGAAGGCTAACCAAAATGTTTGACCCAAGTTAAACAATTTAAAGCCAATGCTACCAAATACGAATTGAGTGTATGTAAACTTCTGACCCACTGGGAATGTGATGAAAGAAATAAAAGCTGAAATAAATCATTCTCTCTACTATTATTCTGACATTTCACATTCTTAAAATAAACTTGTGATTCTAACTGACCTAAGACAGGGAATCTTTACTAGGATTAAATGTCAGGGATTGTGAAAAACTGAGTTTAAATGTATTTGGCTAAGGTGTATGTAAACTTCTGACTTCAACTGTACATGTGTGAATATGTTAGCACTGGTTTACTGTACTAAAATGTACCTGAAGGAACATATTTTCATGTAAATAGTCTGGAATTCGGTGCATTTCCAAAACAACATGACTGCAGAAAACCCTTAGTTGCCCATGAGAACTTCTCAGGGCCCTCTCTTATCTTCTCTGAGACACAACTCTTAAGACCGTTATTACCCTGCAGAGATAGTGGGGGATGGGCTTTCCATTGTTTAAAGACACTGCCCCTCAACTTTCACACCTCTAAAGTTAAGGGGCAGTGTCTTTAAACAATGGAAAGCCCATCTCCACACTACCTCTGCAGGTTAATAACAGACTTAACGCTTCGAACACACCGATTGCATCACTGCTGCATAACATTTTGCGCAGCTAGGCAACTATACTGATGCAGGTATCTTTTGCAGATGGTCGCATGCGGTTGGACACATGGAGGAGAGAATCATTTTCGCAGTATCCTCAAAACCGTGTCTTTTTGACACAAATGCTGACAGCTACAGGGACTTAAACACAAAAAATGCTGCTTGGAGACAAGTGTCCACGATAGTAGGATTGCCAGGTCAGTTTAGTAGTGAGCTTGTGCTAGATGTGGCTATTTAACGTTAGCTAGCTAACCTAGCTTGCTAATCTAGCCAATGAGGTGTGTGTGTGTGTGTGTGTGTGTGTGTGTGTGTGTGTGTGTGTGTGTGTGTGTGTGTGTGTGAGAAAGAAAGAAAGAAATAGTCATATAACTTATGCTAGTTACTACCCCTGATAACTTTACCAAATAATAATGTTTGAGAGTGTGAGTGTGTATGTCAGATAAATAGTAATAGAAATGGTAGATGCTACTGTACCCCTGATAATTTGTTCAGATAACCGTGTGTGTGTACAGTAGGTGACATGTTCATGATAGCTATCTAATAACTATAGTAATGCTAGGTAATGGTTTGGCTTATCATGATCATGTCTATGTAGAAGAAGATTTTAGGAGGAAGTGGAGAGGACTCAGGGACAGGTATCAGAGAGAGAGAAGGGTAGAGAAAGAGAAGAAGAGTTCTGGGTCAGCAGCTTCAAGCCAGCAGCCTTGGCGCTTCTGCGACATTGTTTTTTTTCTGGATCCATTTATTGTGCCTAGGGCAACGAGTGGCAATTTTACAGCCAGACCCTCTACTGCGTCATCCACAAGTGTTGTCACCACCGGTGCATCAAGACCCTCAACATCATCTACAAGTGCGACCATCGCCTCCACCGGTGCAGCGAGACACTCTACATCTACATCATCCACAAATATGACCACCACCGGTACAGCGATGGAAGATGATGAAATGGAGGAAGCACCTCTGGATCTAGGACCACCTGAGATTATTATGAACCTCACGGAAGTGACCACTGAGGACCTCGTTGAACAGGATGTGGCCATGGAGACAAACGAGGAGAGAAACAGAGAGAGAAACATGGAGAGAAACGAAGAGGAACAACGTCACACCAGGCGTCATCGGAGGTACCAGCCCCCAGATCCACTCAACTCATTTCAGCAGAGGCTCCTCCAAGCTGTCGAGAGGGATGCATCCCAACCTGATGCTCACAGGAAGGAGGATGAAGAGACCCTCTTTGCCTTGAGCCTGGTGCCAACTCTGAAGAGGCTGCCTCAGCAAAGAAAAGCAGCAGTCAAGGTTAAAATGTATCAGCTACTTTTCAAAGCCGAGTTCAGTGGTAAAAAAGAAAATTCTCTACATCACAGGTAGTGTCATAAGTGATGCGACAGTGAAGTAAAATAGGTAATTTTTACAGTATACTCATGTAGGCTAATTGGTATTTCAGATCAAAGTATTAATATGAGGCAAATGTATACCTGTTGTTTCTAGGTTAGAAAATATCCCAAAACAACTGTTTGCTGTCTAAATATGTTCATATTCATATTTTGATCTGAAATGCAAATTCCGTGAGTAAACAGCAAGTATTACCAACTTTACTGCACTGTTCCAATATTTATGCCTCTAACTACACTATACAAGCAGTATTTAGTTAACATAAATCTCACCGTCTATGGTGTTATATTATGTAATGCTTGTATGTGTTGTTTTTCTTTTCCCTTCCAGAGATGGAGTCAATTTAGCCGAGCAGCTCACAGGAAGGACAGGAAGAGGAGAGGAGTTGTCTGGTTGTTGTTTTGACCTCCCTCATTGTACGTTTCTTTTCACACACGTCAGTTCCGTTTAAATTCAGTCAATTCATAAAGTCATTTGTTTATAAAGTCTTAGGATAGCATTCATTATTAGTGTTACATACATTTCTGAATTGACAGAATTGAAACTCACACACTGGAGAATTCAGATGCTCTTGTTAGTCTCTTACGAGACTAAAGGTCAACATATTTCTTTCATTTAAAACCACTTGAAAACCAGGGTGTTGAAACTGTTTGTGAAGTTATGTTCCATCAACTGGTCCATGACGTCCAGCGGCCATTTTGTTTGTTTAGCTGTGTTATGGTTACACATTATTTATTTATTTTCAGAGATAGAGACACACACACACTTCTCGTCCACTCCTCTCTGTACCTCAGATCTCCAGTGCCCTGCCCTCTCTCTTTATGGCCATGTCTGAAGTTCCCCTACTACGTCTAGGCTTTATGAGTAGTCGCTGTATCTGTCTGAAGTTCCCCTACTACGTCTAGGCTTTATGAGTAGTCCCTGTATCTGTCTGAAGTTCCCCTACTACGTCTAGGCTTTATGAGTAGTCCCTGTATCTGTCTGCAGTTCCCCTACTACGTCTAGGCTTTATGAGTAGTCCCTGTATCTGTCTGCAGTTCCCCTACTACGTCTAGGCTTTATGAGTAATCCCTGTATCTGTCTGCAGTTCCCCTACTACGTCTAGGCTTTATGAGTAGTCCCTGTATCTGTCTGAAGTTCCCCTACTACGTCTAGGCTTTATGAGTAGAGTCCCTGTATCTGTCTGCAGTTCCCCTACTACGTCTAGGCTTTATGAGTAGTCCCTGTATCTGTCTGCAGTTCCTCTACTACGTCTAGGCTTTATGAGTAGAGTCCCTGTATCTGTCTGCAGTTCCCCTACTACGTCTAGGCTTTATGAGTAGAGTCCCTGTATCTGTCTGAAGTTCCCCTACTACGTCTAGGCTTTATGAGTAGAGTCCCTGTAT
Source organism: Salmo trutta (assembly GCF_901001165.1). Taxonomy (NCBI): domain Eukaryota; kingdom Metazoa; phylum Chordata; class Actinopteri; order Salmoniformes; family Salmonidae; genus Salmo; species Salmo trutta. The sequence goes on from NC_042968.1 coordinate 72,650,207, forward strand.
CTGTCTGAAGTTCCCCTACTACGTCTAGGCTTTATGAGTAGTCCCTGTATCTGTCTGCAGTTCCCCTACTACGTCTAGGCTTTATGAGTAGTCCCTGTATCTGTCTGCAGTTCCCCTACTACGTCTAGGCTTTTTGAGTAGTCCCTGTATCTGTCTGCAGTTCCCCTACTACGTCTAGGCTTTATGAGTAGTCCCTGTATCTGTCTGAAGTTCCCCTACTACGTCTAGGCTTTATGAGTAGTCCCTGTATCTGTTTGAAGTTCCCCTACTATGTCTAGGCTTTATGAGTAGAGTCCCTGTATCTGTCTGCAGTTCCCCTACTACGTCTAGGCTTTATGAGTAGTCCCTGTATCTGTCTGCAGTTCCCCTACTACGTCTAGGCTTTATGAGTAGTCCCTGTATCTGTCTGCAGTTCCTCTACTACGTCTAGGCTTTATGAGTAGTCCCTGTATCTGTCTGCAGTTCCCCTACTACGTCTAGGCTTTATGAGTAGTCCCTGTATCTGTCTGCAGTTCCCCTACTACGTCTAGGCTTTATGAGTAGTCCCTGTATCTGTCTGCAGTTCCCCTACTACGTCTAGGCTTTATGAGTAGTCCCTGTATCTGTCTGAAGTTCCCCTACTACGTCTAGGCTTTATGACTAGAGTCCCTGTATCTGTCTGCAGTTCCCCTACTACGTCTAGGCTTTATGAGTAGTCCCTGTATCTGTCTGAAGTTCCCCTACTACGTCTAGGCTTTATGAGTAGTCCCTGTATCTGTCTGCAGTTCCCCTACTACGTCTAGGCTTTATGAGTAGAGTCCCTGTATCTGTCTGAAGTTCCCCTACTACGTCTAGGCTTTATGAGTAGTCCCTGTATCTGTCTGAAGTTCCCCTACTATGTCTAGGCTTTATGAGTAGAGTCCCTGTATCTGTCTGCAGTTCCCCTACTACGTCTAGGCTTTATGAGTAGTCCCTGTATCTGTCTGCAGTTCCCCTACTACGTCTAGGCTTTATGAGTAGTCCCTGTATCTGTCTGAAGTTCCCCTACTACGTCTAGGCTTTATGAGTAGTCCCTGTATCTGTCTGCAGTTCCCCTACTACGTCTAGGCTTTATGAGTAGTCCCTGTATCTGTCTGCAGTTCCCCTACTACGTCTAGGCTTTATGAGTAGTCCCTGTATCTGTCTGCAGTTCCTCTACTACGTCTAGGCTTTATGAGTAGAGTCCCTGTATCTGTCTGCAGTTCCCCTACTACGTCTAGGCTTTATGAGTAGTCCCTGTATCGGTCTGCAGTTGTGCCAAAAATACATGCTCTTGTTGTTCTCTTCCAGATTACATTCATTTTTTTTTTAAATTACACGCACACCTCTTTCAATAGTTTTATTTTTTTAAACATTTTTACAACACAAATACCTGTCATGTTCTTTCCTGTGCTTGATTACATATTAAATTATGTTTTCATAGTCAGTTGTTTATTAATATCTCATTTAGACTTAATCTGCTTATTTCTTCCCTACACCTTTGCAGATCTAAGACAAGATGAAAGTAAAAACACATTCTCTTCCTAATTTGTTTTTTTCCACCTGTATTTTGTCAGGCCAGTGAACATGGTGGTAAACTGTACTATTTGTATGGACCCTAGGTTACCCTTTCCCTTTATCATACTAACTGTATGTCGTATAACCTTAATTAGTGCTCCCGCTCACCTGATGTACCATGCCAGGTGTGTATAATACTGACGTTAATGGGAGAGGGAAGGGGTTAAGGTGTGGTCTTTACTCCCAAATGTCACTTAAATATAGCTTCCAAATGAAGAGAGACAATGATACATTGAGCCACGGCCTTCCCTGCGGCTCAGTTGGTAGAGCATGGTGTGTGCAACGCCAGCATGGTGTGTGCAACGCCAGCATGGTGTGTGCAACGCCAGGGTTGTGGGTTCGATTCCCACGGGGGGCCAGTACAAAAGAGAAGAAAAAAAAATACATGAAATGAAATGTATGCATTCACTACTGTAAGTCGCTCTGGATAAGAGCGTCTGCTAAATGACTAAAATGTAAATGTAATACATAAAGTAATCTGGGGGAAAAAATGCAATTTTATGGACAATGGTGGATGGTTCTTAAAATAACCTTTGTGTTATGGGGCTCTTAAAAGAGCTGTTTCACTCCACGGCATACTGCCATGGGACTTCACCTGCTGGCGATGAGAAGTAGGTGGTCAGCTTCTCCCTCACCTGGAGTGCCTGTCTGGGGGCGTTGTTGGCACCTGCCCTGGTGACATCAGGTAGGTGATCATTTGGCGTGCCCATCTCCATCCGGAGCGGCTCCTGGAATGACCTCCGCAGGTAGTTGTGGAGAACACGTGGCCTTCACACAGGCATCGACATTTGAGGGGCTGAGACCAAGCACTCTCCGATACATTCTCCATCGGGCTGCCAGAATCCCAAAGGCGCATTCAACAACTAACCTTGCCCTGGACAGTCGTTTGTTAAAGATCCTTACAGGCTTTGGCAATGGCAGCTGGCGTCCAGCGTAGGGTCTCATGAGGTTGGGTCTTAAAGGGAAGGCCTCGTCGCCGACGAAGACGTGGGGAACAGGTCCCAGGTCTTCAGCCCCAGGGAGTGATGCAGGTGGTGGAATCTCCAGGGTGCCCTCCTGAAGTGCCTGGCCGAAGGCAGAGTCCCGGAGGGACCCGCCATCACTTCCCAACACAGAAACAGTAGATGGCATCTACTACAGCCAAGAGTACAACTGAATATGTACCCTTGTAGTTGTAGAATTGCGAACCTGAGCACGGTGGAGCCTGGATTACTACGTTTCCCGTCAATAGAGCCAAGACAGTTGAGGAAATTCCACCTCTACAGGAACTCAGCAGCGATGGCCCTCCAGTCTTCCTCCTTGGGGACAGGTATGTATTCACCAACCAGACAGTCCCAAATGGCTTGTGCCACAGAGGGGACAATGCCTGCCACCGTAGACCGTCCAACTCGGAAGCTGAATCCTATGGTCCTGTAGGAGTCCCCTGTCGCCAATAATCGGAAATATAATTCAAAATAATGATCAATATTGTGTGTAACTTGAATTCCACCCACATATTATATCTACTCATTTAGCTACCTCATTACAGTTTATTATGCTCTACTAATTACATTGTAATACTCATCAACCATCATTAACACTTCCTTGAAACAGTACAATTCAGTCTATGACTATATCAATAAACTGAAGCCCAGGCCAACTCTACTCTTAGAAAGAATGGTACTATCTACTTAAAAGGGTTCTCCGGCTGTCCCCATAGGAGATCCCTTTTTGGTTCCAGGTAGTACCCCTATTGGGTTCCATGTATAACACTTTCCCCAAAGGTTTATACCTGGAACCAAAAATGGTTATCCTATGGGAAAAGCAGGACACTTTTGGAACCTTTTTCAATGCTGCAAGGCAAACTAAGCGTTCCATTGGAAATTAATGTACTTCTGGTGTATCAAAACGCAAATACACAGTCGGTGTGTTCAAAGCGTAAGAGTTGTGTCTCAGAGAGGATAAGAGGGCCCTCTCCTGGAACATTGTGTTGCTTAGGGTAACCAGAATCACATGACCGGGTCAGCCAATCAGTGGCCTAGTCTGGGGTTGGAGACCCCAGTCTGCCCCTCAACTCTTTAGTTGTTTCCAGGAGGAGGGCAGGTTGAGACAACCTCTGTAAACTCCTGTCCTCCACATCAACTCACATGTGGAGTTGGGTATGGGTATGTAAACATATATAATGTTTACATACCCTACATTACTCATCTCATATGTATATACTGTACTCTATACCATCTACTGCGTCTTGCCTATGCTGTTTGGCCATCGCTCATCCATATATCTATATGTACATATTCTTATTCATTCATTGTTGTGAAATTGTTAGATTACTTGTTAGATATTACTGCATGGTCGTAACTAGAAGCACAAGCATTTCGCTACACTCGCATTAACATCTGCTAACCATGTGTATGTGACCAATAAAATTTCATTTGATTTGACATCTGGAAATGTTCATATAGACAATCCAGCCTCTGGACTTCCTCACCGGTGTTTAGTGCATCTTTGACCACACAACCACTATCACTTACACTTCTATTCGTCTCCTCTTCCTGTGTGCTGTGTGTGTCTGTTTGGTGTGTGGTAATAAAGTGTGAATTGTATCCCTGTCTCCTATTGGTCACTTACGTCTTCACTGGGGTGCTAGGACAATTCTACCTATATCTAAACTGGCACCTCTATCTGAGTCCACCCCCAGTTGATGGTGCTCTTTTACAATTATGTATTTATTTTACAACCCTAATATTCAGTCTTCTGTGAGGCAAGTGGACCATTCCTTCAACAGAGCTTCCTGAGTTATGCGTGCATGTGGAGTTCATCTACATGGAGGAGTGGAGAGAGGGATTAGGAGGGAAGCGACGGACGAACCTACTAGTGGAGCTGTGAAATTCCTCTTTGTATCCCTTCTTCCTCAGTTTTCCTCTCTCTCTTCTCTTTAGTGACATTCAGCCATGGCTGCTCATAAATTAAAAAAGAGGAAAGAGAAAGAACAGTGGTGTTATTCAAGATGGATGTCAGATCCTGTTTTACTAGCATACTTGAATGCGGTTCCTTCTCTTAGTAGCCTATCTGTGTGTGTGTGTGTTTATATATATATATATACACACACACACACACTACCGTTCAAAGGTTTGGGGTCACTTAGAAATGTCCTTGTTTTTAAAAGAAAAGCAATTTTTTTTTGTCCATTTAAAATAACATCAAATTGATCAGAAATACAGTGTACACATTAACATTGTTAACTTCTAGACATCAGGACTGCAATTACTCACCACAGACTAGCAGAATCTTTTTACTTCTTTCATGACTCTGACGAGCCCGAGACGGAGGATATACGGCTTCCTCGGGAACAGGCCCCGACTCCCATGATCTGCGTGAAGAGGAGGTGGAGAAAGAGAGGCTGGAGAATTCGAAGGCGATTGAATAAACCCCCACTTCCCTCAATTCTGCTAGCAAACGTGCAATCTTTGGACAATAAAATCGCAGAGTTACGGGGAAGATTAAACTACCAACGGGACATTAAAAACTGTAGCATCTTATGCTTCACGGAGTCGTGGCTGAATGATGACAATATCAACATACAGCTGGCTGGTTATACAATGTACTGGCAGGATAGAACCACGGCGTCTGGTAAGACAAGAGGTGGTGGACTATGTATTTTTGTAAATAACAGCTGGTGCACTATCTAAGGAAGTCTTGAGCTATTGCTCGCCTGAGTTTGAGTATATCATGATACGCTGAAGACCACACTACCTACCGAGAGAGTTCTCATCTGTATTCTTCATAGCTGTTTACATACCACCTCAGAGGTTGGCACTAAAATAGCATTGAATGAGTTGTATTCCGCCATAAGCAAACAAGAAAACGCTCACCCAGAGGCGGTGCTACTAGTAGCTGGGGACTTTAATGCAGGGAAACTTAAATCAGTTTTACCAAATTTCTATCAGCATGTTAAATGTGCAACCAGAGGGAAAAGAACTATGAACCACCTATACTCCACACACAGAGACGCAAACAAAGCTCTCCCTCGCTCTCCATTTGGCAAATCTGACCATAATTTCATCCTCCTGATTCCTGCGTCGTACCCACAGTGACCATACGTACATACCCCAACCAGAAGCCATGGATTACAAATCAAATCAAATAAAAGTTTATTTGTCACGTGCGCCAAATACAACAGGTGTAGACCTTACAGTGAAATGCTTACTTACAGGCTCTAACCAATAGTGCGAAAAAAAGGTTGTGTGTGTGTGGTGTGTGTGTAGGTAAGTAAAGAAATAAAACAACAGTAAAAACACATTTGGAAATAAGAGTAGCAAGGCTATATACAGACACCGGTTAGTCAGGCTTATTGAGGTAGTATGTACATGTAGGTATGGTTAAAGTGACTATGCATATATGATGAACAGAGAGTAGCAGTAGCGTAAAAAGAGAGGTTGGCGGGTGGTGGGACACAATGCAGATAGCCCGGTTAGCCAATGTGTGGGAGCAGTGGTTGGTCGGGCCAATTGAGGTAGTATGTACATGAAGATATAGTTAAAGTGACTATGCATATAAGATAAACAGAGAGTAGCAGCAGCGTAAAACAGGGGTTGGGGGGGGCACACAATGCAAATAGTTCCGGTAACCATTTGGTTACCTGTTCAGGAGTCTTATGGCTTGGGGGTAAAAACTGTTGAGAAGCCTTTTTGTCCTAGACTTGGCACTCCGGTACCGCAGAGAACAGCCTATGACTGGGGTGGCTGGGGTCTTTGACAATTTTTAGGGCCTTCCTCTGGCACCGCCTGGTGTAGAGGTCCTGGATGGCAAGCAGCTTTGCCCCAGGGATGTACTGGGCCTTACGCACTACCATCTGAAGTGCCTTGCGGTCGGAGGCCGAGCAATTGCCGTACCAGGCAGTGATGCAACCGGTCAGGATGCTCTCGATGGTGCAGCTGTAGAACCTTTTGAGGATCTCAGGACCCATGCCAAATCATTACAGGCATCATCCGCACTGAGCTAAAGGCTAGAGCTGCCGCTTTCAAGGAGCAGGACTTTGACCCAGAAGCTTATAAGGAATCCCGCTATGCCCTCCGACGAAGGATCAAACAGGCAAAGCGTCAATACAGGACTAAGATCGAGTCGTACTACACCGGCTCTGATGCTTGTCCGATGTGGCAGGGCTTGCAAACCATTACAGACTACAAAGGGAGGCACAGCCGAGAGCTGCCCAGTGACACGAGCCTACCAGATCAGCTAAACTACTTCTACGCTCGCTTCGAGGCAAATAACACTGAAACATGCATGAGAGCACCAGCTGTACAGGAAGACTGTGTGATCACGCTCTCCGCAGCCGATGTGAGTAAGACCTTTTAAACAGGTCAGCATTCACAAGACCACAGGGCCAGACGGATTACCTGGACGTGTACTGCGAGCATACGCTGACCAACTAGCAAGTGTCTTCACTGACATTTTCAACCTCTCCCTGTCCGAATCTGTAATATCAACATGTTTTAAGCAGACCACCATAATGCCTGTGCCCAAGAACACTAAAGTAGTACTCACGTCTGTAGCCATGAAGTGCTTTGAAAGTCTGGTCATGGCTCACATCAACACCATCATCCCAGAAATCCTAGACCCATTCCAATTTGCATACCGCCCCAACAGATCCACAGATGACGGCATTTCTATTGCACTCCACACTACCCTTTTCCACTTGGACAAAAGGAATACCTATGTGAGAATGCTATTCATTAACTATAGCTCAATGTTCAACACCATAGTGCCCTCAAAGCTCATCAATAAGCTAAGGACCCTGGGACTAAACACCTCCCTCTGCAACAGGATCCTGGACTTCCTGACGGCCGCCCCCAGGTGGTAAGAGTAGGTAACAACACATCCGCCACGCTGATCTTCAACACAGGGGCCCCTCAAGGGTGAGTGCTCAGCCCCCTCCTGTACTCGCTGTTCACTCATGACTGCACGGCCAGGCACGAATCCAACACCATTAAATTTGCTGATGACACAACAGTGGCAAGCCTGATCACCGACAACAACGAGACAGCCTATAGGGAGGAGGTCAGAGACCTGGCCGTGTGGTGCCAGGACAACAACCTCTCCCTCAACGTGATCAAGACAAAGGAGATGGTTGTGGACTACAGGAAAAAGAGGACCGAGCACTCCCCCATTCTCATCGACAGGGCTGCAGTGGAGCAGGTTGAGAGCTTCAAGTTCCTTGGTGTCCACATCACCAACAAACTAACATGGTCCAAGCACACCAAGACAGTCATGAAGAGGGCACGACAAAACCTATTCCCCCCTCAGCAGACGGAAAAGATTTGGCATGGGTCCTCAGATCCTCAAAAGGTTCTACTGTTGCACCATCTAGAGCATCCTGACAGGTTGCATCACTGCCTGGTATGGCAACTGCTTGGCCTTCGACCGCAAGGCACTACAGAGGGTAGTGCGAACGACCCAAGACATCACCATCCAGGACCTCTATACCTGGCAGTGTCAGAGGAAGGCCCTAAAAATTGTCAGACTCCAGCCAACCTAGTCATAAAGTGTTCTCTCTGCTACCGCACGGCAAGCGGTACCGGAGCGCAAAGTCTAGGTCTAAGAGCCTCCTAAACAGCTTCTACCCCCAAGCCATAAGACTCCTGAACATCTAGTCAAATGGCTACCCAGACTATTTGCATTGCCCCCACCCCTCTCCACACCACTGCCACTCTCTGTTGTCATCTATGCACAGTCACTTGACTCTGTACCGGCACCCTGTATATGTTATTTTTTATTGCTGCTCTTTAATTTCTTGTTGCTTGTATCTCTTATTCTTACCTGTATTTGTTTTAACTGCACTGTAGGTTAGGGGCTCGTAAATAAGCATTTCACTGTAAGGTCTACACCTGTTGTATTCGCCGCATGTGACTAACAACATTTTATTTGATTTGAAATTACTATTGTAGCAGGAAATGGCAGATTTTTTATGGAATATCTACATAGGCGTACAATGGCCCATTATCAGCAACCATCACTCCTGTGTTCCAATGGTACGTTGTGTTAGCTAATCCAAGTTTAGCAAGATAATTCATCGTTAGAAAACCCTTTAGCAATTATGTTAGCACAGCTGAACACTGTTGTGCTGATTTTAAATTAGCAATAAAACTGGCCTTTCTTAGACTAGTTGAGTATCCGGAAGAGTGGGGGGCCCCGGTGCTGAGCAAGAGGACAAGTACATTAGAGTGTCTAGTTTGAGAAACAGACTCCTCACAAGTCCTAAACTGGCAGCTTCATTAAATAGTACCCGCAAAACACCAGTCTCAACGTCGAGAGAGAGAGAGAGAGAGAGAGAGAGAGAGAGAGAGAGAGAGAGAGAGAGAGAGAGAGAGAGAGAGAGAGAGACACTGTGGCCCCATCCGAAGATACCCCCGGACAGGGCCAAACAGGCAGGATATAAACCCACCCACTTTGCCAAAGCACAGCCCCCACACCACTAGAGGGATATCTTCAACCACCAACTTACCATCCTAAGACAAGGCCGAGTATAGCCCACAAAGATCTCCTCCACGGCACAACCCAAGGGGGCACGCCAACCCAGACAAGAAGATCACGTCAGTGACTCAACCCACTCAAGTGACGCACCCCTCATAGGGACGGCATGGAAGAGCACCAGTAAGCCAGTGACTCAGCCCCTGTAATAGGGTTAGAGGCAGAGAATCCCAGTGGAGAGAGGGGAACCGGCCAGGCAGAGACAGCAAGGGCGGTTCGTTGCTCCAGTGCCTTTCCGTTCACCTTCACACTCCTGGGCCAGACTACACTCAATCATAGGACCTACTGAAGAGATGAGTCTTCAATAAAGACTTAAAGATTGAGACCAAGTCTGCGTCTCTCACATGGGTAGGCAGACCATTCCATAAAAATGGATCTCTATAGAAGAAAGCCCTGCCTCCAGCTGTTTGCTTAGAAATTCTAGGGACAGTTAGGAGGCCTGCGTCTTGTGACCGTAGCGTACGTGTAGGTATGTACGGCAGGACCAACTCGGAAAGATAGGTAGGAGCAAGCCCATGTAATGCTTTGTAGGTTAGCAGTAAACCTTGAAATCAGCCCTTGCCTTAACAGGAAGCCAATGTAAAGATGCTAGCACTGGAGTAATATGATCAACTTTTTTGGTTCTAGTCAAGATTCTAGCAGCCGTGTTTAGCACTAACTGAAGTTTATTTAGTGCTTTATCCGGGTAGCTGGACAGTAGCGCATTGCAGTAGTCTAATCTAGAAGTGACAAAAGCATGGATTCATTTTTCTGCATAATTTTTTGACCGAAAGTTTCTGATTTTTGCAATGTTACGTAGATGGAATAAAGCTGTCCTTGAAACAGTCTTGATATGTTCGTCAAAAGAGAGATCAGGGTCCAGAGTAACGCCGAGGTCCTTCACAGTTTTATTTGAGACAACTGTACAACCATCAAAATTAATTGTCGGATTCAACAGAAGCTCTCTTTGTTTCTTGGGACCTAGAACAAGCATCTCTGTTTTGTCCGAGTTTAAAAGTAGAACATTTGTAGCCATCCACTTCCTTATGTCTGAAACACAGGCTTCCAGTGAGGGCAATTTTGAGACTTCACCATGTTTCATCGAAATGTACAGCTGTGTGACATCACCAAGAGGTAAAATATACTGCTCAAAAAAATAAAGGGAACACTTAAACAACACAATGTAACTCCAAGTCAATCACACTTCTGTGAAATCAAACTGTCCACTTAGGAAGCAACACTGATTGACAATACATTTCACATGCTGTTGTGCAAATGGAATAGACAACACGTGGAAATTATAGGCAATTAGCAAGACACCCCCAATAAAGGAGTGGTTCTGCAGGTGGTGACCACTTCTCAGTTCCTATGCTTCCTGGCTGATGTTTTGGTCACTTTTGAATGCTGGCGGTGCTTTCACTCTAGTGGTAGCATGAGACGGAGTCTACAACCCACACAAGTGGCTCAGGTAGTGCAGCTCATCCAGGATGGCACATCAATGCGAGCTGTGGCAAGAAGGTTTGCTGTGTCTGTCAGCGTAGTGTTCAGAGCATGGAGGCGCTACCAGGAGACAGGCCAGTACATCAGGAGACGTGGAGGAGGCCGTAGGAGGGCAACAACCCAGCAGCAGGACCGCTGCCTCCGCCTTTGTGCAAGGAGGAGCAGGAGGAGCACTGCCAGAGCCCTACAAAATGACCTCCAGCAGGCCACAAATGTGTATGTGTCTGCTCAAACGGTCAGAAACAGACTCCATGAGGGTGGTATGAGGGCCCGACGTCCACAGGTGGGGGTTGTGCTTACAGCCCAACACCGTGCAGGACGTTTGGCATTTGCCAGAGAACACCAAGATTGGCAAATTCGCCACTGGCGCCCTGTGCTCTTCACAGATGAAAGCAGGTTCACACTGAGCACATATGACAGACGTGACAGAGTCTGGAGACGCTGTGGAGAACGTTCTACTGCCTGCAACATCCTCCAGCATGACCGATTTGGCGGTGGGTCAGTCATGGTGTGGGGTGACATTTCTTTGGGGGGCCGCACAGCCCTCCATGTGCTCGCCAGAGGTAGCCTGACTGCCATTAGGTACCGAGATGAGATCCTCAGACCCCTTGTGAGACCATATGCTGGTGCGGTTGGCCCTGGGTTCCTCCTAATGCAAGACAATGCTAGACCTCATGTGGCTGGAGTGTGTCAGCAGTTCCTGCAAGAGGAAGGCATTGATGCTATGGACTGGCCCGCCCATTCCCCAGACCTGAATCCAATTGAGGACATCTGGGACATCATGTCTCGCTCCATCCACCAATGCCACGTTGCACCACAGACTGTCCAGGAGTTGGCGGATGCTTTAGTCCAGGTCTGGGAGGAGATCCCTCAGGAGACCATCCGCCACCTCATCAGGAGCATGCCCAGGCGTTGTAGGGAGGTCATACAGGCACGTGGAGGCCACACACACTACTGAGCCTCATTTTGACTTGTTTTAAGGACATTACATCAAAGTTGGATCAGCCTGTAGTGTGGTTTTCCACTTTAATTTTGAGTGTGACTCCAAGTCCAGACCTCCATGGGTTGATAAATTGGATTTCCATTGATTATTTTTGTGTGATTTTGTTGTCAGCACATTCAACTATGTAAAGAAAAAAGTATTTAATAAGATTATTTCATTCATTCAGATCTAGGATGTGTTATTTTAGTGTTCCATTTATTTTTTTGAGCAGTGTATATAGTGAAAACAATAGTGGTCCTAAAACGGAACGTTGAGGAACACCAAAATGTACAGTTGATTTGTCAGAGGACAAACCATCCACAGAGACAAACTGATATCTTTCCGACAGATCAGATCTAAACCAGGCCAGAACTTGTCCGTGTAGACCAATTTGGGTTTCCAATCTCTCCAAAAGAATGTGGGGATCGATGGTATCAAAAGCAGCACTAAGGTCTAGGAGCACGAGGATAGATGCAGAGCCTTGGTCTGAAGCCATTAAAAGGTAATTTACCACCTTCACAAGTGCAGTCTCAGTGCTATGATGGGGTCTAAAACCAGACTGAAGTGTTTCGTATACATTGTTTGTCTTCAGGAAGGCAGTGAGTTGCTGCGCAACAGCTTTTTCAAAATGTTTTGAGAGGAATGGGAGATTCGATATAGGCCAATAGTTTTTATAATTTCTGGGTCAAGGTTTGACTTTTTCAAGAGAGGCTTTATTACTGCCACTTTTAGTGAGTTTGGTACACATCCGGTGGATAGAGAGCCGTTTATTATGTTCAACATAGGAGGGCCAAGCACAGGAAGCAGCTCTTTCAGGAGTTTAGTTGGAATAGGGTCCAGTATGCAGCTTGAAGGTTTAGAGGCCATGATGATTTTCATCATTGTGTCAAGAGATATAGTACTTAAACACTTGAGTGTCTCCCTTGATCCTAGGTCCTGGCAGAGTTGTGCAGACTCAGGACAACTGAGCTTTGGAGGAATACGCAGATTTAAAGAGGAGTCCGTAATTTGCTTTCTAATGATCATGATCTTTTCCTCAAAGAAGTTCATGAATTTATCACTGCTGAAGTGAAAGCCATCCTTTCTTGTGGAATGTTATTTTTTAGTTAGCTTTGCGACAGTATCAAAAATAAATTTGGGATTGTTCTTATTGTCCTCAATTAAGTTGGAAAAATAGGATGATCGGGCAGCAGTGAGGGCTCTTCGATACTGCACGGTACTGTCTTTCCAAGCTAGTTGGAAGACTTCCTGTTTGGTGTGACTCCATTTCCGTTCCAATTTTCTGGAAGCTTGCTTCAGAGCTCAGGTATTTTCTGTATACCAGGGAGCTAGTTTCTTATGACAAATGTTTTTTGTTTTTAGGGGTGCGACTGCATCTAGGGTATTGCGCAAGGTTAAATTGAGTTCCTCAGTTAGGTGGTTAAATGATTTTTGTACTCTGACGTCCTTGGGTAGGCGGAGGGAGACTGGAAGGGCATCTAGGAATCTTTGGGTTGTCCGAGAATTTATAGCACGACTTTTGATGATCCTTGGTTGGGGCCCGAGCAGATTATTTGTTGCGATTGCAAACCTAATAAAATGGTGGTCCGATAGTCCAGGATTATGGGGAAAAACATTAAGAACCACAACATTTATTCCACGGGACAAAACTAGGTCCAGAGTATGACTGTGGCATTGAGTAGGTCCGGAGACATGTTGGACAAAACCCACTGAGTCGATGATGGCTCCAAAAGCCTTTTGGAGTGGGTCTGTGGACTTTTCCAAGTGAATATTAAAGTCACCAAAAATGTGAATATAATTTGCCATGACTACAAGGTCCAATAGGAATTCAGGGAACTCAGTGAGGAACGCTGTATATGGCCCAGGAGGCTTGTAAACAGTAGCTATAAAAAGTGATTGAGTAGGCTGCATAGATTTCATGACTAGAAGCTCAAAAGACGAAAACGTCTGGGGTTTTTTTGTGAATTGAAATTTGCTATCATAAATGCCTTTTCGGGATGCGTGGGGGATATGGTCACTAGTGTAACCAGGAGGTGAGGCCTCATTTAACACAGTAAATTAATCAGGCTTAAGCCATGTATCAGTCAGGCCAATCACATCAAGATTATGATCAGTGATTAGTTCATTGACTATAACTGCCTTGGAAGTGAGGGATCTAACATTAAATAGCCCTATTTTGAGATGTGAGGTATCACAATCTCTTTCAATAATGGCAGGAATGGAGCAGGTTTTTATTCCAGTGAGATTGGTAAAGCAAACACATCCATGTTTAGTTTTGCTCAACCTAGGTCGAGGCACAGACACGGTCTCATAGCATAGCTGAGCTGACTACACTGACTGTGCTAATGGCAGACTCCACTAAGCTGGCGGGCTGGCTAACAGCCTGCTGCCTGGCCTGCACCCTATTGTGGAGCTAGGGGTGTTAGAGCCCTGTCTATGTTCGTAGATAAGATGAGAGCACCCCTCCAGCTAGGATGGAGTCCGTCACTCCTCAACAGGCCAGGCTTGGTCCTGTTTGTTGGTGAGTCCCAGAAAGAGGGCCAATTATCTACAAATTCAATCTTTTGGGAGGGGCAGAAAACCGTTTTCAACCAGTGACTGAGTTGTGAGACTCTGCTGTAGAGCTCATCACTCCCCCTAACTGGGAGGGGGCCAGAGACAATTACTCGATACCATCACATCTTTCTTTCAGTGCCTTAGACCACTGCACCACTCGGGAGCCCCAAGAGAACTGACAGGTGTGTGAGCTGTAGTAGTAGATCAGTACAGCATGAAATGTGAATGCATGTTGTGTGTTTTAATGTCCAGATTGGATGTGGATCACCATATGCGTGGCGACAACAGTCATATATTTGCTTTTTGTGTGTGTGTGTGCTATGCAAGCATTAACCATTTTTTCTGCTAACCTGGCTCAGCGATTGTGTGTTTGTGTACTCTTGACAGTCCTGTTTGTCCCTATACAACTGGGAAAGTGAGCCGTGTGTGTGCTGAATAGGTGATTTGAGTTTGAGAGTGGCTTGTGTGCAGGTCTGTGTTACGGCCCTGCAACACTATAGCCATCGGGTGTCCGGCATTGCCGTCAGCCGTTGAGAAAATGCTTCCTATGAAATGAATGAAAGCTGCTTCACTGCCCGTGTTGAGCTCACGTTGCATCGCGTCTGATGGCAGAGTCCAAGCTCAAGAATTGCAGAAGTTAAATAATTGATGACTGACGCTCTCTTTCACTCTATCTTGTGAATTGAAATAATTCAAAATAAAGTTGATTTTGGTTGCATATGAACACTAGCTAGCTACATTGACTTGCTAGGTTCACAATGTAAACAAAAGCAACTTGTGTAATTAGAAGATCATTTAGTACAACCACTAGCAACAATTTGAATGAGTACTTGAGAAAAACTGGACCAAAGCTATTGTACTTAAACATGTGTCTGGTACCATTCCATTCAGGCCATTACAATGAAAATGTCCTCCTATATTTCCTCCCACCAGCCTCCTCTGACGTGAAGGACCATGGCTGTTTTCTGATCATGTTGACAGGGTTATGTGTGGAAGACTGCTTGTAATAGTTCTGACTGTGTGCAAACAGTGGAGTGTGTATGAAGAAGGCATTATGACTGGGAAATAAGTCACACAATTCTTGACATTGGAAAGGCTAGTGAAAATAATGTGATTTACTCCAAATGAAACCAGAAACTCTCATACTCATCGACCCTTTCATTATGTTTTGCTTGGAATGTATGATGTAATGTTTTTGAATCCCTATAAAGGCATTTTTTGTGTGTGAGCTCTGATTTTGAACTCAATGCCTGCATGTGCATTTGGTAAACCCAGTCAGAGTTTAAGAAGAGAGGACATGGTCCTTCTTATCCATCTACAGACAAGTTAACAGTCCTGTTCTGTTACAGCTTCAACATAGGCTAGTTTCTCTCGCTCTGCCCTCTCCCTGCTCATCTTTTGATATCTCTCTCTTTTGTCTCTTTGTGCAATTTCACCCTGCCTACCCCTCCTCTCTGTCTTGACTAGTCCTGAGTGAGGCTGATTTTCAGGCTCCAGTTCCTCACCTACACAAACACAGCCAGCTCTGCTCTGTCTCTGCCCCTGGGAACTGGCAATCATGTTTGTCCAAGGCCTCGCTTGCCCTCGGTACTAAGAACTGCATTCTGAGCTACACACACACTTATTATGCACGTATACTAGTACGCACACACACACACACACTTATCCTGCCCGGCCATATGTAATTACGTTGTACAGTACTCAAAGGAATATATACATAGAGACACAGAAAGACAACTTGCATGATTGGCAAGGGTCCCCATTTTCCAGCAATAGCCACTGTATTTGTTATCCACTTATTCTGTGTGGAACAAAATCAATACATTGTGTGCTATTCTGATGTGGAGGAAGAATTCACACCTTTGTTGCTGGTGTGGGCGCAGGCGCAATGCCGTTCTGGGAAGGGGGCGGTGTCGTGGTCATCAGAAGGGGCGGGGCGGAGGTGGGTGTGTGACACAGCTGATGCACGCATCCTCTCGATGCCTCAATCACCCGATCTTTGCTACGGGTACTAGCGGCTGCAGCCTTCCCCGACCAGAGCCACACGAGTAGGCCTAGGCTATACTCCCGCTCCACGGTCGCTATCTGCGAACCCCGAATCGGACAGCTCGCCGAGAAGCAGTGCGGCGACATAATTCGGCGTTGTCTGTGCTGCGCCTGCCGCTAATAGTAAGTGTGGAGCTGCTGTTGGAGCGGAGCGCTCCATCATTTCCACAGAGAAATACGCGCACCTAGTAGGCAACGCAGCGCCTACTACGACACCTGCGTTTTTCTATTTTTATCGCCATTCACTGCATTGCCAATCCATTATCCTGCCGCTTTACATGTTGCACGCTGACGGGGAGAAGGATTTTGGTGATTCAAATGTTCTGGCAGAGCGATGAGGGAGAGGGATACCGTTCTTGTTCATATTGCTTATTGGAGTGAAAGTAGACGGCGAGATGGGAATGTGGCAAAAGCGGTTGTGCGCGCGGGTTGTAGCTTACGACGCTCACTCGAGCACGACCCTCCGCTTCCCCCACGGGGAGAGCTATTTCCCTGACCTACACGCACATTATGCAGGCCTAATTCGTGAACGGAAAGAAATGCAGTGGTAAATGGGTAGATCATGTTAATTATCTCGTTCTTCTCGCCCTTCGTTGCTGGGTTAGGGTTTTTTCGCAAGTATGGAGAAACGAGTGATGTTTCTCCATTGTGCTCTAGCATCGCCGCGTCAGCTGACAGTCACCCTGCCTGTGCACATCTGTGCGGTGAAAGGGTTGACGGAGGTTGTTTTAGCTGCTGCAAAAATAATGAAGAGAATTTTAATATATTAACAGTATAAATTGACAGACCAAGAGCAAATGTCCTACAGTAGAATTTAGACCTACCTTGGCACTTAACAGGAATACACTTGAATAGCTTGCATAGGCAATAAGCTGATTTATTAGGCCTACATCACTACCTAACAGATGTAGCAAATATTGTGTTATTGACATGTCATGAAGCATATTATAAGTATATATGTGTGTATGCATATGTGTGTGAACTGAAAGTGTGGGCTAACATGTCAGTTGTAGGTATATGGACAGTAATTTGATGATAATGGCAAGGGAGCTCTGATAAAATAGGCCTATTGAATATATTCTACTGTGTAGTGTTTACCTCTGTGCTCAGTGTTACTGCTCTGGAGGTCTTCTAGACCTGGCTTATATGAGGCCTTGAATGAAATGAAGTGAAGTGAAGTGTGTGTGTGTGTGTGTGTGTAGTGGAAACCGTGGTCACTTTGTTTGGGGGGCAGTTTGTTTGCATTTGCGTTGTGTGTGTATATAGGGGTATATGTATGGACAATGCAGTGACAATATGGGGAGAACATGTATACCTCATACTGCATTTCAGCACAGGACAAGAGATTGAGAAGAATTACCCGTTTGAGAGAGGAGTGTGTATGCGCTCTCTCTCTCTGTATGAAGCATGGAGCCGATGATGTAATGCCTAGGAGTGTGTAACTGTGGCACTGAGGAGAGTGTAGGCACGTGCCACAGCTCAGCCAACACTGGAACAGGTCCCTCTACTGGCCCTGAGGCAGTAACGCACCCTATCTAGTTTTGAACAGCACATTATCCTAAGGATTCAATACTCACCCTTTCACATTTGGTTCTGTTCCCATGTCCTACCTGAGATGGAATGTTAATTCTTACCTTACTATAGCAAAGTAGCATAGTAGATTCATGTGCACCGTCTTGGATTCAGGCATGAAGAGACAATGGAGAGAGAGAATTTGCACAATGGTTTGGCTGCATCTTTGCTCAGATAGGAGTAGTAGGCTACACTTGGTACAATGCACTATAAATCCAGATATTACCTTTAGGTCAATGTTCTATCAGTGATAGTTGAGTAATCAGAGTGTTCTGTCTGTGGTTTAGGGGACAGCGAAATAATGATGATAATATAGTGTGTATTCCTTATTGCACTCAGGGATGCATACACAGACATGATGTACTCTCTTTATATGCACAAATACTTTGCATTACCTTATTCTCAATGAAGTATTGACGATTGACTCCCATATTTTTCCTTCTATTAGTCAGACAGTTGATAAATAAAATTTTTTGTCATTATCATTGGCACAGGGGGAAGAACTTGTCTCGGTGTGAGTGTTTGCATTTGTTTGCGTGTGTGTGTGTGTGTTTTCAGGCATGAAGAGACAATGGAGAGAGAGAATTTGCACAATGGTTTGGCTGCATCTTTGCTCAGATAGGAGTAGTAGGCTACACTTGGTACAATGCACTATAAATCCAGATATTACCTTTAGGTCAATGTTCTATCGGTGATAGTTGAGTAATCAGATAGTGTTCCCTGTGGGTGTGGTTCAGGGACAGAATATTTGTTTGCATTTGTGTGTGTGTGTTTTATCGGTTTGCGTGTGTGTATAAGACAGAAGGCATAGGTATATGCAAATGTACCAGGTGTGCAAAAAACCTGCTCTGCTAACCATCAACAAATAGTGTGAGAGAAAGGGTGTGAAACAAACAACACAAGAAGATTGTGTGATGTGCTTTCTTTCTATGATCGTACCTCAATTGCAAATCCTGAATATATAATCTGTTAATGTAGATGTGGAATGTAGTTAATATTTTGATGTTTTGATTGAACACTAATCAAGTAGTAATCCCGTGTATTAACTCAAATAAATCCTATTGATGAGCTAGGCTATTTGTTAACCCTTTAAAGTTAAACTGACAGCATTAACTACTTTGCAGATATTAAACAAACAGACAATCGTAATATCAGTCAAAAATATACAATTCCCAGTTTATGCTTCAAAACCAACTTTATAAGAGTTTAAAAAAAAAAAGTTTATATTTGACTCAAATACCATGAATACTTTTTGGTTAGGGTCGCAGCCTATTATGCCCATCTGCAAGCTTAGCATTTATCTCTTTTGTTTTCATGTTAAAATACTATACAGCTTCCTATGTACATACGTGGACATTGGGCCATATATATATATATATATATATATATATATATATATATATATATACACACACTGCTCAAAAAAATAAAGGGAACACTAAAATAACATCCTAGATCTGAATGAATGAAATAATCTTATTAAATACTTTTCTTTATATAGTTGAATGGGCTGACAACAAAATCACACAAAAATAATCAATGGAAATCCAATTTATCAACCCATGGAGGTCTGGATTTGGAGTCACACTCAAAATTAAAGTGGAAAACCACACTACAGGCTGATCCAACTTTGATGTAATGTCCTTAAAACAAGTCAAAATGAGGCTCAGTAGTGTGTGTGGCCTCCACGTGCCTGTATGACCTCCCTACAACGCCTGGGCATGCTCCTGATGAGGTGGCGGATGGTCTCCTGAGGGATCTCCTCCCAGACCTGGACTAAAGCATCCGCCAACTCCTGGACAGTCTGTGGTGCAACGTGGCGTTGGTGGATGGAGCGAGACATGATGTCCCAGATGTGCTCAATTGGATTCAGGTCTGGGGAACGGACGGGCCAGTCCATAGCATCAATGCCTTCCTCTTGCAGGAACTGCTGACACACTCCAGCCACATGAGGTTTAGCATTGTCTTGCATTAGGAGGAACCCAGGGCCAACCGCACCAGCATATGGTCTCACAAGGGGTCTGAGGATCTCATCTCGGTACCTAATGGCAGTCAGGCTACCTCTGGCGAGCACATGGAGGGCTGTGCGGCCCCCCAAAGAAATGCCACCCCACACCATGACTGACCCAGCGCCAAACCGGTCATGCTGGAGGATGTTGCAGGCAGCAGAACATTATCCACGTCGTCTCCAGACTCTGTCACGTCTGTCACATGTGCTCAGTGTGAACCTGCTTTCATCTGTGAAGAGCACAGGGCGCCAGTGGCGAATTTGCCAATCTTGGTGTTCTCTGGCAAATGCCAAACGTCCTGCACGGTGTTGGGCTGTAAGCACAACCCTCACCTGTGGACGTCGGGCCCTCATACCACCCTCATGGAGTCTGTTTCTGACCGTTTGAGCAGACACATGCACATTTGTGGCCTGCTGGAGGTCATTTTGCAGGGCTCTGGCAGTGCTCCTCCTGCTCCTCCTTGCACAAAGGCGGAGGTAGCGGTCCAGCTGCTGGGTTGTTGCCCTCCTACGGCCTCCTCCACGTCTCCTGATGTACTGGCCTGTCTCCTGGTAGCGCCTCCATGCTCTGGACACTACGCTGACAGACACAGCAAACCTTCTTGCCACAGCTCGCATTGATGTGCCATCCTGGATGAGCTGCACTACCTGAGCCACTTGTGTGGGTTGTAGACTCCGTCTCATGCTACCACTAGAGTGAAAGCACCGCCAGCATTCAAAAGTGACCAAAACATCAGCCAGGAAGCATAGGAACTGAGAAGTGGTCACCACCTGCAGAACCACTCCTTTATTGGGGGTGTCTTGCTAATTGCCTATAATTTCCACCTGTTGTCTATTCCATTTGCACAACAGCATGTGAAATGTATTGTCAATCAGTGTTGCTTCCTAAGTGGACAGTTTGATTTCACAGAAATGTGATTAACTTGGAGTTACATTGTGTTGTTTAAGTGTTCCCTTTATTTTTTTGAGCAGTGTATATATATATAAATAAATAAAGGGCCATATTTTTTTCCAAATAAAACAATAGCCAGTTTGGGTCGCAGTTCCATGTCTGGCCTTAATTTCTTTCTTTTTTCTTCAATATGGCCCGTGCACGGATTGAGTTTGACACCCCTGAACTAGCGTATCTATTTATGTAGCTAGCTATTTATTTAGTGAGCTAGAAACATAGAGCCTAACTTTAGCTAGCTAGCTGCTGGGAGGATGGCATGTCATTGGAGGAGTGGGTGAGTGACTGACTTTTCCCCCCTTATATCGTTTTTCAGTGGCTACAGCTAGTGATCCAGGTGTCATATGGTTAGCTAGCAAAAAATGTATATCGCTTAGCTAGCTATGCTGAACTTGAACAACTGTTATCCACAGTTAGCATATCTCTTAGTCGTCAATCAAATGCATTTGGCATCGATCAAATGGGCGGGAAGGCAGGCAGGTTCCCATTCAGATGTTAAAACGTAAGGTTGGGACAAGCATGCACTGGCAGGCAAACTGCAGAAGGACGAGCAGGTTACTTTTCTGTTTCTCAGTGCAATTTTTTAGCCAACTAGCTTAACAAGTTTGCGAGGGTTTATCTAATGTTCCGTTGTTAGATTTTAGCTCATCTCGCTCTGACTACCATTAGTTGATCTTGTTGTTGATGTGCATATGCAACTGAGGGAGAGAGAGCCTACCTTTTCATGGCTGTTTGATCAATAGGGCTGTGAAATTCCCAAATGTAAGAGGACTCCTGTGGTTTTAACATATTTACAGAAATCCATTCAGGTGTGTTTTGTGGCTTTTGATGAATGCGTTAAAATTATCAAATGTCGCGCTGATGCTGCTGCCTATTAAAACACAGTCCAGTTCAAAGGGAATGATGGCAAGTCTGTGTGGCAAATGGCTTATTTGCATATAGGCCTACTGTAACTCTGATTGGCTATGGCGCATCGTTCTGCGTAGACGCTGGTCCTGGACAAGACAGTTGTTTTTATTAGGTTTTATTTGCTGCAGTGTCTATTAATTGTCCAAACGCAAGGCTGCTTTCCCACTATATTGCTATAGAATTTTCACAAATGCCTTACTACACTGAATTCCCAAACATTCTATGAACTTATGAAAGAGTGAAAATGACCATATCTAAGGGTCTGGCTTGTCAGCAAATGCAAAAAAAAAAGGTGTCATATTCTTCTTAGAGGTGTATATGAACAGATTTTTTTTAAAGATTTCATGTTGCTAAAATTATGTCAGTTCCACTTTAATATCAACAGTTTTTAGTTATATGAGATGTGCTTTCATTTGTATTGCATAAACAATTTTCTCAACTGAAAAAATACATTTGAATATTAATTTTCATATGATTTGGAATAAGGTGCAACTGTATAAGGGGGAATTCCTGCTGAAATTGATACCGCAAATTGTCCTTTATTGTTAGCCTTTACGTATTTTTGGGGATAATATTCAATGTACTTCATATACATGTATAGTGCATTCGGAAACTATTTAGACCCCTTGACTTTTTCTAGCTTTTGTTACAATAAATTGATGAGATTTTTTTTTTTTTTAATACATCTACACACAATACTCCATAATGACAAAGCAAAAACAGGTTTTTATACATTTTTGCAAATGTATAAAAAAAACACTGAAATATCACATTTACATAAGTATTCAGACCACTTTGTTGAAGCACCTTTGGAAGCGATTACAGCCTCGAGTTTTCTTTGGTATGACGCTACAAGCTTGGCACACCTGTATTTAGGGAGTTTCTCCCATTCTTCTCTGCAGATCCTCTCAAGCTTTGTCAGGTTGGATAGGGAGTGTCGCTGCACAGCTATTTTCAGGTCTCTCCAGAGATGTTAGATTGGGTTCAAGTCCGGGCTCTGGCTGGGCCACTCAAGAAAATTCAGACTTGTCCCGAAGCCACTCCTACATTATCTTGGCTGTGTGCTTCGGGTTGTTGTCCTGGTGAACCTTCACCCCAATCTGAGGTCCTGAGCGCTCTGGAGCAGGTTTTTATCAAGGATCTCGCTGTACTTTAGTCCGTTCATCTTTCCATCGATCCTGACTAGTCTCCCAGTCCCTGCTGCTGAAAATCATCCCCACAGCATGATGCTGACACCACCATGCTTCCCCATAGGGATGGTTTCAGGTTTCCTCCAGATGTGATGTTGGCATTCAGGCCAGAGTGTTCAATCTTGGTTTCATCAGACTAGAGATTCTTGTTTCTCATGGTCTGAGAGTCTTTAGGTGCCTTTTGGCAAACTCCAAGTGGCTGTCATATGCCTTTTACTGAGGAGTGGCTTCCGTCTGTCCACTCTAGCATAAAGGCCTGATTGGTGGAGTGCCCTTTACTCTCTTCCTTGTGTTTGTGTGTAGTATATAATTAACCAATATTTTTTGGTGTCAGTCAGTTTGTGGTCTCAATAGTAACCTTAGCCCTGGTTCAAACACTGCTCTGTCGCCACACCGAACTAAAAAATGTCACTTTCTCTTTGGAAGAGCGGAGATAGAGTGCCGTCTGAAACCATTGTGTGCCTCGTTTTTTCAATTTTTTTACACATTTATTAAACATGAGAAGCTGAAATGTCTTGTCAATAGGTATTCAACCCCTTTGTTATGGCAAGCCTAAATAAATTCAGGTGTAAAAATGTGCTTAATAAGTCACCACCAGTTGCATGGACTCACTCTGTGTGCAATAATAGTGTTTAACATGATTTTCCAATGACTACCTCGTCTTTGTACCCCACACATACAATTATCTGTAAGGTCCCTCAGTCAAGCAGTGGATTTCAAACACATTCAACCACAAAGACCAGGAAGGTTTTCCAATGCTTTGCAAAGAAGGGCACCTATTGGTAGATGAGTAAACATTTAAAAAACAGACACTGAATATCCATATGAGCATGGTGAAGTTATTAATTACACTTTGGATGGTTTATCAATACACCCAGTCACATCAAAGATACAGGCATCTTTTCTAACTCGGTTTACAGAAAGGAAGGGAACTGCTCAGGGATTTCACCATGAGGCCAATGGGGACTTTAAAACCGTTCTAGAGTTTAATAGCTGTGATAGGAGAGAACTCCACAATACTAATCTAATTGACAGAGTGAAAAGAAGGAAGAATTCCAAAAACATGCATCATGTTTGCAACAGGGCACTAAAGTAATACTGCAATGTCCTGAATACAAAGTGTTATGTTTTGAGCGAATCCAATTGCTGAGTACCACTCTCCATATTTTCAAGCATAGTGGTG
Source organism: Salmo trutta (assembly GCF_901001165.1). Classification (NCBI taxonomy): domain Eukaryota; kingdom Metazoa; phylum Chordata; class Actinopteri; order Salmoniformes; family Salmonidae; genus Salmo; species Salmo trutta. The sequence continues at coordinate 72,674,165 of NC_042968.1, forward strand.
GCTGTATCATGTTATGGGTATGCTTGTAATTGTTAATTAAGGACTGGGAAGTTTTTCAGGATAAAAAAAGAAACGGTTTGGAGCTAAGCACAGGCAAAATCCTAGAGAAAATCCTGTTTCAGTCTGCTTTCCACCAGACACTGGGAGATGTATTCACCTTTCAGCAGGACAATAACCTAAAACACAAGGCCAAATATACACTGGAGTTGCTTATCAAGAAGACAGTGAATGTTCCTGAGTGGCCGAGTTACAGTTTTGACTTAAATCTGCTTGAATATCTAATGCAAGACTTGAAAATGATTGTCTAGCAATGATCAACAACCAATTTGACAGGGCTTGAAGAATTCTGAAAATAATAATGGGCAAATACTGTACAATCCAGGTGTGCAAAGCTCTTAGAGACTTACCTAGAAAAACTGTCATTTCTGCCAAAGGTGATTCTAACATGTAATGCCCAAGAAAGGGGTGTGACTACATATGAAATTAGATATTTATGTATGTCATTTTCAATAAATGTAAAATCAAATTATAAGCACATTTTTTTCACTTTGTCATTATGGGGTATTGTGTGTAGCTGGTGAAATTTTTTTTTTTAATTTAATCAATTTTGAATTCAGGCTGTAACACAACAAAATGTGGAACAAGTCAAGGAGTATGAATACTTTCTGAAGGCATTGTAGGTGCCGGTACTCATTTGGTGCCGTACTGTTTACATTTACTGTTTACATTTTAGGTGCAGGAGCTCCACAATACTTTTGAGCAAATATTCTATAAGAAGAACATGAGCTCAAGCAGTAGAACATTTGAAGTGCCGATACTCGGCTCCTGCCCAAGTCAAGCACTGATGGTCTCAGATATCGCAGTTGGAGGACTTCTTCATCCTCCTTCTGTTACGTACAGTGTGTGTTTGTGTGTGGGCACGTGCTTGTGTGTGTACTTACAGTTTGTGTGTCTCTTTACATTTCTCCCTCTCCTCTCGATGTCTCTGTGTGTCCTGCAGTGTGTGTCGGCTGGTGCTACCTCCCTGTCCTTCATCATGGCAAGTGTGGAGCGCGGGGGGATGAGTGAGGGGGTGCGCCCCCAGGGCATGGGAATTGTGGCCAGCGGGGTATTCTCCTCGACCACCACCTCTGGCCAGCAGCAATAGCAGCAGGAGATCGCCATGCGGAGCGTGGGCACCCGCACCACCCAGCAGAACAGCCTGCCTCGTGCCCCCCCACCACCCCCCTCCTCCTCTTCCTCCTCCACTTCCACCCACAGGGGCAGGGGCTTGGCAGATAGGTGTTACAGCATCGAGAGGTCCTCTCAGCAACCTCCTCCCCTGACCCATGCTAAGGGGACTACGGCTGACGAACGCAGCTTTGCCACGGTGGAGCACTCTTCTTCTTACTACAGCAGCGAGCGTCCGCCGCCGCTCTGCGAGAGAGCAGAGCGAGAGAGGCCCCCCGCCCATAACAATGGAAACAGACAAGTCTCCAATGGCAATAGGGGCGTTTCCAATGGGAACCGAGCAGCGGCAGCGGTGGGTAACAGTGAGAGGCAGGTGTCCAATGCAGTGTTTTTGAATGGAGGCGGGCGGCGTGATGGACGGGACCAGAGGGATGGGCGGTACCAGAGGGATGGGCGTGATGGGGGGCGAGAAGTGCCGAGAGGGGCAGTGAGTTTGGACATTTGCGGGAACAACGAGGTCTCGCTGAACAATGATCGAAACAGTAGCCAACAACTAGCTCAGTACAAGGAGGCGGGCGCCAGCGCAGCCAAACTGGATAACCATAACAACCCCCCCAACATCCTCCCCATCTCTGGGAAGCTGGAGAAGGTTCAGGTGAGTCTCTCTCTGTGTGTGTGTGTGTGTGTGTGTGTGTGTGTGTGTGTGTGTGTCCAAATACAGGCTGTAAGTTGAGTATGAGGGTGCATGTTGAAAGTGTGTGTTGTGCATGTGTGTGTTTATGCATTTGTACAGGAATGTGTATACATGAGTTAGGGTGCAGGCAATAAAAAGCTGTCATAAATTGATATACTGCACTTTGTTACCAAGCTGCCCGAGTTATTTCTCCTCTCCCGTCAACTCCTCCTCCTTCTAATAGCATTAGCCTTTACTTAGCTGTTACTGTTCTTTATGTTAGATTTCTGAAAAGGTCTCTCATACTGGACATTTGTTTTTTTGTATATCTGCATATAATTTGTGTACCGGTACATTAAAAAAACACAGTAAATGCTCTTAATCCCCATTTGAAATTCACATTTAGCGTCGGTATGCTTGCTGTTTAATTAATTACACGTATAGCAGCATATTCATAATCTCTGTCAACCTAATTGTCAGATAATGTATGTTATACAATCCTTGTGTTATATTTCAAAAACCAATGTAATTTTCCATCCTCCCCCATCCAGAGCAACGATGGATTGGTCCGCCCCTCTGCCTTCAAGCCTGTAGTGCCCAAGAGCTTCCATTCCATGCAGAATCTGGTGTGCCCCCCCCAGGCCGGAGGAGGGGGCCGCAGCGCCGGAGGAGGGGCCAGAGGTGGGGCTGGAGGTGGTGGGGGTCCCAGTGTACCAGGACCCCTCAGAGACACAGACAACTCTGGCGGCCGGGGTGGAGGTACCAGAGGCGGGGAAGGTGGTGGCAGCAGGGGCGGAGGCCAGGGGAGCCTCTCCGACTCAGGGAGGAACTCTCTAACCAGCCTGCCCACCTATGCTGGCTCCAGCTCGGGCTACGGGCCCCCGCCTGTTCTAGGGCCCCTGAGCGCCTCCACCAGCCACATCAACCGCCTGGGGACCACAGGGGCCCTGGAGAAGTTGGACAAGCCTGGTGGCGTTAGCGGTAATAGTGGATACCAGAACGGACTGAGCACCTCGGATAGTGGTCGCTCCTCCTCTGGGAAGAGCTCCTCGTCCTATCAGAGGCTCAGCCACCTGAGTGACGCCCCCCCGCCCCTCCGCCCCTCGCCCTCCTCCGATGACGTCATCCAGGACCTGGAGGATCGGCTATGGGAGAGAGAGCAAGAGGTGAGTAGAGACAGAGGTAGATGACGAGAGAGGAAAAGGGAGAAGAAAGAGTGGATACTAGCGGGGGGTTGCAGGAGGAGATTTTATAGATTATAATTGTAGAAGAAAGCAACAAACAAATAGTGCCAGTAGTGCAAATGATCACAACTATAGGACAGTTAATGCAGTTATTTTATATAATCACAAGAAATTGTTATTTGAAATTTGAGGAGTTTGCATGACCCATAGAGGGCATAGGTAACTGTACTAGTGATCTTACTGTTTACCTAATACTGTCTATGGCTTAAGAATAACCCGTACATAGCTTACACCTTCCTGTTTTATTCTTCTTTTCTTATTTCTCTTGTTTTTTTTGTTATACTATTTTGATATTGAATACGGCACTGTTGGGAAGGGCTTGAAAGTTAAGCATTTCACAGTACTTGTGCATGTGACAAATAAAACTTGAAACTAAAACCGCTGGGAAACTGGTTGGGCGAGTTGATAAACTGGTCAGGTGTGTGTGCCCTAAACTCACTGAGCAGACAACTGTATTTTTATTAACTGACGGTCAAGCAGGTAAGACACATTAGGTCTTTGGTCTGAAATAGTAGTGCAAGTTATTCAAGTACTGAGGGCTTGGAGGTAGCGATATGTGATAGTGGGGTGGTACACCTTGGTGGTAGATGGTGAATGAGGTGTGTTACCCACATGCAATGCAAGGAGACATAGTGGAACACCTAAAAAGCAATCAATTAATATTCAGCATCTGTTGACATTGCAAATGAGAAGTACAAAGAAATATGAAAGACAGTAACCTCTGATGGATGGCAGCCATTTTGTGAATTCCCCATCACCTCCTGCAGCTACATGTGAATTACAGCTGAGTTACTTCCTTTCCTCCTCTCCCAGGTGCTCCACATGCGCCGTAACCTAGACCAGAGTGAGGCGGCCATCGTCCAGGTGTTTGAGGAGAAGCAGCGCGTGTGGGAGCGCCAAATGGACGAGCTGCGGCAGAATTATGCCTCACGCCTGCAGCAGGTAATGGCTCCTTAGTTCACAGATGGTGAGGTCGTAGGATATACCCAATAGCATTTGCCATGGCTGCGTGGCAAACACTGAGAAAGGCAAAGAATGAGCGTTAAGGAGTAGTTTAGTAAAATTCTGTGCAAAGATTTTCCCACTTACCTTATTTCAAATAGTGCACTCAATATGGCTGCCTCCAGTATACCCGCTGTCAAATGTTGATTTGAATCGGGAATCTCCATTCTACCAAATGTATTTCAACACAGGTGACGCGTCGCGCCCAGCGCTCCCAGAGTGCCTTGCAGGCCCAGATCAGCCGTCTGTCGCAGGACAAGCGACGCCTGCATGAGGAGATGGCTGCTCTGCTGGCCCAGAGAGAGGAGCTGGAGAGGAAGTGCCTGGACTACAGGAAGGAGCAGGCTGACATCCTGCCACGCCTGGAGGAGACCAAATGGGAGGTGAGAGAGGGGACCCGGGGTTAAGAGGGTGGTGTGTATGGCTGGGTGTGGGATACTAGCGAGATGGGTGAGGTTTACAAGTTAACTGGGAGAAAGGTAAACTTTAGGGGGCATGACAAGTGAGAGTGAGAATGCGAAAAGGAGTTCTGAGAATATATACTAGATGTCCATGCTAAAAATGACCAAAGGGCAATACTGTCTAAACCAATGGTCAGATGTGTCCTATTTGTTCTGCGCAAATGCTTTTTGATCATTAGCACACAATGCAGCAGTAGCTGTCCTATACTGTAAGTGCACATCCATTACACAGACTCACGCCCTTTACATGGGTGCTTGTTGATCTCTATTTCAACCATGTCCATATCTTTCCTCCCCCTCCCTCTCAGGTGTGTCAGAAGGCAGGGGAGATCTCCCTGCTGAAGCAGCAGCTGAGGGAGAGCCAGGCGGAGGTGACCCAACGGGCGGGGGAGATGGTGGCCCTGCGGGGCCAGCTGAAGGAGGCCAACGCCCAGTTGAGGGACTGGGAAGAGGCCATGTTGGGCCTCAAGGACTCCTACAGCACCAAGACCCTGGAGCTGGAGCGCTGCGAGGGGGAGCTGCAGAAGACGCTGACCGAGGTAGGGTTGAGTCAGAGACAGACCTGAAACACTAACTACAACTTGAAGGGTTGTTCTGGTCTGTGCACCACACGTTTTAAGCTCTTGAGTCACTTGCATGCATACAGTACAGATACAGGCATTCAAATACACTTTGAAAGACACAAACAATACTCTCTCACTCACACGACACGCATTAAATTAATTAATCCCCACTTCCTCTCTCTTTAACTCCTGATTGACTCTCCGGCCTCTCCACCCTGTGTCTCTCCAGGTCTCTCAGCTGAGGGACAAGCTGGGAATGTTTGAGGCTGAGGTGGTAGGGCTGAAGCGGGCCCTGGGTGAGCTCAGTGTGAGGGATAGGGCTGTCGAGGCTAGTGGTGGAGGGAGCAGGGAAGCATCCAGGACCAGAGTGGGGCTTCCCTCGCCACACAGCCCACCTGAAGGCTCCGCCTTCTCCTACCCGGCCCTGCCTCCACCCCCCGTACCCCCCCCAGATGCCATAGTGAGTTTGCAGAGTGATGAGGTTCAGTGTCAGGATGCCCACCATCGCCAGGAGGCTCACTTGCGTCAGGAAGCTCATCAGCGTCAAGAGGCCCAACTGCGGCAGGAAATCCACCAGCAGCGCCAGGAGGCCCACCAGCAGTGGGAGGAGGCAGGGGACCTGCGCCGGCAGCTGGAGCACCTCCAAGGCGAGCTGCGTCTGGAGCGACAGCAGCGTGAGCGACAGGCACTCACCTTCAAGAAGGAGCGCCACGTGTGGATGGACGAGAAGGAGCATGTGCTCAAGTACCAGGCCCAGCTGCAGCTCAGCTATGTGGAGACCCTGCAGAAGAACCAGGCCCTGGAGCTCCGCGTGGGCCAGCTGGGCTCCAAGCTCACCTCCACCAACACCACCCCCTCGCCCACCTCGCCACCCCCACTGTCCCCCATCCCCCTGCCTGCCCCCGTCACTCCCCTACCCTCCCTCTCTCTCTCCCCACCTCCCCTTGCTGAGGACAAGAAGCTCCCTCCCGCCCTCCACCAGCTGGCCCCTCCCTGGCCGGTACTCACCCGTCTGGAGAGGATAGAATCCACAGAGATCTAGATTCTATGTGCTCTAGATCCATAGTCCTCCAGAACACTGCAGATCAGTTCAATTCAACTTATACACAATTTTACAATAATTAAACAGTAGCACATATCAATAGCATTCATTTTGTAGTCCTAAATAGTTATACTCACTGCAACCTCGGGGCGGTCCTAGGACGCACTGCACTATGGATGGCAGAGAGAGGCATGGACGACCATTGGGAAAGGGGGAGGAAAAGGACAGTTTACACTGGTTTTCAAAGACGCTCTTCAAGCCACCCTGTATGCAGGTTTTAGTTCTATTGATCGGCAATCCACTGAACATTTAGGTTGGGGTGAATATTGGGGTCAAGAGTAACACACTATTGGAAAAGCTATTGTTGCATTGTCATTAGCATGATATGAATATATTATAAAGCGAAGACAGTCTGTGGGAGAAAGATTCTCCTCAAGGCAGCCTCTAAAGATGATGTGAAAAAAAAAAACTCAATTTAAATCAAGCCAAATACTACTACTAAACATGTACTACTATAGTTGTCAAATACTGTAAAGGTAGGGATAACTACCCTGCAGATTCTGTCTGGGCCTATTTGTAAATTGTCACAACAACTGACAGTGTAAAGACCGAGAATGTATGATATAGAGTTTAATAAAAAAAAATGTAGAATTAATTTCACCTTTATTTAACCAGGTAGGCCAGTTGAGAACAAGTTCTCATTTACAACTGCGACCTGGCCAAGATAAAGCAAAGCAGTGCGACAAAAACAACACAGAGTTACACATGGAATAAACAAACGTACAGTCAATAACACAATAGAAAAATCTGTACACAGTGTGTGCAAAATTAAGTAAGGAGGTAAGGCAATAAATAGGCCAATAGTGGCGAAGAAATTACAATTTAGCAATTTATACTGGAGTGATATATGTGCAGATGAGGATGTGCAGGTAAAAATACTGGTATGCAGAAGAGCAGAAAAACAAATATGGGGATGAGGTAGGTAGTTGGTGGGATGGGCTATTTACAGATGAGCTGTATACAGCTGCAGTGATCGGTAAGCTGCTCTGACAGCTGACGATTAAAGTTAGTGAGGGAGAAATGTCTCCAACTTAAGTGATTTTTTTTTTTGCAATTCGTTCCAGTCATTGGCAGCAGAACTGGAAGGAAAGGCGGCCAAAGGGGGTGTTGGCTTTGGGGATGACCAATGAAATATACCTGCTGGAGCACATGCTACGGGTGGGTGTTGCTATGGTGACCAGTGAGCTGAGATAAGGCGGAGCTTTACCTAGCAAAGACTTATAGATGACCTGTAGCCAGTGGGTTTAGCGATGAATATGTAGCGAGGACCAGCCAACGAGAGCATACAGGTCGCAGTGGTGGGTAGTATATGGGGCTTTGGTGACAAAATGGATGGCACTGTGATAGACTGCATCCAATTTGCTAAGTAGATTGTTGGAGGCTATTTTGTAAATGACATCGCCGAAGTCAAGGATCGGTAGGATAGTCAGTTTTACGAGGGTATGTTTGAAGGAGACTTTGTTGAGAAATAGGAAGCCGATTCCAGATTTAACTTTGGATTGGAGATGCTTAATGTGAGTCTGGAAGGAAAGTTTACAGTCTAGCCAGACACCTAGGTATTTGTAGTAGTGATGCTAGTCGGGCAGACGGGTAGCGATCGGTTGAAGAGCATGCATTTGGTTTTACTAGCATTTAAGAGCAGTTGGAGGCCACGGAAGGAGTGTTGTATGGCGTAAAACACAGCTTTATCAACCTCTGTACATAAAGGGTCTTGAAGAACAACATTGAATACTACTGGTGTAAGTGTCAGATTTGCGGCATGACTGTTGGGTTACTGGTTACTGTATGCCCTTAACAACTTGGCCAGGGCCAGTTCTTCTGTTTAATTCACATGGTTAACATTAGAAACAAGATATGATTCAGGTAAACAGGGGGAGATCCATCCATACAGCCTCCCACTGTGGCTTTATTGGTGCTATAAGAACACACCACCACACCAAATCACTAAGGAAACAAACCAAAAGGTTAAGATACAGAAGCTGTTTTAAGGGATGTGAGATGTGTTTTTCAGGAGTGTGTTGCATTGTGTTAGGGGGGGGGGGTTTAATAATGTGCTTGGATGAGATGGGGAAATGAGGCTTCGGAACGCTAAGGGCCGGGATTGCATGACAGGATCAGTTGTATAAACCAATCAGTGATCTCCAAAGCTTTGATGGGTCTGCAGCTGTGAATGATTGACGGCACATTGTATTTGCTGGGTTTAGAAGGCTTTGTTTCCTCCATCTCCAGTGATGCCGCACATGTAGATTCCTCTGCTATCAGTAGCTGCAGTGACTGAGGACAGCCACGTTGTGGCGACAACAACTGACACAAAATGGCTCAATCAATCCCAGGATGACGAATCAGCTGCAAACCTCTTAGCATTTAATTTTGTTTCGAAACTACGTAGGCGACAGCTAAAAGCAGCTTGTAATTTGTTGACGTTCTAGATGCTTTTGGTCTCCATTGATATTTCTTAAAGTGACAGAAAAGGGTGTGTTAGTGATTAATTAATGATTACTTAAACATAAAGGTTGGTCAATGAAGCTGCTTATCTGAGCAAAGTGTATATTTAAGATCACTAGCAGCAGGTGGTAGCTGAGCCAGCAGACTTGATGGTGTTAGATACTAATTGTAAGATTCAGACTTTATAGGAAGAGTAATGCATTTTTGGAATGATTTTTTGAGATATGGAGTGTACTTGTGTGGTGTACTTGTTTGAACAGGACCCACCCTTATTTGAAAAAAGTATGTATATGTCAATATATACTACCTTTATAGATCTCTAGAATATATTTGGCTATATGGGACATTTTACAATATATTAAACTGTTCTAAACATTAGTGTGTACAGTATATGTTGACATATATTTTTTCATGGGTCTGGGCAATTTATAGAATAACTTTGAAGTCAGGGGTGAAAGAAGTGAGGACTTAAAAAAAGAATGAATGTTAAAGAGAGGATAAGAATAGAAGAAAAGAGAGGTAGAGCGAGGGATGGAGGGCCCACCCCCTCAGTTTTGGGGCAACATTTGCTGCTATGTACTTTTGTTGTGTCCTGCTGTGTTCTTAGTAGAAACAGAAAGACAGTGTACTTGGATGTAAATATTATTGTTATTTATTATGTGTACATATATATTCAAATATATCAAGCTTATTACGTGTGAATAATTTAAGAGGATTATTATGAATTAATGAGACAGACATTTCCGCTTTTATTTTTTAAACTATATAAATATATAAATATATACATATATATGACATCTTTTTAATTTTGATCTACTACATGGTACAGTACAACTAAAGCGATTGTTCAAAAACCAATGTGTTTGTTTTTTTTGTGTTTCAACTCTTGTAATGTCTTAAAAGACAAAATGCTATCAAGTTTCTTTTTGTATTATTTATTTTGTGTTACAGAAAAATGGCTTGAAGAAAACATCTTAGCAAATATGAATTTAATGATTAAAGACGTGATTAAATCATCTTGAATAACTCCTTTTTTTGCCCACATGGTGTTTACACATGCTCACTATGAATAAAGCTCAATACTCAATATCTGACTTTCAATTTTAAACATGTTGAAGTAGTTCCAATCTCTTATTAGAAATACAGTTGGCCAATCGTGGTCAAGTTGGGATAATTGGATACAGTTGGCCAATTACGGCCAATTTCAGTATTAGGATAGTATCATGTAATATATTGATTATCGATTGATTGCATGGTTTCACATTCTTTTGAGCAACTGCATAAGTAGGAAAACCCTGCTTTCCACATCTGCAGCATTCATTTAATATATAGTAGGACAGCGGTCTAGTGCACAGCTACTTCGACAAAGAGTTCGCTTTCGCTGACGCTACTATGTTTGTACCTGCACAGCGCCGTAGGTCAGAGCTCATCAGCCTGCATGTACCTGCACAGCGCCGTAGGTCAGACCTTAAAGACAAGGATGTTTCTGAAATGTCATAAAAAATGATATATATTTTTCCTTGTGCAAGATATTGCTATTATCGGTGAGTTTGCCTTGTTTTGTATATATGGCAAACAGCAACTGGCTAGTATTGTGGAATAAATTCGCTAGCTAATGCAATTTAGCATACTTAGCTAGCAACTCATTCCAAAGTGGCTACCTGGTTAGCTAACATTAGCTACTGAGAACTTCAGGGGAGAGCTCGCCAGTCTACTGTACTGTGCTATGTTCTTCTTTGCCACCAATGTTATTGCTTTCCCTGCGTTATCAATTATGTATATTAATATCCTAACGTTAGTTAGCTATAGTAAACCCAGCTAGCTATATCCTGAACAAGATTCCACATGGCCCTCGTATAGGCTGTTCTGTTAGTTAATATGGATGAAGTAGAAATGTCATCGCTAGAATTGAAGCAGCATGCACATTACATTTTAGGAACAATATATCTATAGTTAATCATTCCTGCATATTCTCTGCCTTTCAGCTTCTGAGGTGGATGTCTGCGGGATCATTATGCCGTGTGGCTAGGCTACGCCATCTCTCCCTAGCCCTCCACAGGCAGTTCCTCAGGGCTCAGCATCTGCACACCGCTTATGGAGAACCTGAAACGGAGGGACTCGATGAGGAGGACGGGAGGGAAGGGGTACTTCCTGGGGACTACAGGTTACAGTACAACCCCTCCTCTTACTATCGGCCCCAGCATAACCCTGGAGCCTCCCTGAGCAGGTTGGAGATGGAGGAGCAGTGTCAGTCCACCGTCACCTCTGCCTTCAGACAGCAGAGTAACCGCTACAGTGTCAGCTCCTCACGCCGCCTCTCCAGCACCAAGAACACTCTGCTGGACCTGGCCTTCAACAGAGGCACTGGGGCTAAGGTAGAAAGGGCACCCCCCTACCGCACAGAACCTCTAACCCCAGACGTCAAAGGCGACCCCCGTGCCTTCCAGACATGCCGCCCAGAGTACTCAGCCATGACCCTTGACCTGTCCCAGCGGCCTGCCCCAGTCCATTCCAAGCAGGCCTTTTTCCTGCTGCACAAAGTGACCGTCCTGAAGGGCAGCATGGAGCCTGTGGACGTAATTGGTTTCCTCACCAAGCTTAGCCACCTGCACCCTGACCAGACACCTTTAGTGAGGGGTGACACGCGATTCATCATGCTGCTCCGCTACGCAGTGGAAAACCTGAGTCACTTCAGCCACTCCCAGCTACTGAAGGTGCTGAGGTCTTTCGTTTGGCTGGGCCTGCCCCCCACTCACAGCATGCTGGGGCTGTATGAGGCCGAGCTGGTCCGCAGGGCCAGGGAGATGGGCCTCCACCAGCTGCTGCTGGCCGCAGACCTGTGGCGCTGCCTGGGGAGGTCTGTGCCTCAGTACCTGCAGTGCCTGTATGACTGCGCCAGCCTGCACTTAGGCGAGGTAGGTGTCCCTGAGATAGTCCAGCTTCTGTATGTGATGGGGGAGGGCAGGCGCTGCCCCAAAGAGCTAGTTCACCCCTTAGAGCAGATACTGATGCGTCACCTGGACCAGCTGGAGCCAGAGGAGGTAGGTGCCGTGTGCCTGGGCCTGTTCAAGTCCCAGACAGCTCTCTCGGAAGGAGCGGTGAACCGGCTGGTGGACAGGGCCCACTCGGTTGTGTATGAGATGAGTGACTTTGCCATGGTGAACGTGATGAAGCTGCTCCGTTTTAGCTACTTGGACCATCGGGCATGGCTTGAGGTCATGGCGCATGAGGTGCCTCGCCGCGCCCCCAGCATGGGCGTCCAGGGGCTGATGCATGTGGCACTGGCCTGCTCGGCCCTGCATTACCGCAACGAACGCATCCTCCTGGCTGTTGCTGAGCGCCTGCCATCGTTAGCGCCACACTGTCGGAGCAAAGACTCAGGCAAGCTGATATGGGCCTTTGGGACCCTAGGTGTCCTGCCTAGCCAGTGCCCTAACTTCTACCCCAGCCTCATTGAGGCCCTCCGGCAGAGAGAGGCTGAGTTCCAGCGCTATCCTGAGCACCTCCTAACCGGCCTCCTCGGCCTGGCTTTCATCTGTCAGCTCCCTGAGGACCTTGTGGCGTTAGCTTTGAGCCCCGAGTTTGTTAGCCTAGCCACCAGGTCTAAACAGCTGGATCTGAAGAAAGACTTGTTCACTCTGGATGGGACGGTGGCGTTGGAGCTGCCTCACTGGACTGGTCCGCGGCTGAGTAGAGAGCTGCGGGAGGAGACAACGGAGATTCTGTGGCGCTTTGCCCAGAAGGACGTGTGTCAGAAGGTTGAGGTCCTGGAGGCAGAGGCCATGTTACGGGACCTTCTGGGTGGAGAGGAGTTTGTGAGCAAACGAATGATCCTGCCTCACACCCGCTCCATCGACCTGGAGGTGCATTTGAACCCTGTCGGACAGCCGCTACCTGTGACCTCAGCGCAGACATATCCCATTTCCTCCCAGGATTGGAGCACTTCTTCTGGCTCTTCTACTCAGGGCTGGGAGAAGATCAACACAGGAGTCACTCTCACCGAGGACCTTTTGACTCAACTTACCAATGGCAGAAAGACCCCCCTTCCCCCAACCCTAGCTTCTCAGCTGCCCCTCCTCCGAAGGACAGAGCCGGATGAGGGAGGGGGGCTGTTCAGTGTGGGAGTCGACCTGACAGACGGGCTTGTGGGGGCTCTGACCAAACGTAACAACCCAGGCCCACTCCCCAGGGACTCCCACAAAGCCTCCATAGCCCCCATCAGACTGGCCATCCAGGTGACGAACAGGAACCACTACTGCTACCGCTCTCCACAGCTGCTGGGGCTGCACGCCATGAAAAGGAGGCAGCTGAAGCTGACTGGATACCGAGTGGTGGAGCTGCCTCACCGTGAGTGGTTCCCTCTGCTGAGGCGAACCCACGCTGAGAAACTGGCCTATATGCACTGCAAGGTTTACGGCACCCTTGACTGACGTGTTCACATGTTGAAGGGCTAGGTGGAGATTAACATTTTAGCTAACACCTATCCAGTGCTTTTAGATCTCTGAACACTGAAGTGATAGAGGCTAGGAACTGAAATGAAACCAGGCCCAAGGCTTACCAGGGCAGTGGTTTTTTTTGTACGCTTATGGGCAATCCTTGTTGAAAGGCTGTTGAATATAATGTGTCAGATTTTTACCTTGTCAGCTCGGGGATTCGTTCCAGCAACCTTTCGGTTACTGGCCCAACGCTCTAACCACTAGGCTGCCTGCCACCCCTGATCAGTGTGAGAGGTGTCAAAAAGAAATGTTATGACTGCAAGATTTTGAACAGCAGCCAAACATGACTTCTGCATGTTCTTCATGTGTGGGATGGGCCATTTTTTTGTTGCTAGGCCTAAGCTAAATGGTAAGAGGATCTATTAAGCGACCGTAATGTGTGAATACTTTGAATGTACAGTACATATCACCCCACTGTTGACATGTATTCCATTAAATGTTTGATGGTCCATTAAAAACCGCTTCAGAGAACTCCTTTTAGTATCTTCTGTGTCATAACTCGGGGTGGTAGGCGATATACAGTACTTTCGGAAAGTATTCAGACCCCTTTACTTTTTTCACATTTTGAAACCAGCTTTATTCTAAAATTGATGAATCCCCCCCCTCATCAATCTACAAACAATAGCCCATTTCTAAAAAGTTTTTTTTATTAAAAGTAAAAGACATTACATTTAGAAGTATTCAGACCCTATACTCAGTACTTTGTTGAAGCACCTTTGGCAGCGATTACAGCATCAAGTCTTCTTGGATAGGACTCTACAAGCGTGGCACACCTATTTGGGGAGTTTCTCCATTTCTTCTCTGCAGATCCTCTCAAGCTCTGTCAGGTTGGATGGGGAGAGTTGCTGCACATCTATTTTCAGGACTCTCCAGAGATGTTTGATTGGGTTTACGTCTGGTTTCTGGCTGGGCCACTCAAGGACATTCAAAGACTGGTCCCGAAGCCACCCCTGCGTTGTCTTGGCTGTGTGCTTAGGGTCGCTGTCCTGTTGGAAGGTGAACCTTCGCCCCAGTCTGAAGTTTAGCGCACTCTGGAGCAGGTTCATCAAGGAACTCTCTGTACTTTGCTCCGTTCATCTTTGCCTCGATTCTGACTACATTTTTACATTTTTTGTAATTTAGCAGACGCTCTTATCCAGAGCGACATACAGTAGTGAATGCATACATTTTATACATTTTTTTTTGTACTGGTCTCCCAGTCACTGCCGCTGAAAAACATCCCCACAGCATGATGCTGTCACCACCATGCTTCGCCGTAGGGATATACCTGGTTTTCTCCAGACGTGACACTTTGCATTCAGGCCAAGAGTTCAATCTTGATTTCATCAGACTAGAGATTACTTTCTCTCATGGTCAGAGTCCTTTTTAGGTGCCTTTTGGCAAACTCCAAGAGGGCTGTTGTGTATTTTACTGAAGAGTGGCTTCCATCTGTCCACTCTACCATAAAGGCCTGATTTGTGGAGTGCTGCAGAGATGGTTGTCCTTCTGGAAGGTTCTCCCATCTCCACAGAGGAGCTCTGTCAGTGACCATCAGGTTCTTGGTCCCTGACCAAGGCCCTTGTCCCCCGATTGCTTAGTTTGGCCTGGGTGGCCAGCTCTAGGAAGAGCCTTGGTGGTTCCAAACTTCTTCCATTTAAGAATTATGGATGACTCTTTGTTTTTGGGGACCATCAATGCTGCAGAAATGTTTTGGTACCCTTCCCCAGATCTGTGCCTCGACACAATCCTGTCTCGGAGCTCTACGGACAATTCCTTCGACCTCATTGCTTGGTTTTTGCTCTGACATGCACTGTCAACTGTGGGACCTTATATAGACAGGTGTGTGCCTTTCCAAATCATGTCCAATCAATTGAATTTACCACAGATGGACTACAATCAAGTTGTAGAAACATATCAAGGATGATCGATGGAAAGAGGCTGCACCTGAGCTCAATTTCGAGTCTCATAGCAAAGGGTCTGAATACTTTTTTTTTTTAATAAATTTGCAAACATTTCTGAAAACTCCATAATGACAAAGCAAAAACAGGTTTTGTGTGTAGATTGCTGAGTTTAAAAAAAAAAAATCAATTTTAGAATAAGGCTGAAACGTAACAATGTGGAAAAAGTCAAGGGGTCTGATAACTTTCCAAAGGCACTGTAGCCTATCATTAGGCTTTTTCCCCCTCGATTTTATGGGTTTTAAATATTGCGATGTTTAACGGCTTATAACCTGTACGTTTTGTGCAATTTGCCCTCAGTCCAGCTGTCTATACAGTATAGATAGCTATCTGATTCATGTCTACCACATATGTGATTTGGCCTAAAATGTTGTCTTATAATTCGCCAACCCCTAAATACAGCAGTTTCTTTCTCCCAGCTATGTATTTCTGCTTCACTATGCACGTGCATTCATGTATTTCATTTAATTAAGAAAAAGTATGAGGTTTTCATGTTTTTGAGGGAAGCACATATGTGGAGGGTTTAAATTACCATTCATTAATGTTAATCAGGAATTCAAAGTAGCATCTTCAATCTAAAGCCCGTGTGCCCTTTTGTACATGTAGGAAAATAAAATATTCATGATTGACTGTTCATACACCTGGTTCTCCAGATTTTAGTTATTAGTGTGCGAGTTTGTTTGCGTGTGGGTGAGAGTAATCGAAGGCCGAGCGTACAAAATGAAGAACACTAAACGATAATCAGAGGTGTGGGGCAACTTCATGACCAGAATTGATTCACCTTTATTTATCCAGGTGTGTTCTTGAGGCAGGAAGTATAAAAAGGCACAGCATGTGTTATTTATAGCAGATTTTCTATTTGCTACCTATCAACAACTATACATCCTTTTCTTTGACAAAGTGTTTTAAATCAGAAACAAAGTACACAAGGCATGGCATAAACAATTACTGTGAACGTGAAGGTTTTCACATTTGTCATAGGCGTATTCTTCATTTCATGTTTTAATTTACATGGCCCTTTAAAAAAGAGGCTATTCAGTCAAGAAATAGGTTGTGTCAAATCTTACGAAAGTCTCAACGCATCGCTGTATATTTTACTTATGTCTCTCTCTGAATGAGGTCGTTCGAGTGTTTCATTGTTTTCTCAAAAGACAAAGACTTCACCTCACAATGTCAGCTGTTTCTTATAGAGAGCAGGGTCACAGTCATTATCTCTGAATGAGTCTTTTGAAACTTGGTGACAAACTGTTCTCCATCATGTTTACTCGTTCTATGAAGGTCAAAGCTTTTCAATGTCCCTTTGAAGGTGTCTTCATAACTCAACAGCATACACCAACACAATAAAAGTGTCCGTACCCTTAGTCCACGTTTGTGTAAGCCAGTGACCTGACTGACGTCATCTGCACAATGCAAGACTATGTTAGCATGCTGAGCTAAAGCCTAGGCATTAGCTTTGGAGGCTAGAGCAAGTTGTCAGGTCTCTCATCATGCGACCGTAGTTCACTGAACCACCTGTTACCTTAATTGGTCTGACCTGGTCAGGAAGAACTCTTGACCTTTATTTAACTAGGCAAGTCAGTTAAGAACAAATTCTTATTTTCAACAACAGCCTTGGAACAGTGGGTTAAATGCCTTATTTAGGGGCAGAACGACAGATTTTGTACCTTGTCAGCTTGGGGTTTTGATCTTGCAACCTTTGGGTCACTAGTCCAATACTCTAACCACTAGGCTATGCTGCCTCCTCACTAGGCTACGCTGCTATGCCCCATTACTGGAAGGAATGGAGGAAGGTGAACATTTCTACACACAAATTTTGACTGGCATGTTGGGTTTCTCAATTGTAATTGCATAGGCTCAACGTGACAGAAATTGTGACATTTTGCCATTGCGAAAGCTGTTATTTGTCACTTTGGAATGTGGTCAATAGTGAATTGTTTATTATGCTTTTGTCTCCTTTGCTTTCTGTGATTTAAGAGGTTCTTAAGTGTGTCTTATCCTTTATCCTGCCTGTGTCTGCGTCTCTTACACCATGTCTCTATCCTCCACGTCATATACCCTTCCTTTTCAGAAGGAGACGAAGCATGAGTCAGAACTGTCCTTGGAGAGGAAGTTGTGATGTTCTTTTCTCCCTGTAGCCATATCCACTATGTCTCGTGTTTGTTCCTCGTGGATTCAAGTACTGAAAATACATCTTCGCCAATATTGTTGCTTCAACCTACACACTGGAACGGAATAAATGTCTGTCCTACCTTTGTATAAGCATTATACAGGATCAACCATAGTAATACGGCACCCCCTTGCTCAAGGGCACATTGACAGATTTTTCACCTTGTTTGCTCAGGTATTCGAACCAGCGACCTTTCGGGTTACTGGCCCAACGCTGTTTCTGCTAGGCTACCTCCCACCCTATGATATGTCCGTCATGTGAATATTTAACATAGTATGTAGCTTAGTTTTGAGGTATTGACATTAAGTGGGGATGTTTATGAACAAAATCATGAGAATGTTCAGGAAAAAAAGTGACTGAGATGTGTGTATTACGGACAGAATTTCATTCTCCAATACGGCAGTGCTATTTTTTATTTAGTTCACCTTTATTTAACTAGGTAGGCTAGTTGAGAACAATTTCTCATTTACAACTGTGACCTGGCCAAGATAAAGCAAAGCAGTGTGACACAAACAACAACACAGTTACACATGGAATAACAAACATACCGTCAATAATACAATAGAAAAAGTCTATATACAGTGTGTGCAATGAATAGGCCATAGTGGCTAAATAATTACAATATAGCAATTAAACACGAGTGATAAATGTGCAGAAGATGAGTGTGCAAGTAGAGATACTGGGGTGCAAAGGAGCCAAATAAATACAATAACAGTATGGGGATGAGGTAGTTGGATGGGCTATGTACAGGTGCAGTGATCTGTGAGCTGCTCTGACAGCTGGTGCTTAAAGCTAGTGAGGGAGATATGAGTCTCCAGCATCAGTGATTTTTGCAGTTCGTTCCAGTCATTGGCAGCAGGGAACTGGAAGGAAAGGCTTCCGAAGGAGGAATTGGCTTTGGGGGTGACCAGTGAAATATACCTGCTGAAGTGCGTGCTACGGGTGGGTGCTGCTATGGTGATCAGTGAGCTGAGATAAGGCGGGACTTTACCTAGCAAAGACTTATGACCTGGAGCCAGTGGGTCTGGCGACGAGTATGAAGCGAGGGCCAACCAACGAGAGCATACAGGTTGCAGTGGTGGGTAGTATATGGGGCTTTGGTGACAAAATGGATGGCACTGTGATAGACTGCATCCAATTTGCTGAGTAGAGTGTTGGAGGCTATTTTGTAAATGACCGCCGAAGTCAAGGATCGGTAGGATAGTCAGTTTTACGAGGGTATGTTTGACAGCATGAGTGAAGGATGCTTTGTTGCGAAATAGGAAGCCGATTCTAGATGTAATTTTGGATTGGAGATGCTTAATGTGAGTCTGGAAGGAGAGTTTACAGTCTAACCAGACACCTAGGTATTTGTAGTTGTCCACATATTCTAAGTCAGAACCGTCCAAAGTAGTGATGCTGGACGGGCGGGCAGGTGTGGGCAGCGATCGGTTGAAGCAGCGATCGCATTTAAGAGCAGTTGTATGGCATTGAAGCTCATCTGGAGGTTAGTTAACACAGTGTCCAAAGAAGGGCCAGAAGTATACAGAATGGTGTCGTCTGCGTAGAGGTGGATCAGAGAATCACCAGCAGCAAGAGCGACATCATTGATGTATTCTGACAAAAGAGTCGGCCCGAGAATTGAACCCTGTGGCACCCCCATAGAGACTGCCAGAGGTCCGGACAACAGGCCCTCTGATTTGACACACTGAACTCTGTCAGAGAAGTAGTTGGTGAACCAGGCGAGGCAGTCATTTGAGAAACCAAGGCTGTTGAGTCTTTTGATAAGAATGTGGGGATTGACAGAGTTGATAGCCTTGGCCAGGTCAATGAATACAGCTGCACAGTATTGTCTCTTATCAATGGCGGTTATGATATCGTTTAGGACCTTGTGCATGGCTGAGGTGCACCCATGACCAGCTCTGAAACCAGATTGCATAGCAGAGAAGGTACGGTGGGATTCGAAATGGTCGGTAATCTGTTTGTTAACTTGGCTTTCGAAGACCTTAGAAAGGCAGGCTAGGATAGATATAGGTCTGTAGCAGTTTGTGTCTAGAGTTTCTCCCCCTTTGAAGAGGAAGATGACCGCGGCAGCGTTCCAATCTTTTTGGATCTCAGACGATACGAAAGAGAGGTTGAACAGGCTAGTAATAGGGGTTGCAACAATTTCGGCGGATCATTTTATAAAGAGAGGGTCCAGATTGTCTAGCCCGGCTGATTTGTACGGGTCCAGATTTTGCAGCTCTTTCAGAATATCAGCTATCTGGATTTGGATTTATTGAATGTGAATTTTGTGTTAATCTATAGGACAGATTTACCAAGTGTTTGCACTGCCATGTGCAAGTTTGTCTGTTTAAGCTAGAGATATCTGGGTTATTTGAATAGGCTGCGTCTTCCACCGCATCTGCCGATGTTGGCCTTTTGCATCTGCAGTGGAAGGTGGCAGAGCTACAGCAGTTTTTGTCAGACCAGGATACATCCTGAAAATCGGTCTTCTCACGAAAACGTCTATAGAGTCCGAACAGTTTGGGCTACACACTAATATGACCCCTTTAAAGATGACACTCACGAACATGATGGTGTTCTCCGTTTTGCTCTATGACCCCCACCAGTGTCACGGGACTCGTCTGAAGGTAACTCGGTACTGTGCCGAAAAATGTATGAAAGTGAATAGGGCATTTCCATGTCAAAGGTATACAGGTTATTCCACAGTAAAAAAATATTCCTGATCATTCTTGTATCTCTCAGATATAGGACAGACATTTCAAAACCTACACATGACCAAAAGTATGTGGACACCTGCTTGTCGAATATCTCATTCCAAAATCATGGGCATTAATATGGTACCCCCTTTGCTGCTATAACAGCCTCCACTTTTCTGGGAAGGCTTTCCACTAGATGTTGGAATATTGCTGCGAAGACTTGCTTCCATTTAGCCACAAGGGCATTATTGAGGTCGGGCACTGATGTTGGGCGATTAGGCCTGGCTTGCAGTTGGCGTTCCAATTCATCCCAAAGGTGTTCGATGTGGATGAGGTCAGGGATCTGTGCAGGCCAGTCAAGTTCTTCCACATCGATCTCAACAAATAATTTCTGTATGGACCTTGCTTTGTGCACGGGGGCACTGTCATACTGAAACAGGAAAGGGCCTTTCCCAAACTGTTGCCACAAAGTTGGAAGCACAAAATAGTCTAGAATGTCATTGTATGCTATAGTGTTAAGGTTTCCCTTCACTGGAACTAAGGGCCTAGCCCGAACAATGAAAAACAACCCCAGACCATTATTCCTCCTCCACCAAACTTTACAGTTGGCACTATGCATTCGGGTAGATAGCGTTCTTCTGGCATCCGCCAAACCCAGATTTGTCCGTCAGACTGCCAGATGGTGAAGCTTGATTCATCACTCCAGAGAATGCGTTTCCACTGCTCGGCCATGGAAACCCATTTCATGATGCGCCTGACGAACAGTTCTTGTGCTGACGTTGCTTCCAGAGGCAGTTTGGAACTTGGTAGTGAGTGTTGAGGACAGACGATTTTTACACTCTTCAGCACTCTGTGGTCCCGTTCTGTGAGCTTGTGTGGTCTACCACTTTGTGGCTGAGCCGTTGTTGCTCTTAGACGTTTCCACCTCATAATAAAAGCACTTGCAGTTGACCGGGGCAGCTCTAGCAGGGCAGAAATTTGGCAAGTTAACTTGTTGGAAAGGCGGCATCCTATGATGGTGCCACGTTGAAAGTCACTGAGCTATTCAGGAAGGCCATTCTACTGCCAATGTTTGACTATGGAGATTGCATGGCTGTGTGCTCGATTTTATACACCTGTCAGCAACGGGTGTGGCTGAATTAGCGAAATCCACTAATTTGAAGGAGTGACCACATACTTTTGTATATATAGCGTACTTCCTTTTCATTTATTTTTTTGACTATCCTTGTATGAATCTGTTATTCAATAGGTTTCTATGGGCTAATAGGAGTAAGACAAAATTCAATATTTCATATACAGAACCAGTCAATAGTTTGGACACACCTACTCATTCAAGGTTTTTTTTTATTTTGACTATTTTCTACATCGTAGAATAATAGTGAAGACAACAAAACTCTATATAATAATACATATGGAATCATGTAGTAACCAAAAAAAGTGTTAAATCAAAATATATTTTATATTTGAGATTCTTCAAAGTAGCCACCCTTTGCCTTGATGACAGCTTTGTACACTCTTGGCATTCTCTCAACCAGCTTCATGAGGTAGTAATTTGGAATGCTTTTCCAACAGTCCCACATATGCTGAGCACTTGTTGGCTGCTTTTCCTTCACTTTGCGGTCCAACTCATCCTAAACCATCTCAATTGGGTTGAGGTCGGGTGATTGTGGAGGCCAGGTCATCTGATGCAGCACTCATCACTCTCCTTGGACACAGCCCTTACATAGCCTGGAGGTGTGTTTTGGGTCATTGTCCTGTTGAAAAACAAATGATAATTCCACTAAATCGCAAACCAGATGGGATGGCGTATTGCTGCAGAATGCTGTGGTAGCCATGCTGTTTAAGTGTGCCTTGAATTCTAAATAAATCACAGACACTGTCTCCAGCAAAGCACCCCCACACCATAACACCTCCTCCTCCATGCTTCACGGTGGGAACCACACATGCAGAGATCATCCGTTCACCTACTCCGCGTCTCACTAAGAACCAAAAATCTCAAATTTCGACTCATCAGACCAATGGACAGATTTCCACTGGTCTAATGTCCTTTGCTCGTGTTTCTTGGCCCAAGCAAGTCTCTTCTTCTTATTGATGTCCTTTAGTAGTAGTTTCTTTGCAACAATTCGACCATAAAGGCCTGATTCACGCAGTCTCCTCTGAACAGTTGACACTGAAATATGTCTATTACTTGAACTCTGAAGCGCACTTAACTCCAATTAACTTATCCTCTGCATCAGAGGTAACTCTGGGTCTTCCTTTCCTGTGGTGCCAGTTTCATCATAGCGCTTGATGGTTTTTGCGACTACACCATGGACTAGCTCACTCTCCCTGCCTGTCTCATTACACTACAATCAGTGCCGGCTGCAGACAATGATCAGCGGGAAAATCTAATTTTCCACATTTTGATGCTGTATTTATAATGATATAAAATATATGCAGCAGATTTACCACCAAACGGTTTCTGTGCCAATGCACCATACACAACCAATAAGCAATGCAACACCACAATCAAGTAGAGTATGTCAATCTCGACAAACAGAAAATACATCACTCCCTACTCAGCATTGGAGGCTTGGTTTGAGAATCTCTGATTGTAATGAAACTTTTTGGTGTTTTGAAACCGTTGTCTCGATTAATCGTATGGCCATTGCATAGTTTGGATGCTGGAATTATAATTTTTTACTTTCATCCCTTTTTCTCCCTAATTTGTAGTTACCATCTTGTCTCATCGCTGCAACTCCCGTACTGACTTGGGAGAGGCAAAGGTCAAGAGCCATGTATCCTCCAAAACACAACCCAACCAAGCCAAGCCATACTGCTTCTTGACACAATGCCCACTTAACCCAGAAGCCAGTCACACCAATGTGTTGGAGGAAACACTGTACACCTGGTGATAGTGTCAGCATGCATGCGCCCATCCCACCACAGGAGTCGCTAGACTGTGCTGGCCAAACCCTCCCCTAACCCAGACGACGCTGGGCCGATTGTGCACCGCCCCATGGGTCTCCCAGTCACGGCCAGCTGCGACAGAGCCTGGACTCGAACCAGGATCTCTAGTGACACAGCTAGCAACTGTGATGCAGTGCCTTTGACCACTGCATCACTTGGGAGGCCAATATCAGTTGGAATTATGTTGGAATAATAGTGTATGAACATCCACAGGTAGCCTACAGGAGACTTTTGAAGTAGGCTAATCAGATTAAAACATTGTAACTAGTTGTGTTTATGCCACACATAAAAGGTAATACATTTTAAAAGTTAAATATTTAGGCTATATTGAAGCGTTAGATTCAAGGTCGAGGAATAGCTACTCGGATTTGAGAACGCATGTTATGCTTTCCTGATTTAATGGGCCTGCTGGGAACATAAGCCTATGTGGCCACATTATATAGGAGAATGATGATCGGCACAGACAACGCATCAGAAGTAGAAATACAGCCAGACTGGCCTGCTACTGTGCCATTCTATAATCTGTCGACCCACAACTGATCCAAATGGAATAAAACATAAAAATAAGAGGCCTTTCGCAGCATTATTAAAATTATATTTTCACTTCAACTATAATGCAATTATAGTTCCCGAGTGGCGCAGCGGTCTAAGGCACTGCATCTCAGTGCAAGAAATGTCACTACAGTCCCTGGTTCGAATACAGGCTGTATCGCATCCGGCCGTGATTGGGAGTCCCATAGGGCGGCGCACAATTGGCCCAGCGTCGCCGGGGTAGGCCGTCTTTGTAAATAAGAATTCATTCTTATCTTACTTGCCTAGTTAAATATAATAAAAATGCTGAATTGGAGTGTTGTAGGTTAGTCTAGGTACGATAAGTTTATTGTCCCAAAATAGGATCAATAGGGGAGCTTTGTCTTCACTGTTATTTAATACGCAATGACGCACCTGGCCTCTCGGCTGCTAATCAGCTATTCCTCTATCTTGTGGATTTATATAGAAGATTAGTGAAGATTTGAAAGATTTTATGTGTGGTATGATTGCTAGTTAACGTATTGCAGATATTGACAAAAACTACCACTATTGTTTACTATATGGTGCTTTCGGAAAGTATTTAAACCCTTTGACCTTTTCCAGTTTTTGTTGTTACAGCCTTCTTCTAAAATGAATTAAATAGTTTTTTCCCTGCTCAATCTACACACAATACTTTTTGCAAATGTATAAAAATTGAAAAAACGGAAATATCACATTTAGATAAGTATTCAGACCCTTTACTCAGTACTTTGCTGAAGAACCTTTGGCAGTGATTGCAGCCTTGAGTCTTCTTGGGTATGACACTACAAGCTTGGCACCCCTGCATTTGGGGAGTTTCTCCCATTCTTCTCTGCAGATCCTCTCAAGCTATGTCAGGTTGGATGTGGTGCGTTGCTGCACAGATATTTTCAGGTCTCTCCAGAGATGTTCGATAGGGTTCAAGTCCGGGTTCTGGCTGGGCCACTCAAGGACATTCAGAGACTTGTCCCGAAGCCACTCCTGCGTTGTCTTAGCTGTGTGCTTAGGGTTGTTGTCCTGTTGGAAAGTAAACCTTTGCCCCAGTCGGAGGTCCTGAGCGCTCTGGAGCTGGTTTTCATCAAGGATGTCTCTGTACTTTGTTCTGTTCAGCTTTCCCTTGATCCTAACTAGTCTCCCAGTCCCTGCCGCTGAACAACATCCCCACAGCATGATGCTGCCACCACCATGCTTCACTGTAGGGATGGGGCCTGTTTTCCTCCAGACTTGACACTTGGCATTCAGGCCAAAGAGTTCAATCTTCATTTCATCAGACCAAATAAACTTTTTTCTCATGGTCTTAGAGTCTTTAGGTGCCTTTTGTCAAACTCTAAGCGGGCTGTCATGTGCCTTTTACTGAGGACTGGCTTCCTTCTATCCACTCTACCATAAAGGCCTGATTGGTGGAGTTCTGCAGAGATGGTTGTTCTTCTGGATGGTTCTCCCATTTCGACAGAGGAACTCTGGAGCACTGTCAGAGTGACCATCAGGTTCTTGGTCACCTCCCTGACCAAGGCTCCTCTCCCCCGATTGCTCAGTTTGGCCCGGGCGGCCAGCTCTAGGAAGAGTCTTGGGGGTTTCAAATGTCTTCCATTTAAGAATGATGGAGGCCACTATGTTCTTGGGGACATTCAATGCTAATTTCAAAATAATTCTTATTTTGAACATAAATAAGCCGCACATGTCTATAAGTACATTGAAACAAATTAACTTTACACAGGCTTTAACGAAACACGGCTTGTAACAAAAATAAATAGGCTTTAATGAAACACGGCTTGTAACAAAAATAAATAGGCTTTAACGAAACACGGCTTGTCATCGACTCATTAAGACCAAGCTCCCGTGCAGCAGCTCTATTTCCTTTTCCAACAGCCAGATCAATCGCCTTCAACTTGAAAGCTGCATCATATGCATTTCTCCATGTCTTTGCCATGATGAGGGTGACAAAATGACTACCGTAATCAGAATGATGGGAAGTTTGAGAGCGCTCGATTTAATCTAAACAGTAAACAAAAAAGTTGTTTGACCTTAACCCATTCGGCAATTTCATTGGTCTAATGAAAGCTTCATGCCGCCAAAAAACTGAGCACGTCACAGAATGTGTTTTTTTTTTTTTTTAAATGTGAAAGGGGAAAAATCCATATATTAGCCGCGTCATTGTTTAAGCCCCGAGGTTCAAAGCCTGGGAAAAAGTTGCGGCTTATAGTCCGGAAATTACGGTAAGCACGTGGAAAGGAGTAGTGCATATGGGAAGTGCCAAAACACATTTATAGGGGAGGCACATGCAAACAGATGAGGACATTTATATAGTAAAATCTGCAAATGTAAATCATGGGGAAAAAAGCACTACCCTCCCCTGTGCTCAATAAAAAAAAACAACGCTCCCAAAGCAAAAAAAGGTTAGGCAACCCTCCCCTATTTTGGACCAGACCAGACCCACCCCAGTAAATGTCGAACTCTCCCTCGCTAACCAATCTTACCCTGTATTAAATGATGTCATCAACCCCATACATCATGTTCCTTTGATCAAGGCCTTTGGTCACCTTGGTTGGGGGTCAAAGGTTAAACAGGCACAATAGAGAGCGGAGGAACAAAATGTATTAATTCATCTTTAAAATCATTCTCTGTGAGATTACCAATGTGGTTCAAGGGCCCATCCAACTAAGGTTAGTTCCTTCAGTCGCCTTGAAGGAAATTAGTAAAATCCTGAGCAAAGACCATGCTTTGTGTGTTGTGGCCTTTAAAGCCTATTGGATATTTGCTGTCATTATCCATCCACTATCTAGAGTCAGCTCTGCACAATGTCAACAAAGTACTGATGTAAAATAAATGTTTTTTGGGAGTTGTAACGTTAAACTTTTTATACCAGATTTAAACGTTTCATATGGTTCTATTTATCTGGTTCTATTTCAGCTAGCTACATACAGTTGCAAGAAGAAGTATGTGATCCCTTTGGAATTACCTGGATTTCTACATAAATTGGTCAAAACATTTGATCTGATCATCTAAATCACAACAATAGACAAACACAGTCTGCTTAAACTAATAATGACATGTTTTCATGTCTTGATTGAACACACCGTGTAAACATTCACAGTGCAGGGTGGGAAAAGTATGTGAACCCTTGGATTGAATAACTGGTTGACCCTTTGGCAGTAATAAACTCAACCAAATGTTTTCTGTAGTTGCGGATCAGACCTGCACAACGGTCAGGAGGAATTTTGAACCATTCATCTTTACAAAACTGTTTCAGTTCAGCAATATTCTTAGGATGTCTGGTGTGAACCGCTCTCGAGGTCATGCCACAGCATTTTAAAATCAGGTTGAGGTCAGGACTCTGACTGGGCCACTCCAGAAGGTGTATTTTCTTCTGTTGACACCATTTTGTTGTTGATTTACTTCTGTGTTTTGTGTTGTTGTCCTGTTGCATCACCCAACTTCTGTTGAACTTCAATTGGCGGACAGATAGCAAAATGTGTCGATAAACTTGGGAATTAATTTTTCAAATCAAATCAAAATGTATTTGTCACATACACATGGTTAGCAGATGTTAATGCGAGTGTAGCGAAATGCTTGTGCTTCTAGTTCCGACCATGCAGTAATATCTAAGAAGTAATCTAACCTAACAATTTCACAACTACCTTATACACACAAGTGTAAAGGAATGAATAAGAATATGTACATAAAAATATATGAATGCGTGATGGCCGAACGGCATAGGCAAGATGCAGTAGATGGTATAGAATACAGAATATGCATATGAGATGAGTAATGTAGGGTATGTAAACATGATATAAAATGGCATTGTTTAAAGTGGCTAGTGATACATTACATCAAGATGCAGTAGATGGTATAGAGTACAGTATACACATATGAGATGAGTAATGAAGGGTATGTAAACATTATATAAAGTGGCATTGTTTAAAGTGGCTAGTGATACATTTATTACATCAATTTTCTGTTATTAAAGTGGCTAGAGTTGAGTCAGTATGTTGGCAGCAGCCACTCAATGTTAGTGATGGCTGTTTAGCAGTCTGATGGCCTTGAGATAGAAGCTGTTTTTCAGTCTCTCGGTCCCTGCTTTGATGCACCTGTACTGACCTCACCTTCTGGATGATAGCGGGGTGAACAGGCAGTGGCTCGGGTGGTTGTTGTCCTGGATGATCTTTTTGGCCTTCCTGTGACATCGGGTGGTGTAGGTGTCCTGGAGGGCAGGTAGTTTGCCCCCGGTGATGCGTTGTGCAGACCTCACTACCCTCTGGAGAGCCTTACGGTTGTGGGCAGAGCAGTTGCCGTACCAGGCGGTGATACAGCCCGACAGGATGCTCTCGATTGTGCATCTGTAAAAGTTTGTCAGGGTTTTTGGTGACAAGCCAAATTTCTTCAGCCTCCTGAGGTTGAAGAGTCGCTGCTGCGCCTTCTTCATCATGCTGTCTGTGTGGGTGGACCATTTCAGTTTGTCTGTGATGTGTACGCCGAGGAACTTAAAACTTTCCACCTTCTCCACTACTGTCCCGTCGATGTGGATAGGGGGCTGCTCTCTCTGCTGTTTCCTGAATTCCACGATCATCTCCTTTGTTTTGTTGACATTGAGTGTGAGGTTATTTTCCTGACACCACACTCCGAGGGCCCTCACCTCCTCCCTGTAGGCCGTCTCGTCGTTGTTGGTAATCAAGCCTACCGCTGTAGTGTCGTCTGCAAACTTGATGATTGAGTTGGAGGCGTGCATAGCCACGCAGTCATGGGTGAACAGGGAGTACAGGAGAGGGCTGAGAACGCACCGTTGTGGGGCCCCAGGTGTTGAGGATTAGCGGGTTGGAGATGTTGTTACCTACCCTCACCACCTGGGGGCAGCCCATCAGGAAGTCCAAGATCCAGTTGCACAGGGCGGGGTCGAGACCCAGGGTCTCAAGCTTAATAACGAGTTTGGAGGGTACTATGGTGTTAAATGCTGAGCTGTAGTCGATGAACAGCATTCTTACATAGGTATTCCTCTTGTCCAGATGGGTTAGGGCAGTGTGCAGTGTGATTGCGTCGTCTGTGGACCTATTGGGGCGGTAAGCAAATTGGAGTGGGTCTAGGGTGTCAGGTAGGGTGGAGGTGATAGGGTCCTTGACTAGTCTCTCAAAGCACTTCATGATGACGGAAGTGAGTGCTACGGGGCGGTAGTCATTTAGCTCAGTTAACTTAGCTTTCTTGGGAACAGGAACAATGGTGGCCCTCTTGAAGCATGTGGGAACAGCAGACTGGGATAAGGATTGATTGAATATGTCCATAAACACACCAGCCAGCTGGATGTGGCTGGGGATGCCGTCTGGGCCTGCAGCCTTGCGAGGGTTAACATGTTTAAATGTTTTACTCACGTTGGCTGCAGTGAAGGAGAGCCCGCAGGTTTTGGTACGGGCCGTGTCAGTGGCACTGTATTGTCCTCAAAGCGAGCAAAGAAGTTGTTTAGTTTGTCTGGGAGCAAGACATCGTGGTCGGCGACGGGGCTGGTTTTTCTTTTGTAGTCCGTGATTGACTGTAGACCCTGCCACATAACTCTTGTGTCTGAGCCGTTGAATTGCGACTCTACTTTGTCTCTATACTGACGCTTAGCTTGTTTGATTGCCTTGCGGAGGGAATAGCTACACTGTTTGTATTCGGCCATGTTTCCGGTCACCTTGCCCTGACTAAAAGCAGTGGTTCGCGCTTTCAGTTTTGCGCAAATGCTGCCATCAATCCACGGTTTCTGCTAATAATCTCGCTCACCGAATCTGCGTATTCATCGATGTTGTTGTTCGATGCTATGCGGAACATATCCCAGTCCACGTGATTGAAGCAATCTTGAAGCGTGGAATCCGATTGGTCGGACCAGCGTTGAACAGACCTGAGCATGGTTGCTTCCTGTTTTAGTTTCTGTATATAGGCTGGGAGCAACAAAATGGAGTTGTGGTCAGCTTTGCCCGAAAGGAGGGCGGGGGAGGGCCTTATATGCGTCGCGGAAGTTAGAATAACAATGATCCAGGGTTTTGCCAGCCCGGGTCGCGCAATTGATATGCTGATAAAATTTAGGGAGCCTTGTTTTCAGATTAGCCTTGTTAAAATCCCCAGCTACAATAAATGAGCCTCAGGATATGTGGTTTCCACCTCAGGATATGTGGTTTCCGTCGATGATAGCAAGCTGTCCAGGCCCTAAGGCAGCAAAGCAGCCCGAAACCATGATGCTCCCTCCACCATACTTTTACAGTTGGGATGAGGTTTTGATGTTGGTGTGCTGTGCTTTTTTTTCTCCACATGTATTGTTGTGTGTTCCTTCCAAACAACTTAACTTTAGTTTAATCTGTCCACAGAATATTTGTCCATAATCGCTGTGGAACATCCAGGTGCTCTTTTGCTAACTTCAGACGTGCAGCAATGGGTTTTTTTGGACAACAGTGGCTTTTTCCATGGTGTCCTCCCATGAACACCATTCTTGTTTAGTGTTTTATGTATCGTAGACCTGTCAAATGAGATGTTAGCAGGTTTCAGAGATTTCTGTAAGTCTTTAGCTGACACGCTAGGATTCTTCTTAACCTCATTGAGCATTCTGCACTGTTCTCTTGAGGTCATCTTTGTAGGACGGCCACTCCTAGGGAGAGTAGCAATAGTGCTCAACTTTCTCCATTTATAAACAATTTGTCTTACCGTGGACTGATGAACATCAAGGCTTTAGAAATACTTTTGTAACCCTTTCCAGCTTTATGCAAGTCAACCATTCTTAATCTTAGGTCTTCTGAGATCTATTTTGTTTAAGCCATGGTTCACATCAGGCAATGCTTCTTGTGAGTAGCAAACTCAAATTTTGTGAGTGTTTTTTATAGGGCAGTTCTAACCAACATCTCCAATCTCGTCTCATTGATTGGACTCCAGGTTAGCTGACTCCTGACTCCAATAAGCTTTTGGAAAAATCATTAGCCTAGGAGTTCACATACTTTTTCCAACATACACTGTGAATGTTTAAATGATGTATTCAATATACAATTTTTAGTTTAAGCACACTGTGTTTGTTGTGACTAAGATGAAGATCAGAAATACAGGTAATTCCAAAGGGTTCACATATTTTTCTTGCCACTGTAACTGGAAGGTAACCAGAATATTATTCCTTCTTTCACTGCATTTGGGGCAGCAGGTAGCCTAGTGGTTAGAGTGTTGGGCCAGTAACTAAAAGGTTGCTAGATCAAATCCCCAAGATGACAATGTACAAATCTGTCGTTCTGAATAAGGCAGTTAACCCACTGTTCCTTGGCCGTCATTGTAAATAAGAATTTGTTCTTCACTGACTTGCCTAGTTAAATAAAAAAAAATACAATTTCACTGCACTCAGATACAACTGAATAAATGCACTAAAGGAGTCAATAGAACACAGATGTTCAATTAACCAGATTGGTGCACATTCAACAAATCTGATCTTACAGAGTGGATATTTGTCAAATCCGTCGTGATTGATGTATTGTAACAGGCCCATAATATGGTTAATTAAGTCTGATTTGTCTGTTTTCGCTGCATAACATGCAGCGGGTTTAGTATAAGTGACTGCTAAATGCTAACTCCCGTTTTTATAAACTGGTTAGCATAGCTACCATACAGAAATCAGTGGTGGTAGTCAAATTCAGTTTTAACTGTAATGCAGTTGATTGGTAACGATGACATGAACATGTGTTTGTGGTTGACATCCATACAAGCGTTATACTCCGATCTTCACCTCAACATAGTGTGAAATACACATTATTAATCAATATTCTAAATGTAGGCAAATTTTGCTGGGGGGCAATGAGGAGACAGACTCAGGGTCTTTCCCCCACGTGTTTCCATTGTTTTGGTCGAGTTCAATTGGCCTCTTTTTTACCGCATCTATACAAGAAGGCGTGCATGACCTATGCTTTTCTGAACTTGTCTAGTACTTCTAAAACTCCATGCGTGACGCAGGGTTTAGTTTCTTGGCAAAGACATTGTCTAGGCCACAAGCAACATGGTTTAAGGTGGGTATGACGCATTTATTCAATTACGTCCCGATTTCCTATGTCCTTCTCAAAGTAGAGGACTTGTGCCAGAGGCCGCTGGTCCTTTTAAGTGGATTGTCAAATTGAAATGAAGTGTGTCATGACATAGAGTCAGTGAAGGATGTGGAGGGAGTTATAGAAGAGGTTGTTTGCAAAGTTTCCAGCTCTGTGCTCAAGGTTCAGAAACAAATAGACTATTGTGGAACGGAAATCTCATTTTCATATACACTGAATAATTTCAATAACAGGGCTTCATGATAGACAACAGATTGTTCACATGAAAACCATGATAAAGGGCAGGAACAATAGGTTGACTTAGGGCTCTATTCAATCAGATCCACTTTAGCCTACATCTGCATAGCGGATGTTTAGGCTGTGTCAGAGGTGGAACTGCGTTAGAGCTATCAAATCCGCAAGTGGCTCCTGACATTAGCTTATACCTAAAGCCAACATTGCCATTGGCTGCACGGAGTTGCATTAACAGAAATCCCATGCAGCCTTGTTTACAAGTTTGAACACTGGAAGGTGAGATGTAATTTACACCATGACTAAGATGATATAAATCCTCATTATTTTGTTGAATGATTTTTCAATTTGAGCTTAATTATTTATATATAGCCTCCACTTTCTTGTTCTGAACTTCTAACGTGAGTGGGGCAGGTGTGGCTTCATGACAATGATCGCAAGAGCAGCTGCTAACCCAATTGGACAGCTCCAAAGCAGTTCCACCTCCAACAAAAACATCAGCAATGCTGCTATGCGGGTGTTTGCTTGTCACCATTAACTCTTGATCTGATTGAATCTAGGCCTTAATGTTTGGATAATTGTTTTTTCATTAATTGTTAGTTTAAGTTATATATAAAGTATATCAATACATTTAACGCATACATTATTTATTGAATAACTTTTTAACGAATGAGGACATTTAAAATGTGTATTTCAGTTAAAACAGGGAGAAATTGTAAGGGTGTTAACAGATAGGCAGTAGCATGAACCAGCATCAAAGCTTTTGATATCACCAAGGTTTCTGTCAGCTGCACACATCACTTTTCCACATTTTGTTAAGTCACAGCCTTATTCGAAAATGTATTAAATAAATAAAATTACAAATGTTCCTCATCAATCTACACACAATACAACAATGATAAAGTGAAAACAGGTTTTTAGATTTCTTTGCTAAAAAACAGAAATACCTTATTTGCATAAGTAGTCAGACCCTTTGCTATGAGACTCAAAATCAAATCGAATTGTATTTGTCACATTCACATGGTTAGCTGATGTTAATGCGATTGTAGCGAAATGCTTGGGCTTTTAGTTCCGACAGTGCAATAATATCTAACAAGTAATCTAACAATTCCCCAACAACTACCTAATACACACAAATCTAAAGGGGTGAATGAAAATATGTACATGTAAGTATATGGATGAGCGATGGTCGAGTGGCATAGGCAAGGTACAATAGATGGTATAAAATACAGTATAGACATGTGATATGCAATGTAAGATAATGTAAACATTATTAATGTGGCATTATTTAGAGTGCATTGTATAAAGTGACTTGTGATCCATTTATTAAAGTGGCCAGTGATTGGGTCTCAATGTAAGCAGCATCCTCTCTGAATTAGTGATTGCTGTTTAGCAGTCTGATGGCCTTGAGATAGAAGCTGTTTTTCAGTCTCTCGGTCCCCGCTTTGATGCACCTGTACTGACTTCGCCTTCTGGATGGTAGCGGTGTGAACAGGCAGTGGCTCGGGTGGTTGATGTCCTGGATGATCTTTTTGGCCTTCCTGTGACATTGGGTGCTGTAAGTGTCCTGGAGGGCAGGTAGTTTGCCCACGGTGATGTGTTGTGCAGACCGCACCACCCTCTGGCGAGACTTGCGGTTGAGGGCGGTGCAATTGCCGTACCAAGCTGTGATACAGCCCGACAGGATGCTCTCGATTGTGCATCTGTAAAAGTTTGTGAGTGTTTTAGGTGACCAGCCAAATTTCTTCAGCCTCCTGAGGTTGAAGAGGTGCTGTTGCTCCTTCTTCACCACACTGTATGTGTGAGTGGACCATTTCAGTTTGTCTGATGTGTACGCCAAGGAACTTAAAACTTTCCACCTTCTCCACTGCTGTCCCTTCGATGTGGATAAGGGGGTGCTCCCTCTGCTGTTTCCTGAAGTCCACGATTATCTCCTTTTGTTTTGTTGACATTGAGTGAGAGGTTGTTTTCCTGACACCACACTCCGAGGGCCCTCACCTCCTCCCTGTAGGCCGTCTCATCGTTGTTGGTAATCAAGCCCACTACTGTTGTGTCGTCTGCAAACTTGATGATTGAGTTGGAGGCGTGCATGGTCATGCAGACGTGGGTGAACAGGGAGTACAGGAGGGGGCTGAGCACGCACCCATGTGGGGCCCCAGTGTTGAGGATCAGCGAAGTGGAAGTGTTGTTTCCTACCTTCACCACCTGGGGGCGGCCCGTCAGAAAGTCCAGGACCCAATTGCACAGGGCGGGGTCGAGACCCAGGGCCTCCAGCTTGATGACCATCTGTCAGCTCCAGAGATGGTCGCCAGTATGGCGAGCAGTATGTTGGCGCCATACTGTTCACCATACTGTTCACCATACTGTTCTTAAGCTCAGGTGCATCCTGCTTCTATTGATCATCCTTGAGATGTT
The DNA here is from genome assembly GCF_901001165.1 of Salmo trutta. NCBI lineage: Eukaryota > Metazoa > Chordata > Actinopteri > Salmoniformes > Salmonidae > Salmo > Salmo trutta. The sequence continues at coordinate 72,708,283 of NC_042968.1, forward strand.
TCTACAGTCGTGGCCAAAAGTTTTGAGAATGACACAAATATACATTTTCACAAAGTCTGCTGCTTCAGTGTCTTTAGATATTTTTGTCAGATGTTACTATGGAATACTGAAGTATAATTACAAGCATTTCATAAGTGTCAAAGGCTTTTATTGACAATTACATGAAGTTGATGCAAAGAGTCAATATTTGCAGTGTTGACCCTTCTTTCTCAAGGCCTCTGCAATCTGCCCTGGCATGCTGTTAATTAACTTCTGGGCCACATCCTGACTGATGGCAGCCCATTCTTGCATAATCAATGCTTGGAGTTGGTCAGAATTCTGGGTATTTGTTTGTCCACCCGCCTCTTGAGGATTGACCACAAGTTCTCAATGGGATTAAGGTCTGGGGAGTTTCCTGGCCATGGACCCAAAATATCGATGTTTTGTTCCATGGGCCACTTAGTTATCACTTTTGCCTTATGGCAAGGTGCTCCATCATGCTGGAAAAGTGGGGCTGAGTGGCGCTCTAAGGCACTGCATCACAGTGCTAGAGGCGTTACTACAGATACGGGCTCGATCCTGGGCTGTGTCGCAGCTGGCTGCGACTGGGAGACTCATGAGGCGGCGCACAATTGGCCCAGCGTCGCCCGGGTTAGGGGAAAGTTTGGCCAAGCTGGGATGTCCTTGTCCCATCACGCTCTAGCAACTCCTTGTGGTGCCCAGGCGCATGCACACTGACTTTGGTTGCCAGCTGTACGGTGTTTCCTCCGACACATTGGTGTGGCTGGCTTCCGGGTTAATTACCCTAAGCACACAGCCAAGACAACGCAGGAGTGGCTTCGGGACAAGTCTCTAAATGTCCTTGAGTGGGCCAGCCAGAGCCCGGACTTGAACCCTATCGAACATCTCTGGAGAGACCTGAAAATAGCTGTGCAGCGATGCTCCCCATCCAACCTGACAGAGCTTGAGAGGATCTGCAGAGAAGAATAGGAGAAACTCCCCAAATACAGGTATGCCAGGCTTGTAGCGTCATACCCAAGAAGACTCAAGGCTGTAATATCTGTCAAAGGTGCTTCAACAAAGTACTCAGTAAAGGGTCTGAATACTTATGTGAATGTGATGTTTTTTATTTTGAATAAATTTGCTAACATTTCTAAAAACCTGTTTTTGCTTTGTCATTATGGGGTATTGTGTGTAGACTGAGGGATTAAAAAAAAATCTGCTTTAGAACAAGACTAACTTAATTAACTAAATCTGGAAAAGTGAAGGGGTCTGAATACTTTCCGATTGCGCTGTAAGTGCTGTACAATGACGGTCTCTCCACACACACGCAAAGACACGCACAGGCACACACTGTCCCCTGACGCATCTCTGCGTTGGAGTCTGACCTTTGGCCCTCTTCAGAGATGGTCTTTGATGCCTTGTTTGTCACTTCTTCTCTGAGTAATTGTTGTAACGAGACACTTATTGAGATGTTACTATTCCAATGCCAGTATGACACACAACAAGCCACCTGTTATGACATTGAGAATTAACACTCATTTAGAAAGACCCATTTGAATTTCCAATAGCTTGATATATTTCTAAATAATGGTGTCAAATGGCACTGCATAAACATGGTTGTTTAAAACCGTACACTAGCTGTAGCTTATTTTATCTGTCCATGTCATGTCCTACTGATATGGTTGGTTTCAAGGTTTATTCCAAGGTATTCGAGAGCTAGTCTCATATAGACGATTGTTACATTCAGAATTGTTTCTTTCCCAGTTCTCTCACCACTTCCATAGCTCCACAGTAGACTATGTATGGAATCATTGGACAGTCTAAGAAATGTGTGTGCCAAGCTGCACCATTGGCTAATCTACCCAACATCATTAGGAAGCCCGTATCTTCTGAACGTGCTGTACTAAACTGTACTAGTGGTACTGGCTGTATTTTTTACATCACAGCATTACCATGCAGCCATAGGGGTAGGGGTAGAAATTGTTCTTTTTGCTCCATCTGTTTGATGGCTCCCCATGACTTCTCACTGTTGCTCCATTTTGTTTGCTACCTTGCATATGAATGGCTGGTTTAGTGTAACAATCATAAATATTCAGAGCAATTAGCCTTGGCATCCCTGTAAAGGGACTGACAGCATCTTCTCACGATCAGAGGTCCTGCTTGATGTGCCTTAAACAAAATGGAACATTTCTGATGCAGCTCATCACTCTGGGTCTTCGCTGCTTGCTCTGTCTGTCTGTCTAATAGCTTGTTGCAAGCACACCACTCTGGATCAATGTCACACCTTTTGTTTCTCCATCACTCACTGTTATTTTTTGGCCATCCCTCTTCTCAGTCTCTTGTATTATGATTGGAATGCAAAGGTTTAATTAAGGGGAGACAACTTGCAATACCTAAAATGAGAGTTAAGAACGAATTATCTTGTATGTTATAGAAATACAGGTTCAGGATTATTTTTTTTAGAGACAATTATTAACCTCATTGGCAATATATGGAGTTGAATAGTTCCATTTCTTTGTAATACATCTTATTGGAATGTCCATGGCGTCACATCATTTCAAGGCAATATCCATTTGGTCTGACAGTGGACAGGTATAAAGCGCATTCTCCCGTCAACTCCTTGAAGTATACAGAGACGGTGTCAAACGGTCAGTCTCATCCACCTATTCTAAGTGTCATTCGTCTATTCTAATATACTTTTTATAATCCAAATGGGAGAGAGATGAATTTTGACAGCTGAGTCATCAAATATCAGATCGGACATTGGGGGTGGTCCAATTGAGGTGCAAAGGGTTGTGATGACGTAGGCGCAAAGCGTAAGCCTTATCAGTTGGGACGATCCCTATAAATAACGGAAAGTTCCTAGCAGACATTCGAAAAGAAAACCGAGCCCTTTGAAAGAGTTCAGTTGTAGCCGACAGTATCAATTGGAAGAAGCACTTCAGACTGAACAAGATGCCATATTCTACATTTCCACTGCTGTGGGTCCTGGGGCTCCTCGCGCTCTCCTCCGCGTGCTACATCCAGAACTGTCCGCGAGGCGGGAAGCGCTCTTTTCCTGATCTTCCACGACAGGTGAGTTCAGTCGATTTAAAATGGGATGTAAAGTTACTGAATTGGGTTCCAATTAAAAAAAAAAAAAACTTTATTTCGTAGTTCGTTATAGTTATAGTAACGAGTGCTTTGGTGTTTTAAGAAATGTTATTGGTGCAAATAATCCATTGCTTGAATTAAGGAGCATATTTCTTCTAATAAATTTGGCCTATTGATGAAAATAAAATAATTGTCAGATTAGCATCAAAGCAGCTTCATGTGGATAGCCTATATGCTGCCACATTCATTGCGCAAAATAGGGATGATTTTGGCGAGAAAATGGTCCTTCATGTGACTCCTTGCTCATGCTTGCAATATTCAATCATGACTCAAAGTAGGCTAGATACTATTCATTTCAACCTCAAATGCAGTAATCAGCGGGAATTATACATTCAGGTGTTGTGTAGCCGTGTTTCCAATGCGCTATGGTCGTGCGTAATGGCCAAAAGGCACCGTCTGCTGGCCCCTCTACCATATGCACAGGGATTAACAATGGATGCTTTCATTTCCAGTGCATGTCGTGTGGCCCCGGGGACAGGGGCCGCTGCTTTGGCCCAAGTATCTGCTGTGGGGAGGGGATGGGCTGCTATGTGGGCTCCCCCGAGGCAGCTGGTTGTGTGGAGGAGAACTACCTGTCCTCCCCCTGTGAGGCTGGAGGAAGAGTGTGTGGCTCTGAGGGAAGCTGTGCTGCACCCGGGGTCTGCTGTGACTCAGGTAAGACAGTTAAAGTCAGTAAATGGAAAGGTGAGCTTTGAAACAGTTGCTAAAATGTTTTACTAATGGGAGGTGACTTGTGTACTTACTTGAACCCAAATATTTTTTGCATATACCCTTTTGCATCATCCACTGGTCATAATACTATTTAACTTTTTTACAGAGAGTTGTGTGCTAGACCCAGACTGCCTAGAGGACAGTAAACGTCAGTCACCCAGCGAACAGAACGCTGCCTTAATGGGCGGTTTGGCAGGAGACCTGCTGCGGATCCTACATGCCACCAGCAGAGGGAGACCTCAGTAACCAACCACTGGCCATCCCTCACCTGAACACACCCAGAAGAGCGCTTAAATTCACCATTTCACATTCACTACTACAAAAACAAATCTCACACACAGCATACACACATTCACATACAACAGGACAGACACACAGCAGAGGTAGAGAGCAGGCTTGCTACATAAGGGGGAAATCGATCAGCTCCACATGAATGTTTACTGTGTGCTCAGTAGCCTTCAGTAAGTTGTCATTTCTAATGCTTCAACTCAAATATGCATTGTACAATCTACTGGGGTGGAAGGGATGTAAATATGTAGTTATTAAATATTTTCTTGCACTATTAAAATGTGTATTTTCTATGGCTTACTGAGGAGGTACAGTAACAGGCAAACAGCAGCTTTATAGGGATCGTTCACCACAAAAACAAAGGGGTTCTTGTCAGGGTTGGTGCCAATGACTGTCTAAATTCAAGTGAATTTATTAATTGATTTGCATTCCTATGGACCACATTTTTTTATTCAAGTCTGGAATACCAAATACCGTACCTTCCGGACTATTAAGCGCACCTGAATATAAGCCGCACCCACTGAATTTTTATTTTGAACATAAATAAGCCGCACATGTCTATAAGCCGCAGGTGCCTACCGGTACATTGAAACAAATGAACTTTACACAGGCTTTAACGAAACACGGCTTGTAACAAAAATAAATAGGCTTTAACGAAACACGGCTTGTAACAAAAAAGAAAAAATTAGCAGTAAACAGTAGCCTACCAAGAAAGTCATTGGTCACCATCTTCCTCCTCCTGTGCACTGAAACCACTTAAGTCATCTCCTTCGGTGTCGGAGTTGAATAGCCTCAGAATTGCTTCATCCGATATTGGATCGTTTTCATTGTCACTTTCATCCGGAGGCAAATCCCCCGCTGAGCCCTCTTCAACACGCAGCAGTCCAGCCTTTCGAAACCCGTTGATAGTGGATTTTTTGACAATGCTCCACGCTGTCAGGACCCACTGGCAAATCCATATATTAGCCGCGCCATTGTTTAAGCCGAGAGGTTCAAAGCGTGGGAAAAAAGTTGCGACTTATAGTCCGGAAATTACGGTAGGTAGAAAATATTTTATGGGCGGCAGGTAGCCTAGCAGTTAGAGCGGTGGGCCAGTAACCGAAAGATCGCTAGTTCGAATCCCCGAGCCAACAAGGTGAAAAATCTGTTGATATACCCTTGAGCAAGGCACTTAACAATAATTGCTTGAGGGTCCCCGTTGATAATAGCAGACCCTGGCCGTGACCCCACTCTCTGAGGGTGTCTCAGGGAGAGTGGGCTAAGTAGAAAATACATGTACAATTCACAAATGCGTATTAATATACACTTGTACATGTGTGAAAGGACAAATATAAGCACCCACCAAATTATTATTATTAAGATTTGGCACCATATCTTTGATTTTAGGGTGAACTTTCCCTTTCAGGTGATACTGCAATGTGGGTGTATAAAAAAAAGCTAAGAGTCTATTGATAAAAATTCTTTATATCTATTTCTTACTTCAATAATACAACCATAAAAAAAACTCAAAACGAACACAGACTTGTCAGTCAATCGTAATATGTAACCCCCTGCTTTACCAGGGCTAAAATGAACAGAGAAAAAAATCGAAACGCTCGGAACATTTTGTATCCAAAAACTGGATAAAAGCAATTATTTTATCCATAAATCTATTGAAATGAATAAAAACAAACATTTTGGTCATTGACAGAGAAAGACATGACCTCTAGTAAGGTCTCACCAGGCACAGCTTAGCTACAGTACAAGGTTACATTATGGTTGCTATGGTTTCGGTTGCTCCAGTCTGAGCGACCTTGTGCAGTGACACACATTCAAACATGTTAACAAATAACATTCAACACATTGTGTGCCATGGAGTGCTATGGTACATGCAACTCATGTGCTGTGAGAAGCATTGGGGGGAAAAAAAACACGATTCCTCACTGAATGTCCCAATCATCATTACATTTCACTGTAGTCCCTTATATGTCACTGGGAATTAGAGTAGATGTCAGTCTTGTCATCATAGTTATAATTTGCTTCAAAAAAACACCAGGAAAATTAAAATGAAAAACAAATCACTTTTCTCGTGAGGTCACTTCATGTTAACACAGCTTTCTGCACTTAGATATTCTTGAACAAAACATTATAGCATCTGAAAAGGTTAACAACTTCAGAACATGAATCCCAGTTACAATTCAATCAATTTTTTTTGCCAAATACAAACACATTGGGTAACTGATTGTGGACCACTGACAAAGAAGTGTGTGTGGAGGTGGTTCAAAACACATTTAGGAATAAAACTAGCCCTCGATCTGTTATAATGCTGTCTTCGATCTGTTATAATGACACATAGCCAAGTCAAGTGGTGAGGTCCTGAAGGTCAGTGCAATCTCTCATGGCTAAAGAGGGAGGAAATACATGTAATGACCACATTGCCAACTAGTAATGGTATTTTTTTTTTAATTATCAAATGTACATAGCAAAACAACAGGTCAAGGCTCAGTAAAATTAAACCATAGTTTGGTGCATTGTAAAATGAGAAATGGGACTATCCAAGAGTGAGCAGTTATTTTGTCATATTTTCTTAAACACTGCAAATTCTATTTCTGGAGTCACGTTGTGTGTAACCTGTGGTTATCTGATGATAAAGATGAGGCCTGTTGTACCTCGTGTTGCTGTTGTGGTTGCTGTGGTTTCCCTGAGAGTCTCTCCCACAGCTGCAGCAGCTGGCCTCCAGCCTGGGGCTCCAACTCCTACACCAGGAAGCAGAGGGAGGAGAAGTGAGGAAGGAGGGTGAGATGAAAACAAAATTAGTTACATTTCAGTCATAGAAATATACAGACCATAGATGGAAATGAGCTATTTAGCAATATATTGGTTGTGCATCCTCCCCGACAAATAAACTACTCTTCTCACTTGATGTCTTGCAGGGCATTTTAGTGGGTGTGTTTTGGCAAGATGGTTTAATGAGTCTTCAACTATTGAATCTTGTTTGTTGACAATATTGTTCTCTGATAGTGGGATCATCTTGAACCCACATCTTAACAGTAGTCTGTGAGGTCATTCTGACCATATTAGCTGTGTAACATATCTGTTTGTTCATTTGATTATATTGGTTCTATATTAGTCCTAGTCTTTGGAAATGTTGTGACTGTATTGATGTTAGTCAGGTAACCCACCTGTCCGTCTCTGCTGATCTGCACCTTCTTGTTGTCGTTCCAGGGGTTGAGCAGCTGGTGGGTACACTGGAAGGGCAGGCTCTCCTTCCTGGTCCACTCCACACTGAAGACCCCCCCCAGCCCTGTGGAGCCCCAGTCCTGACAGCGCTCCTGTCCAATGACCGACGTCATCCGTGCATAGCCCTGAGGTACGAAAATGTCATGTCACAGCCTGCCATTCTCCATTTCCTCTCACTTATACACACACACACCTGGAAGTGTCCAGAGCCCTGCACAGAGAAGACCAGGAAGACCAGGCTGCTCTCCAGGAAGGCTCTGTTGAGTTTGAGCTCGTTGCTGGGCGTGGTGGACCAGATGCCTTTCTGCTGGGAGATGTCAAGGTTCCTCAGGTTGCTGCTCTTCATGATGAAGTAACGCACCGGTGCAAAACCTGGCCTTGGGGACGGAGACTTGGAGCACTGAGGGAGACATTGAGTTGAGAAACTATGATATATTTAGATTTACACACTGGGATAAAGGACTTTAACCGTTGCTGGAGACAAACCTGTAGTAATAAAAATATTGATTATTTGTGTACCTTTCCTGATGAGGTGGGGGAGGGGCTGGGACAGGGGCTGGGGCTGGGGAAGCCTAGTGAAGCCGATTCAGGAGACTTGGGGGTGGAGGAGTGGTCGTCTGTGGGGCGCCTGGAGCCCTTGTCCCTGCTGCCATTGGGGCCTTTGGGGTGCAGGAGGGCTGAGGCAGGGGACAGTCTGGAGGCAGGGGAGAGTCTGGAGGACCTGGAGGAAGAGGGGAGGGGAGGGGTGGACGGTCTGGGGGGTTAGAGGACGGGCCTGGAACTGGACATAGATCAGGTTTACAAAAATGTAATTAACAGGTTGATATAGCCTGAGCTAACCTATAAGGCTAACCTATGTAGGCAACTAGACTCAGCCACGGGCAGATTCTTGTTGGAGCAGATGGTCGGGAAGCCAGAACATAATTATAATAATTTGTACACTGCAAATTGACTACAACTATTTCATACCTTGATTACATTGAGACACGATCGTGTCTTTTTTTATTTATTTGTGGGAATACTTGGGAACAGATTTCCAAAATTAAACAACTTTTTTGCTGAATTCCTTGTGATTTCTTTTTTTGCCCCCCCCAATATATATCTTGCAGGCCAGTTTGGTCTGCGGGCTGCCTGTTGCCGACCCCTGCTATAAGGCATTGTACTGTAAATACTGAGATAAAACATTTGATCATAGTTGGTCCATTTCCCATACTGACATCTAAACCCCTCTCCTCACCTGTCTGTGTGTGAGGGGGTGGGGATGAGGGGTTCGTCAGGGAGCTCCGGGATGTCAGGGCTGGCTGTGGGGCCGGAGGTTCTCCTGCTGTTGGCATTCCTCCAGGAGGAGGTCTGGGGGGGCTCCTCAGAGGACATGGGCCGGGGCCTCTGGCCAATCCCTGTGGGCTGCTGCAGCCCTGCAGTCTGATCCTCAGCCCCCAGCACCTGGAGACAGGATGAGGATGGATGGGTCAGTGACAGGGACAGCTAACATGCGGGGACAGCTGACATGGGGGACAGCTGACATGGGGGACAGCTGACATGGGGGACAGCTAACATGCGGGGACAGCTGACAGGGGGGGCAGCTGACAGGGGGGACAGCTGACAGGGGGGACAGCTGACAGGGGGGACAGCTGACAGGGGGGACAGCTAACAGGCGGGACAGCTAACAGGCGGGACAGCTAACAGGCGGGACAGCTAACAGGCGGAACAGCTAACAGGCGGAACAGCTAACAGGCGGGACAGCTAACAGGCGGGACAGCTAACAGGCGGGACAGCTAACAGGCGGGACAGCTAACAGGCTTACAGGCCCATTTACTGTGGTATTTCCAGCATTTCTTTCATAATTTAAGCCAGAGTGTAGAACTGACCGACACCAGGGCCCGTATGGTGGCCTCATCCAGCTGGGACCAGGGCTTGGAGGGGGAGCGGATCCTCCTCAGGAACAAACCGTGCCACTTCTGCCTCAGCTGGAACACCAGACCCACCATCTGACAGACAGAAGGATTGGAGGGAGGAAAGTAGTGAGGGAGGAGAGTGGGTTACACAGCTAAGAATTTAATGAGCACTAAATGCAAACTGCTGTTTAAATGAAATGCCCAGTTGTATTGCTTGAAGGGCACGTTGAGTATATCAGCACTGCAAAATAACCAACCTTGATCCTCACCTCTTTGTCCAGTTTGAAGTTGAGCCACTCGTCGATCTTCATCTGAGCCAGGTTGGCTGTGGAGCGATCCTCCATCTCACTGTCACTGCTCTCATTCACCACGTCATCTACAGCAGAAACATGGGAGGTTAGGTTTCGTTGTTTACAGAATACACATCATCTAGTGACCATACAGGCAGAGAGTGTTATCTACAAGTAGGGCTGGGCGATACAGTCAAAATATATCACAACATTTCTCTCATGTTTGACAGTATTTTATGCTTCTGAATAAAAGTTGTAAATATATTAAAGAGTAGTGCTTGACCCTAGGATGGCAACAAATGGATTCTTAGTGGTTTTAAAGGCATTCTCCAATGATTATTTTATACACAACCAAACTAGGACAAAACTGACAGAAAAGTAGTCATATTTAGAGAACTTTCATTTATTTAGCACTGGATCAACCTATCATTAGACAATATTGTAAAAATCCACTGGTATTCACGATATACCACCCAGCCCTATCTACAAGTCTCTTTGGAGCAGTCATGACACATTGGTTTCCTTACCTTGCAAGCAGTCTATGGACAGGGTATGACAGCAATCCATGCTTTGGTTTAGTTTCTCTGGCACTGTTCCCACATGCTAATGTTTTTACATTTGTGGCACAAATCCCATTCATGTCATGGGACCGCTATTAGCATTTCTCGCACATCATGTCCAAATCATCCGAAAGTATCTAAAATTGATTGTGAAGCTCAACAAAGTCACTATAGAGGTTTTGAACATGATGCGTGAAAAATGCTAAAAATCGTTCCCATTACTTAAAACCTCCACGGGATCGGTGTCCCCCCTGCAGGTCGGTTGAGTTAAGTAGGCCATTGTGAATAGCATGAGGTTGTAAGAAACACATTTTTTCCCCAGGACATAGACATATCTGATATGGGCAGAAAGCTTAAATTCTTGTTAATCTAACGACACTGTCCAATTTTTAGTAGCTATTACAGTGAAAGAATGCCATGCTATTGAATGAGGAGAGTGCACAGTTATGAACTTGAAAATGTATTAATAAACCAAATAGGCACATTTGGGCAGTCTTGGTACAACATTTTGAACAGAAATGCAATGGTTCATTGGATTAGTGTAAAACTTTGCACACAAACTGCTGCCATCTAGTGGCCCAAATCTAAATTGCGCCTGTGCTGGAATAATACATTATGGCCTGCATTTCTCTTGGTTTTCAAAGATTGTACCAAATGCATGTTTTTTTCTCTCTTTGTATTATCTTTTACCAGATCTAATGTGTTATATTATCCTACATTAATTTCACATTTCCACAAACTTCAAAGTGTTTCCTTTCAAATGGTATCAAGAATATGCATATCCTTGCTTCAGATTCTGAGCTACAGGCAGTTAGATTTGGGTATGTCATTTTTGGCATTTAAAAAAATAAAATCTGATCCTTAAGAGGTTTTTGGGATTTGTGCCACAAATGCTAAAATGTTAGCATGTGAAAACTGTGCCAGGGAAACTAAACCACAGCATGGATTACTGTCATACCTTGTCCATAGACCGCTTACAGTGTAAGGAAAGCAATATATCATTGTAATTTGGGTGAACTATCCCTTTAAGTGTAGTACAAATACAGGCAAAACTTGAGTAACTCAATTCTTAAATTTAGTTAAATTAAAATATTATACACAACATGTAGCAAAGGATGTTTCCTTCAGTTAGATAACCCGACCTTTCTGAACAGCAGGTTCTTGTAGGGCTGTGCTGGGCAGTTTGGCACAGCCCCCGAAGATGGCTACGGTTATGGGGGAGACCACAGAGCAGCAGCGGATGCTGGCTATCCTATGGGCTCGCGTCATCTCGTCATAGATCAACCAATCGGTGGGCAGGGACTGGACGGCTGCCACCTGACCATTGGCTGGGGGGATCTACGAGATGAAGGAACAAGTACAAACATGTTTTTAGTTTGTTGCTTTGAGTCAGGGTTGGTTTGAGTATATATGGTTTGGACTAAATGTAAGCATACAGTAAAAAAAAAAAAAGATGACAGGAAGCACCTACTGTATTTAAGAAAACTGCACTAAACAGGGTTCACTGAAGAAGACCCTTTGCTCCACTAGGAGTTAAATAAGAAGTCAGTCAAGTAGGTGAAGAGAGGATGTGTGCTAGCTACCTTCTTGTGGGGCTGTGGCTGGCTGAGGATGGAGGTGGGGTGGAAGCGGACCCTCTTCTCCTTGGCCCCAGAGAGAGAACAGCTCTCACGGTCCACATGGATCAGGTTGGGGTACATTCCGGCCACCAGGGCTGCCTTCACCACTGACCAGTTCTCAGAGTTCAGATTCACGTCACGGATGTCCCCGCCGCCCCGTGCCCGCACAAAGCCTGGTGGCGGAATACACAATGGAAAATATTTTTCTTTCTGAAAAAATGTTCTGTGAAGGAGCTGTCCTTCGAGGGAGCCGTAGTGGTGCTGTGTGTGAGAGAGTGTAGGGGGAGGTGGGAGGGACAAAGAACAATTCCACAGGATATGAGTCGCAGTGGTGCTGTGTGTGTGTGTGGGGGGTGGGGGCACAGGACATGGTGGGCACCAAGACATGTGGATGACTCAAGGCTATTCATTTCACAGAGGGTTAGTTGGAGGTTGTGTGGGCTTCAGTAGAACATTAGTCTTTATCCAACACCACTTACAGTTAAATGAATACATTCAGTATAGAAACAACCTTGGTCCACCATGCTCCACCTGAGCCCTCAGAACCACTGTATTACTGAGAAGGAGAGCATACAACAAGATAGATAAGGCTGACCTATGGCTCGGAGCTGTCCTAGCAGCTGGGTCCTCATCCCTATGATGATCTCCATGGTAGCCTGGGACAGGAAGTTCTTCTCACAGAAGGACCTTTCCCAGCCATCGGTGCGGGCCTTCTGCCAAGCCTACAACACAGCAAGAGAGATGTAGTTTGGAACATGTCGCTTGGACAGTGTTTTCTTCAATACGATTTGTGCAGGTTAATAACAAATGAAAAACATTTAGCTCTAAACATCTCAACAGCAATTTGACAGAGTTTTTCCCCCCATTACCTGGAAGGCTCGGAGCAGGGCCATATGGTCGCTGAAGGTCCCTGCAGTAAAGCGCTTCCGGCACAGCATGGATGCCCTCTTCTGGGAGGCCTGGGAGGGCAGCACAAAAGGGTCGCGATGGGCCAGCGTGCAGGCGATGGTCAAGATGGGGTCTAGGCACTTGAGCACCACGGCACACAGCACCATCTTGCCAAGGTGGGGCTCCACAGGCAGGTCAGCCAGGTGGTAGCCCAGCTCCGTCAGGTCCTCCCACGGGTCCATGGCGTCTATGGTCTATGGATGGGGGATCAATTCAATGGTTAATGTTGTGTTCTATCTATGGTCATTATGTAGAGTCACAGTGCCAAGAACTAATGCCCTCCACCTCAATAACAAAAATAGTCAATGATAAAGGACAGAAGATAAAATATTATTCAGGTCATGATTGGTTCAAAACCTAAAATAGCTTTCACCTTGAGCATCTGCACTGCGTTTTTGACAATGAGGATGGGAGGTGGTTCGGGTGCTTTAGACAGGAATTCAGCGATGGAACAGGTGATTGGGGCCAACAGCTTGGTGTGGAGACATAGTTCCTGAAAGAGAGAGAGAGAAATGGGAGGAGTTAACACAATCAACACTGCCTTATGAGTGTGTGAGGGGTATGTTTGCATGCAAGGGTTTATAATAACTTTATCTGTATAAAGTATGTTTCATACATTCTGCTTGAAGTGTGTGTACCTGCAGGGGCATCCTCAGTAGCTGGGGGACCTGGTACTCCAGCATGTTGTTGAAGCGGAGACGACTGAAGAGGTGGAAGCAGATCCCTGGTCGGCAACGTCCAGCTCTGTCAAACAACACAGGACTCATTCAGAAGAGGGCTTAAGACATTATGAGGCTTCATAAGAGATGATACTCCCGTATCATGATATGTTTCTGTGGTAGGGCTCAGATGTACACTGTGCCTCACCTGCCCTTCCTCTGCAGAGAGCTGGCCTTGGAGATCCACACCATCTTCAGCATGGTCACATGGTTCAGGGCATCAAAGGACTTCTGTGATGGTGAAACAAATCATGTATCAGATTTGCTATTCTCTCAGGGAGGCGTGCCATACTCTGTCTGGCACCATCCCTACGGTGAAACATCGTGGTGGCAGCATCATGCTGTGGGGATGCTTTTCAGTGGCATGGACTGGGAGACTAGTCAGGATCGAGAGAAAGATGAATGGAGCAAAGTACAGAGACCCTTGATGGAAACCTGCTCCAGAGTGCTCAGGACAGACTGGTGTGAAGGTTCACCTTCCAACAGGACAATGACCCTAAGCACACAGCCAGAGCCCGGACTTAAACCTGATCGAAAAGAACAGGAGAAACTCCCCAAATACAGGTGTGCTATCTTGTAGAGTCACACCCAAGAAGAATCGAGGCTGTAATCGCTGCCAAAGGTGCTTCAACAAAGAACTGAGTAAAGGGTCTGAATACTTTTGTAAATGTGATATTTCCATTTTTTATACATGTAAAATCAGTTTTTTTGCTTTGTCATTATGGGGTATTGTGTGTAAATTGATGAGGGGAAAAAATAAATAATATATTTTAGAATAAGGCTGTAACCTAACAAAATGTGGAAAAAGTCACGGGGGCTGAATACGTTCTGAAGGCATTGTATATACACCACCAGCACACAACGATGAGAGACCGGAGCCTCGAGTCACTTATTGTTGTGCAGCATGCCCCAGGTAATCTAATTACAGTATGGAATTCAACGAAATGTTTGTCAGCTAGATTTCTTATAACTATTAAGTTAAACTGTCTAAAATGTGCTAAATGCACTGCAGTTGGGCATTTGGTTTGCTAATTTAGTAGCTAGTTAACTATCTAGCTAAGCAGTTGGCTTCTTCCGAAATCAAGCAGAGAATCCCTTCCTGGATCAAGAGCCTTGCAGTCTAATATTTGTTTTGTGCACACATAAGTCGCATTTTTTTTGTTACTTGTATAGTTTCGGTCAGACACTGTATAAAATGCCCGCAATGCGCTCGTTAGCATTTAGTTATCATTCTCAATTGGATTTTACATGTACTTGTTAAAATTGGTAACCTTGGGATTACATAGACATTTGAAAACAGTGCCCCTTGTGTTCAGTGTCGGTATGAAGGTATGCCAATCTGGATACCGCCAAGCCTAAGCTGTCCACCTACTAAGCTCACTGCAACCCCCCTCCAAGTCTCTGATCACTACTTTGTTTCCTTCTCGGTCTCAAATGTTATTTGTCACATGCGCCGAATACAACAGTTGTAGACCTTACAGTGAAATGCTTACTTACAAGCCCTTAACCAACAATGCAGTTAAGAAAATACCTATAAAAAAGTAAGAGATAAGAATATCAAATAATTAAAGAGCAGCAGTAAAGAATAATAGCAGGGCTATATACAGGGGGTACCGGTACAGAGTCAATGTGTGGGGGCACCGGTGTCGAGGTAATTGAGGTAATATGTACATGTAGGTAGAGTTATTAAAGTGACTATGCATAGATAATAACAAAGAGTAGCAGCAGCATAGAAGGGGGGGGGGCAATGCAAATAGTCTGGGTAGCCATTTGATTAGCCGTTCAGGAGTCTTATGGCTTGGGGGCAGAAGCTGTTTAGAAGCCTCTTGGACCTAGACTTGGCGCTCCGGTACCGCTTGCCATACGGTAGCAGAGAGAACAGTCTATGACTAGGTTGGCTGTAGTCTTTGACAATTTTTAGGGCTTTCCTCTGACACCGCCTTGTAAAGAGGTCCTGGATGGCAGGAAGCTTGGCCCCGGTGATGTACTGAGCCGTTCGCACTACCCTCTGTAGTGCCTTGCGGTCGGAGGTCGAGCAGTTGCCATACAAGGCAGTGATGCAACCCGTCAGGATGCTCTCGGTGGTGCAGCTGTAAAACCTTTTGAGGATCTGAGGACCCATGCCCAATCTTTTCAGTCTGCTGAGGGGGAATAGGTTTTCTCGTGCCCGCTTCACGACTGTCTTGGTGTGCTTGGACCATGTTAGTCTGATGGTGATGTGGACGCCAAGGAACTTGAAGCTCTCAACCTGTTCCACTACAGCCCCGTCGATGAGCACGGGGACGTGCTCGTTCCTACTTCTCCTGTAGTCCACAATCATCTCTTTTGTCTTGATCACGTTGAGGGAGAGCTTGTTGTCCTTGCACCACACGGTCAGGTCTCTGACCTCCTCCCTATAGGCTGTCTCCCCTCCAAACCTAGACATTCAACCCATACCCAGATAGTCATGCGCTGTCGCAATCTTCGCTCTCCCACTACTCTCTCCTCATCAATCCTATCATCTCTCCCTTCTGCTAAATACTTCTCCCTCTTGTCCCCTTTCCTCCCGGCCGACTTGGCCCGCGCCGTGGCTGAGTGACTTAATGCGACCTTACAGAACTGCTCTACTGGCACTTCCGGAGGACCTATCATCCTTTCACTCCCTCCTCTCTACCTTCTGTTCCTCTGTATCCACTGCTAAAGCCACTTTCTATCACTCAAAATGTCAAGCTTCTGCCTCTAACCCCAGGAAATTATTTTCCAATTTCTCCTCCCTCGTTATTCCTCCACCCCCCGCACCACATACTCTCACTACTGGTGTCCCCCAGGGCTCGGTTCTAGGCCCTCTCCTCTTCATACACCAAGTCAATCGGTTCCGTCCTCACATGGTCTCTCCCCAAGCTCTTATCTTTCCTGGCACTCCAATGGTGGAACCAGCTTCCTCCTGAAACTAGGACAGCAGAGTCTCTGCCCATCTTCGGAAAACATCTGAAACCATACCTCTTCAAAAGAGCATCTTAAATAATGCCACCCCGCCTCGCAAAAATGTACTTACTAGGAGTGTGATATGTGGTTGGCCCATCTAGCTATCTTAATATGAAAGCACTAACTACGTCACTCTGGATATGAGTCTGCTAAATGACAAATGTCAATGTAAAATGTGTGCAGTAGACTTGTTTTCAAACCTCTTTTACTTTTCCTGCGTCAATGACAAATACGACATCATTGACAGTGATACTTGTCTCCGCGATGTTAGTGGAGAGAATCTGAGGAAGAGAGGAAAAGACTTGATTTCTGAACAAGAAGCTGGGGTTGAATGGTATTTTGGTTTACAGGGGAAATCAGCAGTTGCAAGTAAAAATTGTTTTACATATAAATTATTGATATTTACCATTGATTCTTTGAGAATATAACTTATAAATGCCTCATGAGCTTAGTTCAAGTCTCGGACCCCATCAGAACCCAAAATATAAGCTTGTTTTACTGTGTTTGTAAACAAACACTACATAGCTTCAAAACATGATTAAAACCATAATTTTGATATCATAACTATGAATTTGAGTGTGATTACATTTCACCATCCCCGTTCCTAAGCTTTTTACAGAAACAGGGGCGAGGAGTACGCTTTGTTATTGTTTCTACTGCTGACTGTCACTTTAAGGAACACTTTGGACCCAAGTGGTCAAATTGATCTTTGGTGTGTTAGCCAGCACAGTAGACGTAAAAATACACACTATTTTCCGGACTCCAGCAGGAGTGTTCCTCAGCACTTTCTTCTGATCCGAGGTCTGCATGTTGGAGTGGAGTGTAAAGACCTGGTACCTATGGAAAAACAACACACAGATCTGAGGTTCTAGATGTGGTTTGGCCATTTCTGTCAATCTAGTGAGGTTTACTAATCTGACTTGCTAATGTGTTGGGTGTAAATCAACATTTGGGTTGCATAAACAGGAACATGGAGTAACAGCATGGAAAATAAGAATAAAACCAAATAGATTGACGTACAGAATAATTGACAAGAACTATGTTGAAATACCGATGGCCCAATTATGAACTGTTGAGAGTGACACATTGCTCTTGCCAGTCATTTAACTGACGGTACCTTTGAGAGTGGTCTGTGAATCTTTTATCGTCGTACAGGATACGGTCCCTCAGACCCACGATCTCATCGTATCCGGGGAGGAAGATCAAAACCGCACCTGACATGGAAAATATTTAAATTAAACTTGTCATTCTATACAAGCAAGGAAAATAAAAATGTATGAAATGTATGCATTCACTACTGTAAGTCGCTCTGCTAAATGATTAAAATGTAAATGTAAAATTGGCAATGACACTTTGCATCAAACATTTTGAAAAGTAAAAAAATACAAGACATCCAGTAGTCACTAGACAAGAGAATCTCTCACCGTCTTCTGAGCTGGTGCAAATGTTGTGCAGCAGGTGCATGATGAGGTCCAGGTCCACCCTCTCATCGTCAAAGCTGTGGTGGTATTCCTTGAGCAGCTCCTGGTCCTCCGGGCTCATCTCTGTGGTGGCAGCCTGCACCAGGGACCACTCGTCCAGCTTCCCCGCCTCCAGGGATGAGCTACCAAGGGAATGAGGCTTTCTGTTATCAACCTCCACAAACAATGCCAGGGTTTCCATGTGGTCATTCATAATAATGATAGTGATAAATGGTGCTCTTACAGGTAGGATTCTAGTAGATCCACCACTTCTGCCTGCTGGAAGTGCTTGGCCCAGTCCAGCGCAGTCCTGAAACAAACCAAATACTGATCAAGATTTCAGACTTAGTAATGGTTTATTGAGTAAAAATAGGATGCATTTATACAGTTATTTAAAAAACCCGTACCAGCCATTGGAGGCCTTGATTCTGACACTGGCTCCCATACTCAAAAGCTGCTCAATCTGACTGAGGAAGCCTCGACCTGCTGCCACCATGAGTGGAGTGGCGCTCGTTTCACTGTGCATGTAGTCCACTGAGGAGCAGAAGGACATATCGGGCTGATAACTATTGAAAATATTACTCTCAAAAATATACATTTTTGATAACATTGGTGTCATTTTTTACACAAATAAGACACTATATAAACAAAAGCATGTGGACAACCCTTCAAATCAGTTGCTAACAGGTGTATAAAATCAAGCACAAAGCCATGCAATCTCCATAGACAAACATTGTCAGTAGAATGGCATTACTGAGGAGCTCAGTGACTTTCAATGTGGCATTGTCATAGGATGCCACTTTTCCAACAAGTCAATTCGTCAAATCTCCCCAGTCAACTGTAAGGAATGTTATTGCGAAGTGGAAACGTCTAGGAGCAACAACGGCTTAGCCGTGAAGTGGTAGGCCACACAAACTCACAGAACGGGAACACCGAGTGCTGAAGCACTTAAAAATCATCTGTCCTCGTTTGCAACACTCACTACTGAGTTCTAAACTGCCTCTGGAAGCAATGTCAGCACAAGAACTGTTCGTCGGGAGCTTCATGAAATGGGTTTCCATGGCCGAGCAGCCACACTCAAGCCCAATGCCAAGCGTTGGTTGATGTAAAGCTCGCCCGCCATTGGACTCTGGAGCAGTGGAAACGTGTTCTCTAGAGTGATGAATCACGCTTCACCAATCTGGGTTTGGCGGATGCCAGGAGAACTCTACCTGCGCCAATGCATAGTGCCAACTGTAAAGTTTGGCGGAGGAAGAATAATGGTCTGGGGCTGTTTTTCCTGGTTCGGGCTAGGTTTCTTAGTTCTAATGAAGGGAAATCTTAATGCTACCAGCATACAATGACATTCTTGACGATTCAACTTTGTGGCAATAGTTTGGGAAACAACCTTTCCCGTTTTAGCATGACAATGCCTTCGTGCACAAAGCGAGGTCCATACAGAAATGGTTTGTCGAGATCGGTGTGGAAGAACTTGACTGGCCTACACAGAGCCCTGACGTCATCCCCATCGAACTCCTTGGGATGAATTGGAACGCCGACTGTGCCCGACCTCACTAATGCTCGTTTCTGAATGGAAGCAAGTCCCACAGCAATGTTCCAACATCTAGTGGAAAGCCTTCCCAGAAGAGTGGAGGCTGTTATAGCAGCAAAATCCCAACGATTTTGGAATGAGATGTTCGAAAAGCCGGTGTCCACATACTTTTGGTCATGTAGTGTAGATACAAGAATAAACTGTGGCACATAATTAAAGATGCACATAAAACCCAACTTACCGCTGACGTTCTCACTCAGGATGAGATTGAAGAGCTGGACGAAGGCATCAGCGTCCTGGTTGAGGAAGATGTCTGAGATGCAGGCATCCATCTCCTTCAGCAGCCACGGGTCCAATGATGCCACATCTTTCTCATTCTGGAACAAGACATCCTGTATCAAACTAATAGCAAACCCAGTGCCACTTTTAGTAAGAACCAGAAAATATACCCTCTGTGACGTTGGTGAACTAAAGAGTGAATAATCAGAAAATAAGTAGTGGTATCACTTTGATGCATCCAGAGTATATACTGAAAATAACTGAAGCAACTGGGAGAAAATAACATCAAAATCATTAAGGATGTAATGATTCACCAATAAACATTTGAACCGGGGACCGATGCCGAAGATATGAGTGCATCGGTCTGCGGGACCCCTAACAGATCCAAAATGTAGCCTGCATCGGTCAGGAAATCGATTTAAACCTTATGAATCGCTGGTTCACTAAATTTATTTTCTCCAAATTACTTTCTTTCTACCTTCCAAAAATACCTCTCATCTTTTGTGACAACTGGGTTCTCTCCTTTAGTGTCAAAGCAAGCATGTAATTGTGTTGACAGTCATTGATCTACAAGTAATTGAATAATTTTGAATGCTTAACAACCCGAGGCAATATCAGTTGTGTGCAGCTTTGCGCGTTGACCAAGGAGAGGTAGGCTTTGCTGACCAGACCGCTTGCGTGCCTGTGCCATTGCGCGCATGTTGATTTAGTCCACCCACACCAGACGCGATCAGGACACGCAGGTTGAAATATCAAAACGAACTCTGAACCAACTATATTAATTTGGGGACAGGTCGAAAAGCATTAAACATGTATGCCAATTTAGCTAGCTAGCTTGCTGTTGCTAGCTAGTTTGTCCTGGAATATAAACATCGGGTTGTTATTTTACCTGAAATGGACAAGGTCCTCTACTCTGACAATTCATCTACAGATAAAGGGTAAAAGTTTGTTTCTAGTAATCCGTCCTCCTTGAGGCTTCTTATTCTTCTTTGAACTTTATATGGCAGTTGGCAACCAACTTTAAAGAGCATTACCACTACCAACTGAACTGTGGACCTCAGTTCATCTTTCAAATCACCCTTGAGGGGATATGCTCCTAAAAACAAATGAGATAGGAGAGGCGGGACTTGCAGCACCTGGCGGCGCAGACGCTCGTTGACGTGAGCGAGCAGTGTGGGTGCAATGATTGAATAACATGTGTACATTTATTTTGCAAAGCTTGCGCACGCGACACGAGCAGCGTGGTCAGCATGTTATTCCTTATCTGGCACATCTGCGAGTCACCTTGGTAAAATGGCTTGCGCAATATTATGCTTTATTAGTTGAGTGACAACTAATGTCATTTTCTAGGTTATTTACATTTTATCTGGCTATACATGATCAGGGCTTACATTCAAATTTATTTTGATTGTTCAGGTTAACCATCAGCAATAGTTGGTAGGTAGTTTTATTTGAACTCTTCAATACATAGTCATTTTTAGATATACAAGGTAAAGTTGATAATTTCATAACAAGGACAAGAAGGACAAGAGAAACTCACTCACTCTGTCATGGCTAGAAGGGATACAACTTTAGTCAAATGAAATCATAAAAGTACACATTTCTTTTGCATTTTAGCTAACCTTAACATAATTATCCTAACCTGCTGCGTATGTTCTCCTAACCCGCAAAGAAAAGTCAAATTTGACATAAGATGTATCACATCTAGCCAAAACGAGCTCACTCCTGAGACCTCAAAACTCAACTCTGGACCTCAAAGCTTCAACTTGGATAATAGCTTTAAAGCAGTACAGCTGTCTAACACAATTGTCATTAAGCTTAACTTTTCCTTCACACTATATATTTATATTCATTGGCTATCTCATAGCTAATCTTTTAAGATAAATATTGATACATTAGTAGCTCTAACACTTTTAATCAGAAAGCTCAGAAAGGCCCAAGCTCAGAGAGGCCCAAGCTCAGAGAGGTGCAGCGCATGAGCTCCATTCAGCAGCAGATTTTAAATTTAGAATGGAAAATTAACGTGTTTACGCAACAAGTGATAGTGCATTGAATTGTAACGCATGGATTCGTTCCTCTAATCAAACCAAATAGTTTGAAACTTAAATGTATCGTTCCTGTATCGTACAAGAGCCCACATATCTAGATACGCATTGAATTGTCTTGAAACGGAAAGACACACATCCCTAGAAAACATGGATATTGAGAAATGAGCATGGCCCATATCCACTTGTTCTCACCAGCTGGCTGAAAACACTGTCCCCTCCGTCGTCCAGCAGGTCGTTCTCCTGAAGGACACAGGAGGCCGAGGTGGTCTTCTCCCTCTGGGGCTCCTGGCGGAAGCCGCCCTCACGCACCTTACACCACTCTGTCAAAGACGTCTGTTGCTTTTCCTCTGCCAGGGACGACACACGCATACACTCGTTCATTCTGGGAGACACTGGACATCAAAGTGGAAATCAAAGAAACAATAAATGACCAATGGTTGGTAGTTACCCCTCTGGATCTCCTTTTTGTATTTCCTCATGTCTTTGTTTGAATAGCCTGTTGTCCTCAAGATGTCTTCCAGGAAAAGTTGCTTCACCTCAAATGGTCTTCCTTTGACTAGATAAAAGCAGAGAAATGTATACATTCATAATTTCTCATTTTTACTAATTTCCCTAAACAAATCAGTGCTGGCAGGACCAGTCAAGACAGGCACTAGCCCCTTCCATACAGAGGTCTTCCCCTGCAATTACCTGGCTTTTGCAGGTAATGGTTTCACTGGTGAATCCCCGTCCCAATTTCAAATGAATAGATTAAGTGATTCTGTAGTGATTTCTGCACTCTCGTCTCTGTAGGTGGTCTATCCAAACACATTGAGATGACTTACTGTGGATGACAGGACAGGAGCCAAAGTAGCGGAGGAACAGCTCCACATCCAGGGCAGCACTGGACAGGATGAGCTTCAGATTAGGCATCGTCTGGAGCATGTCCCTCATCTTGGTCAGCAGGAAGTCACTCAGACCGTCCCGCTCGTGAACCTCATCCTGATTGGATAAGAGGTTGGAAGTACAGGCAACAGGATTCAGTCATTGACATGATTTCACGCACCAGACCCAGAGATTTTTATAACTAACCCAAGATCGACCACCGCCTGTCGTTTCCAATGGGAGCAAATTAATCATAGTGGGTAGAACAAGCAAGGAGGTGGGCAGATCCAAGCACAAACTAGCGAGATCTTATTAGCGTGTTCTAGCATGCTTCTTCATATTTCTGTTAGGGAACACCTACTCTGTGAAGTGCGTATGTGCAATAGCTAAATTCGCCCTTGGACTCCTAAACAATATCATTTTTTGAAACTTTGGCAAAGGGTAAAGTCTACAAAACTTAGTCCATTCTGTTCATAACAGATTTTAGTTTTGGGAAGAGAAAACTATATTGGAGATCAAAATGTTTCATTGATGACAAAATGTACTTAATGTCGGCCAAAATTAATCTCGCTCCATCTTCTCCCACTGGACTTCCTCATCACCATATTTGGTGGTGAGAGGAAATGCCAACCAGATGCTTCAGATTTATACATCCGTTGAAACATCTGGCTCAATGTTCTCTGTGGCAGACCTGACAACTTTGAAGATTTTTTATGAGTACCACACTGCTCAAATCGTAGGCAATTATTATTTTTTGCCTAATAATGATGTTGGCAGAAGACTGCCTTAGTAGGAATGGTAAGCTATAGACTGTTATGGGTACTTGGTACTACAACACCATGGTACTTGCCTACAGTGCAGCAAGAGGTGCTGCCCCTCCCTACCTTCAGGTTATGCTCAAACCCTACAGCCCAACTTGAGTACTCTGTTCTGCCACCTCTGGTTTCTTGGCGCTCCTACCCCTTTGGGAATGCAGCTCCCATTCAGCCCAGTCCAAGCTCTTCTCTACCCTGGCACTCCAATGGTGGAACCAGCTTCCCCATGAAGCTAGGAGAGCAGAGTCCCTGCCCATCCTCTAAAAACATCTGAAACCCTACCTCTTCAAAGAGTATGTTAAATAATCCCAGAAGACCCAGACCAAAGATTGTCTTTCGTGAACTAACAATCACACTTGACTTTCTTACCTCCCCTTACTAGCTCCGAATTTACTGATAGCTACTTTGAGGGAAAATGTACTTACTACGACAGGTGGTTGTCCCACCTATCTATTTTAAGATGAATGCACTAACTGTAAGTCACTCTGGATAAGAGCATCTGCTAAATGACTAAAACGTAAATGTAACTGGCTGCTCTTCAGTAGCTAACTTTAAATATATATGTTTAAATTTACAATCAGGGCTATCCTTAGGATGTTCTGATAAGGTGGTGCTGATGTAGGACTATGGTTGGTAGGGGGGAGGTCCGGGGGTGGTCAGTCAATTCGTCCCTCAGGAAGTTGAAGCATTTTGTATTTTTGAAAAACCTGTAACTGCAATTGTAGCCAACACAGAAGTCTTGTGTCTGATCCTAAAGGAAATTGAGGTGGTCTGTAATGATTATAGTTTCAAGTTTTAATGTCACTTGCACAAATACAGTGAAATGCCTTTTCTACAAGCTCTAAATTCTATTTAATAGGTGTCTTTATGTGGATAGAAAATGTAAACTGGCTTAATTTTTCTTGGGGAGAAAATGCTTACCGTAATTTCCGGACTATTGAGCGCACCTGAATATAAGCCGCACCCACTGAATTAAAAAAATAATATTATTTTGAACATAAATAAGCCGCACATGTCTATAAGCCGCAGGTGCCTACCGGTACATTGAAACAAATGAACTTTACACAGGCTTTAATGAAACACGGCTTGTAACAAAAATAAATAGGCTTTAACGAAACACGGCTTGTAACAAAATTTGCAGTAAACAGTAGCCTACCAAGAAAGTCATTGGTCACCATCTTCCTCCTCCTGTGCACTGAAACCACTGAAGTCATCTCCTTCGGTGTCGGAGTTGAATAGCCTCAGAATTGCTTCATCCGATATTGGATCGTTTTCATTGTCGCTCTCGTCACTGTTTGACTTTAACCCGTTCGGCAATTTCATTGGTCTAATGAAAGCTTCATGCCGCCAAAAAACTGAGCACGTCACAGAATGTTTTTTTGGGGAAAAAAAAATAGAAAGCGGGAAAAAAACAAAATCGATATATTAGCCGCGTCATTGTTTAATCTGCGAGGTTCAAAGCGTGGGAAAAAGTTGCAGCTTATAGTCCGGAATTTACGGTAATTCAATTACTGGATGCAATGTAGTAGTCTAGCTTACTCTAGGCTATTTGGAATATGAAACAACTGGACTAGGCCTATATGAGCTTGTTTCAGATCTCCATTCCTGACCTCATCCATCTAGTCGGGTCTGACTACTCAGCTACCATTCATTCGGCATGCCTTGTTGTCATTGGCAAACTGACTATCACATCATTAGCAGCCTACTGTTGACAGCTATATGAAGAGGAGATCAAGAACAGATTTATTAACATAGGCATACTAATCTTTAACAGTGTAATTTAACTTTCTGTGAAGGATGGTATTAGCGGAATAGCTCTGTCTGCCATGTCAGTTTCCATCCACATAGCGAAGTGCACTGAACTACCGCAACACGACAAATGTTACCTTGCTCGTCAATGTGCGTGTGCCTACTACGGTTGCGGAGATCAAAGGATGTGCGGGCAAGAAAGTGTCCTTGCTTAATTTACTAAACGCTGTAGCTAACTACCTTCAACAAAATGTGCTTTACTAACACTGAAAAAGGTAGGAAAAAACAGAACGAACTGTTTGCCAAATACATTTTCCAAAATTGTATTTGGCAAACAGTTCGTTCTCCATTTTTTCCTACCCTTTTAACTCACACAACAGATGCATCAACAGACAAAGAGGAGAGCTACCATCCAGCTCCAGGGAGGAAAATAAACTCAGCAAAAAAAGAAACGTCCTTTTTAAGTCTTTCAAAGATAATTCGTAAAAATCCAAATAACTTCACAGATCTTCATTGTAAAGGGTTGAAACACTGTTTCCCATGCATGGTCAATGAAACCTAAACAATTAATGAACATGCACCTGTGGAACGGTCGTTAAGACACTAACAGCTTACAGACGGTAGGCAATTAAGGTCACAGTTATGAAAACTTAGGACACTAAAGAGGCCTTTCTACTGAGTCTGAAAAACACTAAAAGAAAGATGCCCAGGGTCCCTGCTCATCTGCGTGAACATGTCTTAGGCATGCTGCAAGGAGGCATGAGGACTGCAGATGTGGCCAGGGCAATAAATTGCAATGTCCGTACTCTGAGATGCCTAAGACAGGGCTACAAGGAGACAGGACGGACAGTTGATTGTCCTCGCATTGGCAGACCACGTATAACAACACCCGCTACAGGATCGGTACATCCGAACATCACACCTGCGAGACAGGTACAGGATGGCAACAACAACTGCCCGAGTTACACCAGGAACGCACAATCCCTCCATCAGTGCTCAGACTGTCCGCAATAGGCTGAGAGAAGCTGGACTGAGGGCTTGTAGGCCTGTTGTAAGGCAGGTCCTCACCAGACATCACCGGCAACAACGTCGCCTATGGGCACAAACCCACCGTCGCTGGACCAGACAGGACTGCAAAAAGTGCTCTTCACTGACGAGTTCATGGTTTTTCTCACCAGGGGTGATGGCCGGATTCGCGTTTATCGTCGAAGGAATGAGCGTTACACCGAGGCCTGTACTCTGGAGCGGGATCGATTTGGAGGTGGAGGGTCCGGCATGGTCTGGGGCGGTGTGTCACAGCATCATCGGACTGAGCTTGTTGTCATTGCAGGCAATCTCAACACTGTGCGTTACAGGGAAGACATCCTCCTCCCTCATGAAGGTACCTTTCCTGCAGGCTCATCCTGACATGACCCTCCAGCATGACAATGCCACCAGCCATACTGCTTGTTCTGTGCGTGATTTCCTGCAAGACAGGAATGTCAGTGTTCTACCATGGCCAACGAAGAGCCCAGATCTCAATCCCATTAAGCACGTCTGGGACCTGTTGGATCGGAGGGTGAGGGCTAGGGCCATTCCCCACAGAAATGCCCGGGAACTTGCAGGTGCCTTGGTGGAAGAGGGGAGTAACATCTCACAGTAAGAACTGGCAAATCTGGTGCAGTCCATGAGGAGGAGATGCACTTCAGTACTTAATGCAGCTGGTGGCCACACCAGATAATGACTGTTACTTTTGATTTTGACCCCCCTTTGTTCAGGGACACATTATTCAATTTCTGTTAGTCACATGTCTGTGGAACTTGTTCAGTTTATGTTTCAGTTGATGAATCTT
Source organism: Salmo trutta (assembly GCF_901001165.1). Classification (NCBI taxonomy): domain Eukaryota; kingdom Metazoa; phylum Chordata; class Actinopteri; order Salmoniformes; family Salmonidae; genus Salmo; species Salmo trutta. The sequence goes on from NC_042968.1 coordinate 72,735,208, forward strand.
GTTATGTTCATACAAATATTTACACATGTTAAGTTTGATGAAAATAAACGCAGTTGACAGTGAGAGGACGTTTCTTTTTTTGCTGAGTTTAGTACTACAACTATGGCGGCGTGCCAGAGCGGAGAGCTAGAGATTTTTTCTCCTTGCCCAAGTCATCTGATAGGCTCAGTTCCGGTTGAGTCAAAATCCACAATGGGCCAACTAGAAGCTTATTTTTGGGTAGTTTTTCATACCAGTGTACTTTGACATCAAATTGCGTGCATGGTAGGTAAAATGCATGCAGGTTGACAGGTCTGCATACAGTCAAGGCAGTGAACGATAACAAAAGGGCAACAATAACTTGTACTCACCACAATGACGTGAGTAACAGTGGACATTGTGGTGTCTCCGGCCATCAGTGTTCTCAGCAGGACTCCGCTGGTGCAGAAGGTCAGCAGCGTCTTAGGAGAAACTCTAAAGGGTCAACCAGAGTCATTAATTTCCTCACAGTAACTCAGCCAAAGTAGACCGAGTCAGTGCCTCCCTCACTCCATCTCTTTGCTCCTACCTGCTCTCCAGGCGGATCTGGTAGCCAATGGTCTGACCGATGCTCTCCCCTCTCTCCGCAGCAACCCGCTCTGCCACAGCGATGGCTGCCAGACGCCGGGGCTGTGTGCAGAAAATCCGACAGGGGATCCCATTTCGGCTGCAGTCGTCCAAGAGGAACTGTGGGATCTGGAATGGCAAAACACTTCCCATTTAGTTTCTAGATGACCAGGAACTCTATTTACAAATGTAATACCTTATCATACCAATGCAATGCCTTTGTAGGCCATACAGTGCCTTCAGAAAGTATTCCCACTTCACTTTTCCCAAATGCTGTTGTGTTACAGGCTGAATTCAAATTTGATTACATTTCGATTTTGTGTCACTGGCCTACACACCATACCCCATAATGTCAGCGGAATTACGTTTTTAGAAAATGTTACAAATTAATTACAAACGAAAGGCTGAAATGTCTCGAGTCAAGAAGTATCCAATCCCATTGTTATGGCAAGGTAAGTTGAGCAGTAAAAATGTGCTTACCAACTCAGAATGAGTCCATGCAACTTATGTGCAATAGTGTTAAACATTATTTTTGAAAGACTACCTCAACTTTGCACCCCATACATACAGATAACGATAAGGTCCCTCAGTCGAACAGTGAATTTCAAACCCATTCAACCACAAAGACCAGAGAGATTTTCCAATGTCTCGCAAAGAAGGGCACCTATTGGTAGATGGTTAAAAATAAATACAAAGCAGACATTGAATATCCCTTTGAGCATGGTGAAAATATTAATTGCCTCCCGAGTGGCGCAGTGGTCTAAGACACTGCATCGCAGTGTTAGCTGTGCCACTAGAGATTGTGGGTTTGAGTCCAGGCTCCGTCGCAGCTGGCCGCGACCGGGAGACCCATGAGGAGCCACACAATTGATCCAGCGTCGTTAGGGGAGGGTTTGGCCAGCAGGGATGTCCTTGTCCCGTCGCACACTAGTGATTCCTGTGGCAGGTCCGGGCGCAGAGCACGCTGACGCGGTCGCCAGGTGTACAACGTTTCCTCCAACACATTGGTGCGGTTGGCTTCCGGGTTAAGTGGGCATTGTTTCAAGAAGCAGTGTGGCTTGGATGGGTTGTGTTTCGGGGGACGCACGGTTCTCGACCTTCGCCTCTCCCGAGTCCGTATGGGAGTTGCAGAGATGGGACAAGACCATAACTACTAATGAGATATCACGAAATTGGGGAGAATAATATTTGTTTATTTTATATTACACTTTGTATGGTGTATCAATACACCCAATCACCACATAGATGCAGGCGTCCTTCCTAACTCAGTTGCCGGAGTGGAAGAAAACCGCTCAGGGACTTCACTATGGAGGCCAATGGTGACATTAAAACCGTTACAGAGTTTAATGGCAGTGATAGGAGAAAACTGAGAACAGATCAACAACATTGTAGGTACTCCACAATGCTAACCTAAATGACGGAGTGAAAAGAAGGAAGCCTGTACAGAATACAAATAAATATATATAAATATAAAATATACACTGGAGTTGCTTACCAAGACGACATTGAATGCTTGAAAATTTCTGACAAGACTTGAAAATGTCTGTCTAGCAATGATCAGCAACCAACTTGACAGAGTATGAAAAATGTTTTAACCCCTCTAGGGGGTGTGGGACGCTACCGTCCCACCTGGCCAACATCCAGTGAAATTGCAGAGCGCCAAATTCAAAAACACTCATTATAGAAATTCATAAAACATACAAGTGTTATACATCGGTTTAAAGATTAACTTCTTGTTAATCCAACCACGGTGTCAGATTTCAAAAAGGCTTTACGGCGAAAGCATACCATGCGATTATCTGAGAACAGCGCCCAGCAGACAAATCATTACAAACAGTTACCTGCCAAGTAGAGGAGTTACATAAGTCAGAAATACTGCTAAAATTAATCACTTACCTTTGATGATCTTCGTATGGTTGCATTCACAAGACTCCCATTTACTCAATAAATGTTTGTTTTGTTCGATAAAGTCCCTCTTTATATCCAAAAACCTCTGTTTTGTTCACGCGTTTTGTTCAGTAATCCACAGGCTCAAAGGCAGTCACAACAGACAGACAAAAAATCCGAAAAGTATCAGTAAAGTTCGTAGAAACATGTCAAACGATGTTTATAATCAATCCTCATGTTGTTTTTAGTCATAATAATCAATAACATTTCAACCGGACAAAAGCTTTGTCAATATAAAAGGAAAACAAGAAAGGCGTGCTCTCGGTCGCCCGCATGAAAAACCTCAGGGACACTGAATGGTCCACTCATTCAAAGTGGTCTTACTCCCTCATTTTTCAGAATACAAGCCTGAAACAATTTCTAAAGACTGTTGACATCTAGTGGAAGCCATAGGAAGTGCAATTTGAGTCCTAGGTCAATGGATACTGTAATGGCATTCAATAGAAAACTACAAAAATAAAACAAATCCCACTTCCTGGATGAATTTCTCTCAGGTTTTCACCAATTATGTGCATATCCTAGCTTCTGGGCCTGAGTAGCAGGCAGTTTACTTTGGGCATGCTTTTCATCCGGAGGTGAAAATAGTTCCCCCTACCCTAATGAAGTTTTAAATAATAAAATGTGCAAATACTGTACAAACCAGACTTACCCATTAAGACTCACAGCTGTAATCGCTGTGAAAGGTGATTCTAACATGTATTGACTCAGGGGTGTGCCCATTATTCTTTTGAAAATTCTTCAAGCTCTGTCAAATTAGTTGTTGATCATTGCTAGACAACCATTTTTATGTCTTGCCATAGATTTAAGTCAAAACTCAGCCACTCAGGAACATTCACAAACTTCTTGGTAAGCAACTCCAGTGTAGATTAGGCCTTGTGTTTTAGGTTATTGTTCTTTTGTAAGGTGAATTTATCTTGCAGTGTCTGGTGGAAAGTAGACTGAACCAGGTTTCCTCTAAGATTTTGCCTGTGCATAACTCCATTCTGCTGATTTTTTATCCTGAAAAACTCCCCAGTCCTTAACGATTACAAGCAAACCCATAACATGATACAGGAATCACTATGCTTGAAAATATAGAGAGTGGTACTCAGCAATGTGTTGTATTGGATTTGCCCCAAACATAACACTTTGTATTCAGGACAAAAAGTGAACTGCTTTGTCAAATCTTTTTGTTGTATTACTTTAGTGCCTTGTTGCAAACAGAATGCATGTTTTGGAATATTTTTTATTCTGTTCAGGCTTCCTTCTGTCTCAATTAGGTTAGTATTGGGAAGTAACTATAATTTCCTGTTTTTTTCCTATCACAGCATTTAAACTCAGTAAATGTTTTAAAGACCTTATTGGCCTCATGGTGAAATCCCTGAGCGGTTTCCTTCCTCTCCGGCAATTGAGTTAAGAAGGACGCCTGTATCTTTGTAGTGACTGGGTGTATTGATACACCATCCAAAGTGTAATTAATAACTTCACCATGATCAAAAGGACATTTTCATGTCAGTTATAATTTTTTTACCCATCTACCAATAGGTGCCCTTCTTCGCGAGGCACTGAAAAACCTCCTTGGTCTTTGAGGTTGAATCGGTTTGAAATTCACTGCTCCACTGAGGGACCTTACAGATAACTGTATGTGTGGGGTACAGAGATGAGGTAGTCATTCAAAAATCATGTTAAACACTATTATTGCACACAGAATGAGTCCATGCAACTGATGGTGACTTATTAAGCACATTATTACTCCTGAACAATTTTTGCTTACCATAACAAAGAGGTTGAATACTTATTGAGTAAAGACATTTCAGCTTTTCATTTGTTATTAATATGTAAAAAGAAATTCTAAACATAATTCCACTTTAACATTATGGGGTATTGTTTGGAGGTCAGTGACACAAAATCTAAATCAATTTTCAATTCAGACACAATAAAATGTTGAAAAAGTCAAGTGGCGGGAATTCTTTATGGTACTTTATGTGGACAGTGATGTAAAATGTTTCTCCCCCTCACCTGTGTAGTTTTTCCCGAGCCGGTCTCCCCCACCACTAGGACAACACGGTTGTCTTTGATGACCTGGACGATCTCCTCCTGGCGCTCGTACACAGGAAGCGAGCGGCGGAAGAAGTCCAGTTCAGATGGGCCCCTCTTCTGGGGCACTTGGGGAATGCCGTTGTTGAGCCGCCCGCTGGTCCTGTTCTTGTCACGGCTGCTCTCTGGTGGAGAAAAAAAGAAGAGGGGCAGAGGAATGTTAAAACTTTGAATTGTCAACACATTTTAACAGATAATTTATTCATTCATCAGTACATTGTTATTAAAAACAAAGGTTGACAAGGTCTCCCATTGACATCAATGCATTATTAACCCTGAAATATAACTGCCACTCACCAGCCTCAATGGCCACAGACAGGCCCCTCTCAGTGCGAGGCAGTAGGTCTGTGCGCTCCTTGTTGGTGATGGGGAACCTCTGCAGCAGGCTCCGCACCGCGTGCTTGGAATTGTGGGAAAGGTTGAAAGTCATGATGGACTGGGCCGTCTCCGAGCCATCCTTCTTTCTGATAGTGAGGGTCCGGCTTGATCCTTTTCTGAAAATGAATGAAATAAGGAGGTTAGACTTGAAGCACAGCACACTTTAGTAAACCTGATGGATGCTTTTAGGGAGTTACATTTCCAGTACAATATTGAGGAAGGATACACAAACTTTTCTATTCAAGTACCGCTTTTAAAACAGGAGTATCCAAGGTTGACCTAAGACTACGGGCTCTGACACCTGATGTCAAGTTGTATCACTTACCCTCTGCTTTTAGAGACATATCCAAGGGACTGTGCAAAGCGATGGATGAAGGCTCTCTCAGTACTGGACAGGGAGGAAGGAAACTCCATTTCTGTAAAATCAAAAGAACTAATGTAGTATTCTACATCACATAATCCAAATGTCTCCATGAAGCACCACTTCATCACATGAGTAGAATGAACATTTTATGTTACCTTTTTGCTCACTGTACTGAAACCTCTCAAGGGAGATGTTCACAGCAATCTTAACTTCTTCGTCAATGCGTATGTCTTTCAGCCCTTTCCCCCTGGGCCCCCCACCACCAGAGTGTTTTGATTTGCCCATGGCAGGCTTGGGTGAGGCATTACTAGGACGTGACATGATGCACTGTAGAACACAAGTGTTAATAAGATGTAGCTAGCTAATAAGCAACCAACCTGCAGTCTCCCTAGATGACGGTCACATTTTAGTTACTTGGACTAGCTAAGTAGAGACAAAAGGGTTGAGCTACTATGCAAGTGGCCAGATGCTGACAAAGATTCACTGTTAGCTACTTCTGACTGACTCTCCTCTACCTAACGTTAGTTATTCATAAACTCGGACATAACTTAGTTAGCCATAGCTTTCACCAGAGGCTGCGCTTTTGTGACTGACAGTGTGAGCCATACATTACTTTTAGCAAATCTTTGAGTAAAAATCGAACTAATGACATGTGTTGATTTTGTTAGCCACCTTAGCTAACTCGTTAGTAACTAAGAAACATAGCTAGCTAGCTATTATCTGCAAGCAAAAACGAATGTTAGCTAACCCAGTAATGTTACAGGTAGCTAGCTATCGTTAGCCAAGTTGCTAGCTAGCGGAGTTAAGCTAGCTAACCTTAACGAGTTAGCATAGCTACAGAGACATAGCAAACGTGTCATTGAACTTTATCCATCCTTGAGTTAATTATACAAGCATGTCATAGATACAATGTCTCACATATAGCTTGGTAACGTTTTAACTAGCTAATACCGATGTCAGATCCCGCTCGTGCGCCTCTGTTCGTCTAATCCAGCAGTTTGTAAACGCTGACCGACTTCATGAGATTCAGATAAATCACCACTAGAGGTGCATGATCAGAGATACTTTAGAAGAGATGGAAAACACCATTGGAATCGTATTGATGTCCATTGTGTGCGTTGCACATGCTACGTCAATGGGCCGCGCGGAGCATTCTGGGTGAATCAGGGACAAGGAGAGCTCTCATTCAAGGAGTGAATGGGAGTTAATTGGAGGTTAGTTCAACAACAACATAAACATTAGCATGAATTGCATCAACAAGAATTACAATACTACAAATATTTTCCGAGATGTGATATAATTAACTTGCTATATGTAATATTGTACAGCTTTGGAATCGTGACATTATGTACTTTCGATGAAAATAGGCACGTTTCTCAACTCATACCTTGACTTGGAGAAGTCACACATCTGCCCAGGCTGTGAGCAGGCAAACAGGCCCAACCCCCACTCTTACACTAGCCCAAGCCAATGGCATGTACCAGATGCTCAGCAGGCTCTGCTCACACTTACTGTCCTGAGACCAAACCACACAACCAACAACATTGGACACTTTATGGAACACAAAGCCTCCACTATCTCATCCTGGAATATCCAAGGCCTGAGGTCATCTGCCTTTGGCCTAAAGAGCAGGAACCTGGACTTCATGAAAGAAATCGGAAATACAGACATTGTCATCCTACAAGAAACATAGTATAGAGGAGACGGACCAATTGGTTGCCCTCTAGGTTACAGAGAGCTGGTCGTCCCATCCACCAAACTACCAGGTGTGTAACAGGGAAGGGACTAAGGGGGTATGCTAATTTGGTATAGAGCAGACCTAACTCACTCCATTAAATTAATCAAAACAGGAACATTTTACATTTGGCTAGAAATTCAAAGGGAAATCATCTTAACAGAGAACAATGACCTCCTGTGTGCTACCTATATCCCCCCACTAGAATCCCCATACTTTAATGAAGACAGCTTCTCAATAATTTCCAGGCCCAGGGACATGTACTAGTCTGTGGCGACTTAAATGCCAGAACTGGACAAGAACATGACACGCTCAGCACACAGGGGGACAAACACCTGCCTGGAGGTGACAGCATTCCCACCCTCATATGCTCCCCTAGGCACAACTATGACAACATAACCAACAAAAACGGGTCACAACTCCTGCAGCTCTGTCGCATGCTGGGTATGTACATAGTCAATGGTAGGCTTCGAGGGCACTCCTACGGTAGGTGGTACACCTATAGCTCATCTCTTGGCAGTAGGACTGTAGACTACTTTATCACTGACCTCAAACCAGAGTCTCTCAGAGCGTTCACAGTCAGCCCACTGACACCCCTATCAGATCACAGCAAAATCACAGTCTACTTGAACAGAGCAATACTCAGTCATGAGGCATCAAAGCCAAAGGAACTGAGTAATATTAAGAAATGCTATAGATGGAAGGAATGTAGTGTGGAAACCTACCAAAAAAACAGTTAGGCAACAGCAAATGCAATCCCTTCTAAACAACTTCCTGGACAAAATGTTTCACTGTAATAGTGAAGGTGTACATTTGGCAGTAGAAAATGTTAACAGTATATTTGACCTCTCAGCTTCCCTATCTAATCTAAAAATGTCAAACTGAAAACCGAAGAAAATGAACAACAATGACAAATGGTTTGATGAAGAATGCAAAAACCTAAGAAAGAAATTGAGAAACCTGTCCAACCAAAAACAGAGACCCTAAAAACCTGAGTCTACAACTTCACTATGGTGAATCACTAAAACAATGCATCAGCACATCAGAAATCAGCTCAATGTAATTGAATAATTCGTAGACTCTAACCACTTCTGGGAAAATTGGAAAACACTAAACAAACAACAACACGAAGAATTATCTATCCAAAATGGAGTTGTATGGGGAAACCAATTCTCCAATCTTTTTGGCTCTATAACAAAGAACAAACAGCAAAAACATATACATGTTCAAATAAAAATCTTAGAATCAACTATTACAGACTACCAGAACCCACTGGATTATCCAATTACCTTGAATGAACTACAGGATGAAATAAAGACCCTCCAACCCAAAACGGCCTGAGGTGTTGATGGTATCCTCAATGAAATGATAAAATATACAGACAACAAATTCCAATTGGCTATACTAAAACTCTTTAACATCACCCTTAGCTCTGTCATCTTCCCCAATATTTGGAACCAAGGACTGATCACCCCAATCCACAAAAGTGGAGACAAAATTGACCCCAATAACTACCGTGGGGTATGCGTCAACAGCAACCTTGGGAAAATCCTCTGCATTATCATTAACAGCAGACTCGTACATTTCCTCAGAGAAAACAATGTACTGAGCAAATGTCAAATTGGCTTTTTACCAAATTATCGTACAACAGACCACATATTCACCCTGCACACCCTAATTGACAAAACAAACAAACCAAAACAAAGGCAAAGTCTTCTCATGCTTTGTTGATTTCAAAAAAGCTTTCGACTCAATTTGGCATGAGGGTCTGCTATACAAATTGAAGGAAAGTGGTGTTGGGGGAAAAACATACGACATTATAAAATCCATATACACAAACAACAAGTGTGCAGTTAAAATAGTCAAAAAATACACACATTTCTTCCCACAGGGCCGTAGGGTGAGACAGGAATGCAGCTTAAGCCCCACCCTCTTCAAAATATACAGTTGAAGTCGGAAGTTTACATACACTTAGGTTGGAGTCATTAAAACTCATTTTTCAACCACTCCACAAATTTCTTGTTAACAAACTATAGTTTTGGCAAGTCGGTTAGGACATCTACTTTGTGCATGACACAAGTAATTTTTCCAACAATTGTTTACAGACAGATTATTTCACTTATAATTCAATATATCACAATTCCAGTGGGTCAGAAGTTTACATACACTAAGTTGACTGTGCCTTTAAACAGCTTGGAAAATTCCAGAAAATGATGTCATGGCTTTAGAAGCTTCTTACAGGCTAATTGACATCATTTAAGTCAATTGGAGGTGTACCTGTGGATGTATTTCAAGGCCTACCTTCAAACTCAGTGCCTCTTTGCTTGACATCATGGGAAAATCAAAAGAAATCAGCCAAGACATCAACAACAAAAAATTGGAGACCTCCACAAGTCTGGTTCATCCTTGGGAGCAATTTCCAAATGCCTGAAGGTACCATGTTCATCTGTACAAACAATAGTACGCAAGTATAAACACCATGGGACCACGCAGCTGTCATACCGCTCAGGAAGGAGACGCGTTCTGTCTCCTAGAGATGAACGTACTTTGGTGCGAAAAGTGAAAATCAATCCCAGAACAACAGCAAAGGACCTTGTGAAGATGCTGGAGGAAACAGGTACAAAAGTATCTATAGCCACAGTAAAACGAGTCCTATATCATCATAACCTGAAAGGCCGCTCAGCAAGGAAGAAGCCACTGCTCCAAAACCACCATAAAAAGCCAGACTACAGTTTGCAACTGCACATGGGGACAAATATCGTACTTTTTGGAGAAATGTCCTCTGGTCTGATGAAACAAAAATAGAACTGTTTGGCCATAATGACCATGGTTATGTTTGGAGGAAAAAGGGAGAGGCTTGCAAGCCGAAGAACACAATCCCAACCGTGAAGAACGGGGGTGGCAACATCATGTTGTTGGGGTGATTTGCTGCAGGAGGGACTGGTGCACTTCACAAAATAGATGGCATCATGAGGGATGAAAATTATGTGGATATATTGAAGCAACATCTCAAGACATCAGTCAGGAAGTTCAAGCTTGATCACAAATGGGTCTTCCAAATGGACAATGACCCCAAGCATACTTCCAAAGTTGTGGCAAAATGGCTTAAGGACAACAAAGCCAAGGTATTGGAGTGGCCATCACAAAGCCCTGACCTCAATCTTATAGAGAATTTGTGGACAGAACTGAAAAAGTGTATGCGAGCAAGGAGGCCTACAAACCTGACTCAGTTACACCAGCTCTGTCAGGAGGAATGGGCCACAATTCACCCAACTTATTGTGGGATGCTTGTGGAAGGCTACCTGAAATGTTTGACCCAAGTTAAACAATTTAAAGGCAATGCTGCCAAATATGAATTGAGTGTATGTAAACTTCTGACCCACTGGTAATGTGATGAAAGAAATAAAAGTGGAAATAAATCAATCTCTCTACTATTATTCTGACATTTCACATTCTTAAAATAAAGTGGTGATCCTAACTGACCTAAGACATGGAATTTTTACTAGGATTAAATGTCAGGAATTGTGGAAAAACTGAGTTTAAATGTATTTGGCTAAGGTGTATGTAAACTTCTGACTTCAACTGTAAATCAACGAATTGGCGAGGGCACTAGAAAAGTCTGCAGCACCCGGCCTCACCCTACTAGATTCTGAAGTCAAATGTCCACTGTTTGCTGATGATTTGGTGCTTCTGTCACCAACCAAGGAGGGCCTACAGCAGCACCTAGATTTTCTGCACATATTCTGCCAGACCTGGACTCTGACAGTAAATGTCAGTAATACCAAAATAAGGGTGTTGCAAAAAAGGTTCAGTCGCCAGGACCACAAATACAAATTCCATCTAGACACCATTGCCCTAGAGCACACAAAAAACTATACATACCATGGCCTAAACATCAGAGCCACAGGTAACTTCCACAAAGCTGTGAACGATCTGAGAGACAAGGCAAGAAGGGCATTCTATGCCATCAAAAGGAACATAAAATTTGACATGCCAATTAGGATCTGGCTAAAAATACTTGAATCAGTTATAGAACCCATTGCCCTTTATGGTTGTGAGGTCTGGGGTCCGCTCACCAACCAAGAATTCACAAAATGGGACAAACACCAAATTGAGACTCTGAATGCAGAGCAGAATTAGGCCGATACCCGCTAATTATCAAACTCCAGAAAAGAGCTGTTAAATTCTGCAACCACCTAAAAGGAAGCGATTCCCAAACCTTCCATAACAAAACCATCACCTACAGAGAGATGAACCTGGAGAAGAGACCCGTAAACGAAGCTGGTCCTGGGGCTCTGTTCACAAACACAAACAGACCCCCCAGAGCCCCAGGACAGCAACACAATTAGACCCAACCAAATCATGAGAAAACAAAAAGATAATTACTTGACACATTGGAAAGAATTAACGAAAAAACAGAGCAAACTAGAATGCTATTTGGCCCTAAACAGAGAGTAGTACACAGTGGCAGAATACCTGAACACTGGGACTGAACCAAACTTAAGGAAAGCTTTGACTATGTGTAACCGATGTGAAATGGCTAGTTAGTTAGCGGTGGTGCGCGCTAATAGCGTTTCAATCAGTGACGTCACTCGCTCTGAGACTTGAAGTAGGGTTTCCCCTTGCGTTGCAAGGGCCGCGGCTTTTGTGGCGCGATGGGTAACGATGCTTCGTGGGGTGTCAGTTGTTGATGTGTGCAAGGGTCCCTGGTTCGAGCCCGGGTTGGGGCGAAGAGAGGGACGGAACCTACACTGTTACATATGCACAGACTCAGTGAGCGTAGTCTTGTTATTGAGAAAGGCCGCCGTAGGCAGACCTGGCTCTCAGGAGAAGACAGGCTATGTGCACACTGCCCGCAAAATGAGGTGGAAACCGAGCTGCACTTCCTAACCTCCTGCCAAATGTATGACCATATTAGAGACACATATTTCCCTCAGATTACACAGATCCACAAAGATTTTGAAAACAAACCCGATTTTGATAAACTCCCATATTTACTGGGTGAAATACCAGTGTGCCATCACAGCAGCAAGATTTGTGACCTGTTGCCTCAAGAAAATGGCAACCAGTGAAGAACAAACACCATTGTAAATACAACCCATATTTATGTTTATTTATTTTCCCTTTTGTACTTTAACCATTTGCACATTGTTACAACACTGTATATATACATAATATGACATTTGTAATGTCTTTATTATTTTGGAACTTCTGTGAGTGTAATGTTTACTGTTCATTTTTGTTTATTTCACTTTTGTATATTATCTACTTCACTTGCTTTGGCAATGTTAACATATGTTTCCCATGCTAATAAAGCCCCTTGAATCGAATTGAATTGAAGGGACAACGTGACGCAGAATGACAACGTGAACGTGATTAGTCGATAGTCTGCTGGGTGGTGCGTTATAAGTTCCTCCATTTATTGCCCAATGGGTTTCCTCTCCCCTCATTTCTCTAATAGTTCTAGCATATTCCACCACATTATGAGTCATAATACCCCTAAAAACTAGCGGTCAAACACCGAAATGTTTCCAATCGTTTTTCCACCATTAATTTTTTCCATAGGGGATATTAGAACCACTTTAAATAAGGTCTGTGTTTCGTGTAGGCTTACCCTGGTGTGACGTTTTGATAACTGTGTGTAAATTGTGGCTCAGTTGGTAGAGCATGGCACTTGCAACACCAGGGTCATGGGTTCGATTCCCATGGGGGAACAGTATGAGCAAATAAGAAAATGTGTATGCATTTGAGTGTCTGCCAAGTGACTACATTTTTAAATTCTAAACTAGGTGGTTTGAGTCCTGAATTCTGATTGGCTTTAAGCTAACTGCACATATGTTTAGGCAAGGACACTAAATCTGGTTGATTTTTGAGTATTTGTTCAACATTTTATCTCACCAGATGTACTACAATTTTTGGGTTCCGGTTCCTGGTGTTCATCATTTTCCTCACCACCTGCTCCAAGGCCACCATCATGCTGTGTTACTTCCACTTGGATCTGGTTATCACAATAATTGCATACTGTGCTCTATCTCTTTGGATGTAAATGCAGTGTGTAATATTTGTAAAACAGATTTCTAACATTTACAGTTTGCCAGATTATCTGTGCCATTATGTTTAGCTACCAAGGGTGAAGTCTTCGTGTCAACAGTAAATCTATTTTAGTTATAAGAAAACATTCTAAATGATGCAAATGTTTCTGTCTCATTTCACAAAATTTCTCTGCTCATCGATCCAAGCATTTAGACCTCACTACAGTGTCCCCAAAAAATATTGAGCCAAACCTAGTGTGTTGTGTTTTGTATACGATTCACAGGTGTCATTCCTTGCTGACCAGTCCTTTAATGACAGTCTACCTGTCTACGACCTGCACTACTTCTCCAAGCTGCAGATCATCAGTGCGGCCACTTCCATCCTCTACTTCACCATGATCATGGTGCTCATATTCTTCCTCTTTACAAGGGAGCCAACAACAGTGCCACACTACGCAAGGCTAGACTCTGTAACAGCTTTTTTCAGAGGAGCTTAAACAAATAGGGTGTCTATTGATTTTTACTTTAACAAACACAGTGCTGAAGCTTTTGGCAAACTTTGGCAGATTCATTGGCTATTTCCAGCCACCCCTCTCAATAGGAATTTTATCAGATTTGAATAAATGCACGTTTGTAGTGTGGTAATAGCGAGTCGAGTCAGTTGAAAATATTGATGGCATGCATATTTTAGTTTTTTTGTGTGCTCCTGAAGTGCGGAGGCCTTGCTGAAGGGGTGGTAGAGAGAAGCTGTCTGTTTTCCTTCCCCTCCTTCATCCGTGGTGCTCGTTCAGCATAGCATTAGGAGAGTCCTGTGAACATCAACAGTCATGAACTTGTCATTCTGAACAGCACCATCTTCCTAATTGATAACTTTTACATATTGGCATAATATGAAATCTGATGGGCATAAAGTCTAAAGATAAAGTCTAAAGACATGTTTAAATATTTTTGCAGTCAAGCATATTGCCATGATGTGTAGATGCTGTTATTGACAAATGGGAATATTAATCATGAATACATAGAACACGTTGTTGTTCTATGTACAATAGATTGAGAAGGTATGTTCATTACAAAAGTGGTGGTGGATTGCATGTGGATGGTAGTCATGGATAATGATGGATGTTAGTCATCCTAGAGAATCATTTTAATTCAAATGTAGTCCACTCCAGATTGGTGGTATTTGTTTACGGTACCGCATGGTAGATCTGAAGTGACAAATATACACTGAACAAAAATATAAACACAACATGTAAAGTGTTGGTCCCATGTTTCATGAGCTGATATAAAAAAATCGCAGACATTTTTAATACGCACAAAAAGCTTATTTCTCTCAAATTTTGTCTACAAATTTGTTTATATCCCTGTTAGTGAGCATTTGTCCTTTGCCAAGATAATCCATCCATCTGACACGTGCGAAAGTCAACAAGCTGATTAAACAGCATGATCATAACACAGTCACACCTTATAAAAGGCAACTTTAAAATCTGCAGTTTTGTCGCACAACACAATGCCACAGATGTCACAAGTTGAGGGAGCGTGAAATTGGCATGCTGACTGCAGGAATGTCCACCAGAGCTGTGGCCAGAGAATTAAATGTTCATTTCTCTACCATAACTTTCCTCCAATGTCATTTTAGAGAATTATGCAGTAGGTCCAACCGGCCTCCCAACCGCAGACTACGTGTAACAACGCCAGTCCAGGACCCCACATCCGGCTTCTTTACCTGTGGGATTGTCTGGTGGTGGGGTTGGAGGTGGTGCTGAGGAGTAATTCTGTCTGTAATTTATTTTTAAATGTTTTTATTTCACCTTTATTTAACCAGGTAGGCAAGTTGAGAACAAGTTCTCATTTACAATTGCGACCTGACCAAGATAAAGCAAAGCAGTTCGACACATACAACAACACAGAGTTACACATGGAGTAAAACAAACATACAGTCAATAATACAGTAGAAAAATAAGTCTATATACAATGTGAGCAAATGAGGTGAGATAAGGGAGGTAAAGGCAAAACAGCCCATGGTGGCAAAGTAAATACAATATAGTAAGTAAAACACTGGAATGGTAGATTTGTAGTGGAAGAAAGCGCAAAGTAGAAATAGAAATAATGGGGTGCAAAGGAGCAAAATAAATAAATACAGTAGGGGAAGTGGTAGTTGTTTGGGCTAAATTATAGATGGGCTATGTACAGGTGCAGTGATATGTGAGCTGCTCTGACAGCTGGTGCTTAAAGCTAGTGAGGGAGATAAGTGTTTCCAGTTTCAGAGATTTTTGTAGTTCGTTCCAGTCATTTGCAGCAGAGAACTGGAAGGAGAGACGGCCAAAGGAGGAAATGGCTTTGGGGGTGACCAGAGAGATATACCTGCTGGAGCGCGTGCTACAGGTGGGTGCTGCTATGGTGACCAGTGAGCTGAGATAAGGGGGGACTTTACCTAGCAGGGTCTTGTAGATGACCTGGAGCCAGTGGGTTTGGCGACGAGTATGAAGCGAGGGCCAGCCAACGAGAGCGTACAGGTCGCAGTGGTGGATAGTAATATGGGGCTTTGGTGACAAAACGGATGGCACTGTGATAGACTGCATCCAGTTTATTGAGTAGGGTATTGGAGGCTATTTTGTAAATGACATCGTCGAAGTCGAGGATCGGTAGGATGGTCAGTTTTACGAGGGTATGTTTGGCAGCATGAGTGAAGGATGCTTTGTGTCACGTCCTGACCAGTAAAAGGGGTTATTTGTCATTGTAGTTTGGTCAGGGCGTGGCAGGGGGTGTTTGTTTTGTGTGTTTCGGGTTTTTTGGTTTATGTTCTATATTTTCTATTTCTATGTGTATATCTAGTTTTCTATTTCTATGTTGGGTTTTTGTCAATGACCTCCAATTAGTGGCAGCTGGTTGTCGTTGTCTCTAATTGGAGGCCACATTTAGTTGTGTTTGTTTTCACTTGTGTTTTGTGGGTGGTTATTTTCTGTATAGCCTGTGTGCCTTATAGAACTGTTTAGTCATTTGTTGTTATTTTTGTTTAAGTGTTCACGTTACTTTAATAAATGAAGAAGATGAGCACTATACCCGCTGAGCCTTGGTCCAATCCTTACGACGCTCATGACACTTTGTTGCGAAATAGGAAGCCAATTCTAGATTTAACTTTGGATTGGAGATGTTTGATGTGAGTCTGGAAGGAGAGCTTACAGTCTAACCAGACACCTAGGTATTTGTAGTTGTCCACATATTCTAAGTCAGAACCGTCCAGAGTAGTGATGCTGGACGGGCGGGCAGGTGTGGGCAGCGATCGGTTGAAGAGCATGCATTTAGTTTTACTTGTATTTAAGAGCAGTTGGAGGCTACAGAAGGAGAGTTGTATGGCATTGAAGCTCGTCTGGAGGGTTGTTAACACAGTGTCCAAAGAAGGGCCAGAAGTATACAGAATGGTGTCGTCTGCGTAGAGGTGGATCAGAGACATCATTGATGTATACAGAGAAAAGAGTTGGCCCAAGAATTGAACCCTGTGGCACCCCCATAGAGACTGCCAGAGGTTCGGACAACAGGCCCTCCGATTTGACATGTTGAACTCTATCAGAGAAGTAGTTGGTGAACCAGGTGAGGCAATCATTTGAGAAACCAAGGCTATTGAGTCTGCAGATGAGGATGTGATGATTGACAGAGTCGAAAGCCTTGGCCAGGTCAATGAATATGGCAGCACAGTATTGTTTCTTATCGATGGCGGTTACGATATCGTTTAGGACCTTGAGCGTGGCTGAGGTGCACCCATGACCAGCTCTGAAACCAGATTGCATAGCAGAGAAGGTGCGGTGGGATTCGAAATGGTCGGTAATCTGTTTGTTGACTTGGCTTTCGAAGACCTTAGAAAGGCAGGGTAGGATAGATATAAAGAGTGTGCTTGGGGGGGGGGGGTGCTTGGTGTACAGAGAGCTCACAGAGGGAAGGTCCCAGCCAGTGATCTTTAACGCTTTTGAAACAACCCTGTCCGTGTTCCCATACCAAACTGTAATAGATGATGTGAGAATGCTCTGTATGATGGCTGTGTAAAACTGAACCATCAGCTGTTGTTTAACCCTGTACTTTTTCAGTTGCCTTATAAAGTACAGTCTCTGCTGGGCCTTCTTGATGATGTGGTTGGAGTTGATGTCCCAATTCAGTGAGTCGCTGATGTAAGTGCAGCGGAATTTGAAATAATCTGTCAGGGTTATTGGTTTGTCAGAGATTATGACAGGGGCCTTGGGGTTCTTTCTTTTCTTGTAGTCTATGGCTATCTCTGTGGTTTTTGAGGCATTGAGAGTGTCCTGTATACCACCGGATTGACACAAATCACTTGTTTAGTGTTCTAATTACGTTGGTAACCAGTTTAGATTAGCAATAAGGCACCTTCGGGATTTGTGGTATATGGCCAACATAGCACAGTTAAGGGGTGTATTCAGGCACTGCCTAAGATCACACATTACACCACGGCCCATATTCACAAAGCATCGAATATTGCTTTTTGACTGAAACATCAGTGTTATACTTAAGCAATAAGGCCCGAGGGGGTGTGGTATATGGCCAATACACCACGGCTAAGGGCTGTTACGCACAACGCAACGTGGAGTAACTGGTTATCAACGTAATTAGAACAGTAAACTAATTTGTATCATACCCGTGGTATACGGTCTGATATACCATGGCTTTCAGCCAATCAGCATTCATGGCTCGAACGACCCGGTTTATAATAGTGTATTCACCCTTATGTTATACTAGGGAAATTGTTTCCATAGCTAGGGCTGGTAGTGAGGACTTGTGCAGAATCAACAACCTCTGCATAATCAAAACAGTTGCTTTGTAATATGTTCATGTTCACAGTTAGCCATTGTCATGTAAATGCAGGCTGAAAAGTACCAGTGGCCTGGCTTCGGCCCCAGCAGGTCCGCCAGAACCATGGCCCAGTGAGACACGGGTGCCGGCACGCGTAGATGGAAACAGAAAAGTCTGAGCCTTTTGAGGTAAAACACTGGGGTAAACACTGTATGGAAATGCCCCACAAGACTAGGAGTGCTGATCTAGGGTCAGGTCCCACCAGTCAATATCATTTGTTTAATTATGATCTAAAATTAAAAAAGGATCCTAGATCAGCACTCCTGCTCTAAGACGCTTTGTGAATACAGGTCCAGATAAGACAAGTTGAGCTTAGCCCCCCGGCACTTGAACTATTGCAGAATAATTACTGAGACAGGAGGGGTGTGATACACTGTGGCCCTTTCCAATGTCCAATGTAAAACCCAAAAGAGCAAGCAATGCAGAGGCAAATCACAGTGACTACCTGGCTAAACTTGATCAGCTGAGGACCGGGACAAGGTAGAATGCCCAGTGAAAACAGGCCAATGTCACCCCTGGATCGGGCCAGCCAGGAAGGAGCTTACCCAATCACTCTGAGGCAGTGGTTGTGTGGCTAGCAGAGGCAGAGGTGTGCTTAGCAGATCTGAAAGAGAGGCACAACATTATTTTAATGTTAATTCCGTCCACTTGACAATTCAAATAGAATTCAGGATTCTTCATGCTGATGAGTTGTACAACTTGAGACAGATAGCAATACAGTATAAATATATTAAAACATAACATGGAATGTAACACAGATACAGATGAGGTGCATGAGGTGGTTTAAAATAACAAAATTACTACAGGTAGCAATATCTATTCCTGAAAATGTTTATCTCATATTAGCTAGTGGATATTGTTCTAGCTAGCTCACCCAAAGCATGCTTTTCTCCTCCTAACTGGTCTGCAGATGCATGACTACATGATCATGTTGTTGTGGCTGTAACATTTAACGGACACTAGAACAACAACTAGCTAGCTATATCAGATATACATTTTCAGGGAAAGCAGCTCATGTAGCAATCCAATAAAATGAATATCATTGCATTTGTTCGACATTGACATATAGCTAGTTAATCTAAACAGAATCAAAGAGATCTCACCTTTTTAATCTCTGTAGCAGTTAGCTCTCATCTCGTCTGGTCACTGTATCAGCCAGATCAAGAAACTGAACATCTAATCTTCTTCTCCATCCCCTCTTGTCTTGATTCTACAGGGGGCTAGCCTGTTCTCCTCAAAACATTATTAGAAAGCTTGCTAACTAGCAAAGCCAACCAACTACACACCAAATATACACAGAGCAAACAATTATTTTCTAAACTAATGTTAGTCTCAACCAAATAACAAGTAGACCTATTCCTCTGATACACAACGTAAGAACCACTAGATACAGGCTAGCCATAAGGCTCTAATGCTAGCTAGCTAGGTAACCAACCACGTAATGCCAATAGAAAAGAGGCTAGCTAGCAGATTCAACATGGTAAATGCCGTTTTTATTCACAGAAGATTCACCAATTGCAAGTTTAGTAAATTAGTTGCATTCATTCTCAAATGTAGTTGCATGCTTGCAAACCTTATTGAATTTATTCACATATCAACTTACACATCACATTATGCACTTGCAAGTGTTGTTGCATTTATTCTCAAAATAAGTTAAGTTTGCAAATATTTTTTGCAACTACAAAACTGATTATTAACTCATATTTTACATGTGAAAATCATACTTTACATCCTTGTACACTTAAGGCACAATTTTAACTTCATAGAAATCATGCATCAACATAATTTTCATGGTCATATCCAAGTAAATGCCAATAGAAAAAAAGCTCAACAAACCAAAATCCTTTCTTGAGTTGGACTCTGGGATGTAACAATCGTTGAGCATCTGAGCTTGTGGTTTATTGTGGGGGAAAGGGGTTGAGTGTGTAAGACTATGTAAGGACTGACGCTGGAGTCGAGAAGCAGGTACGGGGAGTCAAACATTTAATGAGGAACAGACAAGGACAAGACAGGAACAGCGTCAGCACATGGGTAACAAAATGACACGAACATTAATGCTGAAGCGGGTAACAGAGCTGTAGGACAGACAGATATAGGGAAGGAAATGACACTGGTGATTGAGTCCAAATGATCACTGATGCGCGTGATGAAGGAAGCAGGTGTGCGTAATGATGGTGGCAGGAGTGCATAATACTGGGGAGCCCGACACCCCCGAGGGCTCTGTTGCAAGGGGGTAAGGATGTTAGGGACAATATACGATGAATCACAATAATTGTTTGCTAATATAATAATTGCTTGAGAAAAATGTAATGCGATGGCAATCCTGGTATAGGTAACAATCCTTTGCATGGACTGTCAACATTATTATGCATATTAATTGTTAATGATGGAAATTAAAATATGCAAGATTTTGGAATATATATAGTTTTTAATAGCTATATATAAAGCAAATTGAGGTGAGAGCACTGGAAATGTTTTTAGCGTTTGATCTGCTTCTGTTCTGTGGATGGCACTGTGTGCACTTTTCGAAGGATAGGTCGTGGCCTCTCGGGGGGGGGGGGGGGGGGGGGGGGCTAGGGATCCAGAGGGACGAGGGTGGCCTGCCAGTCACTGTGATGATAACCTAACTTGGGGTGGGGAGGGGCTTTAGCGGGTGGGGTAGTGGAGAACAATTGGAGGGTTACTTAGTAGCAATGCAAATATCATTGTAGAGCAATATGGACACTCAATCACTATGGTACTTTTTAATGGTACATTTAGAAACGTATATTATGATAAATACATTTTAAACTTGTAAACTCTGCAAAAAAAGAAATGTCCTCTCACTGTCAACTGCGTTTATTTTCATCAAACCTAACATGTGTAAATATTTGTATGAACATAACAAGATTCAACAACTGAGACATAAACTGAACAAATTCCACAGACATGTGACTAACAGAAATGGAATAATGTGTCCCTGAACAAACAAAGGGGGGGTCAAAATCAAAAGTAACAGTCAGTATCTGGTGTGGCCACCAGCTGCATTAAGTACCGCAGTGCATCTCCTCCTCATGGACTGCACCAGATTTGCCAGTTCTTACTGTGAGATGTTACTCCCCTCTTCCACCAAGGCACCTGCAAGTTCCCGGGCATTTCTGTTGGGAATGGCCCTAGCCCTCACCCTTCGATCCAACAGGTCCCAGATGTGCTCAATGGGATTGAGATCTGGGCTCTTCACTGGCCATGGTAGAACACTGACATTCCTGTCTTGCAGGAAATCACACACAGAACAAGCAGTATGGCTGGTGGCATTGTCATGCTGGAGGGTCATGTCAGGATGAGCCTGCAGGAAGGGTACCACATGAGGGAGGAGGATGTCTTCCCTGTAACGCACAGCGTTGAGATTGCCTGCAATGACAACAAGCTCAGTCCGATGATGCTGTGACACACCGCCCCAGACCATGCCGGACCCTCCACCTCCAAATCGATCCCGCTCCAGAGTACAGGCCTCGGTGTAACGCTCATTCCTTCGACGATAAACGTGAATCAGGCCATCACCCCTGGTGAGACAAAACCGCGACTCGTCAGTGAAGAGCACTTTTTGCCAGTCGTGTCTGGTCCAGTGACGTTGGGTTTGTACCCATAGGCGACGTTGTTGCCGGGAATGTCTGGTGAGGACCTGTCTTACAACAGGCCTACAAGCCCTCAGTTCAGCCTCTCTCAGCCTATTGCGGACAGTCTGAGCACTGATGGAGGGATTGTGCGTTCCTGGTGTAACTCGGGCAGTTGTTGTTGCCATCCTGTACCTGTCCCGCAGGTGTGATGTTCAGATGTACCGATCCTGTCTCCCTGTAGCGATGTCTTAGGCATCTCACAGTACGGACACTGCGATTTATTGCCCTGGCCACATCTGGAGTCCTCATGCCTCCTTGCAGCATGCCTAAGACACGTTCACGCAGATGAACAGGGACCCTGGGCATCTTTCTTTTGGTGTTTTTCAGTCAGTAGAAAGGCCTCTTTAGTGTCCTAAGTTTTCATAACTGCGACCTTAATTGCCTATCGTCTATGAGCTGTTAATGTCTTAACGACCATTCCACAAGTACATGTTCATTAATTGTTTATGGTTCATTGAACAAGCATGGGAAACAGTGTTTTAACCTTTTACAATGAAGATCTGTGAAGTTATTTGGATTTTTACGAATTATCTTTGAAAGACAGGGTCCTGAAAAAGGGACGTTTATTTTTTTGTTGAGTTTTTCTCATTATGGTAATTGGTGAAATAAGTATAGCCAGTTATAATTGTAATGGCTAAGCAGATAATAAGAAAAGACAAAAAAGAATGACCTGGTTTAAAGAGAAGGATTATAATTTCTATTGTTTACAGGAAACTCATTCAACAATTTTAGATTAAGTTATGTGGAAAAACGACTAGGGGGGGGGGGTGAAATATACTTCTCCCATGGGCAAAGAAACTCAAAAGGGGTGATGATGTTAATTAACAGTAATTTTGATCCGAATGTGTAAATTGTCCAAACAGATCCGTAAGGTAGATGGATGATTTTAAATATGTTATTGGACCATAAACCTTAACGGACCAAATAATGATGATCCACATTTCTTTGAAAATATATTCAATAAATGATCAACCCTACAAGCAATGCAAGACGCTATTATTATGGTGGGAGATTATAATACTGTTTTAAATGCCTCAATGGACCGTAAAGGAAATCACACTATAAACGATCACCTTCATGCTCTTAAGGAAATCACAAATGTCATGGATATATTGGAACTAGTGCATATATGGAGGCTTAAATATCCTGACCTAGTGAGATGTTCATGACGGAGGCTCAATCAAGCTAGTCGTCTTGATTACTTTCTTATGTCATTCTCGTTGGCACCAAAAGTTTAAAAAAAGGTCCATCAGATAATTAGCATATAAATTACTCTTACTGAATTTCCACATGGGCGAGGATATTGGAAATGTAATCAAAGCCTATTGGATGATAACTTGTTTTTAATAAGGACAGAGGAATTTATAACTGAATTTTTCTGACATAACATAGGTACAGCAGATCCCCTTACTGTATGGGACACTTTTAAATGTGCCTTTAGAGGCCAATTCAGTAGTCTGTAATAACAAAGGAAATAGAAGGTCTAACAGAACAGATAGATAGCAATAGAAACTGTACCATAGAGGCTCAGAATAAGTAAGAGGAAAAACAAAAAGAAATGGAACTTAATAAAGAAAAATCAGGTGCAATATATTTTAAAAATTAAAGCAAAATGAGAGAATATGACGAAAAATGCACCAAATAATTTTTTTATCTTCAATATAGAAATGCTACCAAAAAGAATTGACTGAAACATGTTACAAATGACGGAGTCATTTGAAAAGGCTTTTGATAAAGTGCGACTGGAATATTTCAATTTTGGAGAATCTCTTATAAAATGTGTTTAACGTCATGTATAGTAACCCTAGGTGTAAAATAGTAAATAATGGCTACTTCTCAGAAAGCTGTAAACTGTCAAGAGGAGAAAAACAAGGTTGTCCACTATCGGTATATCTATTTATTATGGCCTACAAAATGTCAGCTATTAAAATCAGATCTAACAATATTATCAAGGGGTTAGAAATCCAGGGCTTAAAAACAAAGGCGTCATTATACGCTGATGATTCATGTTTTCTTTTAAATCCACAATTTGTATCCCTCCACAGCCTCATAGAGGATCTAGATACTTTTTCTAACCTCTCTGGATTATGTTCTATATTACGTATTGGATCACAAAAAAATATAACTTTTATATTTTGAGGCGAATATATTGGTAAAACTCACCTTGTCCCGAGAAATAATTAAACGGTTATCAAAACGTCACGCCAAGGTAAGCTTACACTAAACATATACTTAATTTGAAGTGGTTCTAAAATATCCTATGGAAAAAATGAATAGTGGATAAATGATTGGAACCATTTCTGTGTTTGACTGCTAGGTTTTAATGTTTGCTTCCTCGACGCTTCTACTTCTGTGGGGTTTATCGGCGGTTGGCATCAAATGTTATGGGGCATTACCGCCACCTACTGTACTGGAGTGTACGCCAGCGACAGGGAAGGACTAAATCCCACCTGTCAGCCCCTTTTCTCTTAAAAAATATAACAACATTTTTTGACTGTATCTAACAATGTTCTACTCACTATGCTCTTTAAAGTCAATTCCTGTGACCCCTTCTCCCTCATATTGGATCTCAGTATCTCTTTCCCCATCATACTGCCCACACTGTATTAGCACATGCTCCACTGTCTCTGTGGGCATGAATTGTGAGTACCTCATATACTGTAGCTAAATGCTTGCAGACTCATCAACATAGCACGAGTAAGAGCATATACTCTAACTTTAAATCAAATCAAATGTATTTATAAAGCCCTTCTTACATCAGCTGATATCTCAAAGTGCTGTACAGAAACCCAGCATAAAACCCCAAACAGCAAGCAATGCAGGTGTAGAAGCACGGTGGCTAGGAAAAACTCCCTAGAAAGGCCAGAACCTAGTTAGAAACCTAGAGAGGAACCAGGCTATCGAAGGGTGGCCAAACCTCTTCTGGCTGTGCTGGGTGGAGATTATAACAGAACATGGCCAAGATGTTCAAATGTTCATAGATGACCAGCAGGGTCAAATAATAATAATCACAGTGGTTGTCGAGGGTGCAACAGGTCAGCACCTCAGGAGTAAATATCAGTTGGCTTTTCATAGCCGATCATTCAGAGTATCTCTACCGCTCCTGCTGTCTCTAGAGAGTTGAAAACAGCAGGTCTGGGACAGGTTTACTTTACTTTACAGGTTTACTTTACTCTTTTTGGAACTTCCTCCACCCACTGCAAGGCCAACAGTACAGCCATCAGCTCTGCTGTGTATACAGCCAGGTGGCCTGTAATACATTTCCTTACTGCGACCCAACTTTCCTGTACAACAAAGGCTGAACCAGTCCGACCTGTCCTTGGATCTTTTGATCCATCTGTATATATTGGTAAAAAATCCATATATACTGTATCCAGTTGTCTTTTAAATAACTTGGATGGATCAACCCCCTCCCTGTCTTTCCGTACTCTCTCCAACACTTAAATCAACTACTGGAGGTGGGAGTAGCCATGGTGGACTCATAGGGATAGGTACCGTGGGGCTAAAGTCCATGCCATACAATCTCATCTGTCTCGCCTGGTTATCACCCACCCATCTAAAACTTTTATTCTGTCCATGTTCATGTTCCCAACATGCCTGTAACAACCCTTTCGTGGGGTTCAAACACCCCATGCCCCTTTAAGTTAACCCACTAGTTCATTGTCAGCTTTTGCCTTCTTATATGTAATAGCATCTCCCCCATCTCCACCTGTAGAGCTGACACTAGAGGCCCCACTACATATTCTACTACCTTGTGCCTATATGACATCAAGCCTTTCCAGTGATATCCTGGCTGCTGAACCATACACTATACTTCCATAGTCTATTACAGGTTGGATCAAAGCAACATACATGGTCCTCAGTGAGGAACGCCCAGCCCCCCACTCTGTCCCTGTCAGAGAGTGCCACATTTAGAACCTTTTTACATTTTCCCACCACTCTCTACATGTGTTCTGCCCAGGTCAACTTAGTATCAAAGTACACCACAAGAAACATGAAGGACCCCACCCTCTCCAAATGTCTCCTATGCAACCTCAGGCATATTTCATCTCCCACCTCCCACCTAAAAAACACTGAGTTTCTCTACAGAAAACCTGAATCCCCACTTCAATGCCCACCGCTCTACCTCAATCGTTTCATATACCATCCTGACTTTGTTTGGTACATTTCTTCGCCTCTTCCATTAGGCCCCATCATCTGCAAATAAAGACCTACCAATATCCGTCCGTACCTGAGAGTAAACATCATTGATCATGATTGAGAACAAAAGAGGACTAATCACACACCCCTGCGGTGTACCATTATCCACCAAGTAACTGCCTGACAGAGACTTCCCCACCCTCACCTCGATAGATCTTCCAAACAGGAAGTCCTTTATCCAATTGTACATTCTTACTCCTACCTCCAAAAGATTAAGCTTGTTTAGCAACCCCCTCCTTCCACATCATATCGTACGCATTTTTGACTAATACCATATAGGTCAGGGATCATCAACTAGATTCAGCATGGGACAATTTTTCCTTGAGCGGGTGGTCGGGGGTTGGAACATAAAAATTTGTAGACCGCTTCAGTTCTAGTTCCCCATCAACCACTAAATTACTACAAGGACGAGTAGAACATTCAGTAAAGTTTTTCATAATTACTGTAGGTGGGTGCTTACATTCATCATATTTCCCACATGTACAAGTATGTATTATACACGTTTCAAAATTCGTTTTTTGCATATCCCACTCCCCCTGAGACACCCTCAGAGAGTGGGGTCACGGCCAAGGTTCAGCCATTATTTGAGTGTCAATCGCATAGCAATGATCGGAGAGACCATGTGATGAGTGATAATGGCGCCAGAAGTGATGGCTGTCGTTTTACGGGCTCCTAACCAACTGTGCTATTTTGTTTGTTTTTTTCGCATTGTTTGTAACTCATTTTGTACATAATGTATCTTATGACCGAAAAGAGCTTCTGGACATCAGAACAGAGATTACTCACCTCGAACTGGAAAAATATTTTTTCTTTAATGAGTCCGACGCGAAGGATATACTGCTTTGTCGAGACAAGGCCCAAATCCCAGTCATCTGCGTGAAGAAAAGACAAGAATTTCTAAGAATTTGCCGACGAGTAGTTAACCATCACTACCCTCTGTATTATTGGCCAATATGCAATCATTGGAAAACAAACTGGACGATCTACGATTAAGACTATCCTACCAACGGGACATTAAAAACTGTAATATCTTATGTTTCACCGAACCGTGGCTAAACGACGACACAGATAATATAAAGCTGGCTGGCTTCTCCATGCATCGGCAGGACAGAGCAGCTACGTCTGGTAAGACGAGGGGCGGGGGTGTATGTCTATTAGTCAATAACTGCTGGTGGTGAAGTCTAATATTAAAGAAGTCTCGAGGTATTGCTCACCTGAGGTAAAATACCTCATGATAAGCTGTAGACCACACTATCTACCAAGGGAGTTCTTATCTATATGAAGGCCAGCAGTTGCCTCTTCACTGTGGACGTTGAGACTGGTGTTTTGCGGGTACTATTTAATGAAGCTGCCAGTTGAGGACTTGTGAGGCGTCTGTTTCTCAAACTAGACACTCTAATGTACTTGTCCTCTTGCTCAGTTGTGCATCGGGGCCTCCCACTCCACCTTCTATTCTGGTTAGAGCCAGTTTGTGCTGTTCTGTGAAGGGAGTAGCACACAGCGTTGTACGAGATCTTCAGTTTCTTGGCAATTTCTCGCATGGAATAGCCTTCATTTCTCAGAACAAGAATAGGCTGACGAGTTTCAGAAGAAAGTCTTTGTTTCTGGCCATTTTGAGCCTGTAATCGAACCCACAAATGCTGATGCTCCAGATACTCAACTAGTCTAAAGAAGGCCGTTTTATTTAATCAGCATAACAGTTTTCAGCTGTGCTAACATAATTGCAAAAGGGTTTTCTAATGATCAATTAGCCTTTTAAAATGATAAACTTGGATTAACTAACACAACGTGCCATTGGAACACAGGAGTGATGGTTACTGATAATGGGCCTCTGTATGCCTATGTAGATATTCCATGAGAAAATCAGCCATTTCCAGCTACAATAGTCATTTACAACATTATCAATGTTTACACTGTATTTCTGATCAATTTTATGTTATTTTAATGGACAAAAAAATGAGCTTTTCTTTAAAAAATAAGGACATATCTAAGTGACCCCAAACTTTTGAACGGTAGTATATATATATAAAAATCTGTCTGCAGACAGAAACATAACACAATTTGAAGTCAAATAGGGTAGAGTCTTACAGGTATTGAAAACAACATTGGGTGTGAATACGGTGGGAACATGGGGTCTGAGCAAGTGTGATGTCATTAATGTTTGTGGAAATGTAAGTAAATGTTAGTTTGTATGTTTTTGTTTACAAAAAAAGAAGCAAAAATTGAAATTGAATTATACAAAAAAAGTGGCTTTAGCAGCAGATACATTGGAAGAGAAGATAGAGAGGAGTGAGTGAAAGGATGATAACTTCCGGAGGACCTTTCCTCCATTTTCGTTTAGCTGCCTGCAGCCCTGTTCCGTAAGCTCACCATGAGTCTCTCAGCCATGGAGAAGGAGGGGGAGGTCCGAGCCGGCCGGGAGGAAAGGGGACAGTGCGAATCATAGGATGTGGAAAGGGAGGCGAGTAGGGTTGAAGAGGCAGAATCAGGAGACAGGAGGGAGAAGGACTTACAGAAGGGAGATATGATAGGATAGAAGAGGAGAAAGGAGTGGGAGAGCGAGAGCGAAGATTGACATGGCGCATGACCATCTGGAGGAGAGAGAGACAGAAAAGTAAACAAAGTAGTGATCAGAGACCTGGAAGGAGGTTGCACTGTGATTAGTAGGCGAACAGCCTCTAGTAAAGATGCGGTCGAGTGTATTGCCTGTCTTGTGAGTGGGAGGGGACTGGGAAATGGTGAGGTCAAAAGAGTCAAGGAGGGGAAAGAAAGAGGCAGAAAGAAATTAATTGAAGGCAGATATCGGGAGGTTGAAGTCGCCCAGTACAAAGAGCAGTGAACCATCATCAGGAAATGAGCTTATCAAGTTGTCAAGCTCGTTGAGAAACTCTAAGGGCACCCAGTGGGTGATAGATGAAAACAATGTTCATCTTGAGTGGACAAGTGACAGTATGGATTTCAAATGAGGAGATGGACAGGTGAGTGAGGGAGAAAAGAGTGGACCTGTGCCACCACCGCGACGACCAGATGCTATTGGACTATGAGATAACACGTAGTCAGATGAAGAGAGACCAGCTGGAGTAGCAGTGTTCTCTTGGGTGATCCATGTCTCCATCGGGGCCAAAATGTCTCGGGACTGAAGGGCAGCATCGGCTGAGATGAACTTGGTGTTCTTGACTGCAGATCGGCAGTTCCAAATGATGCTGGAGACCAAGCCTTGCTTGAAATAGAAGGTAAAACTTTACAAATGTTGTTTATGTTTTGTTCGCTGGAGACATTTATAACTAATGGCGCCGTCCTCTCTTTCCGCAGATCAACTCGGCAGAACCGTCTTAGTTTTGGCAACGAGACCACCGCTGAGAAAACAGGGGAGACTGAAGCACTAACCGTAATTGCTAATTGCCTAGCAGAGGGGAAGAGTACACTTCCCACTACTAATTGCCTAGGAGAGAAGAAGCCACTCCCCCTCCAATACAGCCACTGATTACGAAAACAACAACAGTAACAAATTGCCCTGCCCCCTAATCCTGGTTGATGTGTCAACTGCAGGTTATGAGCTCTCAGCAGTTCACACACCAAGTAGGCTACTGGGAAGACAGACAGTACTTAAAGTAGATAGCCCTAGCAAGCAAAAAGATAGTACTAGACAACAACAAATTAAGACAAAAATTATACTAACAGTATCACTCCTGGAGATATCAGGAGTCCTCTGGCTATAGACCGAAGCACCTCCTCTTTGAAGAAACTTGAGCAATCAAACATCTCCAATCCAAAGTTAAATCTAGAATTGGCTTCCTATTTCGCAACAAAGCATCCTTCACTCATGCTGCCAAACATACCCTCGTAAAACTGACCATACTACCGATCCTCGACTTCGGCGATGTCATTTACAAAATAGCCTCCAATACCCTACTCAATAAACTGGATGCAGTCTATCACAGTGCCATCCGTTTTGTCACCAAAGCCCCATATACTACCCACCACTGCGACCTGTACGCTCTTGTTGGCTGGCCCTCGCTTCATACTCGTCGCCAAACCCACTGGCTCCAGGTCATCTACAAGACCGTGCTAGGTAAAGTCCCCCTTATCTCCGCTAACTGGTTACCATAGCAGCACTCACCTGTAGCACTCGCTCCAGCAGGTATATCGCTCTGGTCACCCCCAAAGCCAATTCCTCCTTTGGCCGTCTCTCCTTCCAGTTCTCTGCTGCCAATGACTGGAAAGAACTACAAAATTCTCTGAAACTGGAAACACTTATCTCCCTCACTAGCTTTAAGCACCAACTGTCAGAGCAGCTCACAGATCACTGCACCTGTACATAGCCCATCTATAATTTAGCCCAAACAACTACCACTTCCCCTACTGTATTTATTTATTTTGCTCCTTTGCACCCCATTATTTCTATTTCTACTTTGCACTTTCTGCAAATCTACCATTCCAGTGTTTTACTTGCTATATTGTATTTACTTTGCCACCATGGCCTTTTTTGCCTTTACCTCCCTTATCTCATCTCGTTTGCTCACATTGTATATAGACTTATTTTTCTACTATATTATTGACTGTATGTTTGTTTTACTCCATGTGTAACTCTGTGTTGTTGTATGTGTCAAACTGCTTTCCTTTATCTTGGCCAGGTTGCAATTGTAAATGAGAACTTGTTCTCAACTTGCCTACCTGGTTAAATAAAGGTGAAATAAATAAATAAAAACATTAAAAAAATTTGATGTAGAGTCACAGCACCAATGTAGGAGTTGGAAGGGGTGAAAGCAGAGGTGGTTCGGTGAACTATAGTCAGGGGACCTTGTGTGACATTTCGACCTGAAGGCACCTAGGAGTCAGCTCAGTTGGCTAATGCAAAGTCACGAGTCAAGCAGACAACCAGGTTCACTATCTGGTCAGTTACAGCAGTTAAACCAAGGAGCTGAGCAAAGGCAGAGTAGAGTACAAGAGGGGGAAAAGATCCATCCACAAACTACATTTGTTCAGAATCCAGACTTTAGACATGATGAAGTCTCCTGTTCTTTGCTGGGAAAGATGGTTTCATAGAGATAGCCAGGCCTACATCATAGCCTACATCTATTATATTTATGTTATCTTGAATTCTATGGACAGTTTGCTGTACCACATGGATCATTAGGCAAATGTATTCTGTAAATAGCTCACAGCTATTACATACTGGTCTATGACCTAGCTAGGCCTATATTACTTCAGGTATTCATGTTTCATCAATGAAATGCTTTGTTACTTTGCAACAACATACATGTGGTAACTTTATTGAGAGTCCTCTTGTTTAAATTATAAACAGTTATCAATAGTTTTGATATTTGAACTATCAAATGTGTAATCCTTGTGCATAGTTCAAATGCTGCACAGGGCAATATCCTACAAAGTGCATTGCAATACTCTGCAAGACTGCCGAAAGACCAACCCACTCCGCCTCACCAACAGTTTACCCAAAAGCATTTTAACGCCCTCGCTGACCCCCAACAGATATCGAGCTTAACTTTTACGACACATGCTGCACCCTTCTTTTCGCAGAAGTGACCTAAACCCAAGTTTACATTTGATTCTATTCCACCCAGTGTCGGGTATTAGCCTACACTTACGGGAAGTGTGATGAAGGAGCAGTTACTTTGTTGAGATTGGATACTAGACGCGGTAGTAGCCAAGTTACAGTACTTATTGAGGGAAGCTCATGGCGGCTGTGAGTGTGAGTAGCGGTAGTAGTGACACATCTAGCACCGGCGAAGAGGAGAGGATGAGGCGGTTGTTTCTGACTTGCGACGGCGACGGTGATGGATACATCAACAGGTAGGCTATTTATTAACTACAAAGTGGATTTAGAATTCAATGTTACATATTGTCCATACATCTAACGTTAGCTACGAGCTGGAAATATTACAATTTATTTAGCTGCGATTCTTTGCTTTAGTTTTGTAATATAAACTCATTTCATTTTCCGGTGAGTTCAGTAGCGAACAATTTCTCAGATTTTGTTTTGACCGCTTCGAAACCATACCTCGGTATTCGAAATATGCTCAGGCTCGACAACTGGCAAAGGCAACCTACAAAACATCTGCATCCCATGGCGTTGGCTTGAGGTTTTGAAAGTTCGCTAGCTACTCAAATTTCCGTTTGACGATGGAAATGTTGCAACAGTGATCTAGCTAGATGAAACTAGACCCCCAGACAGTAGACCACTGACTAGCTCCAGAATAGAATAAACGGTTGACCAATAACATACTGTTCTTCTTATTATGTGACCAACAATACATTAATAATTACCATCCAGTTTTTTAGCTTGTTACAAGAAAATGTATCGATGCTCATGTTCTAATAGTTTATGTACTAATGCTGTTCATTACTGCTTTCCCGCGGCCCCATGTTTATTTGTTTATTGACGAGGCCTTAGCCTACATAGTGTAAATAAACACCAACCCTCCAACGCCGATCACAGCAATTGGTTTTGATGCAGCACCCAAAGACACATCAAGATGGCATGAGCCAGTCAAGATCGCAGAGAAGACTCCTGAGCACAGGGAACTGAAGTTGAACATTTGCCCATACCTCGGGATAAGAATCTAGGCCTATTCCTGTCCTAACATAGTCTTGTGAGTGTGAGTTATGGTGGCAGTAAGTTATTAAGTTACAGCTTACACAGCGATATGAGTTATAATCACAGTAGTGGTCTCTAATTATAAGATGTTTATGAACTCTGAAGTGTTGATTGTTCTTGTTAGTAAATAAAGTAGGCCTGCTGAAGGCTATACATAAGCAGAGTGAGCAGTGAGGAAAATTAAAACATGCAGGAGAGGAGCGAGAGCTTAAGAGTATTGGCACTTTTGACTCAACTCAAACACATCTGTTCTTCTGTTTTTACAGAGAAACCCATAGTTTGCTTAGCCACTTGAGATACTATTTGTGGCCTAGAATGCACTGTATAAAATGGATTGGTTGCCTCTGTAAGGCATTAAAAGTGACAAATTGAACCATGCATACAAACCCTTAGACATGAAACTGATGAATAAGATATCCATTGTGCTAAATAACTACAACTTGAAGGGCATACAGGGATCAAATCCCGTGTCTAGGGGAATATATGTTGCCTGAACCGAATTGTGTGCTTTTCAACTTCATCTAAGAAACATATTTACCCCCTCTAAACATTTCCTAATATTACTTTTCACTTCTTTGAGAAGTGAAGCACATTTCTCAGGCTGGTGCCCTGGTTAATGTACCAGAAATTCAGGTTAGTGCTGCCACTCTTCAGACAATTGAAAACCATTCTCTTCCCCTCTCTCCCTCTCCTTTTCCCTCTGCCTTTCTTTCCTTCTCCATCTTATGTCCTTCTCCCTTTCTTTTTCCATCTCCCTCTCTCCTGTTAGGAATGACCTGCTGATGGTGTGCAGACAGCTAAACATGGAGGAGTCTGTGGCAGAGATCATGGGCCAGCTGGGAGCGGATGAGCGAGGCAAGATCTCCTTCGAGGACTTCACCCGCTGCCGCATGCAGCTGGTCAACGAGATCCGCAAGGAAGAGGGCGAGCTCTCCCAACGCTCCCAGGACTCTGAAACTAGGAAGCTCAGGGAACACATCGCCTCTTGGCCAACCAGCAGCGAGAACAGCCTGGGTGAGTTTGGAGATAGCCAATCACGATTAGGCACAATTGTAAACGGTATTGTTGAACAAGAGACGGCAACTAATCACAGCTGCCTACAAGCATAAAACCAACTAAGAACAGGCAACACCAAACAACTAAACCTAACATTCAACAACTAACCACAAACTACCACTTACTCTTATACCACAGTCATTAACCATAAACAACTGACACCAAACCTCTAACAACTACAACATAACCTGCATGACTGAGGCTAGGGTTTTTAGCTTTGTTGCTAGCCTAAACCTTCAGTGACCTTTGTTTTAATTGTTCCTGGAACATCGGCGAGTCCTCATTATTGTGTAATGAAATGAGAGCATAATGACCAGGAATGTTTACCTCAAGCCCATTCACGGACATGGGCCATTTATAGTGACTAATTCACTTTGCACACTTTACATGTGCATGAAACCACTTCAAAAGTAATCCAGAGAACAAAAAATGTAAATCTACTTGCACAGGGAAGCAATAAGGCATGCAAAAAAATATGTAGTCTGAGGTTCTCTTGAATCAGATCTGGTTGGGAGTGTAAACCCTTCACAGTGCTTATGAGTTACTACCTGTTTAGTTTTGATTTATAACATGTGTCCCCTAGGGGCCCTGTCAGGGGCCAGAGAGAGCTGGGAGTACGACTCTGGGGCCAGGGACCTCCAGAGTCCAGACATCCAGCCTCGGCAAACACAGACCCAGCAGCAGCCAGCCATCCTCCAGAAGGTCCTGGAACCGCCTGTGACTGTCCTAGAACAGCAGGCTGCCCTTCATATGCTCCTGTCCCAGACCAGCGCCCGCTGTGCCCCCCTGGGGGGGAATTACCTGGAGCTGGCCAACACAGTGAGTATGCCTCTGGTGATGCTGGTGGTAGTATTGCATTCTATTGATTCCTGGTATGTTTCCTTTAGAATTTTCTTGTAAGCCACCCAATGAGCAAATTAGGCCTAGTTGTTTCTAGTCACAAGCCATTCTCCGGCCCAGTACAAATTGGCTGCCAGTGCCACCCACCATTTGGTAAACACTGATATAGGACATAACGGTAAGATCAGGGATTAGCCTCTGAGTTATGAGGTCTTTATTACGGCCAATGATGAAGGAATGAGTGTGTAATGAATGGTGGTCTGAAGAAATTGGAATTCCAGAACAGACAACAGTGTTTATGTAAGCTGTCATGGCACCTCCAACCCTCATACTCTGTGTAGTAGGTAACACACAGAACCCTGAGTAGGGTTGTCATGCTGTGTGAATGTTGAACCATTGAAAAGAAATATAATCTCCTTCTGGGGAGGGACTGTCGCTGTAAAAAAGGGGGGAATGAATTGAGGGTAGGTGTAGTAAGCCTGGTAATGCTCTAGAGGGCAGTGCTGTTTATGATAACGCAATTTTCTCACATTCTCCTCTCCTGTTTATAGTAGCCACCGGCCTGTATGGCTTGACATCATGGTACCCCCTGTTTATGATTAGGGGAGGTTAATTCTAGAGCTGTGCATATGACTGGGCAACGTAGCCATTCATCTATAATGAGGATTTTTCAATTCCAGAAGTGAATTTAATTTAAGTTTACTTCCTGTATTGATTAAGTTGAAATTACATGTATTCTAACTGTGACACCATCCCTGTGTCTTTACTCTTCAGCAAGATAACTTGTCAATCCCACAGAACTCTTATGACTATAGAAAC
Source organism: Salmo trutta (assembly GCF_901001165.1). NCBI lineage: Eukaryota > Metazoa > Chordata > Actinopteri > Salmoniformes > Salmonidae > Salmo > Salmo trutta. Next base: position 72,770,369 of record NC_042968.1, read on the forward strand.
ACAGTGGTGTATCGCAATATATTTTCTGCTTGGTCCGGGTAGGGATTCCAACTCTCCCTAAGTGTTGATCAGGGCTCTCCTTGTCAGCTTTGAGGAGTATCATCATAAGGGTATCAGCATAATCTCCATCACCTTCCCTGAGCAGTGCTCACACCATCACACCCCTTCATTAATGCATCCATATTTATTATGAATCATATGGGGCAGTCTCATGAGCTGCCATGTCCCCTTCCTATATCAGCTTTCAGGGCTGGGCGCCCTTATGGACCCACATAAATCATTTAGTGGTTTGTTACTGAGATTAACATCACGACACCGTCTCTGTGTAGATTAGCACAGGCACCGGAGAGAATGGGAGGTTGAACGTTATCAGTTGTCAGTGACAGAGCGTGATGTTTGTGTCTGTTGTCACTAGTCACCCCCCCCCCCCCCCCCCCACATGCAATTTGGAGCCCCACTTTACAGGCTTGTCCTGCTGGCACTGCTATATACAGCCGTTTCGATTACAGCCCTAATGGAACATCTGGTTGCTGACACAGGGAGGATGTGTAACTATCAATGCTTTGGTTGTCTGTAGGTCGACCTGGGACTTTATGGACGTGTTCGTGTCATGTTTTTGGATGTTTTCAGACTAGGGAGAACGTACAGAATGGATGCTATGTAGCCAATGATTTTCTTTTCATGCCAGGGTTAGTCCTTTTTTATATATGTTTATGAAAGGCCTACATGTAAAAGGTCTAAACGTGTGATTTAGGATGTCTTAACTTCCTTCATGCACTCACATAGACCATGTGACTTGTTAGTATGTGGAGGCCTTGTATTACGTTCTGTTGTTGAAGGCCATTTATTAATATTAAGAGATGGTTTTATACATCAGCTGATGAGTCCACACTCCTGTGTGAATAGAAGTGCGTGTGTGAGAGTGAGTGAATGTTTATGTGCATCAGTCAGCGTCATGTATAGCAGAGAATACATTGCCTTCCCTGGTTGAATAGAATCCCATGCCCCCTCACCCAACACTCATTACCCAACTTCATCTCCCTCTACACTTAGCAAACAACATTGTGTTTTGGGGGAAATAATGTGTCCGTCATTATCTCCCTGAGAAGAAACTTAATTCCTGGGTTTGCAGATTGCTTTCTATTGCAGCTAGAGTTCATTCACACTCCTATTCATTAGCTGGTATTTTATTGGCTAGTTAGGGGGGATTAAGGCAATGCTGTTACCCTGTTGGCTGTAGCCAGCATCCAACAAGAGCTGTAAAGGCAGTTTAACACTGTCAATGGAATCATTGGACACATGCAGCGGACGTAAACAGATTAAACAATGAGGATGGTATATCACTGTCAATGGGAATTTCTGACCATATTGAACTGAAACCTAAACTTTTCAAATCCCTTTTTTATTTGGACAGCTCTGTGCACTTTGACCCCGAAAAGAGGACTCTTTCTGAAGAGTCTCAGACCCTGTTTGAGTACTTGCACCCTTCTTTCTTTCCTTGTGGTAGTCTGTTGGGGTTTGGATAAGTGAAAACACCTGTTGCTGTCATCAATCCAACCCTTGTGACAGTTTCACTTATTTTGCTATTATTTCAACCATGTCTTTGTCTCTGTGATAACTGCAAGGGAGGAAGGAAAGGAGAATTTGTAGGCCTAAGTATTGAGACAGGGCCCTGGTTTGATTCATGATTACTCGTTGCAGTTGTCTTTAGCCTGAGAGCTGAGCTTCTTTCGGGCCTAGCTGCCTCATAGGTTAAACAAAGAAATCCCACGCTACACCATTCTTGAGTACACTGTGTGGCTTTGTAATATATTTTCTAGCCCTTCGGTAAATACTTTACTGTGGTGGGTTGTCTCAGTTGAGCACATCTTGGTATTCCTCTCCCTTTTTTGCGGAAGTACATATGTACTGGAACACTCAAGTGTTGTTGCCTTTCAGCCAAGCTCTTTCCATCACCCCTCCTGATTGTATAAAGGTTGGCTGTGAGGGTACTCTAGATTAAAAACCTGGCCAATATGCTGAGCCCAGCGCACACAGGCCCATCTCGTTAGTGTTGGGACGCATGCCTCCTCTCTCCCTCATTCTCTCTCTCTCTCATACACCATCTTATCATCCCTAACATACATGTTCCCCGGGATTGCAGGCATGATTCATGCCTGTAACACACACGACATGCTCACATGGATACACACGTGTGCGCACACACAGTTAAGTGCCATCTCATCAGCGCTGCTGGGATACACTCACTGATCATACCCATGATTCATGCCTCACACACACAAACACACACACAGTTTAGTGCCATCTCATTATTGGGCTCATTAGCCGTTGACCCACCAATCACTCGGCCCAGCAGGCCCACTGCATTCAGCAACTTTTATGCTAGTTGATTGTCGATTTCGAAACGCTCAAGTAGTTCTATCTTCATGCAACCTGAGATTGGCCTTGAAAATCAAGATTCCTTGAGTCAAATGGTTGTGACACTTGATTATTGCAAAGTGAGATAAATGTTGTCTATTTAACGGTTTCTTGAAAACAGTGGTTGCGACCTGAGATAGCATGGGGTTTCAATCTCATAGTGGGTAATGCTTTAATACGTGATTCAATATTAACTCCACAAACACTGAAACAGGGTTGTAAAGAGATGTTTTGCTCTGTAATGCTGTCCGCCCATACACACACACACACACACACACACACACACACACACACTCACACTTGTTCCTCCACCATTACATTAAATCCCATCCTCCTTGAATACTGTATACTGGCAGCGGCAGCACTAGTATATAACCTCCCATTCATGAGAAGGCCACTGTCATTTATTAATTCCATTCATGTGCAGCATGCTCTAGTACTTTACAACCTGATGTATGGTAAGCTAAAGCCACAGGTTGCAACCATGCAGGCTGAAATAGGCTATCCATAGTCAGATCTCTCTTTACACTAGTGTTTTGGAAGACACTTTTGTCTGATCTAAATTCCATGCCACTTACAGTGGCTTGCGAAAGTATTCATCCCCCTTGGCATTTTTCCTATTTTGTTGTTTTTATATATATATATATATATATATATATATATATACACTGCTCAAAAAAATAAAGGGAACACTTAAACAACACAATGTAACTCCAAGTCAATCACACTTCTGTGAAATCAAACTGTCCACTTAGGAAGCAACACTGATTGGCAATAAATTTCACATGCTGTTGTGCAAATGGAATAGACAACAGGTGGAAATTATAGGCAATTAGCAAGACACCCCCAATAAAGGAGTGGTTCTGCAGGTGGGGACCACAGACCACTTCTCAGTTCCTATGCTTCCTGGCTGATGTTTTGGTCACTTTTGAATGCTGGCGGTGCTTTCACTCTAGTGGTAGCATGAGACTGAGTCTACAACCCACACAAGTGGCTCAGGTAGTGCAGCTCATCCAGGATGGCACATCAATGCAAGCTGTGGCAAGAAGGTTTGCTGTGTCTGTCAGCGTAGTGTCCAGAGCATGGAGGCGCTACCAGGAGACAGGCCAGTACATCAGGAGACGTGGAGGAGGCCGTAGGAGGGCAACAACCCAGCAGCAGGACCGCTACCTCCGCCTTTGTGCAAGGAGGAGCAGGAGGAGCACTGCCAGAGCCCTGCAAAATGACCTCCAACAGGCCACAAATGTGCATGTGTCTGCTCAAACGGTCAGAAACAGACTCCATGAGGGTGGTATGAGGGCCCGACGTCCACAGGTGGGGGTTGTGCTTACAGCCCAACACCGTGCAGGACGTTTGGCATTTGCCAGAGAACACCAAGATTGGCAAATTCGCCACTGGCGCCCTGTGCTCTTCACAGATGAAAGCAGGTTCACACTGAGCACGTGACAGACGTGACAGAGTCTGGAGACGCCGTGGAGAACGTTCTGCTGCCTGCAACATCCTCCAGCATGACCGGTTTGGCGGTGGGTCAGTCATGGTGTGGGGTGGCATTTCTTTGGGGGGCCGCACAGCCCTCCATGTGCTCGCCAGAGGTAGCCTGACTGCCATTAGGTACCGAGATGAGATCCTCAGACCCCTTGTGAGACCATATGCTGGTGTGGTTGGCCCTGGGTTCCTCCTAATGCAAGACAATGCTAGACCTCATGTGGCTGGAGTGTGTCAGCAGTTCCTGCAAGAGGAAGGCATTGATGGTATGGACTGGCCCGCCCGTTCCCCAGACCTGAATCCAATTGAGCACATCTGGGACATCATGTCTCGCTCCATCCACCAACGCCACGTTGCACCACAGACTGTCCAGGAGTTGGCGGATGCTTTAGTCCAGGTCTGGGAGGAGATCCCTCAGGAGACCATCCGCCACCTCATCAGGAGCATGCCCAGGCGTTGTAGGGAGGTCATACAGGCACGTGGAGGCCACACACACTACTGAGCCTCATTTTGACTTGTTTTAAGGACATTACATCAAAGTTGGATCAGCCTGTAGTGTGGTTTTCCACTTCAATTTTGAGTGTGACTCCAAATCCAGACCTCCATGGGTTGATAAATTGGATTTCCATTGATTATTTTTGTGTGATTTTGTTGTCAGCACATTCAACTATGTAAAGAAAAAAGTATTTAATAAGATTATTTCATTCATTCAGATCTAGGATGTGTTATTTTAGTGTTCCCTTTATTTTTTTGAGCAGTATATATAGATATATCTCATGTGACACTTAGATTGCACACAGGTGGACTTTATTTAACTAATTATGTGACTTCTGAAGGTAATTGGTTGCACCAGATCTTATTTAGGGGCTTCATAGCAAAGGGGGTGAATACATATGCATGCACCACTTTTCAGTTTGTAATTTTTTTAAACAAGTTATTTTTTTCACTTCACCAATTTGGACTGTTTTGTGTATGTCCATGACATGACATCCAAATAAAAATCTATTTAAATTACCAGTTGTAATGCAACAAAATAGGAAAAATGCCAAGGGGGATGAATACTTTTGGAAGGCACTGTACAGTATATAGACCTGTTTAAACAGCCTCTACAGTGAGGGAAAAAAGTATTTGATCCCCTGCTGATTTTGTACATTTGCCCACTGACAAAGAAATGATCAGTCTATAATTTTAATGGTAGGTTTATTTGAACAGTGAGAGACAGAATAACAACAAAAGAATCCAGAAAGACGCATGTCAAAAATGTTATAAATTGATTTGCATTTTAATGAGGGAAATAAGTATTTGACCCCCTCTCAATCAGAAAGATTTCTGGCTCCCAGGTGTCTTTTATACAGGTAACGAGCTGAGATTAGGAGCACACTCTTAAAGGGAGTGCTCCTAATCTCAGCTAGTTACCTGTATAAATGATACCTGTCCACAGAAGCAATCAATCAATCAGATTCCAAACTCTCCACCATGGCCAAGACCAAAGAGCTCTCCAAGGATGTCAGGGACAAGATTGTAGACCTACACAAGGCTGGAATGGGCTACAAGACCATCGCCAAGCAGCTTGGTGAGAAGGTGACAACAGTTGGTGTGATTATTCGCAAATGGAAGAAACACAAAAAAACTGTCAATCTCCCTCGGCCTGGGGCTCCATGCAAGATCTCACCTCGTGGAGTTGCAATGATCATGAGAACGGTGAGGAATCAGCCCAGAACTACACGGGAGGATCTTGTCAATGATCTCAAGGCAGCTGGGACCATAGTCACCAAGAAAACAATTGGTAACACACTACGCTGTGAAGGACTGAAATCCTGCAGCGCCCGCAAGGTCCCCCTGCTCAAGAAAGCACAAAGACATGCCCGTCTGAAGTTTGTCAATGAACATCTGAATCATTCAGAGGACAACTGTGTGAAAGTGTTGTGGTCAGATGAGACCAAAATGGAGCTCTTTGGCATCAACTCAATGCGCCGTATTTGGAAGAGGAGGAATGCTGCCTATGACCCCAAGAACAGCATCCCCACCGTCAAACATGGAGGTGGAAACATTATGCTTTGGGGGTGTTTTTCTGCTAAGGGGACAGGACAACTTCACCGCATCAAAGGGACGATGGACGGGGCCATGTACCGTCAAATCTTGGGTGAGAACCTCCTTCCCTCAGCCAGGGCATTGAAAATGGGTCGTGGATGGGTATTCCAGCATGACAATGACCCAAAACACACGTCCACGGCAACGAAGGAGTGGCTCAAGAAGAAGCACATTAAGGTCCTGGAGTAGCCTAGCCAGTCTCCAGACCTTAATCCCATAGAAAATCTGTGGAGGGAGCTGAAGGTTCGAGTTGCCACACGTCAGCCTCGAAACCTTAATGACTTGGAGAAGATCTGCAAAGAGGAGTGGGACAAAATCCCTCCTGAGATGTGTGCAAACCTGGTGGCCAACTACAAGAAACGTCTGACCTCTGTGATTGCTAACAAGGGTTTTGCCACCAAGTACTAAGTCATGTTTTGCAGAGGGGTCAAATACTTATTTCCCTCATTAAAATGCAAATCATTTTATAACATTTTTGACATGCGTTTTTCTGGAATTTTTTGTTGTTATTCTCTCTCACTGTTCAAATAAACCTACCATTAAAATTATAGACTGATCATTTCTTTGTCAGTGGGCAAACATACAAAATCAGCAGGGGATCAA